>NC_141460.1:89422500-90047500 GCF_015680905.1 Coptis chinensis
GGTCTTACCGTCTGGGGAGTGTTCCGTCTGAACATAAGCCTTCAAAGGAATCATTAGAACTACACTCAACACCTCCTTGGTCAGCTCCAGTGAGGGACCATCCTTGACAACCGTGATGCGATCATCCTTCCCTTTAAGCATGCAGTTATAAAATGAAATAGTAAGAGAGGGAAAATATGCCACACCTTCCAACAAAACCAAGGGTTCCCATCCTCTTCTTCTAATCTTAGCCTTGTAGTGCATTTTAAATAGATCAGAATTGAAATGGTTTTGAAATTTTTGCTCCAGCACGATTTTAAAAACTCGAGCTATTTAGAGTAGGGATTGATAAAATTGGGGTTTTAAGTTGGAATGAGGGTTGAAAATGGAGCAGGCTGTAAAATTTTTAAGTGGTGGTGCTTTGGGGTGAGGTCGCAAGCTAAGAAGGGGTGGTCGCGAGCTGGTGTGGGCGGCTAGGGTTGGGGATTTTCTGAGGAAGAAGAAAGGAAGTTGGGCGGTCGCATGGGTTAAATAGTTTGATGGGCATGTGCCTCTTTAATGAAATGGATATTTTCGCCCAAGCCCAAATGAAATCAGGAAATTCTGATCTTGTCCTCAGTGCCTAGCTTGCCAACTTCAAGAGCCGATCTGCGCTTCGTTACTTTTCCGATCTTGACCCATGAGGTACCAAAATGATCAACATCGAAAATGCAACATAACGGTGTAGGGTATACTCACATCTAATGGTGGATGAAAAACAGATTATGGAAAGAACTATACAGGAACTGTAGGGAAATATGTACAGATAACATAAAGAAAATTTTAATTAATGTTTTTAGGTTTTGAATAAATTTGATTGAAACTTTTTAAAAAGGTGGGTCGTTTTAAGTCAAATCCCCAAGACTTGGAAGTTTTTTTGAAAACTTGAGTCAATCCCAACCAGATCTTTGGATTAATCTATTAGACCGAAGCGTAATACACGGAGGATATAACACGTGTAGACTTTATAAATAGAATTATTATGAGGTTGAAGACCGGGGACAAGTTGGTGTTTGACGCCGTTCGAGCACCGATCTTCTCTTATAGTTTGTCTCTTACGCGGCGATGAACTCTTACCTAAACCAGAATGATTTTCGGTATATGTGTTCATATCTTACGCTGCAGTTCTCTAGGAAGTGCTTGCACACGATCATTGAAACTGATCCATCTAGTTTTACTAGGTAGAGGGTTTTTGTTTGCTACAGAAGACATTTTGGAAAAGTTTTTCAGAAAAGAGAGAGATTGAGAAGGGGAAAAGATTTTTAAGAAAGGAAAATTTTGTACAAGTTTGAGTCTTTTAACGTCAGATTCTCGAGAAAAAATTTGAGAGGTGGAGGCAAAAGATAGAATTAAACAGAGAATAATATCATTTTGGGTTACTCTAGTTGCTTCATTATCGTTTGGAGCCTCGTTTTTTTTTTTAAATAAGTTAGTTTTCTTAATCAAAATATATCTCTAACCATATAGAGGTTTTGACAAGAAGATAAAGTTCTACATTAATCCGGTATCATTTTGGTTACTCCGGGCCGTATAAATTTCATTTTTATATCCTCTAGTTTTGAAAATTATGGAGAGATGTTTTAAGAAACTCAGTGAAAAAAGTTGTAATTTTAGATGCTACTATTTGAAAGCAAACCATAACATATAATCTTATGCAGCTTTCGTGTTGGCTCTGTGGCGAACTCAATGTAGACAGACAGAGCTTCAACTACGCGAGTTGAGGGATTTACTGCGCAAGACATGGAATGTCCTGACCTGGGTGAATAGCTCGGTGATATAGCCGACCCTTAGTAAGCAAAGCTGATCTCAAACCGCCCCTAGAGTGCGTTGTTCTAGGGGTTGGTCTGTGTAAAATCCATTGCCCGTTTTGAAAAATCACTTAACTATTGATGTATCGAGAATCTATCATTAATAGAACAAAGAAAACAAACATTTCTGTAAAAAAAATGTAAAATAAAGAAAAGAAAAATTGTATACTAAGCCCATGAAGATGTAGATTATAGAAAGTATACTTCAAAGATTTGTGAGAAGTTGAGGTTTAACCTAGATTGTTTAGAGTTGAGAGATTGGGAGTTTAGGAAAGAAGGTAGACTCTTAGTTTAGGACTTGGCTAGTTTAGTTGTGAATGAAAACATTGAAAAGCAAATTGTTGAAGATTGAAATGACTCAAAACATTGAAAGCAAATGATTGAATGAAAGATTTAAAACAAGAAGAACAAGGAAATATTAATTGATTGAAATAAACAAGATAAAATAACAAGATTGAAATACAAGAAAATAAAGAACAATAAAGTAGAACTTTAATTGAAAAACAAGACTGGAAAAGTAAAACAAAACCAAATGGTTTGGATCCTAATACAATGGATGATTTTTCTCTCCTTTAGTTTTTGTTTATATACCCTCCTTTTTGCCAATTATAGATTTGCCCTTCTCCATTAGTCTTGAGACACCTCACATCACCTTTTGCTTTTGCTTTTGATTTCTTTCTCACCAAGATAAGTTTAGGAGAAGACCTACTTTTGAGTTGAGGACATCCATCTTGGGCATTTAGAGTTGAGGACTTTTGACCTTTGACCTTTGACCTTTGACTTTTGACCGTTGACTTTGACCATTGACTTTTTTGGCACTTTTTCCTAGCAACTTTTGGTCTTCATAATAAACATGATTAAGGCTCCTTTTGGTGCTAAGACACTCTTTTATGATAATTGGTCAAAATATCTCCATAACCCTAAAAAGTCAATAAAACTATGAGTTGTCTTTTAGTTAAGCATAAGAAAGGCTGTAATGCATTAATAAAGGGGTAATAAAATGCATATTTGGGAGCTGATCACCACCCCTAAATAACATCTTGCTTTTCCTCAAGTAAGGATGAGAGAAAAAACTAAGATCACAAATGTGTGATTTATTATCAACTAAACATCTCGTTTTGCAGAGTACGACAGATTGACTTCATATGCAACAAGGCCTTAAACCACTAGGAATTCCCTAGTAGACGAGCTTTAAGGCTCGTGGAGAGTTTTCTAGTGAAGGTACTCACAAACTTCTTCTATTTAATACAAAGAATCTTGTTCCATTATTTATTCTCAAATGATCATACATCTTATTAGCGTGAATAAGGAAAAGCTCCTTTAAACGTAGAATAACATATGTACAAAGAATTTAATCATCTAAAGATAAATGTGTAAAACATGAGCAATGAAATGCAAAGGCAGAGTTATTTCTGAGACTTTTTGAGAGCATCCTTAAGGTGGGTTCTCACAGGGTGTGTTGCAATGACAACTCTCGATAGATTCACTCAAGTTTTGTTCTCTCAAGTCACGCGGCACTTAAATTCCTCACATACTCAAATGATGTCTAAAGGAACCAAACATTGATCACGCTTGCCACTTACTATTACACCATCCTATTCCTAATTAAGCTAGATGTCTTTTTATTAGGAGTTACAGGGCTAGGGTGATGGTCTAGAAAAAAAAAAGGAAGGGAAAAACAAAAATATGATAAGTTGAGAAATCGGGTCTTCAAGATACTTGTAACTAGAGAAGAACATCGTTTTGTTCTTTTGCTTTCAATTATGATTCATTCATTTAGCCCTTTGGCTTTGTGACTCCATATGAATTTGAATTTTGGGAGTTCTAACTTGCTTTTGTTTATCGTGAGAAGAACATCATTTTGTTCTTTGCTTTCAATTATGATTTATTCATTTAGTCCTTTGGCTTTGTGACTCCATATGAATTTGAATTTTGGGAGTTCTAACTTGCTTTGTTTATCTTTTGTTTTGTTTTTGATATCGCCTCCTTTTGATTTTTGAACTTTGGGAGATTCGATTTTGACTCCTTTGAATCTTTTGGAGTTTTTGGTTTTGATGGGTCTTTCTTCCTCTTTCTTTCTTTTCTTTTTTACTAACCGATCTATTTTGGTACAAAGTCTTCTTCTTTTTTTTAGATATCCATCTAATTCTCATGTCGCCACCGGGTCAACTTTTTATTGGGTTTGGTAACGGTTAGGATTTTATGGCAAAGAATAAAAAGGCTTTTAGAAAGGGTGAAGACTAGAGAGAAAAACTATCTTTTGGGTTTTTAACATTTATTTGGCTATATATGGATCCAAAATGGCCTAAATTCTCTCATATGATATATGGCGGTGATTAAGCAAGTGGACGTGTGGTCATTCTATCTAGACATCCTTTGTGTCATCACTCAATAATCATTCGATGAGGCTTTTGGCAGATTCTCCAGGATATGGAACTTAATTGTTTTTAACCTTGGCCGGAAACTCAACGCTAAATACAAACAAATGCTGACGCATGCCATTTATGAAAAAGATGCAAAACTATTATCGTATATTAGTCTAAGTACGAAGATCAAGTCCTTTTCTATTGCTATAATGAGATTTCTAAACTTTTATTCATCATGAGAAAGGAAATATTACTTTTTTAATACTAAATGAAAAATATTTTTGGTCTTTTTCAAAAAAAAAAATTAGAATGGAAGAAATATACTTACATATAGAAAATTTATAATTTTTTCAAAATGTTACTATACTACCCCCCAAATAGAACTATGCTTTGTCTTCAAAAGTATGAAGAGATATGGAAAGAGATTACCATAGAAACATGAGCAAAGCGTTTGATACACTGTATTGCGATTCTTCATGATGAAAATAAGCCACCCCAAATAAGATTTGGGCATGGGTTTGTTTGATATGTAATCCAGGTAAATACATGATTTATTATACTAGGGATATTTATTCTATTATAAAAATATTTTTGGTTTTTGTTTTTGAAAACATATATAATGCAGAAAATCTAACATGCATGCTTGAATATTATTACACTAACAAGTGAAGAAATAAAAAGTGTGAAATGTTAAATATGTAAACAATTATTTATACATACACATGAAATGTGTGTGTGTGTGTGTGTGTGTGTGTGGTTTTTTTTTTTTTTTGTTTGTTGAATAATTGTTTTTCTCAATCTAAAGGTATCTATAACCATATAGAGGTTTTGACAAGAAGATAAAATTATATAATGGATCCGTATCATTTTGGTTACCTAGTATTTATAATTTTCATTTTTAAGAAACTATGGAGAGATGTTTTAAGAAACTCATACTCAAAAAGCCGCGGATTTCTAAATCTGAATTTTGAAAACAAACCATAACGGTGATCTTAAGCAACTTTTGTTGGGTACTATTATTTAACTCAATCCAATGACTATGGCTCGTGTAATGTGTGTTGGGGATTTCATCGCTAGTAAGACATAATGGAATGGTTTAGCTTATTGGACACTGGCGGTGTGGTGGAACTAGGTCTCTTTGGTGGATTTTTGCAGTTCAGCAAAAATGGGATGGAACCAATGCTATGTTCAGTTATGTGGGGGTACCTTGTCCTTGTTTGATGGTTGATAAACCACGGAGGAGGCGGGTTTATGGCTTTAGGTGTTGCCTCCATGGTGTATTTGATACATTGAGCAGCACATATTTCTTTTGGTGGAAGTGATGGTATGATGGTGAGCAAAGGATAATTGGTATCACGGTTTAAGTTGAACCCAGTGCATGGTGATATGGGGGCCCTTAACATGGCGGTTCTCAAATGCCCTGAGAGAATGAAGATTGCATACTAGGGTTGGTCTAATGGAATCCAAATTTCCACTTCAAAAAAATAGAAGCCATTCTATGCCACTTCAACTCTGCTTTCAAATGAACTGGTGTAGAATCTATTCCTCATTCCTCAATATCACTTCTCATATATGAGGAGTGTTTTCCGGATAGGATAAGGAACCGCCTCGCATAGAGAGAGCCATCAAACTCAATTTTTGTACATTTTATGGGGGATAGGGAGCCATTGGACTCAGCCTGGGCTAAGCACACTATTTGGCATTCTAGGATAGTTGATCAAGCGAGCTCGATTTTTAATCAAAAAAAGTCTAATGGAGTACCAACAAGTGCACCTCAAATACAAGAAAGATCATTCCCACAGCAGTAATAAGCTCTCCTAAAAAATGTAAAAACAACACTAAAACATTGTTTTGAATTGTAAAGGGATAAAAGGCCGGCTTTTATCTGATTAATAGACAGAGGCCGTATTTATTGATACTAAAAGAATACAATATGCAAATCAACTTAAGGATAGAATATCCTTGTTACATAACATTAAAGAAAAGAAGATATAACACTAAAGGAAAGAAGATATATGGAGATATACTTCAACATTTTGATCATTCCCTAAAGTCTGTGCGATGGAGGCTTACACCTCGCAACTGAGGCGTACACCTTAGGAACGCCTCATGCACTGAAGCGTATGCCTCCTATGCATATACGCATTACTCAACGCTTCTAAGGAGTTTTAGGTACGCCTCGCCTCGAGGCGCCTCAAATGTTTTTTAAAACATTGCGTACTCTCTTTAAAAAAGTAACCAGCACAAGAAGTTGTCGTATGTATATAGTTTTTATTTATCTATGTCCTACATATCCATCTTAGTTTGCCTGTTTTACTGCTCCAGAGCCAGAGGATACTGAGGTTCAAGCACCTGATGAATCCTCAACTCTTTTGATGTTAGAAGATCGAAATGATGAATATATCCAATCAGTTTTATCACCTGAAGATGGAAGTTCAAATGTGACAGCTTCTGCTTCTGGTACGAATCCAACAGAAACAAATCATCCCAATATACTTGAACAAACATGGAAGGAAAGAGGTTAGTGTGTCTCCTTTATTGTTCGTAATTCTTATTTAGATTCAATAGGCCTGACTTTTGAATCATTTAGGAGTCATAGATACAATTTATATGGGAGTTTAGGATCAAGAGAAGAATAGTTACATTAGACATATTCTTTCCGAATGTAGCATTATTCCTAATAGTTAATACCTCCAAGTTGATTACTTATTAACTGTAACATTGGGGGAAGAATCAATGAATTCATCTCTGGACACAATATCAACTCCACTGGATTCAGAAGTTGTGGCATCAAAAGATCTAACTTTCAATCAATATAAGCCTGTTAACATTGACGCAGAACAAAATTCAGATGTTGGAAGTGTACTGCTGAGAAGTGATCCATTCACTTTAACAACACCTCATGATTCTGAGGAAATAAAGAACGAAACTGAAGATGTTCCCATATGGAAGTGTTATCTCTGTTACAAGTTTAGAAGTAGAAAAGCATAAGGATGACATGCAAAAAAGAAAGAAATGCAACTTGAAGAAGAGAAATTACTAGGTACAAAACAACACTGATGAAAGGGAATTCAGAATCACAGTTGGAGCTAATGTTGAAGAGATATTGAAAGATGTGCTCAATGATGGTGACATAGGAGATAATGAACAACAAGCGCTCAAACAGAACTTTGATAGAAAAGACTCCACAGATTTACAACTGAAACTTGTTCCTGTGACCAGATCACTTGAACCATTTCAAGTAGAAACTTCCCAATCCCAAAGAAAAATTTGTGGTTTTAATTAATGACACAAGTATGACTGGGAATGATTCTGGCCTCGAATGGAACAAACATAGTGTCAATACAGTTTCACTTCCTAAGGAGTTGGAGGAAGAACCAAAGGTGGACAAGTCATATAAGCTTTGAAACTACCTCAATAGGCGTGGATAATGAAGAGGCAAACAACGGGATTGAGATAACGGACTGAACAAGTATGGGATCAAAACGGATTCTCAAACTAGCAAGAATAAGGTGATTGACAATGGAGACCAAGCTGCCATCTATGACAGTAATATTTCAGTTTATGAGATGAAGACGGGTTTGGAGAAAGAAGCTGAGATGCGCGGTGAAGTTTCATCTGATTTGGCTGTGGTTGATACCAATTCCATAGGAGAAAGAATTTCCATGTGTTATTTTTCCTTGTGTAGCTCAAATGTAGACGAAACGGTTGCAGAGGAAAGAGAGCATCACGACAATGTAAGGAAGGATGTAATAGAAATAGAGATACTGAAGCCTGTTTTTTTCCACTTTGATCCTACAGAACACGTTACAGCATATCCCAGTTTCTTCAGTCAAAATTTAATCTCAAGATCCCTTAGAGAACCTCACTGTAGTGGCCACTGAGATGGTAGATAACTTGGAACCGAAGCAAGAGGTTTCCAAAGTCGCTGATGTTAGTATAGACTCAAATTTTGATGTAGGGATCTCAAGAGAAGAAACTTCAATGCAATTTGAAACGTATGTCATTTCTACAGATCTATCTCAAGGTCAAGAACTAATATGGGGTCCCACTGCCGCTAAATGTGGTAATGGTTTAAGCATGGATATCGGATCTCCTGACAGCACTGGGAGTTACAACACTGCCTATGAACAGGAAATTTTAAGTCCCAAGGTTGACGACAAGATAAAGTCCACTTTTGCAGAAAAGCAAGGTGAAACTGTGATTGAGAAGTATGAAAATCCTACCGTTGAAGCTAAATGCAGTGTTGAGAGGTTCAATATTGCGTTGTCTTCAAAAGACTGGAACATCCATGCTGAAGTCACTGAAGTTTCAAAGGTTAAAAAAATCTGAAGAGCCTACGAAAATCCCATTACAATACGAAGAACAGACTATAACTACTGAGGCCTTCAATAAAAACTCCTATGGTTCAGAAACCGTTGCTAGTAATGTTGACTCTATAATTGCAGAAACTGTTCCTTCAGCATTCAAAGAAGATCAAGAAAGCTATAGTGAAAAGCTAGGACAGCATCAAATTTCAGAAGAAAAGCAAGTCGTGACGTTGGGAAGAACCGACTCTGGGAAGTCAAACATTCCACTTTTCAGCTTCTTGAAGGAAGAAAGCTATTCTGCTGGGTCACAACAGGAACAAGAGAGACTAGTTGCAAACAACGCAATTGAAGAAAATCGGAATTCTCACAATTACACAGTCATGGCTATCGCTTCCCAAGGAGGAGAGAAACGCAAGCCTAGGCCTTTCTTCTTCAGTGTCTGCATGTGTGGTACATAAGATATCCACTGAGGTCTTCGTATGTTTGTATACGTTGAGATGTTTTTTGTTCACATGTTTTCAACATTTTTGTGTCATGGGGGAGAGAGTTTGGGTAAAGAAAATGAGACTACAGAGCAAGATATTTGCTGGAAACATAGAATCAAAATAATTATATAAAGAGTGATTGTGCACCTTTGCAGTTGTGGTTTGTCAATCTTTGTATTCTTTTTTGATCGGTTTACAGGATTATGTGATATTGATTCATAATTTCATATATAAGAATTATTTCTCCATCTTGTGTGATTGAGAATTTTGTAATAAAGTGCAGTGTTGGAGGAAGATTGTACTTCAAGCAGCTTTGTTACCCTATGGTGTAATGTATCCCCATAATGTTCTGCTATATTGTGAATCTAATTCTGAAGTGGACATTACTCTTGCATATTTCTTGTATGTTTTTGTTGAGTTGCCTCTCTGGAAATGAAAACATAATTCAGATCATTATTCCGTTTATCTAATTTTTGTTCTGTTTCTCAAAAGAATGTAACTGTTTAACGTTTTATTACAACTGTCAAACGTTTTGTAGAATTGGTCAAGTGTAGACTGAACTTTTTGCTTGTTAGTGTTAATAAGCTCTTCACAAGTTTTTCCACATCATGCTTTCCCACAGTCAATTTTATAAAAGAGAAAGGAAATCACGGGTAATGAATGTTCTGCGTCAGTGGCTAGCTGAGTCTTTAGGCTGCATGTTTGATGCAGTACAGGATCTAGCAGATGCGTATATGGACGCACATGATAGTGTCTCGGTGGTTTAGGTGCTTGCTTTGTTGCTTGTGCGCATTGTCTTTGTTTTTATCATTGTTATTTAGTTCAAGTTGGACAAATCTCTGGCCTTTCACAAGCTGTTGAGTGACTTGAGTCTGCTAATCCATATGCTGCTGTTGTTGATCAAACAATAGCTAGCAGTCGATCATATCCGTTTACCTTTTCTTGCACATGTAATTACCTTCAACTGCTGCCACCACACCATAGCACGACCATGAAACCTTGTCGCTACCAGTGCAACCCATTTGGTCTCTTGCCCCTCCTTGAAATCCATGACCTCCTCCACTGTACCGATCAAATCAATCAGTTCATCCTCCGGTAGTAAACCCCCATGAAATCCGGGCAATTCAATTTTTAACCCAAATTCCCAACGTCTGTTCTCGTTCTGGAACAAGCGGAAAGTTTTCATCTTCTTCTAAGCCAGCAAATGGGTATGCTAGACCTAATTTGCGTATTATAGCTTTGATTAGTTTGGTACCAAGGCGATAGTGTATATACGACGATGCAATTACCCCTTGTCTTTATATATATAAATACAAGTATGCAAACTGTGCTAGGCATCGAGGTTTTTTTTTTCTTGAAGTCTTGAAGCCCGTTATTCGAGATCGATAATTTGCATGGTTTTTTTGGATTCTAATTGTAATTATATATGGGAGGCGCATCAATATTTCTCTAAATTATTAATAAAAGAGGGCTTGTTCTAAATTCAGGGAGAAAAATGGAAAATAATTATATAATTTAAGTTACATTAGGGAGGTTCTTCTAAATTATTAATAAAGAGGGTGGTTTCTAATTTTTGTGAGGGAGGTGTTTATAAATTAAATAGGGAGATTTCAATTTGCCTACTCGATAGTGGAGAGTGGGTTCGACTATCACCTCTCTCTATATTAAAGCATAGTACATCTTATGTGGATAGTCTCTTTCCTAGGTGGCGCATTCTTCAGACATAGATATGCCACGTGGACAGTCTTAATTAATCATAAGAAGTTTTCTAATACAATATGAACTCTTAATCTTAAAAAGTTTCCTAATACATCACAATTCTAATAAGTCAATAACATCTGACAATAAAATTTTATACGACTTCAATAAAAAAAACATTGCTAAATCAACTCTAAAAACTTATGCTAATAATTATCAGTCATTGAATTCCTCACAAAAATTTAGAGGATGTGAATTTTAGAAATGATTCCGGCCATATGGCCGGGTCTAAAACCTTGTCAAGATATTATAGCTCAACCCTCTTCAATTTCAATTGAGGAAGCATTTTTAGAGTGCCCACGTGTCATGGCTAGTTAAGAAAAAGTAAGAGATAAAATAAGAAACAAATATTTATCTTTATCTTTAGATATATATTATAGTTGTACCCTCACCAATCTATTTTTTGGAGCACTCCTAGAGACTCTAGGTTTTTCTAAACTCTATTAGTAATTATAAAAAAGTAGGATATAAAAAAGGAAACAATCCTATCTAGAGTTTCACAGAGTCTCTAACTTTTCCTAAACACTATAGCTAATTACGAAAAAAAACAATCATATTTAGAGTTTCATAAAGTCTCAAACTTTTCCTACATAATATAGCTAATTAAAAAAAAAAAAAAAAAAAAAACTAAATTGCTAAAAATAATAGTTTCCACCGAAAACGATTTTCCTAAAACCCTTTCGATTTGATGCGCCATCCACTGTGAGATTTAGACATTTATTCATAGTTAAGGATTCCAAAATTCACAATTCCGACTACAATAATTCACGACATATTCTAATTCCTTATATATATATTATAGTTATACCCTCACCAATCTACTTTTGGAACACTTTGGAGACTCCATTTTTTTTTTTTTTTTTTTTTCTAAACTGTACTATTAATTATAAAAAAATATGATATAAATAAGGAAACAATCTCATTTAGAGTTTCATATAGTCTTTAACTTTTCCTAAAACACTATAGCTAATTCTGAAAAAAACAATCTCATTTAGAGTTTTCACGAGTCTCCTCCTTTTCCTAAACAATATAGCTAATTATGAAGAAAAAAAATATGAGACAAAAAACTAAATTGTTAAAAACAATAGTTTCCACCATAAACGATTTTCTTAAAACCCTTTCGATTTGATGCGTCATCCATTGTGGAAAATTAGACATTTATTCATAGTTATGAATTCCAAAAATCACAATTCTGGCCATAATAATTACGATATATTCCAATTAAATTTATGAATTTATAATTTTTCAACACTATAATGTAAACGGAATCTGCTAGTAATAATATATATATATATATATATATATATATATATATATATATATATATATATATATATATATATATATATATATGACATTTTGGTATCGAGCCTAGGTTAGCCTAGAATGATGAAGGTCTAGGTGATCCTCGGATTGTGGTAATGGGTAGTAGGAGTGTTTTTTATGGTGTTAAGTTTTTTGTTGTTTTCAAGTTTGTTTGTTCCCGTTTTGGATTTTGGTCTTTCGTGATTTTAAGTATAAAGGAGTGTTTCTCAATACGTGGTTTTAATTTACGTATGTCCACATGTAAGGTTATACATTATTGTATATGTGTATTCCTTTTTAAGGTGTGTATACTTGGGTATACACTTATATCTAATTTCTAATATTTGTTTACATGACCTTTTGGTGCAAGCCGTAAATGAAGTGTAATTAACCTTAGCGACATGTTTTAGATTATCACATAAAATTGAGTCATTGAGATATGATCAGTTAACTTAGAAGAATTATTGCTTGGCATATGTTTGTTTGGTTAATCTACATTCTTTTTTCTAGAATCTCGAGGCGAGATTCATTTAAAGGTGTGTATATTATAACAACCCCAATTTTTAAACAACATAAATTAAATTATTTGATTGAAAATAACTATTATATTATGAAGTCTAGCTTATTCTAGAATTTGTTTAGCTATTGTTGATTTTCAAAAAAAAAAAAAAGTTAATGTTTTACTTGAATTGTTTGTTAGAACTTATGTGGGTATTTTATAATCATTTTAGGCTTGAAAAGATTGTTAAAATGTACCCATTCATATAGGTATGGACCTTGGGTGTTTTAGACCCATTGGAGGCCCACAAGGTTACCTTTTTAAACAGACTTAAAACATGGAATAAATAAGAGCTTGAATTTTTCTCTGAAAAAAATATGATTATTCAAAATCAAAACCCTAGCCTCCAATAAAAAGAAGGGGAAGAGGAAGAAAAGAGAAAAAGGGGACTTAAAGTATTGGGCTCACCGCGACTATTGATATTCATAGTTGTTTACATCTTGTAGACTTAATAAGGTGAGTTATATTTATTTCTTTTATTGTTTCCATAGAAATAGGATATGTTGTTTGTTATGTGTGATCATATGGATTGTATATTGGGAGGATAAAGCCATTAATAAATTGTATAGAGTTTTGTGAAAAAGATGAACAGTTAACAGTAAACACCATTCTAGAAAAGTTGTCTGTGCAGTCTTTTAATTCTGTTCAGATGGAGATCTTTCCGCACACGGATGTCTCTCAAATTTAATCCATAGTTTCCCGACACATTGTAGTCTGACATATTAAAATTTTAGATAGATCCAACGGTTGGATTTCTGTCGAGGCGCGCATAAGCGTGACACGTCGTAGTGTTTCTACACCAGAAAAACTGCAGTGTGCAGTCTTTTGTTTCTGCTTAGATGGTGTCGTTTCCATACTCGGATTTGTATGAAATTTAATCCATCGTTTCCTGACACATTGTAGTCTGACATATTAAAATTTTAGACAGATCCAACGGTTGGATTTCTGTCGAGGTGCGCATAAGCATGACAGGTCCTAGTGTTTCTACACCAGAAAAACTGCAGTGTGCAGTCTTTTGTTTCTTCTTAGATGGTGACCTTTCCGTACTCGGATTTGTATGAAATTTAATCTATAGTTTCCTGACACATTTTAGTCTTCCATATTAGATTTTTAGATTTATCCAATGGCTTGATATCTGTCGAGGCTTCCATTAGTGGGACTAGTCGTAGTAGAAACTACACCAGAAAACTGATGGGTGCAGTCCTTTTGTTTCTGTTTAGATGGAGGTCAACCTATTATCGGATTGACCTCAAATTTAATCCATAGATTCTTGATATCCAGTTAAATGACATATACAAATTTTAGGCAGATCCAATGGTGGGTTGTCTGTCAAGGCACGGATTAACAAGGTTGTTAGAATTAGCTCAAGTTTAAAATAGATATAGTTGGGTGGTTACATGATGGCATTAGATGGTCAGTGGTTATTATACTTTCGATATATTCTTACTATTGTGAAAATATTGGTGTGGAATGAAAATATATCTATATGTTTTATTTTATCGTGATTATTAAAATATTTGGAGAATTGGTTAAGAGCTACGTAAGGCTTGATTCTAATCTTAAAAGATTGGATCATTAAAAAGCCTTTATGTACAGTCCACTCACTATATCTATAATATATATATTAGTTTGTGTGATAACTATGTGATTGTGTTAAAAAGTACTGTTGTTTTGATACTACATAAATATATATGTGTGAGATAGAAGTTGTATATGAATATAGACTTTAGTATATGTAGATCTGTTTTGGACATTAGTGTGTGTGGACTTGAATTTGGGTTAATGAAATATTTGTTTACAATATTGTATATATGAGTGTGGTTATGTAAATTGTATTTGTTTGATTATAAGTCTGTTTACATTAAATGATGCTTAAGTGCTTGATTTGCCTTGACACGCAAAATGACTCTCTACATGTGTGGTCTGTTTTGACATGAGTAATGCTAGTATAATTATAAGTGATAATAATGTTTTAAAGTGTCGCCCACATCTTTAGAACTCTCCATGCCTCGTGATTTGGTAATGAGATATTATGACTTGTGATGTCATGTGATAGATGGGTATTCATTGAATGTGCCATGAATGACCCGGGTATTCATTGAATGTGCCATGAATGACCCAATAGTTTGGACTGCCCTAGAGAGGAACTAAGGTATTCGCCTTGCGGGTTGGTCATATTCCTTGAATGTACGGGAATGTAGGTTTGGGTATTCCTTGAATGTGATGGAATGACTCAGGGCATTCATTGAATGTGCCATGAATGGCCGTTAGTGTTATGATGGGTATTCCTTGAATGTGGTGGGAATGACCCAAGGTATTCATTGAATGTGCCATGAATGACCCGATATTTTGTTATGCCCAAAGGAGGCTTTGTGATTATGTGTATGGAAAGCCCGAGAGATGGTGACTGACAAGTTACGAAGTTTACAAGATAAAAATATGTTTCTGGAGGCTGATATCCCGCTTGGGACATATGTCTTGTAGTGGTAATTTTCGGTGTGAGTGAGGCACACGGATATGTGTGATTTGGCAAATGTGTGTAGTGCAAATCGTGGAGTAGGAACTAAAAGGTTGGGCTGTGTCTTTGAATAAATGAGTCAACGAGATAATTAATAAGCAAAGTAAAATATTGATTTTACGTGTGATGGAGTTATTGCATATGATGTATATGATTTCTTATGCTAAATGCTTACGTGGTTTGTATGAGTTGACACTCACAAGGGATGAATGTACTCCTTGGTTGTGACTTTTCCTCGTTCTCATAAGTAGACGAGTGATACTAAAGTAAAAGTATATGAATTGTGTAATGTTATGGATATGAAGTGTAACGGTAAATAATATTAGTAAATGATTGTGATTTCTATGTGACTGTGAAATGACTATAACTTGATATGTTATTACGAAACTATTAATGACTTGTGATAGTCTGAGATCTATGGTTATGCACGCAGTAAACTTTATGACGTAATGATGTCATATGAATGACTACCCTTGATGAAGGTATTATGATAAGTGGTATTCCCGAATATGGACGAACCGTAATATCAATTAGACTTAATTGTCTTAAATGAGGTTTGGTTATTAATGGAATTTTGACCATTTGAGATAAATCATTTTATTGTGATGTCTAACTCTTTTTTTGCGGAGAGGGTAGGATCTATTAATCTTTTCAAGCAGGGACGTAAATATCCTACCCTAAGGCGACGTGTTGGCTTAAAAGGTAAGGTATACCAAACACATATTTAATTAGGTTGTCATATGTGCATTTAATAAATGGAATATAAGTGGTATTGTATTGTGAGTTATTTTGGAAAGTTGGAATGGCGAAAGCAATTGTTATATGAGATTCTTGGAATTTGTATGTTGGGTGTGAAATCTTACTTGGGAAGAAACTACACGCCCGTTTTTTGGAAAACGGAACTATATTGTCTTCCAAGTTAAAATTGTTTGAAATGTTACATTTATTCATTTAAAAGATTATTATATATTTTGTTGTTAGTCTACTCATACCAAGCAAATTTAATTTCTTCGACCCATGTTTGCTTTGTTTTGCAACGTGGGTGTGTTCTTAGGAACATAGATGGTGGAGTGCACGATGGATGAGAGGCGTGATTTGGAGTTGCTCTTGGAGTCTTATGGTTTAAGATTTTTCAAGAGTGGGTTAGTTTCTTTATAGTTTAATAATGTAATTTAAGGATTTTTTCCTTTTCGTTTCTTTTGATTTCAGTTTTTTTTGTATATATAGGGTTTTGGGTTTGATCAGGGTTTTTGGGTTTTGTTTTAAATATTGTGGGTTTGGGAGATAATTAAATATAATTGTTTTAAATATTATATATAAATTTATATATATATATATATATTTATATATATATATATATATATATATATATATATATATATATATATATATAAAATAACTGAATGAAACTAATGTCAATAACAATTAATGGAGAACCGAAAATTGGATGTAAATGCATCGAACTAACTTCAAATAATATTTAACGGGAAATCGGAAACTTGATGCAAATGCAAAAATTAAGCTAATCTTAAAAAGTAATTAATAGAAAATCGGAATATGAATACAAATGTATTAAACTAACCTCAAAGAATAATTAATGAGAAATCAAAATTTGGATGCAAATACATAAAAAAATAATTATCGGGAAATCGAAAACTGGATGCAAATGTATTGAACTAAAACTCAAAGATTAAATTAAATTGTATTGAACTAATCTCGAAGAAAAAATAATTATAAATTGGAAACATAATGCAAATGCATGGAACTAATCTTAAATAATAATTAACGGGAAATCGGAAACCGGATGCAACTGCACTGAACTAATCTCAAAAAATAAATTAGATGCAAATACATTGAACTAACCTCAAGAAATAATTAACAGAAAATTGGAAACTGTATACAAATTCATTGAACTAACCTCAAACAATAATTAATGGGAAATCATAAACTAGATGCAAATGCAACCGTATCAAATAATAAACGATAAATTGGAAATTGGATGCAAATGCATTAAATTAATCTCACAGAATAATTAACGGGAAATCAGAAACTCGATGCAAATGTATTGAACTGACTTCAAATAACAATTAATAGGAAATTGAAAATTGGATGCAAATGTATTGAACTAACCGCAAAGAATAATTAACAATAAATTGGAAATTGGATGCAACTGCATTGAACTAACCTCAAAAAATAAATAACGGGAATCATAAATTAGATGCAACTGCGTGCATTGAATTAACCTCAAAATATAAATAACGGAAAATCAAAAACTTGATACAAATGCATTGAACTAACCTCAAAACATAGTTGGTGAGTTATATGTTGTGGAAATATCTTGATAAGTATAGTTTTGCATTTAAAATGGTGTTTATCTTATCTCTTTCCGTATGATTGGGAAATCATTACTATTCAAGTAGCTTCAATATATATAAATTTCGCCTTATTAGGCAATCTCATAAAACTTCAATCAAACAACAAAATGAAGTTGACGGGTTTTATCAAAGGCGAGTTCTTTTTTTTTAATGGAGAGTGAGGTTTTCACATTATAAGAAATTTAGATGAGTTATCAATATAATATTAATATATAATAGTTCTGCATATTTGCAAATATTTTTCAGAATAATTAATATAACAACTAACACCTATTCGTAGATAATCTTTGAAGATTCCACATAGTGAGTCATGCATAATTTAAAGAATAATTAACGGGAAATCGAGAACTGGATAATCTTTGATGATCCCACATAGTAAATCAATCATAATTTATTTTTTATGTCATGTTTGTAAGGACACTAAAGATGGATCAGTAGAAGTTGGTATTACACACCACATTGGACAATTAAAAGAAAATCGGAAACTGGATTCAAATACATAACTAAGCTCAAAAAGTAATTAACGCGAAATCGGAAACTTTATGCAAATGCAACAAACTAAACTAAAAAAGTAATTAACTAGAAATCAGAAACTGAATGCAATTGCATTAAACTAACGTCAGAGAATAACTAACGGGAAATTAGAAATTGGATGCAAATCCTTGAAAAATATTTCGAAAAATCGAAAACAGTATACAAATACATCAAACAAACCTCAAATAATAATTAATGGGAACCCGAAAATTAAACTGGATGCAAATGCATTGAACTAAACTCAAAAAATAATTAACAGAAAATCAAAAACCGAATGCAACTGCATTGAACTAACCTCATAGAATAATTGGTGGGAAATCAGAAACTAAATACAAATGCATTGAAATAATCTCAAATAATAGTTAACAGGAAACTAGAAACCGGATGTAATTGCATCGAACTAAACTCAAAGCATAAATAATCAGAACTAGATGCAGATATATTGAACTAACCTTAAAGAGTTATTAATGGAAAATCGGAAACTGGATGCAAATGTAATGAACTAATCTCAATATGACTAATTAACGAAACATTGGAAAATGGGTAAAACTGCACTGAACTAACTTAAATAAATAATTAATTTAATAGGAAATTATAAATTTGATGTAACTGCATTGAACCAACCTCAAAAAATAATTAACAGAAAATAAAAAACTTGATGCAAATGCATTGAACTAATCTCATAGAACAATTAACATAAAATTGAAAATTGGATGCAACTGCATTGAACTAACCTCAAAGAATAATTAATGGAAAATTAGAAATTGGATGCAACTGCATTAAACTAAAATCAGAGATTAACTAACGGGAAATCAGAAATTGGATGCAAATGCATTGAAATAACCTCAAATAATAGTTAACTGGAAATCGGAAGCCAGATGTAACTGCATCGCACTGACCTTAAAGCATAAATAACTAGAAATTATAAACTATCGAACTAACCTAGAAAAATAATTAACGGGAAATAAAAAACTGGATGCATATGTATTGAACTAATCTCAAAGAGTAATTAACGGGAGATTGGAATCTGGATGCAAATGCAGTGAACTAATCTCAAAGACAAATTAACAAAACATCGAAAATTGGATGCAACTGTATTGAATTAACCTTAATGAATAACTAAAAGAAATCATAAATTCAATGAAATTGCACTGAACTAACCTCAAATAATAATTAACGAAAAATCGGAAACTTTATGCAACTACATTGAACTAACCTCAAAGAATAATTAATGAGAAATTGAAAGCTAAATGCAACGTATTACATTGAACTAACCTAGGGATGCCCAAATGGGTACCCAACCTGACCTGGGCCGAACCTGACTTTTTGGGTTTTGAACGGGTATTGGGTTACCCAAACCCGAACCGGTTTTCAGCGGGTCGGGTATTTTGTTGAGAAGTGTGACCCAACCCTACCCTAAACCTATATTTCGGGTACCCATCGGGCTCGGGTTCAGGTTTTGGGTAGGATAAAGCCCGATATAAATGAAGAAAGAAGACAATAAGAAACTTTATTTGAAATATATATCTACATTTTATTCCTTCTTCAGCTATCTACCAATCCTTCAAACAAAATAAAACTTATAATAAACTTGGAAGTAATTATCACCTATACTCAGACATAATTATTTGATATGATTTAAAAATATATGGACTCAGAATGAACTATAGACACATGATCACGTGCAATTACTGAAAAAATTGGAAATCCCGACATAAATTTTTTCATAATCCAATATATTAAATAACTCATCTATCATTGTAAACATAAATGAGATCATAATCCAAATATTTATCTAACTCATTCTTTTATATGAGATTAGTAGTATGCAATTGAAACCGGATTTGGGGTTCGATTTTGGTCCGGGTTCGGTTTTGGGTTTTTTAGCCCTTTTAACGGGTTTAGGGATAAATTATCGGGTCGGTCCAGGTTTGGAGAGGGTGACCCAACTCTACCCTATGTATTTCGGTTTGGGTTCAGGTTCGGGTTCGGGCATGGTTCAGTGCGGGTATTTTGTTCGAGTTTTGGGCGGATTTCGGGCAAGATGGACATCCCTAAACTAACCTCAAAGAATAATTAATGGAAAATCAGAAACGTGATGCAAATGCATTGAACTAATAACCCTAAAACATGTTTGTATTATATGTAGGGGGAATAAATGTCTCGACAAATATAATTTTGAATTTTAAGTAATGTTTATCATAATTATTTTATTATGATTGGGAATGTCTTGCTATTCAAGTAGCTTCAATATTATCTTTGCCACATTGGGAATTCTCACAAAACTTCAATCAAACTTCTATTATTAAACCTAACAACAAAAAGAAATCGATGGGTTTTATCAAGGTTTGATGCTTTTTTTTATAGAGAGTGGTGCAAGAAATTTGAATGAGTGATTAATATAATTTTCATATCTCATAGCTATACATAATTGCTAATATTTTTTATAATAATTTAATATAACGGTACCCATTCGTAGGACGGGTTTAATATAAGGAACATTCAACCTTTTGAATCTAAGGAATGGCTCGGTATGGGATTTAAGAAGAAGTATGCATCTTAGGCTAATAGGCTGCCACTAATAATATACGTGCAAATTCAACAAAAGTTCATTGGTTGAAATTTAAGTGAAACTAAGATGTTTTGAGAGCTTGGGTTGTGTTGGTAGATGGTCCACTATCAAGATCTCTAATCTCTGTCAAAGATGATGAAGGTTCCTAAAAAAGCAGAGAGTTGATTGGATTTGGCATTCATGTTATGACGTCGGATTGAGATTTGAACGATAATGACAATGCAACTGAGGAGAGTCCTTTTCTTATTAGGATCAGTTGACAATTGCCCCTGTACTGAGGAGAGCCTTGGATACTGTTCTGAAAAAACTAGACTGCACACATGTACCGAGATTATTGGTTGTCAATTTTTAAGTTTCTTCCACTTTCATTTTAAAGTCAATTCTAATAAATACTCAAAAATGACACCAAAGACTTGGTAATTAAGTCTCTTTACAATATTACGTATTGGATGGCCGCTTACTAGCCTTGTAGTTGGAAAAATAGAAACAGGATCATGTATGACAAGGGCCAGTGAAGTTACGCGTTCTACTGCATTCAAATAAGAAAAGCAATATACAGAGCCTATAACCTCTCTAAGGGACACAGGATAACACAACAGCTGATCTCTCCGTTCTACATGGATTGGGTCTACAAGGGGAATTGAGGAGAGCGCCCAAGATCATGATGATGGAGTGCTATTGGCTACCTCCATCCACCAACTATGGTCATTAAAATCAGTGCTCGGATGGTTCTTCAATGGGAAATTCAGGAAGTGCCGGATGGTGGTCCTTGTTCAGAGACAGTGACATCATTGTGCTGGGGTCATTCGTCGGTGGACTAGGAGTGGAGACCAACTTTGTGGCTGAAAGTCAAGCTATATTGCATTGAGTTTAGCCAAGGCTATTCAACAAGGTTGGAAGAGAATATGGATAGTAACAGATTCAATCAAGCGCAGCAGTTCAAGCATTATATTCAATACAAACCAAGTGCATTGGAAAGCCAGATCTTTATGGAGCAGGTTCAAAAATGAGGTTGAGTGGCTACACATCTCTTCCACATGGCAGGAGTGCAACTTTGGTGCTGATGCACGCAAAGGTGCATCTCTACCCAAAGGACACACTCAATGGTGGGATGGAAGACCAGATTTCCTAGCTGCTAGGATTGAACATCAAGACATGGCATAATACATATTTCTTACTTGTTGTAATCTATGTATATAGTTGGTATGCCTCACCATATACAACTACATATTATTTTGCTTCATTCTTTTCATTTGTAACACTTTTCACTTTTGGCTAGTCAATACAATTATATACTATACCTTTAGCAAAGAAAATATATAACATATTGTATATATCCTCCACAGTTTGAGCTTCACGGATTGTTGTTAAATGCGTGGATCCTAGTCACCATTCAAAATGCATATAATAGACCGAATAGCTTATGTTATATACATATTATGCTTGTTTAGGTAGACTGTTCTTTTGTTTACATCTTTACACATGCGCGCCCCTCAAACGACATGCTCTGTCCTCTAATCCTCTATGTATACGGTTAAGGATATAAAGATTAAGGATATAATGGCTGATCTGATCTCAAGGAAAGGAAGCATATGAATCGTCAGGATTCCACTTTTCACCAAAACATGAATCACACGGCCAACATCATCCTCACAAATTCCTCATAATTGACTTGGCCATCACCATCCAAATCGGCCTCTTTTATCATTTGGTTGGCCTCTTCATCTGTAAGACTCTCACCAAGACTGATCATTACGTGCCTCAGCTGTAAACGTGAAAAAACAAACATTATATTAGGTACAACAAAAAGTACTCTGGACTTGAACAATGTGAATTCACATATGTTTTTTACGTATTAGCTACGTATGCTCATTTTGGTGTACGTTGATTCTAGGTATGGATCAACTAGAAATATGCATGATGTCGACACATCATACACGTGGAATTTCTTTCTCTCAGTTAACCGTAATTCGTGTAAACGATGTTAATGGCCTCTAAGAAGCCAGATATATATTACAATTTAAATGGTCGTCCAATGGGACTGATACCTTTTACGTAGTTAGCAGAAGTGATTAACTAAACGCGGCAATCCTGCATCCCGAAAAGAGCTAAAACATACACTCTAATAGAAGAGTTTTACCTCATTAGCAGATATGAAGCCATTTTGATCTTTGTCAAATACTCTGAAAGCTTCTTTCAGCTCTTCGTCAGCATCAACTTCCTGTAGGAAAAGCACAGCAAACAGCATTAGTAATATAGTATGGACAGAATTATAAGTAGACTCGTTATGGTTTTCTCTTTTTTTGTTATCCTCCTAACCTTAATCTTTTCTGCCATGAGATTCAAGAACTCTCCAAACTCGATTGTTCCATTCCTATTTAAGTCAACTTCGCCAATCATTTGTTGGAGTTCCTCCTGCGTCGGGTTTTGATCCAATGACTGAATGACTGTTGCTAGCTCCTCAATAGTAATGCAACCTAAAGAGCAGATCAATTCATTGAAAATAATTCAGAAAAAAAAACTTTTTATTAAAATACCACAAAAAGAAGGAAACAAATATAGTCGAATTCAGAATTACTTGCTTAATTAACACACATACACATTTCATGTTCTGCTCTTATGTTATAGGTCAATAGAGATCACTTTAATGTATTTAAGATTATATTGCATACAGGGTTTAAGGGAAGATCTATCTGTGTATCCATCATATATAAGTAATATACAAACCGGACAGTTTACAAATTAAAGAGTAATGAAACAGATATCTGCACAGTTTGAAGTTTAAACGCATGATCGGACACAGGAAGAACTCACCATCTCCATCATTGTCGAATAAAGAGAAGACTTCCCGAAACTCAGAAATCTGATCTCTAGTCAAGACACTAGCCATGCTTGAGTTTGTGGAAGCTTAATCAGAGAAGTACTAAAAAAAATAAATCGTAATGCATGTACTGAAAAAAGTAAGGTTCGTTCGTTGTCTCAAGTCTCAAAACTAGTTGTGTTTAAATAGAGAAGTCTGAACATGACAGCAAAATGGACCTTTACGTGACAGTCAAATACGCTTACAACGATTTTTTTTTTCCAATTAATCTTGTGGTTATGATTTTAAAGTCTTGAACACGTTTCAAGTTTGAAAATTAAGTTAAAGAAAAAAAAAGGTTTTAATGACTTATAATAGATGGTCTTGAAAATAACTAGTATTATAGAGTCTAGACTCTATAACATATGAACTCTTTTGATCACAAAGATACATGATTTTAAGTCAATCAACAAGCAGCGATTGTGACCATCAGATAGACTGCTCCGGCACGTGCGTAGAGAAAATAAGAGTTACCTAACCTAACAAACAAACCCCACCTAAAAACGCGAAAAATTTACATCCACTGTCAAACTTCCGTCTCTCGCCACTCTTTCGCGTAAACAAGTCTCAAGTCTCAACTCTTTCGCGTAAACAAGTCTCTCTCTCTTTACAAAATTAATTGAACTATACACATTCCTAATACCAAAGATGACGTAATTGCTATTATAAAAAAGTTCATTTCTTCTTGGAGTGAAAATTTACAAAAACATTGGGTGGAGAATCAAATGAATATTATTGAAAACTATGATGTTGAACCTCACACTGCTTGTTTTTTTTTTCCTAGATATTTATCTTTCACGATGGTTGTATTTGGGACTGTGATCGATATTGTGCTGTACTTCTTGAAGTTGAGCTTGAACAAGCTAATTTACTTGATCAAGCTTGCTTTGGTTGTCACATTGTCACAGCCTGTAAGGATAAGAAACACTATGAGTTGAGTTTGGAGGAAGCTTTTTACCTTTTCCATTCTTTAAAGTGTCTTGAGGTTGTATGGAGAGATAAATGTCTCGAGAATGATGAACTATGGGAGTTTATGACGTCAAGGAGAAAACTGTTTCCAATTTTCTACAAGGCCTATTCTCATCTTAGAGCGAAAAACTGGGCTGTGAAATCTGAAATTAAATATGGCGTGGATTTTGTGGCGTACTGTCATCATCCTTCTCTGGTTCACTCTGAGTATGCGGTGATTGTACTGAAAGGCGATGAGGATATAACACACTTGATGGCTTGGCCTTCTCTTCATGCCACATTACGATTTGAAGATGGTGTTGCCAAAACATTGTTGCTTCTTCACATCAATAATGTTCACGATAGGGTCTCATCTTCATGTTTCGAGCATTACACTGCCGAGGAACAAATAATTTCTAGATGGAATCCGGAGCAATGTCACGAGGAACATACAACTTCAAATACTGGAATTGAGTAAGTACTGTAATTTAGAAAATAATTTCTTCTAGTTTTATGTCAATCAATAGGAAACTTTATATCAATTATGAAGTAAAACAATTCCTGGAAGTCTAATTTAAGAAGCATTGCATTGATTTTTAAATCAAATAAATAGAAACCCTAGATTTATGAATGAAATTGTATTATGATTAGTTTGTTTCATTATTACAAAGAAGTATTTATATACATGATTACATTGTAGGTATTATAACTGATTCTGTTACATACACCTGTCAGTTGGTTACAATGGAAGCTTCTTATGCTTGTCTTGACTTCTTTCTTTGACTTCTGATAGAGAATCACTAATACCCCCCTTCAAGCTGAAGGGAGAGGATTGGACTGACAGCTTGGAGATGAGCAGCTTGAACCTTGGAGCAGATAATCCCTTTGTCAGAACATCAGCAAGTTGGCCCTTGGAACAGAGATATTGAACATCTAAAAAGTTATTTGTAACTAGTTCCCTGACATAATGGTAGTCAATTTCCACATGCTTTGTCCTTGCATGAAAAACAGGGTTATTGGCTAGAGATATTGCACTTATATTGTCACAGTGAATCACAGGACACCTTGGAAGAGAAATTTGCATATCTTTAAATAATACACATAACCAGTAAAAGTTTCAAGCAAGTATGTGCTAAAGCCCCAGATTCAGCTTACGTGGAGCTTCTACAAGCAGATTGTCTTTCTTAGCGCACCAAGAGATAGGGTTTGATCCTAAGAAAATGCAATAGCCCCAGAATGGATCTTCTATCCATAGGACACCAAACCCAATCAAAGATCGATAAAGGCATTTAAATGTAAAGAACCTTTAGTAAACCATAATCCATGAGTAATTGTACCTTTTAGATATCTCAAGATTCTTTTAACTGTACTCATATGAGTCTTGGATTGTGCATAAACTGACAAACTAAGTTTACTGCAAAGGATATGTCTGGTCTTGTCCAAGTCAGATATTGTAGACTTCCTACAATTGACATGTATGTAGTGGGATCAACAAGCTTTTCACCAGTATGATTATCAAGTGCAGGGGTAGATTAATCGAGTAGTGCAAGCAAAGGTTTGGCTTCTAACATCTTTGCTCTTGTAAGTAGATCATGAATATACTTTTGTCCGAGACAAAACAGAGACCTCTAGAGCTTCTTTGAACTTCAAGAAAAAAAAAAATTGTACAAAACCAAGATCCTTGATAGGGAAAAATTTGAACTCAATTGATGTATAACTTCTTGATATTTGATGTAATTATTCCCGAAGAATCAAAATATCATCCACATAGACTAATAAGTAAATCAACGACTTGACTTCCTTCTTAATGAAAATAGAGTGATCTGCTTCAGAAGTGACAAAACCTAAAGAGAGTAGAACTTGATAGAGTTCTTCATACCAAGCACGAGGGGCTTGTTTAAGTCCATAAAGGGATTTCGGTAGCTTGCACACATAAGTTGGTTTGAGAGGATCAACAAAACCTTGAGGTTGAGACATAAAAACTTCCTCTTTCAGATGCCCATGAAGAAAAGCATTTGACACATCTAATTGTCTAATATCCCAATCAGAGTTCACTGCTAAAGAGATAGGATAATAACTTTGATTGATGCTTGAGGGCTTAGCAAATGATTTGAATGTTTCTTGATAGTCAAAACCACTTCTCTCGATGAAAACCTTTTGCAACAAATCTTGCTTTAAGTTTGTCCAGTGAGCCATTTGACTTTTGTTTAATCCTAAACACCCATTTATGTCCCAATACATTCTGTTTTGGATCAGGTGGAACAAGAATCCAAGTTTTGTTTTTGATAAGAGCATTGTCAGTAACCATAGCTGATCTCCAGTTAGGATCTTTATAAGCTTGGGAAAAACATGTAGGTGTTGTAGGTAGAGCTGACAAAGAGGAATGTAAAGCATATGAAATGGGATGTTTAGTAGTTAAAAGGACTTTAGGTTTGAAAATTCCATGTTTGGATCTTGTAGTCATAGAATGAGTAGGATTTGAGTAAGTAATTCTTGAAGAAGTAGGAGAAATGATAGGTGAGGGTGATGTATCAATGGTAGATGAATCAGAAATAGAATTAGGTATAGATTGATTTTCAGGAGAGATGGATTGTTCTGAAGTGCCAGAGTAAGTACAAAAATCATAAATAATAAAAGAAGTAATTGAATTTGAAACAGTTGAAGTTTTAAAGGGAAACTCCAGTTCATTGAAAACCACATGTCTGGAGATGTAAATTCTTCCAGTAGAATTATCAAGACACTTGTAACCTTTGTGTTGTAGGTTGTAACCAATAAAAATGCATGGTTTGGACCTTATTTCAAGTTTGTGAGAGGTATATGGTTTCAACTAGGGAAAATATCTACAGCCAAAGGCTTTGAGGGTTGAGTAATTTGGGTGTATGAAAGAGTTTTTGCCATGGAGAGATATGGTTCAAAGAACGAGATGGCAATCTGTTTATTAAGTAAACTAAAGTAGAGAAAATATCCACCCAGAAGTGAGGAGGGACATGAGATTGGGAAATCAAGGTTCTGGCCATATCTAGGACGTGTCTATGTTTTCTTTCCACTACACCATTTTGTTATGGTGTATGTGGACAAGAAAATTGATGTTTAATGCCATGAGATGCTAGAAATCCTTCAAAATTGGTATTGGTAAATTCCCCACCAGCATCAGTTCTAATGCATTTTATTTTGAAGTTTAAGAAATTTTCAATGAATGCTTTGAATAACTGAAATGTAGAATCAAAATCAGATTTCAAAACCAAATGGAAAAATCCAACAATATCTAGAAAAATCATCTACTATGCTTGCATAGAATCTCATACCATTTATTGAGAGAATAGGAGAAGGACCCCATAGGTCAATATGCAACAATTGCAAAGGAGAAGTAGATTTACATGTAGAAAGTTTGAAAGATAGTTTTCTACTTTTTCCTAAAGCACAAGCATTACAAAAGGGTAAAATGGAAGATCCTTGAACATCAAAACTTTTATCTCTGATAAGGTTGGTAAGAACAACAGAAGCAGGATGGCCTAATCTCAAATCCCAAATTGAAGCTGGTGCTTTGGTAGAAACAAAAGCAGTACGATGTTGATGATGAAGATGCAGGGGATATAAGCCATTATCAGTTGGGCCTTGGAAAAGAATCTTCCCCGATGCAATGTCCTTGACATAAAATGCATTAGGGGTAAAAATCAGCACACAATGATTATCAGTAACAAATTTGTAAACACTTAACAAATTGTGTGTGATATGTGGCACATGTAGAATGTCATGCATTGTAAACTTATGACTGGAATTCAAAGGAGTTAAGAATGAAGAACCAGTATATTTAATAGATGGACAAACCTTGACCATTGCCAACAAGGATTTTGTCAGTGCCTTTTGTAGTCAGAATGAAGAGACAAATTCGAAAGATCCGAAGTAAGATGGTTTGTTGCGCCTGTATCAGCATACCACATTGAGTCCTTTGTATTATAGGAAGAAGTTGAAGCATGTTGAGGAGAGTCTTCTTCAGTGAGATTGGCAAGCATTGCAAGCTTAGCTGGAGGAATTCGACCAACATAAGAATGGTTCATCCTATTGTGACAGTCAATAGCCAAATGACCAAACTTGTTGCAGATTTGACATTGTGGTCGAGTGGTCTGGGAGCTTGATGAACTTGAACCCTTGTATGAAGTATAGCCATTGCTTGAATTATAACCATTTCCTGAATTTGAGTAACTATTGTTGTCACTGCCAGTATTACCATTGTAGTTTCCTCTTCCTCTTCCTCTATAATTTCCTCTGTTTGATCCTCGAAAGTTATTTCTGCCACTTCCACGATTATCATTACCACCGCCATTATAACCCCCTTTGTATTGATTTCCAGAGGAATTCCCAGCATAAAAGGCTTGATGAGTATTATCAGAATGGATAGATGCGCCATGTAAACCTTCTATGATGAGGTCTTCACTAAGAACAAGACTGTGAAGTTCTTAAGCTGAAATATAATCATGCCTAGATCTAACTCTTATAGAAGTACATAAAGCAGCATACTCAGTAGGTAAACCTTTTAGTGTATGAAAAATTATATCTCCTTCATCAAGAGGGCACCCTGAAGCAGCAAGAGCATCTGTAATCTGTTTAATCTGATTAAGATAGGTTGACATAGTGGAACCACCTTTCTTTATATCCTGAAGCTTACCCTTGAGCTGAATAACATGTGCTCTAGAAAGGGTTGAAAACCTAACTTCCAGTGTTAACTACAATTCTCTTGATGATTTAATACCAACCACATAAGGAAGAATCTCTACATTTAGAGTGGTATTTAACCAAATTAGCAACATTTGATCTCTTTTAATCCAACTAACATAATTTGGATTAACTTGAGAAGTAATATTTCCAAAATTATCGAATAGAAACTTTGATGGACTAGAATCAGTACCTTCAATGAGTCCATTAAGATCATAAGTGTTGAATATTGGTAAAAAGAATTGCTTCCAGATCAAATAATTTTCTCTTGTAAGCTTTACTAGAACCATGTTGGAAATGTTCGGAAATGAATATGATGTATTTTGCGGTGGTGCTGCCATTGGCATCATGTTTATAGAAGAATTACTGAAACCTTGAAAAATAGGAATAGATTGCTGAGAAGTGGTACAACTTTGATTGAAACCTTGTTGTTGTTGTTGTTGATTGAAATCACCATAGACAGAGTTGATTCCATGAAATTGATGATTAGAACTTTGACCTGTATTGATTCCATAAGCTTGATGATTGAATCCATAAGTTTGTCGATTTACTCCTTGAACTGGATTACTTCCAAGAAACTGATTCATTTCTTGATTTGGAGTGATTGAAGAAGTTAATGGAATCGAAGCAATGTTTTGCTGATTCGCAGCTGGAATTTGATCGTCAGAAATTGTTGAATTGACATGATTTATTGGATTTAGATCTTCAGTAATCAGATTTAATTTGTATTTGTATTGTTGTTTGAAGGCTGAGAATTCTGATTTGTTCTTGCCATTGAGAACTAATCTTTGAATTTGAAGAAAGTAAGATGGAGTTCAAATGAGCTTTAATGGCTCTGATACCAAAATAGAAACCCTAGATTTATGAATGAAATTGTATTATGATTAGTTTGTTTCATTATTACAAAGAAGTATTTATATACATGATTACATTGTAGGTATTGTAACTGGTTCTGTTACATACAGCTGTCAGTTGGTTACAATGGAAGCTTCTTATGCTTGTCTTGACTTCCTTCTTTGACTTCTGATAGAGAATCACTAATACAAATAACCATTGTGCATCTTTCTTGTGTCTGTTCGAATCTATTTTTGGGACAGGACCTTCTGTGATGCTATCCATCATGTCCAAAGGTCTCCTAATTATCATTTCAACAAGTTCTCAGTTCGTCTGAATCTAACTCTTACTTCCCCTTCTCCAATGATGGTGGATTTAAACACAAGATGGAAGGGGAAGGGTTCAAAAGCTATTGCTCTTGCAAATCCTATGTCAAAAATTGTTGCACAACTTCAATCTTCTCTATCCCAGTCAAAGGCATATGGATTGCTTGCAGGCTTTGTTGTACTTCTTCAAGTGGGTCATGAACAAGCTGATCTACTTATTAGAGCGTGTTTTGGTCATCCCATTATCACAGACAATGAAGATAATCAATGGTATGAGTTGAGTTTGGAGGAAGATTTTTACCTGTGCCATTCTTTAAAATGTTTTGAGATTGTTAGGAAGAATCACTACTTCCAAAATAATGAGGAAGTATGGCAGTTGATGAAGTCAAAGAGAGACATATTTTCAATTTCTTACAAGGTGTATTCTCATCTGCGACCAAAAAATTGGGTTGTGACATCAAGAATTCAATATGGTGTGGACTTTGTGGCCTACAGTCATCATCCTGCTTCTCTTGTTCATTATGAGTATGCTGTCCTTGTATCAGAATGTAATCAGGGCCGGCTCAAGGGTGGATGTGGCCTTAGGCGACGATCCAAAGTGAGGCCTTTTTTTTCTAAGCTCATTGACAAGTTTTTTTTTTATTCCAACATTTCATATCCAATCTTTACTTCCTTTACTAGCTAATTGACTCATGCTACTGTTAGAACTAAACAATTTACAACAAAAACAAAACACTCTATCTAAGTCTTTTGAGTAGACAAGCCATGTCCTCTCAGGCGTGCCTCGACTATTTAGTTTTTGAGCGTAATGTACTGCGGAAAAATGCCTAGCATTCTCATCTTTAGGATAATTAAAACCAAACTCCTCCCTAATTGGAGTTCTTTCAACCAAAAAATCTCTCAAGTTTGTACTAACATTTTCCCAGTGCTTTGGATCATATATATTTGAAGGTCCAAATTCTAGATTGTCATTAAGACCTTCATTTTCTTGAGAATATGTGAACTATGCATTTCATTATCGATAATATTTTCATCTCCATCAATTTGTTCCGGTCTTTTCGTTATTTTCTAATTGTGTTAAATTGCTTGGTGGCTCATTTACTAACTCTTCAAAGAGAACTAGTTGGCACATTTTCTTTAGTTTTAGTGACATACTTAAGAAGAGCCCCTTTTGGATTGAATCAATTCTTCCTCTTTTCTCTTTCTTTTTGAGTTTGGTATATCCAGAATCAAATTTTCTTGACATACTTACAATAAAAGGACATCAAAAAAAAAATAATGAACAAGAGAAAAGAACAAAATCAATGTGATTTTTACGAGAAAATTAGTGCCCTTTTAATTTCTTTAGTGTGTAACTCTGTTAATAGAAGCCAAAATGCAAATAATTTCTGAAATTGACAAAGAGAATAATATGTAAATAATAGATTCATATCAAAAAGAAATTATCAATTTCACATTAAAGAGTATAAATTGATTACCTTCCAAATACAAAAAGTATTAAATACCAATTTGTGAGATTGTGAGAATGTGATTTTAAGATATCAATGGTTTGGGAGTGAAAAATGGAAGTAGTAAGAGAGAGATCGTTGAGAAAGAGATAATTAAATTTGTCTTTAATTAACTTAAGAAGAAGTGGAAAAGGTGCCATAGAATGTGGAGATTTTGCATTAACCGTGGGATTTTCTATTTCCATTTAAGTTAAGAGGTCTAACTAGATGAGGACACTCCCACAAAAAATTAGACTACTACATGTTTTTTCGATTTGGCATATAGTTTTGAGATACAAATTATGTAGTGGACCACTGGATATTATTTCCTTTAAACCAATTCAATTTCGAAATTTAGTGCGTGGGGAGAATTGGAAAAAACAAATAGACGACATTGTCCTTTTTTGTGTTTTGTTTGCCTTTTTAAAAAATGGTAATATCAAACATGTGCAAAGAGAAACAAGGAAATTTTGAGGCCTTCCAAATCGAGGCCTTAGGGTCCTTAACTTCGCCTAATGGATGTAATATAATAGTAGTAGAAATGCTCGCTTGCTGGCATGGCCCGACCTTCATACCACAGTTCGCCTTGAAGGTGGTGTTGCCAAGACATTGTTTATTGTTAGTTCTTCATATAGAGAAAAATGGTTGTGACACAGTCTCCTCTTCATGTTTAAAACACTATACTGTAGAGGAACAAACAGTCACCAGATGGAGTTCAGAGCGATAAGTAGTTGCTGAATAAAAGAACTTAGTCAGAGATGTAACACACTTTTTTCTTATATTAGCACTGGTATATTTACGTAGTTGTGCATGTGAAAGGAAAAGAGAAGTCATGTAGTTGGTCTCTGGTCAATCCGTTGCACAAGACTGGTGCATGATCCAAAAACATCCAACACGCTTGATTTATCGGCTGGTATAATGTGGAATGGATCTGATATTTTAAAACTATCATAGACCTCAATATTTCAGTATGAAATATCAAACTGATATTTTCAATAAATCAGTGATTCTCAACACGTTAAAAATTCCAAGAACACATCTTTTTGAGGGTTGAGCTCAGCAGTCAGTCGTGCCTCTTCACTCTCTCAAGGTAACCTCTCAAAACTCCTTTCTGTTTCATTCGTTTAATCAACTTTTTTTTTTTTTATGTTTCAATTTGATACACTTATTATATTCTCCGTTATTCACAGTTTAAGTTGTTAGGGTTTAGGGTTTATGGGATTGTTTTTTTCCTTGGATCTAATTTACACCAGTAGATTTAGTAAACACGTGAATTTAATGCTCAAAGAGTGTAAATTTTTTGTAGTATCTACCAATGTGTCGTTTTATGAGGAATTGTTTCGATTTTTTATATTTGTGTTTATCTAAAGTTGGTTTAGTTCTACAGTTGTGAAGTGAGGAAAAATGGCAAAGAGCAAGAACCCTCTTGTGTTTTTGGATGTTGTGATTGATGGGGGTCGTCCGGAAAAGATTGTTATTGAGGTAAATAAAGCCCTGAACTTATTATGAGCAATTTAGTAGATTTTTCAAATGATTCCAGTATTTTTCTTGTGGCATATGTTGACTTATTTCTCATGAAAATTTTCAGCTATTTTCAGATGTCGTACCCAAGACAGCTGAGAATTTCCGTGCACTCTGCACAGGTGTGTATTTTTTTATTCACTTCCTTCTATTAGTTCATATATACTGAATATTCTCAATGGTTCGATTACCGCTTCGCTTTTGCTCTATCAGCAGTGCTACTCGGACCTACTTATATAACCTAGTTTTGCGACTCATTACTTGGATAACATTGGTTTGCATTGACATACATGTGGGTGCGTGTCTCGATGTTAATCAACAATTATTCGTTAGTAGGCTGGTTAAGTAGGTCCGTGTATAATTAATGATGCTTTGAATGTAAAAGTTCATATAGTTCATCTTTACATGTAAGTATTAAGTTCTCCAATAATAATTAAGCTTCTGTTTTTTTGTAGGTGAGAAAGGCACTGGATCATGTACTAAAAAGCAATTACACTTCAAGGGATCACTTTTTCATCGCATAATTAAGGGATTTATGGTTCAGGTACTTGATATATATATATATATATATGTAAGATTAAGTTTTATTACTTTCAAACATAGTTTTGAGAAGAGTGAGGAGTCTAAGGCTTAAGCTTTGAGGCTGCTTGCTTCTAGCACCAAAAGCATTAGCTGTACACAAAGTAGAATAAGGGTTATCTTGTTAAATTCAACCTAACGCCTCCCATGTGCTTAAGTCACTAATGAGGTATTATGTTGTATTCAAGTTGATGAATTTATTTTAGATGTTTCTGTTGTTGTTTATGAGTCACTAATGAGGTATTAAATTTATGGCAGGGTGGTGATTTCTCAAAGCGTGATGGTATAATTTTTTCCCTACCATATATCTTTGTAGTATTTGGTTTGGCTGTCTTTATTCTCCCTTTTTCCATGAGAAGATAAACAAGTAACAATATTCCCTACTTTGCAGGCACTGGTGGAGAAAGTATATGGGGGGGAAGGTTTGCAGGTATATGATTGTTAGTGAAGTTATTTTACTATTCTTAATTTTTGGTGTTTGCTGAATTAACAGTTTGCCCTATTTTTTGCAGATGAAAACTTTAAACTATCGCATAACGAGGCTGGTCTTCTATCAATGGCTAATGCTGGAAAGCACACAAATGGTTCTCAGTTTTTCATCACTTTGAAGGCTACACCTCATTTGGATGGGTAATTTTCTATTTATATATCCATGTGTTTAAGCGTGTGTGTGTGTACTTTCTCTTACCAATAAAAAACATGTATATGCCTACTCTTTATTTTGTAATTGTAAAGATCAATTGCACATTTGCATTTGTGGATTTGTGATGGATTATGATATAGTGCCTATTTGTTTCTCCTTTTGACCCGCCTTTCCCTCTCTACTAATCATTTATTTAATGCTTGTAATGGTTTTATGCTGTTTAAAATGAAATTTTGTATGACCAACAATTTTTATGTGACAGGAAGCATGTCGTTTTTGGAAAAGTTGTAAAAGGAATGGACACTGTTTTTCGTATTGAGAAGCAGGCAGGTTCAGAGGATGGGAAACCTTGTTGTCTTGTGAAAATTGTAGATTGTGGTGAAGGTTCTGAAAAAAAATTTAATGAAGCAGTCATAGCAGAAAAAGGTAAGTCAGTATAATATATTTCTTCTAGATTTATTTCTGGATACCTTTCTGGTTAGCCCTCTATGTAACATGTCAGCAATAATTTGCAGAAAAAAGGAAGGCTAAAAAAACTGGGAAAGCTTCCTTTTCTGATGATAGTTCTGATGAAAAACGAACGACTAGACACAAAAAATCTCTGAAGGACCGAAAGAAGAAGCGCAAAAGGAGATACTCTTTATCTGTTTCCGAAAGCTCAGATGACTCGAGTTCTGATTCCTATTCTTCTTCTAGTGATTCTGATTCTTCGCCATCAGACTCAAGCTCTAGTGATGGAAGGCGTAGGAGGAAGAAAACATCAAAAACAAATAGCCATAGACGTGGTAGGAAAAAGAGGGATGTGCGAAGGGAGAGGAGGAGAAGACGCCACAATAAAAGATCAAAACGCAAGTCTAAAAGGTCTGGTTTTCATCTGTCATGTTGTTTTAAATTTCACCACCTGAAGTTTTTTTTACCTAGTCTTTGAATTTTTATTTAGGGGTTCTGATAGCTCAAGTGATTTGGAGACTGATAGCGGCATCAGCGAATCTGATGATGACGTAGCTCATCCTCAAGAATCTGCTCCTGCAGCCTTCATAAATTCTTTGCATGATGAGATAAAATCTTCCGAAGATCCCGGTATGCCATATTTGACATTGTCATAGCCAGTGTTTTTGTTGCTCAGATAATTTCATTTCTTTATGCCTCCCACGTGTGTCAATGTGTATGCGGGGATCCAAGGCCTCAAAATTGTGTGTGTGTGTTGTGTTTTTTTACCCCTTGAAAAAACATGATAATGAAGAATTTTCACTTGGTTTTATTGTCTTTAATTTGTATAGCCGTAGACAAGCATCCACCTCAGCCAATCTCTAGAAAAGCAGATATTGATCAGCAAAAGAAAGATGGACTGAAGCTTGCTAAAGACGATTCATCACATGAAGAGGGTGAGTTTGCCCAAGAAAAAGGAGATCATCTGAACAATGGGCACGACACAGAAATGAAATCGGATAAAATTGCAAATAAATACCCTGATTCAGACAATGAGTCTAGCAAATCCAGGTAATTGTTTAGTTTCACCTAATTGTCATCTGTACACCTTGTATGCACCGAGGCACCACTGAAGGAGGGCAGCGCTCAAATGAGCATAGCAATCTATCTCTTTACTCATAATGCGCTGGAGTAACTTTTGTCTTTTGTTACCAGGAGTTCGAGTCCAACTCCTAAAAGGTACCAAAGTACTAGCCCAAGGAGAAGTTCAGGTACTAGTCCCAGAAGAAGTCCGAGGAAAAGTTCGAGGTTGCGAAGTATCAGTCCAGCTGGACGATACAACAGGCAAACCAATAGAAGTTATTCAGGGAGTCCAAGAAGGAGCCCTCCCGTAAAGCCCCTGAGCCTCCTGTTGCTAGTAGTCGCGGAGTTTGTCTAGAAGTCGTTCTCCAGATGGCAATCCGAAGCATTATAAGAAGAGGGCGTGGCTTCACTGAGCGTTATGCTTCTGCACGTAAATATCGGACTCCATCTCCTGAGCGTTCACCTCCTAGGCCCTACCGTTATGGAGGAAGGAATATTCAAGAACGAAACCGGGATAGGTAAGTTCAACAATTTATACAACCCAGATGAAATGAGTTCCGTATTGCTGACGTTGAAATTGTCATGGAATGCTAGGTATTCTGGCTATAGAGGTTATCGTGAACGCTCGCCACTAAGACGGATCTGGAGTCCACCTAGACGCAGGAGTCCCGCCAGGTTATCTCTCTCTCTCTTGTGAACAATTAATAATTTAATATTTTTATTTTAAAGACGTTTCTGATTGTTAACATTTTTTATTTCTAAAAGAAACAATCAGAAATATCTTTTTTTCGCTCATCATGGTGCTAGCCTCCTGTTATATTATGTAACACTGTAAAAAGTAGTCTCTGATTAAAAAGATCTTCAGAGTAGTAAGTCTGATTGCCTGGAAACATAAGCAATGCCACTTGTCTAAAAAAATATAATTCGGTGCGGTTAAGAACGATGCTTGCTGATTTTTGTGTGGATTGATTTAGACGGTGAGAAGATGTTTGGTTTGTCATTGTTGTGTGTTCACAATATGTTGACTCTGTATGTGTACTTTGTAGCTATCCTCCAGACAAACCCGAAAGCATAGATGATTGGAAGATTTATATTGAGTGGAAACACTACAGTCTATACAACTTAATACCTGATTCTAGTCTTCTTCTGACGCATAAGTTGATATAGTAGATGTCATACTTCTACAGATATTTTAAGTCGGACAAAATGTGTCAATCGAAATTCGAAAGTATATCATGTGCTGATTGAAGTATTAAATGTTGACAATGAAAGGAATTGGGAACTAACATTTTTGGAATTGTAGACATAATCTTAGCAAATAACAATGGGGTGGCTTTTAAACTGAGAGAGAGAACTGCTATGTGAAAGTGATACCCTTATTAGCTTATCTTTGAAAACAGTTGAATAATTACTTTTCTTTTAATTCTGTCGGATAAAATAACATTAGTATATACGGAAATCCAAGCTGCGGTTTAGTTGTCATGGTTAGATTTGGAATCGTCATCTCCAAGGTGATGCCTCCTCAATGATTAGGTGATACCTGCCTCACTGATTGTGCGTGCGACCTATAATGTAGAGATCAAGTCTCTGCTTCTTCTTAACGTATCTCTAGTCATGTCACATTGTCACCACATAGTGAATTGGAATGTGTCTCCTTGCTTCTTTTTTGTTTTTGTTCATGCTTGATAAAATAATAACCAAAATTGTGTAGAACACATAAAATATAAATAATATAATTATTTTTTAAAATATGCACAGAGACATCTGATGAGTGCTGTATCTATTTGGTTTTTTGATTGGGAAAGTATGGATTATATATATATATATATATATATATATATAAACAATAATACAATAGGATGAGGTATCCTACAATACAGAAGCATAAGAAGATAAATAAAAACAGAGAACAATATTTGTGCTGTATAAGAAGATATCCATTTCCCCTTTGTTTTAGTGTATCAATTTTTGTGCTACTGTATTTTTGAGCCTCGTCTAAAAATGTGAAGGATGAGGTATCCTATAAGAGAACAGAGGAATTGAAAAACAAACAACATAAGACAAAAGGCACATCAATCGTGCACATGAAAACGACCCAAAAGTGAGTCCCATATAAATACAAAACTACTAAAAAGGGTATCCTCTCTTCCAGAGTCAATGCCCAGTGGGTCATCGATCCATTAGTTGAGATGACTATCTGCTCCACGCTTAAGACCTTTATAGCACTCTTGTTGACTTGGATGATGAACTTTACCCTCGATCCATTCCGTTACTCTGATAGTTTAAGCCTTGGATGCAGACGAAAAAATCAGCACATGAATAATTTATTTTTTCAGCAAGTAGGCCGCTTTTCTGTTGGTAGGTGAGGAATAAATTTTGTGTCAAGCCCCAATTAAATGTTCATAGCACCTGAGATGATGGAGCTATCTAATATTCTACTCTAATATTCTCCGTTTTTTGCAAGAATCTCCTTATTAGTAAGGGTGGAATTCAAGCTAAACAAGCCGAGCTTTACCATGCTCAAGCTCGGCTCGCTAATTACACGAGCTTTAAATTGAGCTCGAGCTCGGCTCATATAGTTAAACGAGTGAGCTCGAGCCGAGCTTAAACGAGCCAAGCCCAAGCCGAGCTTAAACGAGCCAAGCCCAAGCCGAGCTCCGAGCCCTCGGTTATTTTACACTATAAATATGCTATTTGAACTAAACGAGCCGAGCTTTATCAAACTCATTTGTTACACGAGCTTTTATTTGAGCTCGAGCTCGGCTCATATAGTAAACGAGCGAGCCCGAGCCGAGCTTAAACGAGCCAAGCCCAAGCCGAGCTCCGAGCCCTCGGCTCAAATTCCACCCTTACTTATTAGCACTGCTTTTGTGACAGTGAGTCTGCTTTCAGTGATTCCAATTTTTATGTTCATCATATGACTAATATGCTTACTGGTTTTGTCCTCCTAGTTCCTACAAGTTCCTCTCATAATGTTCTTTTGCCCTTTCCTTGTAGATACCAAAGCAGGAGAAGTCGAAGTAGAAGCATCTCCCGCAGCCCACGTCATTCTAACGGCCGTGTCAGGGATCATAGCCGGAGCCCAAGACATAGTCGAAGTTCAGTTGATGGACGGTCTTCAGTGAGTGAGAGGCTCCAATCACGACTTGGCCCCCGTGGAGGTGAAAGCCACCCTTCAGATAAGAACCGTTCAAGGTCAAGATCAAAGTCTCCGTCGAGATCAAGGAGCAGAAGCTTATCCAGGTCTGCTTCCTCTGCTGATGGCAGTCCCCGCAAGCCTGTTGAAAAGGCAAAGCTACAGTCTCCTAGCAGATCTAGATCCAGTTCTCCAGTTGGGAACAGGGGTCTGGTTTCTTATGGAGATTTGAGCCCTGACATTGGGGAGGGTTAGTTTTGAAGCTAGTGTGAACTGACGAGTATATCTCGAGGTTGTACTTTGATGACTGGACAGATGTTCTGCTGCGTCCACTTTTTGTGATTGGGTTTTCTCTTGTCGTGACTTGTGACTAAGCTGAGCTTGTTAATGTAGTATCCAGATATTAATATCTTTGAATATGTGGCTCTCAATTTGTTGGCTTCTGCACTAAATTACCCCGATTATTCAATCAGAGATGTCTGTGCTTATCTAAGGCTAATACGAGCAGCGAAGAAAGTTCTACGTGACAACTTCCATACTTTCGGTATTTATTTTTGTGTCAAGTTATAAAAAAGATTATTTATCAACTTCAAAGAAACGATGTTTGTCAAGCTTTTCCTGTTCATCTTGTTGGACTTCAAAATCTATGGTTAAGAGTCATTATGGTTGTAATTATGGCAAATTAAAGGCTAAAGCAGAGTACAAGTTCTGCAAAGCCAGCTCCAAATGCAACAAATATCACCATATCTTACTAGCGTGCAAATAGCTCAAAAGATCATCAGATTCTATGGCTACTGAGTTTGGAATTAAGTTTGTAAAATATTTAGAATTTTGCATATTTTTTCTGTCGCCAAGTCTTGTCAAAAAATGTTTTAGCTGGAGGAGAGGCTCATCCAAGAGACCAAAATGCAATCTGGCCTCATGGGAAAAACAAAAAGAAGTGATCCATCGATGGTAAGTAATTGTTGAGGAATTGACAAATGGCATGAAATGCAGGCTCACGAGAAAAGTAGAAACAAAATGAGCTAAATGTACAGATAGAACTTATGAGGATTTGAAGACAAATCACAAATCCAATATAGGATAGTAGAAACATTCTATGATGTGATTCTGGCAGATCTGCGTAGTAACGTGTTTGGCTCTATTGTTTTTGCAAGAAAACGTCTTTGTGTAGAGTTGACAGTGCTTCATTGTTATTGTATGGACCTCTAAATTACTGTTCCCCAAATGCCGAACTAACCCCTTCTCTTTGCTCCCCTCTCCTCCCTCTATTCTCTCTTCTTCCCTTTCTGCTCCCCTTTCTCTCTTTTTCTTGGCCTCCCTCTTTTCTCCACATCTTCTCCTTTTTATATTTCCCTTCCCTTCTTCAGGACCGTCCATCTGCCCTCTCATCCGACGACCCGAAGTCAACCGTACACTTGCCACCGTGGACTAGGGTTCTGCGGCTTTGATCCGCTGCTCCTCCTCGTCCTTGCGTAGGTTGCTTCCTATCCGCTGCACCGCGGACTTGGTCCAAGAGGTGCATCTCATGCTATTACAAATGCCCCTTCTCGACTCCGCGGTCCTGTTAACGGATCCGGGGTGGAGAACACTCTTCGCTATTTTCTCTCCCACGCCCTTTCCCCTTCCTTGGTTTGCGTGTGGGCTTTATTGCACTCATCACGCGCACTTTCAGCCGTCCCTCGATTTTTGTGCGCCCACATGTCTCATGCTGGCTGGGCTGCTCCGCTGGCTCCTCGAATTCCACGACCCCTGAAATTCCCCTTTTGCCCTTCCCTATTTAAATACCCTTCCCTCTCCCCCTTCCTCGCTTCACTTTTCCTCTTCTTTGTTTTTCCACTGCCCTTCACCCTCTCTCCCTCGCCCTCCGGTCTGCAAGCTCACCGCTGGTTTCCTGGCGAAACTCTCCCTCTTTCGGACATCAACTACGGTGTATCTACTCTCCTTGAATCCCTTGGTACGTTTTCTAGGCCTATAATACTCTTGTTCAATTAGATATTGCGTTTTTTTTTTCATAGTTTGCACCTGCCCCTCCATTTTTTCCGATGTCGGGTTCTAACTCCGACGACTCTTCCCCTTCCCGTTCATCTCAGATGGCCTCCCCGCCTCCTCCTACCCCCGCTGCGGCCCCTTCCACCTCCGGGCGCCCAGCCTCTTTGCTTCCTCCCCCCTCACAATGCCGCCGCCCTGACCTAGGTTCGATTAGGGCTGCGTACGGCATTCCGGCCAACATAACCCTAGAACATGTGCCATCCACCACCCATTACCCTCATCTGGTTCCCCGCCGACCCGGGCACCTTGTGATCACGGTGGGGCAAATTATAGCCGGGCTGCGGCTGCCCCTCACTCTCTTGGATGTCGAGGTGTGCAATCATTTCAACATTCCCCCTTGCCAAGGAATAGGAAATTTCTGGAGAATTATGTATGCCGCGAACGCTTACAATAGAACCGGCGAGCCTAAAATAACCAGCCGCGATATATTCTCCCATTACTTTCTTAAGAAAAGCACTAAAGACGTCAGAGTGGGCTACCAATCCTTTTACGTGCGTCCTCAGAAGTTGCCCCTCTTGCTTTGTATTACCTCTTCTGACAAAGTATGGCACCACTACCCCTTATACGTATCGGAACAATTTCTGTCCGCGGACCTTCCTTCAGATTTAACTCTTAACCACCTCGCCTTCATCCCCCGTGGTGAGTATCTTTGCACTTCTCTTCTCTCTCATTGCATTATTGACGTTGTGCCCTAATGCTCTGATTTTCTCTGTTGAACAGGTTGGCGGCCAGATTCCAAATCCCAGACTTACTTCGGCGTGTCTTGTCCCATTTTTCAAAGACTCGCGATCTCGGACCTTTCAAGCCGACCACTTAGGCATCCATCCCACCACCGCTACCCCTCTGCTACAAATCCCCAGTCTGCACACTTTCCGTGGTTTCTCTTATCCCTTCTACCGCCCCCCTCCTCCCAAAGAACGGAAACCTAGAGCATCTCCCCCTATCCGAAAAAGATCTCGCGTCTCCTCCTCCCACCGCCGCCGTCCTCGCACCTCCACTCAACGCTCCCGATCTTGTGACTCTCCTGCCGACTCAGCGCCAGAAGCCATCCCATCTTACCGATCCATTTCCCATTGGGACGACCAGTACACCTCTCCCAACTCTCCTGCCGACGACATGGATGTCCACAAGCAGAAACTTTTCGACAGTGACTCCGAGGAGGATGAGGTGACCGAAGTCTCCCCGTCAGAGGTGGTGGCACCCACCGAAATGCCCCCTTCCAAGAGGCAGTGGACCTCAACTTCCAAAGGGTCCGTCCCTATCGCTCCGCGGTCATCAGTGCCCGACACACCTTCCATCCCGAACCCCCCTCTTCCATCCCCGGTCTCTTCCCCTAGCCTTCGTCGGCCTGGTAAAGAACCGATTCCACCGATCTCCCATTGTTTTGGACATGGCTCTGCCAAGACTTCGCCTGATCTTCTTCAATGTGCGGAACCGCTGAGTATCCACGGCTGACTCCGCTCGAGATAACGCTGCTGTAGCTTCTTCCTTATTCTACAACTCCCACCTGCCCAGGGACATTGCATATGCCGACGGGGGTTCGTTTGACACCCACCGCACCTCCTTTTACACCAATTGGGAACGGGTGCGGTTTTTTTTTTTTAAATCTCTATGTTTACGTCTTGGTGAGCTCCGGACATTTCTTTCATGATCAGCGGCCTTCTCGATTACCAAGAACAAACTTTCGCCTTGGAGAAAGAGGTCAGCGACCGCTTCGGTGCGAAGGCCAATGCCTACCAAAGTTTGAAGGCGCCGCCCGCTAATCTGGCCAAACTCAAGGCTCAGGATGAACTACACTCCACAGAGTCATCTTATCAGTCCTACATGGATTCGGTGAATGATCGTCTCAGCAGTCAGCGGGAACAGCTCCTTGAACACCATCAATTACACCTATCTGACCTGTCACAACAGCACCAAGTCGCCGTCACTTTACTCGCCAAGAACATGAGGCCGCTATCGCCACTCTGCTCCAGCAACACCAAGATGATATGACTATTCTCCGCGAACGCTTCCAAACCCTGGCTGAGAAAAGGATAACCAAGAAGATTCAAAAGGAACTTGCCCGACTCGCCCAGGAAGGGTGGCTTCTGCCTGACAAGCCTTCCACCCCTGCCGCCGAGTCCTCTCTAGTGCACGAAGAAAACTCTCCGGCAGCCGAGGCCACCGAAGAGACTCGCGTTGGAAGCTCGGAGCCAGCTGCTGTGGCCCTCCTCACCGAACCCTCTGAAGATGCGTCGGACATCCGCCCTGCCGCTGACTCCTCCCTCGAAAAGCCATAGGAGCACTTTGTCTTTTGTAATAAGTCCTGTTGTTCACTCTGAGCCAGTTACGGCCATACATTAGTTCGATCATTCCTTTTTGTGTTTATGTTTACTTTTATGCTTGCACGCTGCTCTATTTCTGATGCTAATAAAACTGTATCTGGAATTTTAACATTCCCTCGTGAACCTGTATCGCTTGCACACTGCTCTGTTTCCTATGAAATTTGATTTTGCTCAACCCGTTTGCCATCTTTATCTCGTCTGATTTGTCTATGTGACCAACCAATCCTGTGTCCCCTGCCCTTGGTTAATGAGGGCTCATGCTACCAGAAATGCTAGTTCCGTAGGACGCATATCCCTCTGTGAGGTACTCCGCCCCCCAGTCTTTCTCTTTATGTTTGGCCTCCTCTCCCATTGGTCGTTAGTCTCTGTAATCCGCGAAGGGCTCCTCCCACTCCGCAGATATTTTAACCACGTGGAGTCGTATGGGGCAGCTCCTCCTGCCCTTGACTCCCTCTAACTACCTATCAGCGAAGGCTCTTTCCCCCCGCTGTCTCTCTCCCCACGGGGTTCTAATGCCCCATGTGTGGTTTGCTCCCCGCGGAGGGCTCATCCCACTCTGCGGTCTCGGTATCCTCGGCATGTCTCCTGGGGGCGCTCCTCTTGCCCCCATCTCCTCCGCTCTCTCTCCCCCTTCCTGGGTTCTATGCCCCAGGTGCGTCTCGTGCCTCCTCGCCCCGCTCCGCGGAATTCACAGCTTTCGGGAGGCGCAGTGTTCATGTTTGGTTTATTTTAAGTCTCCTATTTTTTTACAAATGGCGAGTTCCTCTCAAAAGTGCTGGTGTATTATATATTTACATATAACCACAAATTCATGCATTACATTTTCCTTACGCTCAAGCGTGGAATTTTTTTAACATCCTCACATTCCACGGTTTCTCTAACAGCTTGCCTTCCTGTGTCCGCAATCTGTATGTGCCCGCCCCTCCAACATCCACCACCGTATAGGGTCCTTCCCAGTTTGGGCCCAACTTCCCATCTTTCTCCTCCCTTGTACTAGGCGTCACTCGGCGGAGCACCAGGTCGCCCAGCCGGAACTGTCTTAGCTTGACCCTACAGTTGTACTGTCTTTGCAATCTCCGGTGATACTCCTCGGTTTAATGCTGCGGTGTCTCTTCTCTCTTACGCTAAATTCAGGTCCGGCTGCCAATATTCTCGGTTTGATCCCTCTTCCATGGACTTCGGTCCGGCGTTGTAGGCCGCAACCATCTCAGGGGATCGCGGCCTCTACCCCAGTGAGCCAAGGAAAAGGGAGTCTCTCGAGTGGAGTATCGAGGGGTGGTTCGGTAGGCCCATAGCACATGATTCAAAATTTCATCGCCCACACCCCTTTCTTGTCCTCCAATTTTCTCTTAAGGTTGTTCATGATGATCTTGTTGGATGCCTCTGCTGTCCGTTGCCCGGGATTGTGGGGGGGGCGAGAACCCTGTTTCACTTTATAGGCTTGCGGGAACTTGGCCACCCGGCTCCGTGGAATGAAAGTACCATTATCCGCGATGATAACATATGGCAATCCAAACCGGCATATGATATTCTCCCATAGAAACTTTATGATTTGTGCCTCCTTCACCTGTTGCAGGGATACGACTTCGATCCATTTAGTGAAATAATCCGTTGCCGCGAGCATGAATCTCCTTTTACCGCTGGCCATGGGCAGCGGCCCTACTATATCCATTGCCCACATGGCAAACGGCCACGGACTTGTGACGTTATGAAGGGGCTCCGCGGGGGCGAATATTAGCTGGGCAAATCTCTGGCATTTGCCACATTTCTTTGCAAATTCCACAGCATCTCTCTTCATATGGGGCCAGAAATATCCCTGCGTCAGTAGGTGATGGGCCGTCGTTCTCCCCGCTGAGTGACTCCCGCAATCCCCCTCATGTAATTCTGCCAACACTTCATGAGACAGCCGCGGACCCAAACATTTTAACAGCGGTCCATTGAAGTTTTTTCCGATATAGCTCTCCTTCCAGTAGAACGTATCTCCGAGAAGTTTGCTCTAGTCTCCTTCTTTCTTTTTTATCCGTCCTCCGTCCGCGAGAAAGCCCTTAATTGGACCCATCCAACTCCCTCCTCTTCCGCCACGACAAACCTCTACCACCTCCTCAGTGCTCGGCCTCTCCAGCCTTCCCACGCGTATAGTTCTTTCCTCTAACCCCGGGATGGCAGCTGCTACATATGCCAGGGCGTCAGCGTGCCTGTTCTCTCCCGGCCCAAATGAAGGAAGCGGAGCTTTGTGAACTTCGCGGCTCTTTTACGCACCACTTCCAAATATCTGGCCATCCGGGGACATCTAGCTGCGAACCCTCCATTCGCTTGGCACACCACTAAGTTTGAATCAGAATATACTATCAGCTCCTGAACTCCCAGATCTTCAGCCATTCTTAGTCCTGCAATCACGGCTTCGTACTCTGCCTCATTACTTGATGCCGCGAAGCCCAATTTCATGGTTTGTTCTATTTTGCTATTGTCGGGCGTAACCAAAACCACCCCTATGCCGCTGCAGGTGTCCGTTGCTGATCCGTCGGCGAATACCCTCCACCCATTCCTCTTATCCCAAGGGTCTAGGATATCAGGCTCCCCTTCTTGTTCTGGTTCCATGATCTGTTCCTCTCCCCAGGTGGGATCCTATGTAGGAAACTCTGCCAGAAACTCAGCCATCGCCTGCCCTTTTTCCGCGGTCCTTACCTGATATTGTATCTCATAGGAACTCAGCATCACCGCCCACTTCAACATCCTACCCGAATTTTCTGTCTTCGATTACTGTCTCGAGGCGGGCGATTACATTACCACCACCACATGTGCTTCAAAGTAGGGTTTCGGTTTGAGGGTGGAGAAAACCAGCCAAAGGCGCACCTCTCAATCTCAAATACGGGTACCTTCGTCTCGCCTCTAGCGATGTCTTACTTACTGAAAATACACGGCTTTTCTATTTTGTCCACCACCCACACTAGAGCGGAATCGACCGCATACTCCGTGGGCCCCAAGTACAAATCTGCTTTTTCCCCAACCTCGGGCCGCGATAGCAAGGGTGCTTTGCCCAAGTATTTCTTCAAGTTACGAATGCTTCCTCACACTCCAGCGGTCCATGAGAAGTCCGGTGTGCTCCTTAATAATCGATCTGGTGATGTCCGTGATTTATCGGATGACTTGGAAATGAATCTATTGGTCGCGGCTACCCTTCCCGCTAACTCGCGTACTTCTTTTTCACACTCTGCGGAGACGGCATCTCTACCAGGGATCTTATCTGCTCGGGATTAGCCTCGATTCCCCTATGGGTAACAATATAGCCCAAAAACTTCCCTGTAGTCACCCCGAAAGTACATTTCTCCGGATTCAGTTTCAAATTGTGCTCACGTAGTATCCCGAACGTTTCCCGTAACCCCTCTATATGCTCCTCCTCCGTCATGCTCTTCTCCACCATGTCGTCTATATAAATCTCGATTTCCCTCCGAATCTTGCTTGCGAACATTTTTTCCCCCAATCGCTGGAAGGTAGCCCCCGCATTTTTCAAACCAAGCGGCGGCATTCGTGTAGCGATGGAGGTACCGCCCTCCACCACAAATGATGTCCTCTCTTGGTTTGGCTCATACATCGCAACCTGATTATACCCCATCGAGGCGTCCATGAAAGAAAATATTTCGAATCCAGCCGTCCTGTCCACTAACTCGTCTACGCGTGGCATAGGATAGCTGTCCTTTGGGCACTCCAGGTTGACGTCAGTGAAGTCCACACACATACGCACTTTCCCGCTCTTTTTTGGTACCGCGACTATGTTCGACAACCAGTCCATGAACTCCACCTCTCGGATTATCCCTGCCCCCTTCAATCGGGCAACCTCTTCTCGAACCTCCTCCAGCGTGCCGCCCGAGACTCCTCGATTTTTTGTCTCACGGTTTGATCATCTCTCTCATATGCAAGCGGTGACATGCGAACTCTGGGTCCAACCCTGTAACATCCTCTATCGTCCATGCAAAGACGTCTCCGTTATCTGACAATAATTGTATCAACTTAGTCCTCCATTCCGCCGGCAAACTTGACCCTATCGACGTGACCTTCTCCTCCTCCCCTATCCCAATATTCACTTTCTCTATCTCGTCAAGCGTCTTGTGACCCGCCGACGCCTCTTCCCCCACCTCCCCCGAGGTGCATTTAACTGCTATGCCAGCCTCTTCCTAGGGTTGGAAGTTTCCCCTTCCGACCCACCGATCAAACGTTTCACGGTCCCTCTGAGACTATTCTTCGCTGTTACCTGATCCCCGTAGACCTCATACGTGCCGGTAGGCGTAGGGAACCGTATCACCTGGTAATACGTAGATGGGACCGCCTTCATCTCATGAATCCACCGCCTTCCCAAGATCGCATTATATTGTGAAGCCGCATCCACTACCATGAAGCGGGTGAAGACGGTCACCGGTTCCGCCGTCACGGGCAATAAAAGTTCCCCCATGGGCTCTGTCATACTCCCATTAAATCCATACAAGTTAGTGCGCGAAGGGCGCAGCTGTTTGGGATCCACTCCCATTTCTTCTAAGGCTCCTCGGAACAACAGGTCTACCGCGCTTCCGCAGTCGATCAACACCCTCTTCACCATGTAGTTTCCCATTGCCACTGTAATGACTAGTGCGTCCTCGTGTGGCGAATCCATTGCCCATAGGTCCGCATTGCTAAAGACAATTTTATCTTTCTCGACCGTTGTGACTTCTCTTTGCCGTGGCCTACTCGTTCTCTCATTAATTTGTTGGATGCTCGCTGTCCGCCGTATCTTGTCTCTATGTGCATTATGGCTCATCACTTCCCCACTGTAAATCACATTGATGGTTCCCAGTAGTCTTCCTTTGCTTTGCGGCACTTTCGCTCTTCGTTCGTCCGTCTCTCACAAATTCTCCCATCCTCCCCTTCTCCACCATCCTCTGTACCATTCAACCACTTGAGAGCGTAGCGGTCATCCGTCTCATGATTTCTTATCGATGATATGCGCGAGTGGCTTCCACGGTATCTCCGCCCGGCATACTCAGCGGTCCCTTCATCCCCGGCGATCCCTTTATTAAAGGCGAGAATCTCCTTTGGCGGTTTGTTCAAGCGGGGTTTGTTCAACCAGCGGTATGGCTTCCTCTCTTATACTCCCTCCGAATCCCTTCCGGCTTCTCTCCGTTCGTGCTCCATCTCCGCGGTATTGACCTCTTTCTTTCCCGTAAGCTGACGACCTCCACGTCGTTTCTGTTCCTTCTCCAAAGACAACTGACCTTCCTTGCCCTCTTAGAATCCTTTTTGCACGAGTCTTCATACCTTATATACTTTTCCACTCGTGGATACAGCTCCTGCAACTAACGTTGCTATCTCATTTTTTGCTACAGATTGGTGAACCCCAGTTCTCGGGCGCAATCCCCTTTCAAACGCTATCACTGCTGTCCTCTCATCCAGATTCTCCACCTTCAGTGTCTCCGCCTTGAACCGACATAGGAACTCTCTGATTGACTCCGCGGATCGTTGTCGTACATTGAACAGCGCCACGATATCCACCACCCTCTTTTTCTGATGTATGAAATGATCCACGAATGCCTGCTCCAACTCTTGAAAGTTCTTAATGCTCCCGGACGGCAATCTGTAGTACCAATCCGACGCCCCTCCTTTCAGACTAGCAGGGAACATCATGCACCGCAGACCATCAAACCGAGCCTCCTGCCATAACGGCATCTGCTGTCTAAAATGATGGATGTGGTTTCTTTGGGTCTCCTTTGCCGTCGTATCTCTCAAACCTCGTTTTGGCGAATCTCTTTGGGAACCTCCGATGCCCATATGTCATCTACGCTAGCGGGTTACGGTTCAACCCGACCACCACGGCTAGTTGCTCCCCAGCTCCTTCGTGCGCGCCGGTTGGCTTCCCTATCATTGTCTATCATTTCTTGGACTTGCTCTATTGTTAATCCCGCCCCGGGTTTTCCACTAAGTTTGGTCGGTCTCCTCCTCGTCTCAGATTCCTCACTCGGGTCTTCCCAATCTCCTCCTCGTCTTTCTCTCTCTCTCTCCGCATGACTCATCGTTTTCCCTTTTTTAGCCTTTCGATCTCTTTCACGCATCGGGGCGCCTCTTCCGCCGCTTCGCCCTTCTTTCGGTTCTTCCCCTCCTCTATCATAGCTTCTGGTGTCAGCTCCTGATCCCTAACTTTCTTTGGCCTTCCCGCTGCTCTCTTTGGTGCCATCTCTGAGTTGCTCTTCTCTGTCCCCACAGACGGCGCCAAATGTATGGACCTCTAAATTACTGTTCCCCAAATGCCGAACTAACCCCTTCTCTTTGCTCCCCTCTCCTCCCTCTATTCTCTCTTCTTCCCTTTCTGCTCCCCTTTCTCTCTTTTTCTTGGCCTTCCTCTTTTCTCCACATCTTCTCCTTTTTATATTCCCCTTCCCTTCTTCAGGACCATCCATCTGCCCTCTCATCCAACGACCCGAAGTCAACCGTACACTTGCCACCGTGGACTAGGGTTCTGCGGCTTTGATCCGCTGCTCCTCGTCGTCCTTGCGTAGGTTGCTTCCTATCCGCTGCACCGCGGACTTGGTCCAAGAGTTGCATCTCATGCTATTACAGTTATGTATTCAGCCTGAGCATCCGGAAGAAATTTGGATTAGACTTTCACTGTTTTTTTTTTTTGTAAAAACAAAATTGTACAATTCTCGGATTTTTATTAAATAAATCATCATTAAGATCTAGGAAAGAACAAAACAAATTTTGGTCACAATTTTTAAGCGCACTTGGTAATTCAATATTATGTTTCTTTCCAAGGGAGCAACTTCGCATCTCCATGACTACTATTGGTAGGCTTCTATTGGTTGAGCTTTTATCACCTGGTTGATTGGCCAAGAAATCTGTATGTTTCATGGCCGGATCCCAGTACATCCTACCAAAACAGGAGAGGATGTGCGCAACTGCGCAAAATTGCTGCACTTAGATACTCTACTTTTAATGAATGAATAAATGAAGAATACAGCTATGCCCCCTTAAAGCTCCAATATAGTTTTAAATCAAGATCTTATATCTGAGGTCATTTTTGTAATGTCATGTGTCAAAACAAAATAGCCGGCCTAAAACATCTAAAGAGTACACTCACAAATAAAAACTGATTCTGTCCATGCCAACAACAGTGAACTAGTAAACCAAGACTTTATCTAATCTCTTATATAGATACACTCACAAAACAATTCAAGTAAAACTAAGCACCAATTAAACAGCAAGAAAATCTACTGAGCAATGTCACTTCCTTCGAATCTCATGCCAAATGAGGGGAGTCCAGAATGGATGAACAAAGGCGACAATGCATGGCAACTCACAGCAGCAACACTAGTAGGCCTCCAAAGTATACCTGGTCTAGTCATTCTCTATGGAAGCATAGTTAAGAAAAAATGGGCTGTGAACTCCGCGTTTATGGCCCTATACGCCTTTGCCGCTGTTTTAGTTTGTTGGGTTGGATGGGGATACCGTATGTCGTTTGGAGAAAAATTAGTCTTCTTTTGGGGAAGACCCGCAGTTGCATTGGATCAAAAGTTCTTGCTTAATCAAGCATTTTTAGGAATGTTCCCAACTGCTACAATGGTGTTTTTCCAATTTGTGTTTGCTGGGATTACATTGATTTTAATTGCTGGGGCACTTTTAGGTAGAATGAATTTTCATGCATGGATGTTATTTGTGCCTCTATGGCTTACATTCTCATACACAATTGGTGCGTTTAGTGTTTGGTGCCCTGATGGATGGTTGGCTAAGCTTGGGGTTATTGATTACTCTGGGGGGTATGTGATTCATTTGTCATCTGGTGTTGCTGGGTTCACTGCAGCCTATTGGGTAAGTAGGAATCTAGAATGACCATTTTGTGTTACTCTTTTTCTGTTTTTGTCTTCTTTTTGGATGATCAAATGTAACCACTATTGAATTGTTTTTAATCTAATATCTAATATTGCATACACTAAAAGTTTGATTGGAACATAATTTGACTTTTTGGCATGGCCTAATTGCTAACATTCACAACTTCAGATCAGGTAACCAAGGCACTGCTCAGATCAGCTGATTTTGCGTTGTCCAAAAAAAGAAAAAAGACACACTAACACGAATTCTATGTGTCCAGTCTAAGTGGTGTTTCAATTCAAGCATCTAACTTTTGTATGGATGGGACATTTTGAAGGTTGGACCCAGGACAACTAAGGACAGGGAGAGCTTCCCTCCGAACAACATAATTTTGATGCTTGCAGGCGCAGGCCTTCTTTGGATGGGATGGACTGGTTTCAACGGTGGAGATCCTTACATCATAAGCATTGATGCATCTCTAGCCGTCCTTAACACGCATGTGTGCGCAGCTACGAGTTTATTAGTGTGGCTTTTCCTTGACATCCTTTTCTTTAGAAAGCCGTCCGTTATTGGAGCTATACAGGGCATGATCACAGGTTTGGTCTGCATTACTCCTGCAGCAGGTAAACAAACTGCGTACGCATCAATCTAAGGAGAACCTGCTCATACCAACTCAATCTTACTGAAAAAACTTTACTAGTCCGAAGTGCAAAGTTATTTTTGACCTGTGAAATTTCAAAATTGTTGACGCTCTATCACATATTCACATGGTAAAATGTGCAATTGGCAGTTGGTAGCTTCCGAAAACAAATCTTCTAATCATAGTCATACTTTTCAACAGGAGTTGTCCAAAGCTGGGCTGCCATCCTAATGGGAATACTATCAGGAAGCATTCCATGGTACACAATGATGGTCCTTCACAAGAAGATATGGTTTTTGAAGCAAGTCGACGACACAATGGCGGTCTTCCATTCCCACGCAATAGCAGGCACCTTAGGCGGGATCCTAACTGGTCTTTTCGCAGAGCCTAAGCTAAATCGTATTTTCTATGACGTACCTGATTGGGAAAAATACATAGGATTGGCCTACGGATTTCAAACAGGTCGGACTACTGCTGGATTTCGGCAAATGGGGGTTCAATTAGCAGGAATATTGTTCATAATTGTATTAAATGTTATTACCACCAGCTTGATATGTATGCTTATAGGACTCATTGTGCCACTGAGACTCAGTGAAGAGGACTTGGAGGTCGGAGATGATGCTATTCATGGTGAGCAAGCTTATGCATTATGGGGAGATGGACAAAAGTTTGAGAATTCAAAGCACAATTCGATTTACGACATTGAAGAATCTTCATCCACTCTGCCAAAAGCAGCACGTGAACTTCAAATGACATGAAACATTTGGCAAATGAATGAAGACTGAAGAGATTTGTAGGACTATAGTCTACAGGGGAGGATGAGGCGCGCTATTACGTGATACTTGTTGATTTCCATCTCTTCATTAGAGACATAGAGTCAAGAAGGAATTGTCTTCCTAGGTTCCTACTCATTTTTTTTAGATTCAATAGAAGTCCTGTTATTCGTCAAAAAAAATAGAAGGAAATATCTTCACCATTTATTATTAATTAATTGATTTGATATTCTTAACTATTCTCTGACCAAGGGTCCAAGGTGACACTGGTGCAACTCTTTATTGGTTTGCTTAGAAGCGTTATGCAGTCCTAAATGCGGATTCATGTGGTTATTCGTTGTACAACCTTTTGATGCACATTCATGTCAGTCATGTTCTTCATTTTAACAAAAAGGGAAGCATGCGGATTGCGTAAAGCAAAGTACAAGATTTCAACTTTCAAGGACAGAATATGTGAAAGGAAAAAAACGAAACTGCAGCTTCGTGCAACAAAAGGAGATACCACCAAGTGTGCAACAATGGTTACTTTAAATCTAAATATCTAATAGAAACAACCTGGTCTCATCAATGAAAAAATAATCAAAATATTTATTGATATCAAGGAAAAATAAAGAGAAAAACTGGAAAGCCACTTCGTTAATGTGAATGAAAAAACAACAACATCAATTGGTGGCACCACACAAAATGTAGAATAACACCGAAACCTAACAACTCCCAAGCAATTTGTACTTCGACAGACTGTTTGGTTATGCGTTATGACTTTACCTGAACATCAACGATTCCCTTGTTTCAGGTGTAGATCGCATTTCCAAACTGCGCTTGAACTGAAAGGAAATGTATTTGTCATTTTCAGTGAATATATGGGGTGAAATTTGGTTTCCACACTGCCTTTTAACACAAAAATTAGATGAAATTAACCATAGTATTGAAGAAATAACCCTTGTTAATCTACAAATTATCTTTTGTTCATTTCCTCTTTTTAAAGTCCACCAAGACATCATATCACTCAGGATAGTAGACCATTTGACCCAAACCAAGGCCCACCCATTCAGCACATATATATTTTTTCATTTCTTTTTATTAGAAAGAAAAACAGCTTTCAGAGAAAAATAAATAAAAGAAAAAACGTCCTTTAAGAGAGACAAAAACAAAACAAAACTTCTCTCTCTCTCTACTTGAACAAAAACAACAACTTCATTTCTCTTAGCTGGTTTTGAGATCTGTCCGTCTGTCTTGGTGTTCAAAAAATGAAACAAAAGTTTCAAGCTAAAAGAAAGAATATTTTTTTTATGTCCTTGAAATGATTCTATTCTTTCTTTTTCAAGCTTCAACGACTTCTTGTTAGTTAACTTTAGAGAGAGAGAGAGAGAGTTGTGGTGGGTTGGTTGACTGATTATTCACTGCATGGCGGCGGAAGTAGATTCTACAGTAGTAGTTGTAGTAGCAGCAGCTGGAGGAGTAGCTGATACAAGAGGGAAGCATCGGATTCTGGCTGAGTTAAAACGTTTAGAACAAGAATCCAAATTCTTGGAGGTAAAACTTTTTTGTTTTTTTTCATCTTTATTAACTTGGGTGTTTTTAGATTGTGTTATGATGACCCCATTGTCTGAAATGAATGTAAAAATTTCATCTTTATTCATTCATACTTGTGTTTCCACTATATAATTATCATTTGAAATGCGTGTTGAATAGTCAACTTTGAAGTTTGAAGGATTGAGCTTTAGATGTTTTTGTGACTTCGTTTAATGAACTGTTGTAATGTGCTGATTGGGTATCTTTCATAACAGCTAAGGGTAACTGATAGAAGAAGGGGGGGGAATGGGTAAGATTTGGTTGTCTTGTGACTAGATTGGAGGTTGAATAATATATTAATATCTATATACTCATTTTAAACTGCGGAATCTGTAGATTATATTCATGTTAGTACGTTACATGTTTGTTTTGTTAAATGCTAATCCTGAGCTTGTTTGGAATACCACTCAAGTGGTCTATTGAGGGTTGGGAAATTTCAAAGGCAGCCGTGGGGTTTGTCGTTCTGCTTTGTAATAGAACAGTGTAGAGAACCTAGTGCAGATTTAAGTAATTGGGTGGTTATTCTAAATTTGTATGCGTGGTTTTTAAATTTCAATTTTAAACTCAAAGCCTCCAAGGTGGAATTTCTGCGGAATGTACATAGGTGGTTCAGTTCTTCCGTAGTTAGGTACTGACTTGTGAGCAGTTTGTAGTTTACCCGGGTGAAGATCACATTCTACGGCATGCTTTAGTGGTTTAGCATCTGTATAAGTTGGAATTTTAACCAGTAAAACACTTTGTGCGTAGGTTACAACTTTAAATGGTTGAGAACTTGAGATTAGGGGTAGATTACACAGAACAAAAATTTAGTATGTTGAGTTTTGGTGGAAGAATGTTTGCTTTCAAAACATTTTGGAAGATAAAGTTGTGATATTTACCTCGTGATAGAATTAAGCAAATCTACAGTTCTTTCTCTCTTCAAATGAAACTTATATCTGATCAAACTCTTAGGGAGATCCACTGTTCTTCCATCCAATGTCAGAGTTCGTGATCAATGTGTGACCTACGATGTTGATTTAGATTATCAAGGGCCAAGAGGCTGACCAGTGGAGCAATATCTAATTTTGTGATAATCCAACTTTGTCATAACCGTCATATTTTGGTGCTGCCCAACATTGTGGTTTACACACCTACCTATTGCTATTGAACTGTCTTAAATAATTTAGCTGGCAAGATAAGTGACTTGCAGATATCATACTAGCATAGCAGGCTCAAATGGTCAATCCGCCTCCTTGTGTAGTACTTCCTACTATTTGCATTGTGTGTAGAAATCTTCGTTGGACTCATTCAATCTGTATGAATGCTTAGTGTGTTGCCATCTGGAGCTTGTAGCTATGATTTTTCTTGCCATTAACATGACGTGAGCATATATGCCGTATCTTCTGCTATATTGCAACTAATGTTTCAGTCAACCTCAACTTTTTTAATTTTTTATGTACTTAAATATGGTGTATCGAATCATCATAATCAATTAATTGGGCATTTAGTTTAATTTGTTAACAGCGCTGTTACATCACCATGAGTTACACACTTGCACTTTTAAGAGTTCACATACATCAGTTGTGGTCTGACATCCTTTTCATGATATTTGCATTCAGGAAGAGCTGGAAGAGCTAGAGAGAACAGAGAAAGTCTCAGCTGCATGCCAGCAGTAAGTATGATAGTTTGATAGTGTGGAAACAGGAGTACAACTGTTGCATTAATTTTAGGGTGATCATTAAAATCAAGATTGTCTTAAGATTGGTTTGTGCCTGACAGGTTGCTGCTTAATGTAGAAAGCAAACCGGATCCGCTCCTGCCAGTGTAATTACTATTACCGTTTCTTATATAAGAGTTGTTAGTTTCATGCTTCCTACTTATTGCTGTTTCGTTAATCTAAAATACTGTTCATATATTCCGGTCTGGCAGAACAACTGGCCCAACAAACCCATCTTGGGATCGGTGGTTCGAAGGTCCCCAAGATTCACAAGGTTGCAGATGCTGGATATTGTGATTTTCATTGTTATAAAGATTTAAAAGCAGTTTAGATTTATTGTTAGAGGCCTAAAGGAATGTTCCAGTAGACTTGTTTCAAAACAATTGATATTTGTGATAAATGTTGGATCAAATCTCCAGGTTGCACAAATAGGGAAAATTCTTTTCAAAGGATATTTAACTTGAATTGCCTTTATCAGAAAGATACCCTGAGTCATGTGGCACAAGGTTGTTGTCCAATCCAGACAAGTGGTAGTGAGTTATCCACATGTTCTGTCTATACTTGGGACTTGATGGGTTCCATTCCAAAGTGGGTTGTAGACTCTGCCCTGCAAGTTGCACAGAACGCTTGAATTCTGAGTAGTGGCTCTTGATGCTGTCAAGTTAGGAAGGTGATCTCAGCCTGTTCTTGGTTCTACTTGTTTGCATATGTAAGTAACTGAATGGCGAAGATCCTCCTGCCCACAACACACGGGTGGTGAGAAAATGGCAGGCAATGACAGTGATGTTATTTTATATCTGGTGTAAGACAACCGCGTCAATGAAGTTAAAAGAGCAGATAACAATATTTGCAATTATATGTTATAATGAGGGCATACTTTCTTTATTGAAAATCTGTGGAAGAAGGATAGAGCTCATAAAATGTTCACAGGGAGATAAGTTAGGGACGGTCCATGATTCATGGAAGGATAAATTAATTGGTGTGGAAAAGCCCACTAGACCTCTAATGATATGGATAAGTGCGCTTAAGGTATAATAATTTCTCTCTTTTTTTCATTTTCCTTTATGTAATGTTCTGGTATAGAAAGGATCTTGATGAATGTGGTAACGCGTCTCCGTACATGTTTATGGTTCAGACTTTAACTTCCAGGATTGAGTCTACGAACTCATGCTGGATGTTATTAGAAGTGTTCATGGTTTATGTAGTTAAATGAATAAATCCATATAGTTCTGGTCGATTTGTATCTCTCATTTCAGTCGTAAAATTCATCACAATCACCAAATACTGGTAAAAGCAACGTGTCAGAATCAGAATGCTTATTTGAAACTCCTTTCCTTTTCTTGTCGATTTCAGTGAGGTCAAGCCAGAGAGTGTTGTAGTGTGTAATGGCTCTTTGGATGCCATTACAAATCTCAGTCTGATAGCAAGAAAAGAGTTGAGGTAAATCATCATCATGAAAATTCGGGGGAATCGTTCTAGTTACCTATGGTAGAACTGCTTCTTCTGGGATAGTCCTAAATCTTTAGGAAGTTCAAAGTTTTTATGAATTCTTTTTCTAACCAAGACCTTTGTGTATGTGAAAGCTGAGACATGGTTGGGTGGAAAACAAATTTGCCGGCAAAACCTTATGAGTAGGAGAGTTACCCAGTGTTTAATTCGAGAGCATTGAAATCCATCTGAAATGGGGCGGGGAATATCTAGTTTTGGTGCAGAACTATACTAAATGGAACAGGAGTGCTGGGCAAACAAATATAAGAACACATATTAGCTAATTCCGGGATTGACTATCCTCCTCTTTGACATACACCACACTAGCTGAGAATTCAACATTTTTTAGAACATAAAAATGGAAGTTTCTTGTTGATGCGGTGGAAGTGAAAAGAGTACGATCTACATTTTAAACAGAGTGGATTGGCTTCTGACAAAAAACTTGTCCCAACCTAGCAGAATTTACCTTCTCCAGCAGACCAGCAGCTGTGCTCAGCACTGCAGCTGTCTTACTTTCTTAACCTCCACCTTATTAACGAACATTAACTTGTGCCTAAACTATTAGATTTCTTTCTACTTCAGCACTTTAATCCTATATACTCTTCATCGGATGGAAAAGATCTCTCTTCTAGACACTAGGTCATGAGGTAGCACGAGCCTGCTAATATTCACCATCCTGTCAATGCCTGAATAACTGTGGTGTTTACTGGGTGACGTTTTGCACCTTCATTTGTTTATGTAATGAACCAATAATCCTATATCGACCAAATTACAATGAGGTCATTGTATTGTTGCCACTTTGTTTCTCACATTTGAAGTGATGGATTTTGCGTGTACACTGCTTCTCAGTGATTTGTGATGTCAACATAAATCTGTGTGTGGTATGGTATGTTTTCACTCCTGTTTCCTGCTTTTCATTAATCCTTGTAGCATCCCAACTGTTAATTCCAACAAGGCTTCCTTCACACCCAATTTGTACACACAGAAATTACCGAAGAGGGTGAAACCTCCATCAAAATGTTGATGAAGTGAACCAAGGAAGCACACATTTTGGAAATGCTAAATAACCAAAATGAAAGAGATAATTCCTTATAACCATTATGCATTAGTATGAATAATATTTCATCATTTAACAGACCCGCATCTTTAGTCAACTTATAATATATGTAAGAAAAGAATCAAAGAAAGAACATGTATCATGTGTATCATAGGTTAAAGTTTATTCTGATGGGAATAAGATGTCCTCAAGTAATCAAGAACAAAACAGAAAGAAAGACTTGTCAGTTGGAAAATTTAGGCAGCACACATGCTTAAATTATAAGAAAAGAGTCCTACAGAGAGGCACACTGAGCAGAACCAAATTTAAAAAATAAGACTTATTATATTAACCTGTCATACATCATAAAACAATTTAGTCAGAGGTCGTAGAGCAATAGATGGTCTCGAGAACAAAAACTTGATTTATACATACGTGAAAGATGGACAAAGAACTAGTGGAATATCTAGAAGTTCCTAGAACAAAGTCTGCTTCATGATTTGCTGTACAGAATCAGCAAACTGTTAGAGGCAGCCTAATATAATACCAAGTACTCTAGCCCTACTAGGAAAATTGTTTGTCATTAAAGATGACTAATGAACTTGAGAAGATAAGAGTTGTCTCAGCTGGAACAGATGTTCTTCATTTGAAATGTGAAGAGAAAGACGTAAGTTTGTTAAGAGAGACTCCTGCTCCCAGCTTAGAGGACCAGAAGCATACAGTGCTTGCATGGTCAATCTATATGCATGTAGTTCTAGCTTATGCACATCAGCTTCTAACTCAACTTCATCATAGGATGGTGAGCATCTCCTCCCCGACTCGGATGCACACAATGACTCAGCTTCATTAAAGGAACTACCAGAATCGTCCCTCAGATTTCTGAAGTTCTGACTAATGTAGTATACAGGGCCATTACTGCTACAGCTAGCAACAGAGCTCTCATCACTCTCTTTGGTAGGGCAAACAGGAAGGAAATATGTATGCAAATTGTTTGTTTCCTTTGTCTCAACATCCATTTTAGATCTACTCATGCATTGCTTACCAAATTTCCATTTTGGCGAAGAAACAACACCTACCTGTTTAAGCAGTGTTGGACTTCCTATGGACCACATGTCATACTGTTCCGCTTCTATCAAACTTTTCCTTCTCTTAACACTTCCACCCATGACTGCATCTCTGGCTGATGATTTGAAGTTGCATTTATGCTCTCTTTTGGAAGTACTGACAGGGTAGTATGTAGTAATTTTTTCCCGCCCACTATTTTTTCTTGTGCCAGCATCTTCATGGTGTTCATGCTCTGGGAGCAGCTGTTCACCAACCTACATGTATAAGTACCACGCAGTCAGAACTAACAAACCATTACATCGCTATCATCCTCATAAGCAGTCATATTATTTACTTCTCAAAACACCATTGAAATCCAAAATGTTCAGGGTTAAGAGTGCAATAAAAGGCACTCAGGCCAGACTATGCAGTTCTAATGGAGACAATTCATTTACATTCAGACAGCAACAATGATATTGGAGTAGCAGAAGACAAGACTACTAAGTTTCATTGATAATTAGAACACCACTAGATAGGTACTATATCAAAAAGTAAATCATTTCAGTACATAATGATTATTATAAACTGTAGTTACCACGATGATAAGGTAAATTAATCCATACCTTCTCAGTCACAACCCACTTGTTGTTTTGCCAAGCATGCCGCACCCTTAAATTAGCTTTTTGGAATCCTTTAAGCTGGATGGACCCAGACAGTCTAATCACAAAATTGTTATTGTTCAGCACCTTCACGACCTTTCCAACCCTCCAACAGTGAAGATCAAAAGCTTCTGTGGTATCACCAACCACCCATTCCTCTCTTCCGTTCACTGGCTGCGGATAAGGCCTAACATCTTCCTTGCATACGTCTTCTACAATAGGATTTCCCTCGGAATTAAGAACTAGATCATATCTGACCGTGCATGTATACCTATCCGCTGAAACGATTATACCAGGAAACCAAGATTCAAACTGCTGTTCTCTTTTCAACACTTCCACCTCATTTCCTTTTTTGAACTTCATGGTTTCACTTACGCTTAATCCTGTTTGGAGCAAATAAATCGCAATTAAAACGACAACTATACGACCTACTTTGATCCAAACGTAGAATAAACTTAGAGATGAGTCAGTTTAATTTGAGAGCCTAGAAAATCTAAAAATACATACAGACATAATGCAGAATCCTACTAAACTTTTAGCCCATTCTGACAAATACCCACCATCCAATTCATTGCAATAGTAAAAAAAATCAACGAAAAAAATAAGACCAATACATAAAGCATTTTTATTTGGACTATAGATACCATTTAACAGTATTGGATTAACATAAAAAGGCTAAAAAAAAAAACTGTTAATATACAAATTTAGTGCAGAAAAAGAATAAAATAATGATGAAAGTTAATGAAACTGACCTGGGTTTAATCAGAGGAGTAAAGTGGGGGTTCAAAACAGATTGAAGGGTTGCTTTGCTTTGGTAAAGACCACAATCTTGCCTATGAATGGCGTGCTGTTGTTTTCCTGGAATAGCGTTTGAAAGCAACATAAAACCGGTTTTTAGTTTGGTAATATCAAAATATTACATATTAATTGGCCCACTCATGTCAAATTCCTCAAGTATGTAACAGTTCTTTGGTAATTCTATTTTGCCCATTCTAAACTGTTTGCCAACAAGTAGTATCAAATTGTCAATGCATAAAATGGCCTTTGTCAATGAAACTTATTTACTTTAATTCAAAAGAATTTTTATGTATTTAAATCAATATTGAAAATATTAAAACTTGTGCTAATTGATTCTCATAGGTTATATCTTCTTTTCCTTTCTCAAAGCTTCAATAATCTAAGGATTGACCTTTTGAACTAATTGGTATACACACTTAGTTTTGTATGTAAGATATTGGACAATGATACTTAAATGCTAGTTTCTATTACTTTAGATCAAAGTACAAAATATCGCGATATCTATCGAAATTTCAACAAAAATATATAAATATTGTGATATGTTTATAGATATATAAGACTGCAAATATCAGTGATATTTTGATGATATTTGTGATATTTAGAGATATTTAACAATATTTTGTATTGGTAACAATTTTATTTAATATTTATTATTATATTTCAAATAAATATAAATGATATATCAAGAAATATCTCGATATTTTAGATATATCTACACTATTTGCCTATAAAACAATGTAAAATATCTCAAAAAAAAAAATATATCCATGATACATATCAAGAAATTGAATATCGATAAATACTCATATTCTAATATTTTATACTATGCTTTAGAGGGCGTAACTGCTAGACATATTTTCGAGAATGTTTTGATTTGATATTTGTATATTGTGGACGAAAATTTCTTAAGGTATCGTTGCACTATTTATTTTCTAAGATGTTGAATTTTTTAGATACATTTGTATGTTTTTTTGTTAAACATCTATGTACTGTTGTCTCAACTTTGTTTCTTTTTGTTTATGCAAAATTGTGAATGTATATCATTTGGCAATATTTGTGGTTTTGTCTGGTCACATGTAGGCTGTAGACCCAGGCCTGAAAGGTTAAGGCCAATATCACTTATCAGTGCCAAACTGCCAAATGCTTGACTGTGCGGTTTAAATTGAAAGAAGGCCAAAAAAAGAGTTATAAAAAAACATGGTTTCGCCTGGGGACCGACTGCATGTGAGGGCCGACATTTTGTTCGTGTGACAAGTATTTGTCACTCGTGCCTTGATCGCTGAGGGGTTATAGGTCTGATTGGAGTGCTGATCACAACATCTAATGTTTCAATAAATTGAGGTATGACTGATGTTTGTCACTTGACAGATGATTCTAATAAGTAATATTTTAAGGCCTGGGCTACCACGAGAATATCTTCAGAGGACAAGGGTTTCAAAACCGTTGGATGTGTGATCCATCTGTCCGAAAATCAAAAATAAATCTTTTTTTTGTTTTTGTTTTTGATTTTCAAACCGTTGGATCACACATCCAACAATCTCAGATCTCGTCCCTAATCCTCAGGTAAACGAACTCATATTTTAAAGCTTTGAATTTAACCATCTAATCACATGAAATTCACTCGAGTAATGAATTTTGTAAATAGTACACAAATTCTACACTTGCAATAAAGCATTCTCAATCAGTCAGTTCTACAATCAGGAAAAGACTGAGGATGAAAGGCTCTCCTGCGGCCAAAAGCAGCTTCTCTTCTCCCCTCCAAGTTTTTGAATTTGAATTCTGAATAGATTTCAAATTAAAAAACCTTCATAGCTTTCTGTGCTAGATCTCATGTCTTATCTTTCTTTCTCTCGCTCTAGTGACTTCCTGTCTTAGAATAATCACTGTTTTATAGAAAACCTTTCTCTCCTCGTACCATATTAAAAGATAGCTTGCTATATAGTCAAGCCTGTCTCTTTTTGGTCTCCTCATATCTTTAAGGTAGTCTGAAACAAAGATTTTAGCTTGGATCGTGCGGAAAATAATAATAAAAAAAGATGACAAACAATAACTTAGTTATGCTGAGAGGAGAATCATCAGGTTCCTCTACTCAAACAAAGATTGAATGACTACAAGTAGAAATGCAAAATTTGTTTAGCTCCAAGGAAAAGAAAGTAGTGGACATCAGGTGCAAGAACTCAGAGAGAGTTACAAATGGGAAAAACATGCTACTGGGCAAATTGTATGGAGAAAGGAAAATGAGTATCCAAGAAATAGCTGATGAGCTGCACCAGAGTTGGCAAACCAAAAGTCAGACGAGGCTGGAACTGATAGCAAAAAGGGCTCTATAAGATACATTTTGATAACATAGAGGAATTTGAACATGTGAGAAAAAATGGACCATGGATGGTACATGGGTTCATTTTGTCTACCAAGAAATGGAAGAGTCAGATAAGTCTGGAGGAAGATCCATCTTTTGACATGGTTAAGTTATGGATCCAAATCTTTGGGTTACCAGAAAATAGGATTAATGAGGAGAACATTAAGAGTATTGGGTTAAGCTTGGGTAAGGTCAAAGCTATAGATCTGAATTGCTCATCTGAATTCAAAAAGCCGGTAGCAAGGGTTCAAGTTAGCATGGATATAAAAGAAAGATTGCTAAAAGGGATCGACCTACGCACTGAATCTGGGGAAATCTTTTCAGTCACTTTCAAGTATGAGAAACTTGATATTTTCTGTTACTTCTGTGGGAGAATAGGGCATTATATTTACTTCTGTCAGCAAAAGGAGAAATATTGTATAAATCTTCTTAAGTGTGAAGGATCCCCTCGAGACATCAAACACAACTTCTCTTTCTTGCTCAGAGCGAATATCTTCTTCAATGAGATGGCTAATCTAAATCCTACCTCTGCCACGTTCTCGGGTACACCACAAAAACCAAGGTATGACCAGATTCCGACGAGAAACAAGGGTGCACTTGGAGAAAGACTCTGGGGAGGATCTAGTAGCCATGCCACACCTCCACGAGCAAAACAGGTGGCAAGAAGTACAACTCAGATACCGTTGGATCTGGACAGGGGGTGGGCCACCTCACTCCAGCAAAAGATGTTGAGATGACCGTTGGATCATCTGATGTCTCAGACAGGTCATACAAGAACGTTGGAGGCCAGTTTTTAGTGGACCCAGGGTTACTAGAGAGTTTTGGGGTGGATTTGTTGGGCTTGAACAAAACAAGAGAAGGTACAAGCCCAATGAGATTGGCTAGGCCAGAAATAGAAGTTCATGGGCAGGGTTTGTTAGTCATATGGGAAGACAAGATGGGCTCTACAGATATGGACCTGGAGCAGGATAACAGGGTTGGTAAAACAACACAAGAACAAGATGGAGTTGGGTCTAAAGAGAAACAGCTGGAACCGATCCACACCAACCCCAATATTCTTTCATCGAGGAAAAGATGAGGCTGAATATCTTCACTTCTCTCTCTCTCTTCTTATATCATCACGCCTGGTAATAATGATAACATATCAATCTCTAAGCCCCCCCTTTACCTCAAACAACTCAATCTCGCCACTCTATGAACCTATCCCGATCTATAGATTTCATAGTTTATCTACACGAGGTAAGGGGTTTAAATCTTTGGCTTCTCGAGGTCGTAAAAGGAGATTGGTTTAATCTGGGTTTGGTTTAAGCAAAGCTTATAGTGTTGTTGGGGATATTTTGGATAGAAAGCGGAAAGAGTGTGAGCTGAAGACTTTAGATACAGATATGGATAACAATGATGAAGATGGTTGGGTGAGAAGGAGCTTAAGAGTGGTTGAACATAGATCCAAGAGGGCATGCAAAACAGCTAGCTGACGACTTGAGAGCCAGAGGGGAAGGACATCTGTTAATTCCAGAAGAGGCAGATGTTATTCCTATTTCTAGTGACTCAGCAGAATCGGTAGCTTCCTTGGGGTCTTCTGGTCCGGCTATGTCTAGTGATGTTTCTGCAAATGACTTAGCAGAAGTGGAGAACTCTTCCACTGACTCAGGTGAATCAGTGGTTTTGGACTTGATGGATCATGTCTTGCCTCTGGAAGAAGAAGATCCTTATGAGCAGGTGGTACCACTAGCTGTGAAAAACCCATATGAGCTAGCTTTGGTCCCAGTGGTGGAGCAGAATCAAACAGATCTTGTTGGATATGAAGCTGATTTTGAAGGGATGATGGGCCAACCTGAGCCTCTTGCTCTGGACTCTTCATCAGTGGTAAGTTGTCTTCACTTCCAAGACTTGCAAGGGACTATAGGTACGTCAGCTACAGGTAAACAAGGTAACCTTGATGAAGTTGAGGAGGTTGAGAATGATGTGTTGGAAGGTGTTTCTGGAAACAGTGGGGGTATGTTGGTTTTTCCCCCAGGGTTCGCGGTGGTTGTCCCCAAACAGCTACCTCTAAGCCCATGATACACGCCTGGAATTGCCGGGGAATAAATTCATCCACGGCAATTCAAAATCTAAATGACATGTTAGGTAAATACGATCCTGATATAATGTGTCTCTCAGAACTAAGGTTGGTAGTGATCGGATTAGTAGGGTTAGTATAATGGTTAAGTACAGTGGTTGCTTCAGTGTCCCAGCTGTGGGGCTTAGTGGTGGGCTTGCTGTTCTCTGGAAAGAGGGAGTGGACCTGGAAATCTTGGCAGCAACTCGAAACCAAGTGACAGGTAAGCTTAATAATTATCATTGCACTGATTCTTGGTACTTCTCTTTTGTGTATGATGAGCCTTTAGCATATAATAGACACAAAGTTTGGAAGGAGCTTAGGAATATGATGTAGCCCTCATGATCCCTGGGCCTTGGTGCATGTTTGGAGATTTTAATGCTATAACATCCCTAGATGAAAAAATTAGGGGGAAGAAGTATTTTTGATAAAAACATGCTAGAGTTTAATGAGCTGATTAATGATCTTGGTCTTATTGATCTGGGGTTTAAAGGCCCAAAATATACTTGGAGCAATAATAGAGCCCCACATGATCATATCATTGAAAGATTAGATAGAGCAATGGCAAATGATGCATGGCTCCTAACTTTTCCTCACATGCAAGTTAATAATGTTGTTAATGCGACCTCTGACCATCTATTGATTATGATTAATCTCAATAATAAGGATGATAATAGAACTGAGCATGAGAAACCTTTTAGATTCTATAATATGTGGTTTTCTGATAATACATGCATGCATGTTATAGATACTACTTGGAATTCTATTATGCATAATATGCCTGATGTGAATGTGATTCTTAAGCAAAAGGTTACTCAACAACATCTTACTATTTGGAATAAGAAAGTTTTTGGTAATATTTTCACTAACATAAAGAAAGTGCAAAAGGAGTTGGAGGATGTTTTGATAAAACCTTTCTCTTCAACCAACTATGAAAGACCTAAGGTGCTTAAATCTGAGCTGTTTGATTGGTTGGCTAAGGAGGAGAGTTTTTGGAAACAAAAATCCACTACTCACTGGTTGAAAGATGGAGGGAGAAATACTAGATTCTTCCACCTTTCCACCATTTATAGAAGAAGAAAAAACAAGATTGAGAAACTTAAAAAGAATGATGGGAGTTGGAGCATAGGCAGAGTTGAAGTGGAGGCAAACATTAATATATACTTTAGAAATCTCTTCAGCTCTTACCAACCTCAGGATAATGAGAGTATTCTCAACTTGTTTCATCCCTGTATTACTGAAAGGGAGAATAATATTCTTACTGTTGTTCCTACAAATGAGGATATTTGGAGAGTGGTCAGGAATATAGGCAGCCTGAAGGCCCCTGGGCCAGATGGTTTCCAAGACTGTTTCTATCAAACTACTTGGGATATATTGGGAATAAGTATCTCTGCCTTTGTGAAGGACTTCTTCATTAAGGGGGTGCTTAATCCTACCTTTAATGAAACTTTTATTGCTCTTATCCCCAAAGTAAGTAATCCTGAGGTTGTGGAAAATTTTAGGCCTATTAGCCTTTGCAATTTCTGTTATAAGGTGATTTCCAAAATTTTAGCCAATAGGCTTAAGTGTCACCTGAATAAAATTGTCTCTCCCTTCCAAGGGGCTTTTAGAAAAGGACGAAACATAGGAGATAATACTGGCTTGGCTTGTGAACTATTTCACCACATGAAGAATATGAAGTCTAAGAATCATGGGTGGGTGGCCTTAAAGATGGATATGGCCAAAGCCTATGATAGGGTCATTTTTAGACAATATTTTTGATAGATTGGGCTTTAATCAAAGATGGAGAAATCTTATTCAACAATGCTTATCTTATGTATCTTTTCAAGTCTTACTGAATGGTTGTCCTCTCAACAAGATTATCCCTAAAAGAGGCCTCAGACAAGGGGATCCTCTTTCCCCATATCTTTTTATCATCATGTCTGAGGCTCTGTCCAGGATAATTACAAAAGCTGAGATGGATGAGAAGTTCCATAGGATTAAGATCAGGAGAGCTTCTCCTCCTATCACCCATCTCCTCTATGCAGATGATTTGATTTTGTTCACCAGAGGCAACTTTGCGGATGGGGGTCACCTGAAAACCATCCTACAAGATTATTGTACTGCCTCTGGTCAGTTTATCAACTTTGATAAGTCTAGTATTTTCTTCAGTAGAAATGTGAAGTTTAGGAATAAAATCAAGCTTAAAAATTTTGGAAGATGAGATTGTTTGATCCAAAGGATAAGTATCTGGGTATCCCTATTATGTTATCTCAAAAAAAGGCAGAGGATTTTGATTATTTGGTAGATAAGATACATACTAAAATCAAAAGGGTGGAAGGCTAAGGTACTATCTCAAGCTGGTAGGGCTACTCTGATCCAGTCTGTAGTACAAGCCACCCCTTTGTATGCTATGGCCACTTATATGCTTCATGTGTCTACTTGTAATAAGATAGACAAAGCATGTAGAGACTTCTTCTGGCATGGCACTGAAGATTTAAAAACTGTCCACACCATTGGGCAGGATAACATTTGTAAACCCAAGTCTGAAGGAGGCTTGGGGTTCAGAAAGATGAGGGATATGAACTTGACAATGCTTGCCAAGCTTCCTTGGAAAGCAGCAATAGATATAAACTCTATATGGACAAAAACTTTAGCAAGTATTTATGAAAAAAATTTGATTGGTGACATTTGGAAACCTCCTGGGTATGCTTCCTACTTTTGGAAAGGCATACACATAACTTATAACCTCATTAGTGGGGGTTTGATTTGGGAGAATCATAGTGGAACCTCCACTTCAGTCCTGGATGATCCTTGGGTTTTATGTAATGGAAAGCCTAAAACTCTAAGGGAGTTAGGAGTGGAGGATTCCAATCTGAATGGCCTCCATATGGCAGATTTGTTTAAAGAAGATGGGACTGGTTGGGATGAGGCCAAGCTAGCATCCCACTTCCCTCTTTTTCTGGCCCAGAGGATCCAAGAGGTTTTGATAAGACCTTTGGACATTGGCAAAGATAGAATGGTGTGCAGTGAGGACAAGTCTGGGAGGTTCATTGTGAAATCTGCCTACAAACATATAACTAAGGATAAAGTTGTAGGACAGAGCTCCAGTTTTAGTTCCCACACTATAAAGCTCCTCTGGAAAGCCAAACTGCCAGCCAATGTCCAATTCTTCTTATGGAAAGTTTATCTGAATGTCTTACCTATGGGGGACAACCTGGCAACAAGGAAAATGAGTGATAACTTCTCCTGTCCATTGTGTTTCAAGACCTTAGAGTCGCCAGATGGTCATGGTTTGTTCTTTGGGGTTTTGGTGAGGATGGTTGGGTCTAGAGCTATGTGGTTCTCATCGGACTTGGGTATGAGAATGGAGAGTCAAGGTAGGAATAAGGTCGGCCAAATCTTTGGTTACTAAATTCATGACTTGGTGTCATAGCAAGAGATATCCCAAGCTGGGATAAAAGCATGCTACTTGTTATACAATTTATAGATAACAAGGAATGAAGCTAAGTTTGATAATAGAAGACCTAACAGAGAAAGAACAATCAGGAGAAGTACTGTGGAGGCTGACAAATGCTACACAGGTCTTGCAACAGGAAACCCTGAACATCTAAACTCTAATCCTCCTGTGTCTTACTATGAACAAGCTGGTTTTGATTCTATACTTCCTATTATCTCTAATGATTGTATTAATATCAGGTTTGATGCATCATTCCAGCCCACAACAGGATGGGCAGCAGCTGGCACCATAGCTTGGGACAATGAAGGAAATATAGTAGGAGCAGGAACCAGAAGATTTAAAGCCAGGTCAGTAGAAAAAGCTGAAATGGTGGCAGCTGAGGTGGCAATTTTGCTAGCAATAGCTTATGGGTGAACTGCAATTCTTTTGGAAGGAGACTGTGCAGAGTTTATCAAAGCTTTCAATAGCCTTATTTGTTTATGACTACACTTGTAAATTTAATTGGATCAGTAGGGTGTCCAATGGAGAGGCACATTTGTTGGCGAAATGGTCTAACCATAAGCAACAAGTGTGTAAGTTGCCAAGATACCTACTGACAAACCTGTAATGTTTTAGTGTTTCTCAATATATATATATATATAAGATATTATCGAAAAAAAAAACAGTTGTACAATCAGGAAACAAAACCTGACATGACATGTTGAATAAGAGGATTTGGGCTACCACGAGGATATCCCTATAGGGATGAGTGTTTCAAGACCGTACGGTCCGAAAATCAAAAACAAAAAGGAAGATAGAGAATATGGGTTTGTTTTTATTTTGGGACCGTTAGATGGGACAATGAAGGAAATATAGTAGGAGCAGGAACGTAAGATCCAACGGTCTCGGCCATGGCGTCCCCTATAGGGATATCAGAGTTTATCAAAGCTTTCAATAGCCTTATTTGTAGAAGAACTCGAATAAGAGACTGAAACTCATGGGCCTGTTACCGATGGCCTTAAACTACAACTCGGAATGAGTCAACCCAATAGAAATCCAACCCGCCAAAATGACAAGCGTAATACCCAAAATACCCCTATATATATTCAAAGTTTTCTGCTGGTTTTCTTCCTTGTCTCTCTCATTTTTTTTTTTTCTCTCTCCTACGATTATCTCTTCCACATTTCTCTCTTTCTCTTTTCTTCCAATGAAACCCTAACCCTAAAAGGTAAACTCTTAACTCTTCTATCTTCATCACTATATATGTATTCATTCAAAATTGAACCATCATATCATTTTTTTATTATAAATTCTTTCCAATTTTTATATTCTCGTGTCCACTTTTTCAATTTTTTTTTATTATTATTCATAAAATTATGCTTATATATAAGTTATGTTTGGATCACCATTGTTGTTTTATGAATAATTGGATGCATTTGGATATGGTTTGCAGGTGGTGGATTGTTTTTTGTAAAATTGTTATTGCAATGCCCATAGGAAACAAGGCCTTTTCCAGCAGATTTGAACAGCGTGGCGCGTAAATTTTTCTTGTGAGTGTTTGTACACCTTTCCTCACGTTTTGTATTATGTATTCGATATAGTCAAATGTGCTTTCGGTTTCAGGTGATTTTTGTTGTATATCATTGTCATACATTGTTAAATTTAAGGTCGTAGAACTTGTGAGGGCGAAACATTTTTTGAAGACACTTAGTATCACTACAGTAGTTAAATGTTTGTTACTTAATGTTGTTAGGGGGATTCTTGTTGATTTGAGCTTTTGATCTATTTGGTTTCAGAGGAAGTTCGAAGTTGAAATTGATGTTACGTTACGATAAGAAACAACTTCATCTATGAAGACTGGAGTACCCAAGTCACCACACCTGATGCAGTTATTCCAACTGGGGATGCTTCTTCTACAGCTGTTTTTTAGGAATTCTTTCAGATGGAATGGCAGATCCTGCTAGTTATGTGAATGCTGAGCGCGATATCGACCAAGTAAGCATTATTTCCAGTATAGTATCTTGTTCAATTTATTGAAAAATAATAAGTTGAATTACAACATCGAGGGCGTTTCTTTCTTTATTAGCGTTAGTAGATTCTTATTTTGGCTACAATTATATAGGATACAGATGTGTCTTGTCTAATGCATGGCTTAATCGGCCCTTCCCATTGTATGATAACACTAAATGAAAATTTGTGAGGCTAATATCGTAGATTTTTTTTACTTTATTTTCTGATATTCTTGCTTTCGCTATTTTTTATCCCTTTTTGTAAGTTTTAGAACAGGTTTAAGTTAGTATGGAAACCAGCATAGTCTGTGACCATAACTTGATATGCCTTCATATGATATCTCAACCCCTCCTAGTTCAAAACGTTTCACTGAAGTTTCATGTGTCAACCTTTTACATTTATTGGAAGCAAGTGCTAGAAGCGTGAGGAAATTATGCCCCCTATCTCTCAAACTCTTTGATACTGCTAAAAACATTTCATTGTTTTAAATCACCTGGTTCTTGGCCCTGGGAAGTGTTGTTTAAATCACCTCTCACAATGAATTGAACTCATCTTGTATCTTTGGTTCCGACAAAAGTATAAAAAATTCAAGATCTTGATGATTTGAGCTTATAGTTGATATTTTCAGGTTTTCTATAGTCTGTAAGTTACACAAATTTTCATCGAGATTTCTACAATATTTAAATTTGACATGTGGAAAAATCACCATGGGTTGTTTATTTTTCTTTTTTTCCAAAAAATATGTTGTTTTGCTTATTGATTTCCTGATTTATAGACATGTTTTCAAATGTATACCTTTGAGTTGAGTTCAATTTTTTTTCGGTATTTCTTAGTTGCAGTTGTTTTAGTGACAGTCTAGAGTATCACAGTTTCTTGTATGGTGGGTGACTTGATTTTTCTCAGATACTGTTAGATAGTCAGTAAAGTATAATTATTGGTGTTCACGTGCTTTGTTGCTTCGTGCAATTATCTTGTTGTGTAACCAATTTTTTTTGTTACTACGTTTAGCATTTTCTTAACTTGGACAACATTTTTTCTCTTTTGAAGGCCCTTATCGCTTTGAAGAAAGGAACTCAGTTACTCAAGTATAGTCGGAAAGGGAAGCCTAAGTTTCGCCCTATTATAATTTCAGTTGTGAGTTTTATTCTTGCATAGTAATATGCATGTGCAGCTAACTTTTTTGTTTTTTATTTTTTCTTATTCGTTCATACATTCAATTCACCTAAGTCATTTAATGTGGCAGTTCTAGTGTTGTCAAGCATGCTTAAACGTCCATGACCGTTACCCTCTGTGGTGATGTGATCTACCCAATGCTCATCATGAAACTGAATTTTCTTCCCTACAAAACTCAATGTTTCTTCTTTTCTTAATTTTTCTTTCCCTTTTAATGAAATTAAAGAAAGTCAATTGACCGAATGGAAAGAAGACTGAGCAGTGAAAATTTCACATAGATCAAGCTATGGACATAAATTGGTGCGCTTAAATACAACCTTTGTAGTTGCAAATAAAACCTAGATAGAAGACCCCTAGTCCCTATCACCCAATTGCCAGATCCCAGCAGAGACCCTAATCTGCAAGTTTTCCACCTTTTCTAAAGGACCTGCCTATTTTTTTTAGAATATAACTTTCAGAAAATGGAGTGAGGTAGGTGTTTGGTTTTTCTGGTCTAAGGCTCTTTAAGACCTTGTGTCCTCTCTCTCTCTCTCTCTTTCTCTCTATTGTTTTCATTCTTCTTCTTTTTTTTTTTTTTTTTTTTTGATTTAACATTTTTTGGATAATGAATTGATTGTCATTGTAGTAAGTAAAAACATGCGAACGAGCCCAATCTGCAACAAACTAAGACTCTTGATAAAGCAAAGAATAAAAATAACTCTTATCATGAAGGTTACATTAAGACATTTTAAAAGCACAAGATGTTATTAGTTAGGAGTTTGTTATACGAGAAAGTTAGGATTTTAACAATTACTTCTGCTAATGTGTATCGGTGTGCGTGGCACATGTTCCTGAACTAATGCTTTTATTTTCTCTTTCATTTTCTTGTACAAGTGGTTTGTGTTAAGAGTGTGCGGTTCACACTACTAGAATAGTGCTATTATTATAGCCATCGTTCCTGTAAAGAAGGTAGGAAGTAAAGTCAGGAAATCCATTTTGCTCTCCAACATCATTGCTGGCACAGATAAGGCATTATTGAGGTTATTAAAATTTAGGAATCGATACATCAAATTTCTTTAATTTGATTGCACGAGTACATTACGTGTTTCTAAGTTTGCGATTGTAGTATAGACAATAATGTCGCCTGTCAGAATATTTGCACATGAAACACTGTAGGTGAGAAAGAACTTGCTCCAGTTTTTGTTGATAATTTTCTTTCTTCCTTCATGATTGAGTCGTCTACCAAGTCTGTGGAGCATATTCTTTTAGTGTTTTTGGCCAGATTTATCCATTTGTGATGTATCTAATTATCTATACGTTGCAGGTCTTTCATTGCTTACCATCGGTCGGTCTTCACAGGATGAAAAAACATTAATTTGGCTCTCACACGGAGAGGAAAGGAATCTAAAGTTATCTTTAGTCTCAAAGATCGTCCCTGGACAGAGAACTGTGAGTCTACTATATATAAAGTTATTAACATACTTTGTCGAACTTTAAATTTGCAAGCAGATTAGGGAACTTGTACTAATATAGTGCCTTGATTGTTGGTCTCAACAGGCTGTATTTAGGAGATTTCCACGTCCTGAAAAGGACTACTTGTCATTCTCTCTGCTATATGGTAATGGTGAAAGATCACTTGATCCGGTTAGTGTTCGAAGGCAGTTACCATCTTTTCTGTCATTTTCATACGAGGTTGTATGCTGATTTCTAACATAAGTACATAATTTCTTCACTTTTCCTATGATATAGATTTGCAAGGACAAAGTTGAAAGTTGAAACAGAAGCGTGGTTTGCAGGCCTAAGGTCCTTAATTTCTACGGGCCAGTGCAGTAGGCGCACTAGAAGTGATATTTCAGATGTGGGTTGTCATCCTTACTTTAAGTATATGCTTTCTAGTATTTTAAGAGAAAGTTCAATTTTTTTTTTTTTTTTTGATTGGCAAGCCTGTTTTAAATGAGATCAGTAACTCTTTGATGCTGGCGGGGTTCGAGCCCCAAACCTCTGGTATCATCACCCAAAGGTTTTACCGACTTTGCTAGTCGGCTCCTACGAAAGTTCAATCTATGGTTTGGATACATCTCTTAATCTTTTTCTGTGTTTAACCCAATTTAAACATTGCTTCCTTTATAATGCTTCTTTCTTTCAATGAACATGCATGTGTAGAATGAATCTCTTGGCACACTAATATGTAATAACTGTAGTTTTTTTTTTTTTTTCTTAAATATGGGGTCAGTTTAAGTTTCCACTTAGCTCCCAATTGAGACCTTTAACAAGGCTAGAAACTTGTTTTTTCAATTAATGATTTCTCTGAATTAGAATAACAGACAGAAATTGACAAAAATGGTGCATGTACCAAAAGACAATATATGTCACTGATATAGCTGCATTATTAATAGTATCTCTGACCATTTTGCATAATGTATTTGAATCCCTTATCTCTAGGGGAGTTACCTCCGTAAACTATTAGTACTGGGTGGACGTAAGTTATGTGGACTTGGCTCGGACATGGCATTTTAAGGCCTTCCATTTTCTAGGGTCTGTTCGTCATACAGGTGGAGCAACAGCCAATATGTTAATAATAGTGATATATCACAGGTATTATTTTGTGACGAATGAATATGGACTCAGCTAGTTAAAGGAACTGGATATTTTGTGCGATAGAAATATGTTACACTGATCAATACATTAGTTGTAAGCTTTGATTGGTTTCAGCATTACATTTGCTGTCTGTTATACTGTCTAACTTTACGTAAATTTTTAGAACGTAATATATTTCTAGAATATACAAAACTGGTGTACTTGGTTTAGATTGGTCATTGATAGGTTAGAATATATTTTTATATTCTATGGCAAGTAATGTTCAAAATAGTAAAATCACTGTTTTTTTCAACATATTGCAGTTAAATGGTGGAGATTTCATCCAAAACAGCTCTCGTCCTTTCAGTGCAACACTAGAGGCTACTTCGAGCTTTCTAAGAATCGCACACTCAAAGTCATCCGACTTTTCTTCTCGTGAACCTCCTTCAAATACGACAAGTTCAGATGTGGGGTCAGACCGCGCAAATATGCAACTAGGCCTCCAGCCCTCAGGGGTGGAGAATGCTTCAACCAATTCTTCCAGTAGTGTCGCACCTCCTGAAGTAGAGACATCCCCATCTGAATAACTTCAGCTGATGCAACAAGCGGTCCAGCAGAGGAAGTAGACACAGCACCAGGTAACATGGGTTAATGTAGGACCAGCTGCGAAATAGAATCAACACCATCTCCACTACTTGGAATCCTGATATAGAGGTGGAATATTGTCAAGTACGAGATCCATCACTGAATATTTGGCTGTGGAGGGATCCTATATTTGGCCTCATTTTTGGTGGATCAAGATATAGTTGAAGCAGCCAAATGGATCTTTAATTCTTTTATTCCCTTATTCCTTTATTCCTTTATTCCTTTTTGTCCAATATTCATTTTTGGATCTATTTTGCTACCACTTTACTGTACAGAAGATGGAAATTTTAATATAGCTTACATTTGTCACTGTAAATTCTAGGTATTCTTTTGACATTATAGTTACTTCATATCTAGCACGGGGACTGATTTCCTTCCCCTACTATATGTGTAAACCTAGTTTGTTGTTGGCATAAATCTATTACCTCTGATCAGTATGTCTATATAGAAATTCTTATTTAGTCAGGCTTCGGCCTTTTGTGTTGCTTCTGTCTACACTTTTACTGAAGTCGGGCATCAGACTATATACTGCATTGCAGTGGGGCGTGAGCGGAGCATAGTATTTCGTTAATTATAAATTATATTCTTTAATTTAATTAATTATAAAAACTCACTCATTAAATTAATTATTATTTAATTATAAATTTTCTTCTAAAAACAAATTTATAACCATCAAGAGTTATTAGAACCTGACCTTAGAACGGTTTTGAAACAATCACTTTGAAGTTCAGTTCAGTTCAGCTCTAACTATTTTTAAAAATTTTCACTAATCACTTTAAGCCAACTCAACTCAGTTTGGTCAATAGTTCAAGGATATACTTACTAGTTGTTATGAACAAATAAGAAGGATAATTAGGAGATAAATCACTTGTTCGATTTACAGGACCCTCCTGGAAAACACTTCAACCCAGTCTGATCTGAATTATAGGGTTACCATAATCATTCGTTCATTACAATTAATCAAAAAAAGAGAAAAAAAAATGTGGTCATCAGAGAGAATACGTTAAAACATATTGGTTACTGTACCATCTCATTTCAACGAACAAAATGTTTGCTATGGAATCCCATGTCCTGCATGGTTCTATCAAATCTTATTTTGCACAATTTTTCTTCAGAACTTGAGAGGTCGGGCAAAGAGTTTCATGCCTACTAACTTCCATGTCAGAAGATCAAGGACCTAGCTCTCTAGTAGTTCCTGTATGCCAACTCTTTGACCACATCTGCAAGAGACTTCTCCTCTTGAGCGCTTTTAATACACTTTCCATTTATGTGGACACGTTCAAGGCTCTGCTTTAAAGTCCTTGTTATCGCAGGGTGGCTGCGGCTAGCAAAGAACTCCTCAACCTCAAGTGCCTTCTCAGATGTAGAGAACTGAAACAAAGGAAATGAGGCCGGTCATCTATGCAAATGTTATTTAAGTGTTTTCAAATTAAAAACGACCAGCATTAACAAGCACAAAAATAAAAAACTTCAGGTGGGGGTGACAGACCTTTGAGACAACAGCGCTGATAAAACAAGTTATTAGAAACCCAGAACCATAGGTCATCAGAAGGCGATCCCAATTGTCCTGCATCAGAATCAAGAAGCAGCATTGGTATTAATATATTATTGTTCCCATACCTAAGGCAGGTTATTATCATAGGTGATGAGTTTATACATTCAGGATCTGTTTAACTTCTGAAATGCAATCGTACTATACTTTGATCCATAAAATGGTTCTCTTTTAAAATTATGTTTGCTGTGAAAAATTCACTCATGGGTGTCCGACACATTAAAATTTCAAATTTGGCTGATTTCTTGTGAAGAAGATCCCATAACGCACAAAAAACCAGTGCAAATTGAAAATCCTATACCCATCAATATATTGTTGACAAATTTATAAGTTGTAAAAGGTCCAATCAAACCGTACAATAACTTCTACGCATCGTTACTATAACGCATATAAGTGTGCCTGAGTGCGAACTTGAGTGCACTCATGCATAGGTTTCCACATTACATACAAATATACAATACTGAGAGAAAGGTACCTTCAGCCATCTCCAGGCAGTTTCACGGCCTTTCCCTGCTTACTCCAAGTCCATAAATGGTAACTTGACTTCGCACCTATGTAAGAATAAAAAACAAGTAATATTAAAAAAAAAATGCTTAGAGATGCACCAAAAAAGAAAATGTACCTCAGAAGACAACAAAAAGTTCAAAGCTTCAAGAACAATGTCAGAATCTGGACAAGAAATCAGTGAACCTACAAAACATGTAAAAACAAAATTTAAAGGAAAGGTTTTCTATAGTATTACAATAAAACAGATACTTCTAATGCATACAATTACCAAGCAAACAAAAATGAAACTTTCATCTATGAACTAGCAGTACCTAGAATACGGGTTTTCTCCTGGCTTAGATCAGTCTCCCTATAGATTTTTAGTAGAGATTCATAACCCCATCTGTTGGATTTGTTGACAGTCTGCATCACAGCAACATATGCAGCCTGCAAATATTTTGATTTCAGAAGAGATCAATGGACAGCTAGATTGAATTGAACAAAAGTCAACAATATAGACCTATCAGATAACTGAATGCACTGACCCTTCTTGTGTCAGGAGGTAGAAGCGGAGTATTTCTATCATTCAGGAAAGCACGAAACCGTTCTATTGCTTCTTTTTGTGTTATATCATGCCCAAAAACAGCAAGGGCAGTTAAAATCTCGCCTCTCAACATTGCATCCAAGTGGCTCTCACTTTCCTTTGGCTCCCAGCCTAATTTTCTGAAGAGTCTCCAACATAAGATAATTTAGTGAAGGAAATTGTAACACAACCATTTCCGTTTCAAGCAAGTTCTAAAACAATCAAGTTACTAGATATAAAGTTTACAACTTATTATAACAAGAATTATCAAACAAGCTAGTTGGAATGACATTTATCCTTCAATCTTCGTTCTAGTCTTTCTTTACTTTACTTTGGCCCATTATTAGAAAACAGAAAACAATTCACTTAGCCAAAACGAAGGAAATGTATAAAGTTAGTTGAGGAAGAGAAATCCCCATCTTTGGACCCCATCGTGGAGACACTTAAGTAGGATGAGCAAGCAGGCCATTGTTTCGGCATCTTGGAAAGCTTGAGGCAGAGAGGTTCACGTATAGAACATGAACAGTAAAGAATATTCAATAGATGTACATTCTTTTTGGGGAAAGGTTTGGTTTAGACTTATATCAGTTTTTCAGGAAAAAAAACATATAATATCCTTTAGCTACTAATGGGATAAGAATATTAGACTTGATCCGCAGAATTCTGAAAAAGATTGATCAAGAACAGTTTGATGTACTCTGACAAATCAGGACAGGCATCAGCAGCAACCTTTGCAACTTTGTTACTCACCTGAGGAATCAGGAGACATGATATTAGTGGCAAAGAAGCACAGACTAAGAACACATATTAACTGTGGACGTCAACATTACAGTGATCAAGTTCGACAGCACGGTATAGTCGAGTTCTGCCCTGTACGCACTCATCAAGCTAAACAATGAAGACAGTGACTACTTGTAAGCCATAGAGAGAGCATATGAATCATCCAAAATGCCTGACAAAACAAATAATATGAATGTGAGTTTCTGATCATTGCACAAACTAAGAATCATATATATGGCATGGTGAACATCATATTACCAAATCTATCTGTTGCAGAAAGATGATTGGTCTCTATTGCATATCGGAGTCTGCCTGCAAGTTCATCATCGTATTTTACTCCATAGAAACCTGTTTGGTCAACATTAATTTTGAACAACTTTTGGTGGTTATTTGTAGCACTTGAAGTGCCCAAAAGTTCACTTATATCCATGGTTTCTTATTTTGTTTGTAACAGAAAATTCTTGTGAGCACTATATGATCCACAACATAAGGTTACTGGGACAATCCACTGGCCATCTCCTTAAAAAACATACCTGATCAAACTCCAGCTTATTGCCTTTGACACTGACACTGACTACTGGATATCCCTTTTGCTTTGTCCATGAATTCAAAAGCTTATTTACAGGTTCACCAGATTCCTTTTCCCCAACAGCCCATAAATCTTCTGTATTTGCATTTGAGCAAGCATATTGTTTTATATATGAAGCCAATGACCTCTGAATGTATCATAAAACTCACATTCAGTTTCAAAGAAGTATACTAACAACATATTTTCAAAATGAATTCAATGCAATAAATGAATGGAAAACACTTGCTAAAAGCTTGGTCAAATAGACTTTAATTTGTACATTCTAGTCATTGTTTCACCAGTATGGTACATCTTTGGGAAACAACCAATTATTTCATTTTCAAATTCAATAATGTATAATACGAGTTAAAATGGCAGACCACTTATCATACAATCCCAATTCTTGATCACTTCATAACACTTTTGCACTAGCCTCCTAAGATGGACAGTACAAAACCAGATAAAATAAAAGCTAAAACAAAACATATAATCTTAAAGAGTATGAATAACAAGTCCAGGGCATCAGAGAATCTCCCACTTGGAGACTAATGACAATCATATGTTGAAGTACTGCAACTGAGACATGACTCAAAACTTTGTAAAACTCAAAAATAAATAAATATCTCAGTTCCGTCATCAAAGCTCATAGGAAGCTTTCAACAGTCACTATTCTATCTAAAACTTCAAGTTCAGCATAAACTAAATGGGCTACTATGCTTTGTCAAACATTTGACCAATGCTAGTAAAAGGGGAAATGTTGCTTGCAAATTGAGAACATATATCCTAGGAGCCTTCAAACTACATAAGTTTGTTCATGATAAGAAGTTGGCCTTAAAAGTGCCGGAAATCAGATATGAACTGCATGTAACCCTCCCACAAAACTTTTATTTTTCTTCTTTGATAGGTGAGATTTGTTAGTGTGTGTGTTGTATGTGTTATTTTTTTTTAAAGTGAATGAGATTTGTTAGTGTTGGCTGGTCTTAAAATCTAAGGGTGGAATTCGAGCTAATCAAGCCGAGCTTCACTATGCTCAACCTCAGCTCGTTTATTAAGCAAGCTTTGAAAAAAGCTCAAACTTGGCTCATATAATATATGAACGAGCCCGAGCCGAGGTTTTAGTGAGCCCGAGTAGCTCAGTTATTTTACACTACGATGATCAAAGCATGTTTAAACAGTGCATGTCCAGACATCTAAAGATCGTGTGGAATTCATGAGATACCTATTAATATTCCTTACCTCAATGGGGTGGGATTCTGTCAGTCCATCTAGCCTAAGACCCTCAGTAATTTCATCGAGAAATTGAGTCCAAATTTTCCACTTGGGAAATAATCTATCAGCTGCTAAATAGCTCACCTACAACACAAGACATCGAAAATGGTTTAGTGCTTTTTTCTCTAGCATTAAGATGTTACTAAAATTACATAAAGATAGACTGCCTGAAGAATACCCAAGTTGCAAACCCCTCATTGAGCCATAAATGTGTCCACCATTCCATTGTTACAAGATCAAAACAGGGAGTTGGCTAACCAGCTGAGAATTGTTGTGAGATTCCAGAGGCTAAACTTCATGTCCAATAAACTCAGGTCATCCAATGTATTAAACATTGTTCCTGTGGCACCTAGTAGCCCCCGATAGCGACAGTTCGTATAAAGTCTTATTGCATGTAGGGCACTCTCCCCCTACGCGGGGGTCGGGCTTCCCTTGGTGGGACAAACCTGAGCATCTTTTTTTTTTTATCTAATAATAATAAGAGACCAAAGCCTACAGGGGAGTGTATCATCTGGTTTCTTTCTCATGAGCTTCCCTAAATAGAAGTACACGATAGATAAAGAATAGGGATTGTGCTCCTACATGCACCCCACCGTCTGGGGAGCACCCTGATTAAATGTTGAATCCCAATAGCCCCCGATAGCGACAGCGACAATTCGTATAAAGTCTTACATTGTTGCATGGGGGGACACTCCCCCTACGCCGATTGCAAGTAACAAATCAAGAAATAAGCGGGGGTCGGGCTCCCCTTGGTGGGACAAACCCACCCGGCAATTCTTTCTACTGCAGCCACAAGCCCGACTTATATCGTATAGAAATTCTAGCTTCAAAAACCTTAACATCATTTAACCAATTTCTAACTACTGAATCTCCCTTCCTTTGTCTGCATCATAATTTAAAAGAACCACATAAGAATCATAATGTATCCTAACCAAGTCCCTTGTCTCTCGACAAATTTATGTTGCTTCTACTCATCCATTCATTGACCCCCATCTCTCTAAAAATAATATTTGCCGTCTTGAGCAACCCAAACTTGGCAAATGCATCAACCAATGCACCAACAACATATAAGTCCACATAACACATTATCAACTGACCACGAAATCTTCGAGTATGAAACACTATAGAGTTTACAAATACAGCAGAATGTGTCGAAAAACGAAGGAATCATCTCACCAATGGTAAGAGAAGTTAACAAATCACAAAAAAAAAAAAAAAAAAAAAAAACTATTCAAGTACTAAAAAGAGTAAAGACGCATTTCTTTTCTTGATAGAAACCAGGGTAAAGTGGGGAGCAATTTGTGCCAAATAAACAATTAGGGGGTAAAGGGGACCAAGAACGAAACAAAAAAGAAAAAGCCAGTTGAGTTGAGTACCTTTTGCGAGTGCAAGACAATAAAACAGCCAATGTGTAAAGGGGAACATGTAACAATAATCAAGTCGCAAAATGTGTTAAGATGAGAAGTGAGTGGAATTGAGATGAGAAAATCGAAAACTTGATCAAGGCAGACAGTGAAAAAAAAAAAAAAAAGGTACGTACCTGTATCTGTATCTGAGTTTGAGAGAGAGGAGTAATCGAGTGAGGAGAAAGAGAAGGGCATGAGTTCCTGGCGCGAGAGAAAGAGATAGAGAGAACGAGTGAGGAGAAATTAGGAGAAGTTTGTGCGAGAATGAGAAACAGAAACCAACCAAATCAAATGCCATTCTGGGCCATGTACCCCACTCGGCGCAGAACGTTCGTTCCATCACTTGATAAATTCTCATAGACTTTTACCAATTTTAATTCTTCAATATAAATACAAGCCATGAGACTATGAGAGCTCTTGAACTATGATACTAGAATAACTCAGATGCAGTGGGGTGTGAGCGGAGGGTGAAAAAGAAAGAGAAAGAGAGAGTTGGGTTTGGTTGAGGAGGGTTCTGGGCGAAGGAGAGTTATGGGAGAGGGAGCAAGTGAAGAGGGGTGTATGGGGGAGTAGTGGCGGGGAAGAGGTTGGCTGGGGAGAGAGAGAGAGTGAAGTTGTGAAGAAGGAATGGGGGCACAGCTCACTTGATTATACACACACATCTCGGAGCACACACACAGGTATCGAGGCACACACACATTTCAGATTCAGATCAACGGCGAGATAATACGGTTAAAGAGATGATCTCGGTACCCGGTTGTAGAGATCTCGAATCCATTGATTATTCACTACTTCATCTGCAAGCAAAAATGCATTAATAAAGCAATAAAATTTTCATGCAATCGGTATGTTCATCAAATGTAAATGCGCTCCCCCCCATGGGCCATGTCATGTTCATTTGACAATTTGACATTGGTAAATTTCACGTTGTAATCTCAAATTCCGTTGCTCTGTTGTCTCATTTCAACACGACTCCACGATGCGATCATCTCATGAACGTACACAGAGGTAAATACAAGGGTAATTGCTTGATTCGGTTATGATAAAAACACATTGTGCTCCAACCGGCCATGTCTTTTAATTTTGACCAATTCAACAGGTTTTTTACCTTTTTGTCTTTCTTTACAACACACTCTTTCCTCCTACCACACTCTCTCTCATCTGCAACACACACTCTCTCCTCTTGTATTTCTGATGTTGACAAACACATTGATAGTTGCCGTTAGATTCTCTTCACGATACGTAGTGACAATTGTTAACCGTTAGATTCAACCCAACAAAAACGAAAACCTGGTAGTCATTTAAACCAGTAGAATTACCTATTGTGGGAATGAGGGAGTAGCAATTTCTTGCTCTACTATCAGCAACTGTTTCGTAGTTTTTGTTGTACGAACATGAAACAACGTTGACCTCAATTTTTGTGCCAAACTATAAATTGTTTTACAAACCTCCAAAACTTCCAATTTTTTTATTTCATCTTCTTGATTATCCTCTCTTTCGCAATTTTGGTAAGGTTTTTCATGAAGGACAAGAACACAAATCTTGATAATGGATTTTTCTAAGGTTCATCTTCTCGATTATTCTCTCCTTCTACGATTCTCATTGTTTATTGATATGTTTTGAACTTTGGTTTGTTGTCTTCAGTGTTGGTTTGTTTCTAGGTCGTCTTGGGTTTGTTTTTACGTAGTAGTGTATAGAGTTTTTTATGGTTTCCATAGTTATGTTTACTATTTCCATATTGATTTTGTTCTTGTTGTATGGAGTGAAGAAGTATGTAACAGGTGAGGTGAAATTGAGAGTGTTTCATGTGTATATTTTCTTAGAAGGAAATGTGTCTTGTGGAAGGTTTGTCCAAGTGCATGAAATTGAGTTTTTGTGTAATGTACTTGATGAACAAGTCCCTTTCTAGATCAATGAAAAAATTGACTACTTGAATATGATTCAAAAGTAGAAGAAGACAATTGTGCAGTCATTGTGGTGAGCTTGGATTGCCTTTTCAGCTGCGGTTCCGCCAGGTTTTAGCAATGAAGACTGTGTGAATGTCACCATCAGTTATACTTATATGTACCGTCAGCAACTTGGGTTTCTTTGGAAATCCCACTTCCACTTCACAAATCACTTTGTGGAGTTTTGGAAGTACGTTTCACTGTATAAGTTTGGGCATGAATCGATGTAATGGTATTTTATGGTTTGTGAAACGGCCGATTCATTGTGCTTAAGTGTCAACACAGTAACTGTTAATGTTCACATATTTTGTTTGTGATTATATCAGGGGGCACCCTTATATCAGTGTTGTTGTTTATAAGGAGATAAATGAGAAAGAAATCTGTATGGAAACTCAATAAGAAAAGATGTATTTATCATTCACAAAACTGGGCTGGACGCCTGGACGTGCCATTTTAAACGGAGGTAACCGACAACGTATTATGTATGATACATCAGCAACTAAAGCCATAAACAAGAACACAATTAAGACTATCAGGTTGACTTTAATATACACCTATAACTTATATACAAAAATAATATTATCCAATAACAAGTTAAACAAAAGTTATCTTTGATAAGTTTATCCAATACCAAGTAAAGCAAAAGTGTAGTATTTAATAACACATACTGAAGTTGAGAAGTAGTAACTAGCATCTCAGTGCCATATTTCACCATTGTTCCCACCCAACTCAGTTACAAGCTTGTCCATTGTTCAATATTTAAAAAGTTTTCTTATACAAATAGCCAAAATGTTTTGAAGTCCCACCCTTTGTAAAATGACTAGAATTAGAAGTTGCTGATGGTTAGTACCTAAGAATATGTCTGTACGTAGATAAACTGGTGAGATGAAGAATCTAGTTTGGACAGGAAAAATCTTTGCCACGTGTTAGGAACGATACAATAGCATTAATTATTTGCCGAACAGTTGAAGAAATGATGGGTTTTTAACATTTAACGGGCATGTGTTGGTAGTAATATGTGTGTGCTAATAAGGACTGTTCAATGTTCATTTTCGGACAAAAAAAACCGCCCAAATTGAAACCCTTGAATCCCTAATTTTCTGACCATTTCCAATCTTTCAAAAATGAGAAAGCTTAATTTGACTGTTTGTATGTCACTCGATAAAATGCATAAATTGTTCAAGACATTCACTACTGCAGAGAAAGAAGATTTTGAGAAGTCTTGCTTCGGGAAGTTTTTAAGAATTAACAAGAGAATGCACACCTCTTATAATGGGTCTTAGTGTGAAGCCGGTTTCTAATTCATTCTACACAGCAGACGTGAATATCCTATCCCAATTTCGTGCAAGGTTTTTTAAAAGAACCACGGTTTCTGAAACAGAAATATTGGAAGCTAGAAACTTGGCAAAATCAAGTGTTGGTGAAGAAAGTCAGAATGATGTGTTTAGGCTGAATAGGTTGTATGTACTGTTGCAGGTTGTGCTCCCAGGATATGCTAGGACGGTTGATGGGAGGTATATTGATCTAGCCGAGAATTTAAATGCATTTGATAGCTTTTCTTGGGGCACACCTTTGTTTGAAATGTTGGAAGAGTCTTTGGAAGACATGCCTAATCTAGTGAGTGTCGGAAAGGATTCTTTTGCAGTTTATGGTTGTTTAATTTGTTTTGTTATTTGAGTATATCTTCACATCCCATCTCTTGGGGCTTGGAGACAAATTGATGGTAGGTTCCCAAGAATACTAGATTGGGTAGACTTGCCTTCAATAAACATACATCTACATACTTACAAGAAAAGATTCAGCCTCTTAAGGGGAAGGCAGTGGTGTTGGAAAGTCTAGATCAGTTTGAAGGAGAACTGAATGAAGAAGTGATAAAGGATGCTTTGGAGCAACATGCCATGCAAAGTGGCGTAGCAATTTCAGGAAAATACAATAATGAGAAACTGTTTCAAAGACAGGCAAAAGTAATTATAGGCCTTGTAAGTAACTTGTTTTCTTTACTGTGTTCAACAATGTTGCATGTTGTATCCCAGAATGATAATATATGGGTAACCAGTTTTTGACATTTGAAGTACTCATATAATCTTATAATATTATAGAAGTTGTAATATGATATGGGTACCCTATTATATAGTCTTGAATTGGAATTGCAAATGTTGTTATATGAAGCACTGATAATGTGTTGTTATGGAATTGCGTGTTTCAGCATTTTTTCATATATGAAGCAATAATATGTTATGGTACCATGATTGATATATTGTGGAACAATATATGTCAGCAACAATGTATCTGTTGTGGTTTACAAATAGTGAAGTGGGATCTTAATTATATTCTTTGTTATGTGCTCTGATTAATCTAAAACAGGTTACTAAGGAGGTTAGGGTTGTTGGGGATATACTCCAGAGTGAAATAAGGACTAGCATGGAAACAATAATTTAAGAGATTGTTCATGGTGGGTTGAAAGGTGGTATGGAAAGTTCAGAGGTTGAGGTTGTGAAAGGGCCTAGAACAAGGAGTAGAAGTTTAGAGGTTGAGGTTATGAAAGGAGCTACAACTAGAAGCCCAAAGAAGCCAAGCAATATAGGTATTGATGCTATACTGAAAACACCAATAAGGTATTCCCAGAAGAAGGTTCACTCAGAACCTAAGAAAGGGAGTTCATCTGCTTCTAATAAAGTTACCTTTGAGGTTTCTCCTAATTCCTCATATCAAAGAAAAAGAGCATTGGACAATGATCAAAGCCTTGAAGTTCTGGGAGATATTTCAATACTTGCTCAGTATGAAATAAAGAAAAGGAAAGTGGTCAATGTTTGTGGTACCCGAGTTTAGCCATAAAAGGCAAGCAAAGATAAGACTATAAAGGCTAGTGAGAGGCAAAACTTGAAGAAAAAATATCAAATCAGTGAGAGAACAAGGGAACAGGAGATGAAGCTTAAGGAAGTAGAGACACCCAAACAGAGAAGAAAGTTGATTCAGGTTGAGGCAGATGAAGATGAAGATGTTGAACAACAACAAAGAGGGCAAAATAATTCGGTGTCAGTTGATGCAAGTGCTTTGTAAGAGATTAGTGAGGTCATACCAAAAGGGATATACCAAGAACATATTATGGAGCTGGAGGAGGACCTGGTGGGGGTACAGATTGTTATAGTACCTTATGCTGAATCTGCAATGCTTGACCATGTACCCTTTTACTCTCCTTTGGCTTGTGCTTTAGTCGTTCCTCCTGGTGATCTTAATGGGGAAGCAGTCCTGAATAGAGAAATGGAAAAAATCAGTTTTGCTTCACTTTTGGCTGGAAGTGCAGAGCTCCCTGATATAACCGAATTGCCAACCTTATCACCATTAGAAGGAGCAAGCACTGAAGATGTTGTGGCATCTGTAGATGATGATCAGAATAATATGGGTCAGCATGATGCTACTGATTTGGAGGAACCTAATGTGGTACTCATTCACACTCAAATGGAGGTGGAAATGGATAAGAAAATTGAAGATAGTGGCTGTAGAAAAGGAGGAGGGAAAAAAAACTGGGAAAAGAAAGTACTAGTTTATGGGAAGAGAAAATAGGAAAGGAATGTGACTCATTAATCAAGGTTGCTCTGTCATCAACCTTTTACAAGAAAATAACTACCACAGGTGAGGTAAATGTTGTCAATTATTACTGGAGAAAGTTCAGTAGGAAGAAGGATCAACAGAGCTCTCCAGATATGAGAGTTTTTGGGTACGATCAAGTCATTTCAGTGCATAATTCGTTACATGGAAGACAGTGGGTGGATGGTGAGGTAATAAATCTACCATTAGTAATTTGCTGTACAACTATCATCAACTTGGTATTAATGTTCAAAGTAAACTACTACAGAAAGTTAATTGTTACTAATTACTATATGATTATTTTCTAGGTTCTCAGCTTATATGTCAAGCTATTGATAAGGTGGTATAAGCAGCACTGTAAGGAACATGCCATTCCAGAAGAAGAAGTGTATACTGTTGTGGAGGATTTTTACTTTGTTGTGAGTTCTCTATACTTTAATACTAAGTTTCTGTTGAAGCTTACTCACTATTCTTCCTTAAGTTTGATAAGCTTTATCATCACTTTGTGAATGTAGAAATTCATCATAAGAGAGTATGGGATATTCAAGAAAAAGCTACAACACCCAAGTTTTCGAGCTGCAAGCCCAGAGGAGAGAGTGGGTAATGGTTTGTACCATACAGATGAAATTATGAAAGAGTATTTGGACCCCTTTGAAGGAAGGATTAGAAATCAACCGCACCCAGTACAGGATAAGGGAGTAATTGTACCTCTTCAAGTTCATGGTAGTCACTGGATTGTTGACCAAATTTCTGATGAACAACTAGCTTTGGAGAGAATGATTCCTTATGTGCTCAGGTGTGTTGATCCAAGCTCCACTGTTGATTTGAACACATCATGGGCTCGTGAATTTGTTAGTGTCACACAACCACCAGATTCCAATAGTTATGGGTTATATTGCCTTGCCTTTATTGATAGTTTTCTTAGAGGTGTTCCTAAGAGGGTAAACCATATTGACATGCAACCATTTAGAATGCGGCTGAGGATTGGAATGGATATTATATCTTGTGGATTAAATCCATATGAAGTACCTAAGAATTCGAAAAGAATTCGAAAAGAGGTTGACAGAAGGAAGTCCACAAGCAGAGAGGACCAATGGCACCCTTCAGTGTAAGCAAGAGGAGAAGGGTGCTGAGAACCAAGTGGCCAAGGATGTAGCTGCTACTAAGAAAGAGGCACTAAAGCAAGTTGACATTGGCATAAAGCTACATAGTGCAGATTCAGCTGGAATTGACAAAGAGCCCAAGGATGCTGAAGCAGCTACTGAGAACAAAGTGGACATTGAACAATGCCAAAAGAGTCAAGCAGATGTAGCTTGAAGTGACCAAGTGAACAAGGATGCTGAAGTAGCTACTGAGAACCAACTCTATATTGACCAATGCCAACAGAGTCAAGCAGATGCAGCTGGAAGTAACCAAGTGAACAAGAATGCTAAAGCTACTACTGAGAACGAACTCTACATTGACCAATGCCAACAGAGTCAAGCAGATACAGCTGGAAGTGACCAAGTGAACAAGGGTGATGAAGTTGCTACTGAGAACCAACTCTACATTGACCAAGATGAAGAGAGTCAAGCAGATGCAGCTGGAAGTTAGGTACAGCTGAAGGATGCAGAAAACAACAAAGATAAGGATGGGAACACTGCTGAAAATGGTGAAGATGGGTCTGCTGACCAGCAGGTGAACATAGCTAAAGACAAGAACTAGGGGACATTTGTTATTATTATGTCAAGAACTAGGGGAACATAGCTAGAAGATGTCTGTTATTATTTTGGAACAAGGTTGTGTCTAATTTTGCAGTGCTTCATTTTGATAAACGTAATATTTTGATGTCAGTGGTTTGTTTTGATAACGTCTCTCATTTTCAAGTTACAATCCTAAGTGTTTCAATTGTGGCGTTAATTTTATATTATTTTTTTTATAGAATTTGTTTTCTTTGCTACCTTATATATATTTTTTGATTGGTAAGCCTATTTTAAATGAGATAAGTAACTCTTTGATACTAGCGGGGTTCGAGCCCCAGACGTCTGTTATCATCACCCAAAGGTTTTACCGACTTTGCTACCTTACATATTGATAACTTCAATAGACAAAACACCTGCCACTTTATAAACAACAAAATACCATTACATTGATTCCCAAATAACTTACATAGTCACTGAAAGGCCAATGAAAATCCAAATAACATTACAAATGTAGTTGCGAACAATACTTCTATATGTAGCTAATGGTTAACTCAAATGAAGTCTTCGTTGGTAAAATCAGTCGGAACCCTACTGAAAAGTCAATCCAAGTAGCATCATTTGTCACAGTAGGGCAGGTTGCTCTGTTGTGTCCAAGGGCACCACAACGGCTGCACCTTCTCCTTTGCACTGGCACACCCTCCCCTTTAGAACGTTTCCTCTTCTTTTGGGGCCTGCCAAACATTACCTCATTTGTAGGAGGACGAACCATGATGTTGTAACTTCCCTAATGCCATTGCTCTTGCCCTTCAACGGTGTCCAATTCTCTTGATAGGTATCCATCATCGTTTCCTTTGAGTAGCACAACAAGCAGAAGTCATACACACAGAACCGACCATCGTCAATGGCCTTCGTCGCATGGGTGCAAGGAATACCAACTTGTTGAAAAAAACCACATGTACAACATTTATTTAGTAGGTCCACTGTATCCATGCACCCTACGCTGGTAATCAAGTATACGTACTCACTAGTCCTCATTGTAGTGAACGATCGACTAACATAACGAGAGGAAATGATTACATCCTCAGCTTATTTCGTCAGCTTCAAAGTCATGATCCGATAGTCATAAAAGTGTCTCATAATGTTCATTCGAATACCATTTAGCAGAGATGTAATTGGCATAGCTCACTCAAGCATAATCATCTTATTCCAACTCTCGATATGATTTGTATAACAAATTCCATACCTTCTCATTTTAGCATAGGCAAATGACCACTGTTCCTTAGGAATCTTTATTATTTTTCCATAACCTTTACTATCATTACACCAAATGTTACACATGATTCTCACAAAGTTAGATTTATCATAAGTTTTTGCTGCGACCTTAACTTCCCTTGGTGTCTTCTTTGCTGACATTGTTAGAGATATGTTGTGCACAAAAGCAATGGTACGCATTTGGAAGGATTTTTTGCACAGCCTAGAGAATGCTTGTATGCCTATCTGATAATAGAACAAACTTATCTGTAGGACCAACTACAACATCTCTGAGTTTCTGAAGAAACCAATCCTAATGTTCATTGTTCTCTTTTAGGACTACACCAACTGCAATTGGAAAGCAATAACTATCTCCATTAACAGCAAGAGCAGTTAGGATGACAGACTTGTATCTACCCTTCATGAAAGTTCCATCGATCATAATCAATGGACGAAGGCACCTTCTGTAGGCACGAACAGTTACGACATAGCTCAGAAATAAACGCTCAAACCTGTGCTCGCTTGTTGTTATTATATCAGTGTGGCAATCTGGATCAATTTTTTTCAGTTATTTAAAATAAATTGGTAGCATCTAGTATGATTGACTGAAGCTTCCCCGTATCTACATCGAAACAAAATAAACCAGCTGAGGTTACATATGCCTAACAGTTACTTATTTAGTTGCTGACAGTTACACGTCATTTAGCTCTCCTAACGCCATGACAGATACAAGTCAGTTACAAGTTAATCGAAAAGTTGATACATGTTCTTTATAATATACTCTAAAAAATAATTTGGTGTACAAATAGATGTTCTTCATAGTATACCCTAAAAACGAAATTGTACTAAGACTTTACATATTCCTACTAGTTCTCTTCATAGTTGCTGACAGTTACAATAATACTTTGACATTTTCTAACGCAATTTCTCTGGCCCTCCACGCAACTTTATATATCACATCAGTTAGTTGTGCCTGTTTCACCTCCAACTACAGGTTCTTTGCAGTCAGTTCTTCATTGTCCCTAAGCTTGGACATAACAATTTCTGAAACCCACTTTGCGTCTGCTTGTGAATTTTTTGAAACAACCTTATCTTGTGCACAAGTGTGTGCATCTCTAAAAGTTATAACCACTCATATATTCAGACCCAGTTGCAGGTTTTGCATACAAATGAAATGGACAGTTAGTTGCCTTACACTTCATTACCAACTTTTGGGAGGAAGTATTGCAACGACGTAAATCAAACATGTGTGCAATTGCATAAGATTTCATGTCTTTCACGAGATCATCTCGAGTGGAGTAGTGCTGGCCTACTTTAGGGGGTTTAAACTTCATCCCCTTATTACAAGGATTTACAACCTCATTTTGGTTCGTAAGGGTTTTTGGACTATGAGAACCACACAAAGGATCATATCCTTGATGTAAGTCTTCGGAATTCATATCTTTAGCACCAAAAACCATAGTATCAACCATTCCCTCCAATTTGAAATCAATCTCACCTTCTCCATTGCCATCATTCACAACTATCATAGGTGTGTCCCCCCACAAATACTCTTGACTTCGGTTCGGAGTCGACCATATATCACCATCATCATGATCGTATTTTTCAACTTGATCATCATCTTCATCATCATCATCATCAACTACCATAACTTCACCCGCAACATCATCTTTATATTCATTTTGAAATTCAACATCCTCATTACTTCGAGAACTGCCGATTATGTTTTCTTGAGGAATGTCAGCTGTATCAACTAAATCATTTTGTATTTGAACTTCATCATCATCTTCATTTTGAAATTCAACCTCCTCATTACTTCGAGGACTGGGAATTATGTATTTTTCAGGAATGTCAACTGTATCTCCATATGGATTTTGCGAATCAAACTCTTCATAGTCGGGTTGATTAACATCTTCAACACTAGTGGGATCATCCTCTGCATTACAATAGCTTAACCATTAGTGCTCGGATTATCAACAACTCAAACTATATTATCCCCTGTAATGTTTATACTGCTCACCTTCAATGATAATTGCAAGAGGTATCCTCCCGTCTTTTGATTTATTTGGAACTACCAACTGCACTTGAGCTTCCCTTTGGGAACAAATCTAAAACGGTTATTAAATGTAAGTAATTTAGCAAGGATATATTAGTAACTAATGCATTTACAGGCGTACAACATGTTCGCCATCCCTTACCTGCCATGACCTTTATGAACGTCTCAAAGCTGTATGGGACCTTTTTAATGACGTTTTCATTTTCCACATCTTACAATTGACGAGTCGCAGTTGAAGGTTGTTCTAGCTGTCTCTGGGGAGGCTGATAAGAGCCCAAAACTGTAGTTTTAACCCCTTAACAATAATACTTTTAGACCAATTATGCGAGTAATAAATAAGAGTTAATGTTGATTACGTGCTTTTATGTATTTCAGGCATTAGAGTCAATTATATACAGAAATGTGTCACTTTTGCAAAATAAAGGAGCAAGGGTTGGTTGCTAAGAAGTTCTGTGATTAGAGGCCAAGATTCAAGGAGAAAAAGCCTTATTTAAAGCCCGATCAAAGCTGAAAAGTAAAAGTCATCAGAACTTCCAAAGACCGTATCTTTGGACTCAGACCTCAGAATTGGGCCTACTTTATGTCAAAACGACCGTCTTGGAAAGTGTTTTCCAATGGTCCAAACCTTGACCCAATCAAAGGAGCAAAAATGGACGAAAAGTCTATTGAAGTCAAATTTAGCTGAAAAAAACCTCTGTGGACTGAAGAAATTCGATTTTGGGCTCGATTTTCCAACCCAAAACATGGCTTCAGGCCCATGCACGAAATTAGGGATCTCTTTCTCTTGTTGAAAATAAGAAAGGAGGCAGACAATTAGCAAGACCTAGATTAGAAAATAAATTAGCTTAGACTCCATTAATTAGCTTTATTACATTATTTTGAATTCAGTTTTGAATCAGTATTGTTATTATTCATTAGATCAATAAAGTTAGTTAGTTATTCATAAATCTAGTTTCATTTCATTAAATCATTTTAACTTCAATTCATAGATTTAGTTAATTATCATTACTAGTTTCAATTCAATCTTGCATGATTAGATTTCCATTTTAAATCAAATAAGTAAATTTATAATCTTTTTTATCATGTCTTGTTATGAGTTATATATTAATGATAGCATAATGATTCAAGGCTAAAAACTCCATTAGAGGGGTGAAGAAGCCTTGATGAAGCTTGATTTTTGTTAGCGTAGAATAGTTCGTGATATTCCATTCCATTCTAGAAAATAATTAGTTCACCATGAGAATGGGTTTGATTGTTTCACATGCTAGTTGTTAGTTGGTAGAGATTACCATGAACAATTAGGGATTAGGAAGACCAAATTGCTATGCGAAGGCATTTCAATTCGGATTATGACAATTCTTTGTTAGTAAATTAAGTAGAGTTAAGGTGGAATCAAATCCCCCTAATTCCTCCTCATATCGTCAAATTAGTAATTACGTTAGTTCGTATTATCGAATCTTGTTTAGTACAATTTCCATCATAGTATAATTTCCATCGTTACTCTCATTGATTTTTGATAGACTGATAATCGTAGTTAACTTAGAATTCTAAAGAACTAGGAGTGGAACGAATCTTCTATTCCAACTATATTGCAATAGCATCGAGAGTAGAAAACTTTGATAACATTAAGCGTAAAATAGTTTTAGTTTTACTTGCGTTTGAGTCTCGTTGCTTATTCATAGGTAAAACTATCTTTTTACTTTTATCAGGAACACAACGTTTATAACCGTCAGCAACCAAACCATGTACTGGAACTAATAATAACTAAAATAAAATTAGTGATTTACCTATTGGTTCGTCCACAAGTTTAAATTGATTGAAAGAATATTTTTATCGAGCTAGCACTTTTTCTTTCAAAAAAGATTGTTTTCTAGGAGAATCAGTTATTGGAATTTCTTCATTGAGTTTCTTCTTCATACAATGTTCTCCACCACATGATCCAGGACATGCACTTTTTGGCAGAGAAGGTTTAAACAGCTCACTACAAACTTGTTTCTTCTTCATATTAGGAACTCCATAACTTGATCCAAGACTTACACTTCTAACCATTTCTTGTTTAAATAGCTCACTACCAACCAGTTTATTATGCACTCTAGGTTGTCCACCACCTTTTCCAGAACTATCTACTTTAAACAGCTCAGTACGAACTTTTTTGTTCTTCACAGTAGATTGTTCAGGATTTGATCTTCTAACTTGTCCTACTCCCATACCACATTGTGTGATGATGATTGCTTCATTGATAACCCAAACTTTCATTGCTTTCGTTGGAATCTTCTTCTACTTCTTAATCATGTTCAAGTAGTCGGTTTCTTCATCGATTTTACAAGGAGACTTGTTCATCATCAAATACCTAACAGAAAAACCCAATCTCATGCGCGATGACACAGCTTCAACAAGACACATGAATCCTTCAAAGGGAGATCCACATCAAACACTCTTAATTTCACCTCACCCCTTAGATACTTCATCACACCATGCTTGTTAGATTTCATCTCGCCATCATAATAAATAAGTATATCGAATGAACCTACAAAAATACAAAGTTAGCACAATAAAAACTTGGGGCTTTTAATAAAACGACAATAAAGTTCTTTCATTTATTGTTCTACATTTATGACATTGTATAAATACCATAACTATGACAACAAAATCAACATAAAAATGGTAAAGAACCATGGAAACCTTATAAAAAAAACACTCACACTTCTACATAAAACCACAAAGAAGCAAACCGAAGCATAAACCTACGTAGAAACAAACCAACACTAAAGACAACTAAACAAACATCAAAATTGACCATTATCGAGGTTTGAGTTGTTTTCATCCATCAAAATCCTTAGAAAAATCGAAAAGGAGAAGGCAAAGTAGAGGGGAAAAAAAGAACCCAGAGAAAAAAGTATAGTTTTAGAGCTTTGTAAAAAAAAATTGAGGTTGACACAAAAAATGAGGTAAATATTATCTCATCTTTGAATTACAAAAACGACGAAAAAGTTGCTGACAGTAGATCCATAAGTTGCTGCTTCCTGATTCCCACAATAGCTAAAGTCCGTTTTTATTTTTGTTGGGTTGAAATCCAACGGTCATTAATGGCTAGTACGTATCGCTAAGAGAATCTAACGGATAAATATTACTGTGCATGTCACATCAGAAGTACGTAAGGAGAGAGAGTGTGTTGCAGAGGAGAGAGAGTGTGGCAGGAGGAAAGAGAGTGTTATAAGGAAGGGCAAAAGGGTCAAAAATCCATTGAATTGATCAAAATTAAAAGGTGTGGCCGGTTGGAGAACAATGTGTATTTATCATGGCCGAATCAAGCAATTACCTAAATACAATTGTCATCAAAGAAAAGATTTAGATTACAGATTGTTTGGTAAAATGTTTAGTTTGTAGGATATATAGGGTGGTCCAACGCTATATTTCAGAGAGGATTCAGAATCCCCATCTTTTCATGATTGATTCAACATCCCAAAACCTCAATAAACCCCTTGCAATATATATACCAGTAAATAAATTTGAATCAACTATACCAAAGGGAATGTGAAACCTACCAAAGGGAATGAGAAACCTGGGAAGCTTATAGAATCAGAAGAATATATATGAAAGGAGTGGATCTAGGAGAACATGACGACTGAACTCGGGTTTGGTGCACGGTGCACCTTGTTAGGGATCTACCCCAACCAACACGACAAATTTAGAATCTAGAAAACTTAGAAGAAAAAAACAAAAAAGAGGAACACACATATATACGTGGTTAGGCAATTGTTTTAATCCACAAGTGCACCACAATTCACTATTATCAAGAAGTAGTTACAAACACTAATATATTTCTCTCAATCAATCTCACACAAAGCACTCACAAAATAGCTCACCTAATTTATAATCTATGCTCTCAAGTTTCTCTCTAATGTGTGATCATAATTCTCAAATACCATGGGGTATTTATAGAGAACGTGGGGAACCAAAGTAGTAATTGGTTTCCAAAACCAATTTACTTGTTCATCACCGTTTAGGAGAAGTAGTGCTGGCGGGTCCATGTTTCCAATTCCAATTCCAATTTGGAAACTAACCACGTGGTGATCAGGCTCCATACTTAATAATCTCCCACTTGGAGACTGATAACCAAAGTAAATCAACTCCATGCATTACCAATGCATAGTGGTACGCTTCATCCACGATCTTCAAGCTAGAAGACCAACTGAAGCTAGACATAGCTTCAACTTCTCAATAGTCATTGTCTTTGTCTATTGTGAGTCTTAGCTCACTACAGTTCCACTGTAAAGACATAATCAGTAGTGCCTTTCCTGTGATCAACTTCACTTGCAAAGTTTGTATCAATATACCCTTGCAAGTACACATCACCCCTCACACAACATATGCATTTATCAGTAGTACCTCTTAAATTAGATACCGTAGTATCCACTTCACTGCTTCCCAGTACTGCTTGCCACAATTGGTCATCAACCTGCTAACAGCTCCCATTGCACGGGAAATATTTGGGCACGTGTAAACCATGTACAAGCTCTTTCTTAGCTTGCATACCATATTCTCTCTACCCAATTCAATGAAACACTCATATTGCTGCACATACATCTCTTCCTCTTGGTCACCATGGAGGAAGATAGTTTTCACATCTAACTACTTAAGGTGTAAATCTTCTATTGCAACAATACCCGAGTCATTCTGATAGTAGTAAGCTTCACCACTGAAGAAAATATATCAGTGTAGTCAATACCATGCTTCTGCTGAAACTCTTTGACTATCAATCTGGCCTTGTACCTTTTAGAGCCATCATGCTCCTCCTTTACTCGGTATACCCATTTGTTATGCAAGACCTTCTTCCTAATGGGTAATTTAGACAACTCCCATGTCTCATTTGTGATGATGGAGTCTATCTCATCTTTCATAGCAAGCTCCCACTTGCTAGCATCCTCTACCTTCATTGCTTCATCATAGCACTGGGGTTCACCACCATCAGTAAGGAGCAAGTAAGTCACATAAGTGGATGTGGGATACTTTAGACTCGGCACATGTTGTCTAGAAGTCATCCTAAGATCACTGGCCGGAGATGGAGTCTGTGATGTAGTAACCTCATCACCACTTTCTGTGTTTGACTGTGGAATAGCAGTAACTTTTTGTTGCACTATACCATGACTAACTTCAGTGTCTTCCAAGTCAACAAAATTAGTCTCACTAACATGTGTGTCATTTATGTCCTTGTACATTATATTCTCATTGAATATCACATCTCTACTCCATATGATTTTTCAATTATGGTAATCCCAAAATCGATAACCAAACTCATCACCACCATATCCAATGAATACACACTTCAGTGATTTAGGGTCAAGTTTACCCCTAGATTGATCACGAAAAAATTATTGATTTGGGTACTGTATATAGTAGATTTTACAAAATGGGTACTGTATTATTTTTTTTTGCAAAATAGGGTACCGTATTTTTCAAATATTGCAAAAATGGGTACCGTCTATAAATATTGTAATGTATGTATACGTATTTGATGATTTGGCATACATAATGCGTACACATGGCCAACTCAGTCTCCACGTAAGCGTACACATGCACGAAGCACGTGAGTCTCATTTCCATTTTCTCTGATTGCGAAATAAAAAACGCACCCTCTCTCTCACGCGCGTTATATCAAGAACTTTGGGATTTCTCAAAGTCCATGTTTTGTTCATCTCCCTCCAAAATCCTGACCCAAAATCCCTAACTTCACAAACCCATGTCTGAAGAAATTTCAAATTCAGCTATTCTTGTGGAAATTCTTGTTGAAAGAAAACCTAGTTTAACTATCTAAACAAGTAAGTTATATTATTATTACTTTTCTTTGTGTTTCATTTTGATATTTGTATAAAATATGGCCTATAATTATATATTATAATTGGTGGTTGTTTATTTGTATAGGTTTTATATAATAATGTTTGTTCTTTATTTAATTTGAATTCATGTTTATTTCCTTTTCAATGGAAACTAATAATGAGAGTATGATGATAGAATTCCACCATTCCGGGGGATTTAAAACCTCACCAATGCTAAATTACAATGGTATAATAGAGTATGTCACAGAGTTGAACTTTGATAGGATTTCTTATTTTGAACTTTTGGGGATAGTGAAGGATGATTTGAATATACATAATTTATCTAACATGTATTGGGCACCTCAAGGTAGAGTTTTGCAGAATAATATCCACCAAATCCTTAGTGACAAAGAGACAATTGAAATGGTTGAGTATGCCAAGAGAACAGGTGTAGTTGAGGTGTATATTGAACGCAATGAAGTTGTGCCCCAATGCCCTATTATAGAAGCGGATGTGAGTAGTGATGAATCTGAAGCTGTGCCCCATTTCTATGTTTGCTCTATGTCAGAATTTGGTATGTTTGCATGTCAGAATTTCCTATGTTTTGTTTTATGTTTGTAGTTCATGGATAATACTTAAACTAGAACTAGTATGTTTCTATTATTGCAACTATCTGTCATAAAACTTTTACATTTGAAGCGTAATCCCGTTGGTATCCCATTTAAGGAAAGGATGAAAGATGGAGGAAATGTTAGTGTCAGTAGAGAGAGACATATTTGACTTGTATGGGAACTCTCTTTCATCAAAGACAACATGCCTAGAAACAAAAAGTCTGCCTGTAGTAGGATCCAGACACCTATAAAAAAATGCAATGTTTATTTTTGAAGTATTATAATCACCTGTAAAAAATGGTGGAGATGGAAACATGTATAATACTTAAACTGACACCATTTAATTATGTATGTCAGAGGACTTGGCAGCCCATTTGGCAAGATCATGTGCCTCTTTGTTTAACATTCTACTTAACTAACTAAAACATACATAATTAAACCTACTAGAGTTTTGGATAATGGATCTAGCAATATTCTGTAGGGGCCAAGCAATACTAGATTCTGTAGGGGCCAAGTTCATTACCACCTCAGCTGCCAAAATTTAACTTTCTTCTGTTGTAGTGGCTCTGAATCTTCTTACTGCAGAAGCTATTAGGTTTCCATCTTCATCCCATGCCATAGTTGCTCCTGCTCCTAATTATTTTTATCAAAAACACCCATGCCATAGTAGCAGGTATTAGGTTTCCATCCCATCCCATGCCATAGCGGCAACTATTAGGTTTCCATCTTCATCCCATGCCATAGTTGCTCCTACTCCTAATCCAACATTCTTATCAAAAGCTCCATTAATTATCTCACATTTATATAAGGACACACATGAGTTTGGAAACTTCTCATTTCCTGTACTCTGTTATTATTTCTACTACTATTATTATGTACTTCATTTGAATGTAAAATAGAAGAAGAACTAAGGTTATTAACATTTATAGCTATAGAGTTTCTATTATCCCACAAGGCTTGCAGAAGAGTACAAGCATATACCCCAAGGTTAGATATGGTGTCATCTATGCAAACCTGTCAGAATTTAGTACATTGAACTATCTGATAAGCACCCAAAAGTGTATTATGAAACCCCGTTGAGACATATAAATTTGGTTAACTATGTGTTTAATAATCATGAAATAAATATGTTTTCATACTTTTGCAGGTATTCACAGTAAACATGGAAATATGGTTTAAACCTGCAATAAAGCACGAGGAACGACATATATATGAATTCTTCCAAATCCGCATAGAAGCATCAAACTTCCGAAGCTCCTATCTCTTGAACCAGGACTCAGACGCGACAAGTGAGTTCTTTCGGACAATCGTAGGCGATGAACTCTACGCATAGGCGGGAAGTTGTAAAATTGCCCAAAGACCGGACCGCCACTGGACTACACATAAGACCCACTATGTGGGCCCACAATATTGGATGAGTCATCAATCATGGAGCATGTCAAGACAAAAATGCCAAATTATTGGCGCAAAGTTGACACCTTGCATGTAATTAATTAGATTAGGTGTTAATAGTGAAAAAAAGGCAATGTGTCACTTTGTTTTAATGTGGTGGATAAAAATGAAGTAAATGTGGTTTGATGTTTCACATAGGAGGAAATGAGATGTCTTTCAAATGGAGAAGAAAACAAAACAAGGGGGGACACTCCATTTACTCCCTTGACTTATTTTTCTTACCTTGTATTATTTTAGTTCCTTAGCTATTTTTAGTTTTTAGTTTTAGTTTTTAGTAAGAAAGCTTGTAATAGTTTTAATGGAGGAAACCTTAGTTTTCTTCTAGAAAATAAAAAGCAAGTGAGTTTAATTGATTTTTCTTCTTCTTCTTTCTCTCTCTTTTGTTCTTCTAGCTTGTAATTCATCATCCCAAGGATCATGAGCTAACTTCTCTTTTGGGGAGTTAATCCATCTCATGTGAGGGAGAATATTTGTGGTTGGCTTGGCAGGTTGTTAGGAAGAACAACTAGACCTGCATCCTATCCCAAAATGATAGTTGGTGTAGTGTCTAGTTAGGAATCAAAGTAATGAGCTTAGAGATAAGTCATTGCTTGGTTCCACTTGCTAGCATGTATGAACTCTTTAATGAGCCATACATGCTAGGGATCAAGTTTTCTTCCATTAGGGCTTGTCTATGAGTCTAGGAAGAATCAAATGAACCTTTTCAAATCAACAACTAAATGTTATTTTCACATGAGGAGGATTAGCTCTCCACCTTTTCTTTAGTAAATTGTATTTTGTATTAATTGCATGATTTCAAATCTTAATGTTTTTTTTCTTTAATGTTTGTATAGGAAATAAACCCAGCATTAGTAGTAAACTTACTCACTAGTTCCCTAAGAGTAACAACCAATTTGTAGTTGTCCTAGACTTTAGGTTGGTTCGAATTCTTATTCCAACTTTACGAAACGAAGATAGTGAGTAAGGAACTTTGAGTTCGCTTTCGCATCAACTTAGAGAGTCAAATCTCTAACGTAGTAAAAAAAGCTAATATCAAAATGGCGCCGCTGCCATTCTAAAGACCCAAGGACCTGTGCTTGCAAACTGGAATTGCTCCAAGGGGAAACCCCCCACGCTCATCCTTTCATATATTTCTTTTTCTTATGTTTTCTTCGTTTTTTTTTTAAAATTTCCGCATTTTTTGCTCTTGATAAACATTCGGTTTTGGTTGAACTGACGGGTTCCAAATGCTAGGACACGGAAACTAGGCTACAACAATCACTAAGCTTCTTGTGAAACATTTGGTCCATGTTGTGCGCGTTTCTTTTATTTGGTGGACTTTAGGGAAGCTTTGCGGGTTCCAAATTTTAAATATTTTTGCATGCTTCACATGTATGTAGTTATTATGTTGTAGTTAATGGACTATATTTTGCATTATTAGGTTAGTAATATGCATGAATTATGTGAATACGCCTTTGTGAATATATATATGCGGTTAAACTGGTCATGAATTACATATTAATGTATATATACATACAAATGGAACTGTTTTTTGGATATATATATATATATATATATATATATATATATATATATATATATAAGTCACATGTTTAGTATATATATTACCGAATGAGTGATTATTTGCATGTTAGCATCTATAACTTAGGAGTTATACATAGTAATTAGGATGTGTTTTGGTATTTTGGCCATAACTTTGGCTACGGTTCTCTGAATCACGCGTGTGAGCTTTGCTCGGTGGAGGTCATTTTCGAGGTCAAAATCAACTGTTTTCCCCTCCAAAATCATCATTTTCGAAAATTGTCTTGTTTAATAAATCGATTTTGTCAAGAAAGAGGAGAACATTCCAACGAGGGTTAAAATCTGAGTTAGGTAAGTTGTTTCTAAACCCTACGGGGTAAAGCTGTTTTCTATATGACACTCGCAATCTCAATGAGTATTGTCGAAATCGAATTATTATGTAATACAAGAGTCGTATTTTAGTTTATGTATAATACTTTGCATGTTTAGTTTTGTCGTATTATTCTGCGTATGTATACTATATTCGCATGCTAATGTATTTAGATACGTATGAGTGATTCAAATTTGCCTGTTATTCTTGTTGATATCGTTTTACGTAATATCGATTTACAAATTAGCATATACATATTATTATATTCGATGTATATTTGCCCTGCATTATAGAAGTATTTATCGATGACACAAGCTTGCCTATTTGTATAGCTATACGTATGAGTAGAGTATCTTCACATGCTACTGCACCTAGTATTGTATGAGTAGATCGTATTTGCATGTTTGTATTTTAACCCTTGCATAAATCTTTAAAAAAAAATTTTTTAAAATTTAAAAATTTAAAAAAATTAAAAAAATTAAAAAAAAAATTAAAAAAAATTAAAAAAAAAATTAAATTAAAATTAATACCGCCTTTGCATAAATTTTAATTCCATAAATCTTAATCATATTCCAATGGTGTCTAGGAAACTTGAAAGATTGAGGTTACTTAATTAGAACCGTGCTTGCACGGAAAGCCTCCCTCATATCTCTCTTGTGACCTGGCTGTTGGTTTATGCATACGTATTCCTAGCTTCACTGCTACGTTAGCAGCAGTTTAGGCATATGTTCTTCAACTCTAATGCTTAAGATAATAATAAAATTCAAGTCCTACTAAATTCCTTACGCCGGTTAGATCTAATTTTATGCTTGCATGAGATTAAGGTCCAGTTCCACTAAAGAAATTGAACATACCTATCGTCGAAAAAAAATACGATAAGCAATTGCGTAAGTTCTCACCTAAAAATTGTTCTTCTTACGCTAATTACCTTCATCACAATCCTTCGCCGCCATCAATTTTCTGTCATTATGGCCGACGATCCTCCACATCGCCAGAGAAGCCCTCTCGGACTTCTATATTGCATGGGGAAGGACCTTCTTCCCCGTGATCAAACTTGAGGACATTGTCGGTGATTTTTCAGATCCCACCAAACGCGTTTCAGTTTGTTACCTATATATCATGGTTTGGAGCACGAAAAACCTTACAATCATCTTCGTAGGCTTCAACAAGTGGCAACAACATTTCACCATCCAGCAGTCTCTAAGGAACAACTCTTGCTTCGACTGTTTCCATTCACTTTAGCGGAAAAAGCGTCAATCTGGCTAGCAGGACAACAGCCACAGTCCATAGATACATTGAATAGACTAGTTCAAGCTTTCATGCTTCAGTTTTACACTAAAAAAAAAACAATGGAAATGCTTCAGAAAATTCAATTCTTTCGTCAAAATCCTCATGAATCCTTTACAGAAGCATGGAGTCAGTTTTACTGATCTTCTGTTAGAATGTCCTCATCACCAACTGGGCAAAGCTGTCCTTGTTCGTTCATTCTTTAATGGTCTTTCTGATCATCAAAAAGAAACTCTTGATATAATGAATGGCGGTTGCTTTATGGACAAAGGAGCTACCGAAGCTTATACTTTTCTTGAAAAACAAGCGAAAAAAGGTACACACTGGGGTAACACTGAGTCGTCTCGGTCATCAAAGGACAATGTTACAAAGGCCACATCTATTTTTGAGGTAAAATCCGATCCCGAAATAAAAAATTTGATAAAATCCCTAACTAAAAAAGTAGATGCCCTTGCAGTTCAAGTAAACGATCAACTACCAAAACCAGTCATGAACGTTGACACCGCCCCATGTGTCATTTGTCTTAGTCCTGACCATCCTGATGCATATTGTCCCTTGTTATATGCTTCCCCTACTAAACAATCGGAGGAGGCATGTGCATTCAACATTCCCAATGCACCGTGGAGACAACATCCGAATTTCGCTTGGCGCCAAAATAACCAACAAATGGGGGCTCCTCCAAGTTTCGCTATTCCACCTGTTCGACCTACCAACAATTTTATTCCATACAGCCAAGGAAATAATCAACAATACCAACAAGGTCAATTTCAAAATAATTCCAATGCTAACAATCAAACCAATCGCAGCCTTGTTCCAGCTAATCCAGATCCCAACTATAATCAACAACTTCTCAGCAATAATCGTGAACTACTACCTGTTGCACAACTTGCGCAACCCGTTTCGGATAGGTCAAACGAGACTTTCTTAGCCTACATGAACCAACAGTCTCAAATTTTAACGTCTATCCAACAATCACTTCAACAATTGGCGCAAGAAAAGAGTCAGAAAGGCGTGTTTCCTGGACAAGCAGTTCCAAACCCTAAACCCAAAACAACGACCTTTGAACTTACTAATGCACACGGTACAAGCACCTCCAATCAAGGTGAGGTGCATGCAATCACTACTCTATGATCCGGAAAAAGGTAGACAATCAAATACATTATGCGGATGATCAACCAAAGGAATCCGAAGGTTCCAATGAACCTATTTCTAATAATGAACCTACGGACGATTCACCAGATCAAACAAAGTCAACATCTCGAATTTAGGAAATAAGCAAGAAGACCCCTTTTCCAAATTCGCCTTAAGGCACCGTTTCCTGCATGCTTGGCAAAGAATAAACCCCGATGAGAATTTTTCTTTGAAATTCGAGAGACTTTTAAAAATTTGACGATCAACTTGCCTTTTCTCGATGCCTTAAAACTATTACCAAAACATGCAAAATTTCTGAAAGATATGTACACCACAAAAAGGAGAACTAATGTTCCTCAACAAGCCGTTCCTCACCCGAACGGTTTCCATCCATCACGTAACATAATGGTATAGTCAAATACAAAGACCCTCGGTAAACCAGCGGTTCCATGCACCTTAAGGGTGACAAATATACGGCTACTGCGCTACTAGACCTAGGAGCTAGTGTGAACTTACTTCTATATTACTTATTTAAACAACTAGGTTTTCATGAGCTCAAACTTACCACCATGACTCTATAGTTAGCCCGATCGTTCCATAAAGTATCCAAAAGGAATTGTGGAAAACGCGCCCTCGTAAAAGTCCAAGACTTCTTCTATCCTGTAAACTTTGTTATTTTGGATACAGAAGTTGCATGTGATTCCATTCCTATCATCTTAAGAGGTCCGTTCCTAGCAACTGCTAATGCTCTTATTAACTGTAGGGATGGTTCAATGACCATGTCCTTCGAAAATCTATCGGTAGAGGTAAATGTGTTCAAATTGATGAAACAAATTCCAGAGCCCCGACATTGATGGTGAGGTGAATAGGGTTGATGACATTCAAAAGAGTATTTAACAAACTTGTTTCCGAAGATGAAGTGTACAAATTTCTTTCATTTAGCTTAATCCGAGTTTGAGGACGATGATTATACACAAGAAGTAAATGAGTTATTAGAGTCAATACCATTATTTGACCCTACGATCGTAATGTCCAAGAACTTGGATGAACATCAACTCATTTTTTCTTGCATGGATGATGACTTTCCTCAAGAATCTTTAATACCCACTCCCACCCCCGATTTTAAAACCTCTTCCTTCGAATTAAAAATACGCATGCCTTTGATCCAAATGGTCGCCACCCGCTTATCATTTCTTCACAATTAACCGACGATCAAGAAGCTCGTTTAATTAATGTCATTCAACAACATCGTTACGCTATTGGATGGTCCCTCGATGACATTAAAGGCATTGGACCTACTCGTGGTGCACCCATCGCGATACACCTTGAAGAAAATGCTAAGACGTCGCGTGAACTGCAGCGTCGACTAAACCCTACCATGAAAGATGTGGTACGAGAGGAAGTTTTAAAATTACTCGATGCGGGTATTATTTACCCTATCTCTGATAGTGTTTGGGTAAGTCCAATACACGTTGTTCCCAAGAAATCTGGCATTACAGTTGTGAGAAATGATAAAGATGAATGCATTTCCGCCAGATCCCAAGAAAATGGCTTAATATGCATTGATTATCGCAAACTTAATGTCGCCACTGTAAGGATCACTTTCCACTCCCATTCATCGATCGATGCTCGAACGTTTAGCTGGTCATGCATATTCTTGTTTTTCTTGATGGTTATTCGGTTATTTTCAGATAGTCATAGACCCGCGATCAAGACAAGACCACGTTCACTGTCCATTTGGTACATTTGCATATAAATGAATGCCTTTCGGCCTTTGTAATGCACCTGGTACTTTCCAACGCTGCATGCTTCACATTTTCAGTGATATGGTTGAACGTTTTATGGAAGTGTTCATGGACGACTTCTCCATATATGGAGATTCTTTCGATAGTTGTCTATCAAATCTTGAAAAAGTCTTTACACGTTGTGAAGAAAAAAACCTTGTTCTTAATTGGGAAAAATGTCATTTCATGGTGACAAAAGGAATAGTTTTGGGACATATCATTTCAAAGGACAGAATCGAAGTAGACAAAGCTAAGATAGAAAAAATTGCTTCACTTCCTATACCAAAATCAGTTCGAGACATTCGCGCATTTTTAGGACACGCAAGTTTCTATAGGAGATTTATTCAAGATTTCTCAAAGGTTGCTCACCCTTTAACCAATCTCTTGCTTAAAGATGCCGTTTTTTATTTCAGTTTCAATTGCAAACAAGCCTTTGAAATTTTAAAAAATGCATTAACTACCGCTCCCATAATTCAACCACCTAATTGGTCTAAACCTTTTGAATTAATGTGTGACGCGAGTTTAACTATGCTATTGAGCTGCATTTAGGGCAACGCCAAGAAGATAAGCCAGTTGTCATTTACTATGCGAGTAAAACCCTTAATGAAGCTCAACGTAACTATACCACCACTGAGAAAGAGTTTCTCGCCGTTGTATATGCTTTGGATAAGTTTCATCCTTACCTAGTGGGTTCTCCAACTATTGTCTACATCGAACATGCGCACTTCGCGTTATCTATTAGCTAAAAAAGATGCAAAACAAAGGTTGATCCGATGGATTCTCCTTTTGCAAGAGTTTACTCTAGAAATTAGAGATAAAAAAAGGTTGCGAAAATGTGGTTGCGGACCATTTATCACGACTTGTCGATTGATGTTGATACCGATCTGTAACCTATCCGCGGATTCTTTCCGGATGAACACTTGTACTCTATTTTTCGCCTCCTTGGTACGCCGACATAGTAAATTACTTAGTTATCGAAGAAGTCTCTTCATCTTGGTCTCATAATGACCGGAAAAAGTTCTTATCCATTGCGGAAATTTTATTTACGGGATGATCCCTACCTCTTCAAGTATTGTTCCGACCAACTAATCCCGTTGCATCCCCGATTGGGAACACAATGATGTGTTATCCTTCGTCATGAACAATCTTGTGGTGGTCATTTTAGTGGTAAGAAAACTGCGGCCAAAGTCCTACAATGTGGATTCTATTGGCCAACACCGTTTAAAGATGCACATGAACATTGCAAAGCATGTAATCATTTGCCGCCAGACTAGGACGATTACTCAACGCAATATGATGCTCTTAAATCCCATTTTAATTGTGGAAATCTTTAATGTATAGGGCATCGACTTCATGGGTCCATTTCCAAATTCACATGGCTTCCTATACATACTAGTAGCAGGTTGACTACGTGTCAAAATGGATTGAGGCATTGGCATGTCGCGGTTAACGATCATAAAACGGTCTTTTTGTTCAGAAAAGAAAATATTTTTTCTCGATTTGGTGTTCCAAAAGCTATAATTAGTGACGGGGAAAACATTTCGCAATAAAATTTTGAATCATTAGTAAAGAAATATGGAGTCACGCACAAAGTGGCAACTCCAGATCATCCTCAAACCAGTTGGTTAAGTAGAAGTCTCTAATAGAGAGATCAAATCCATTTTGGAAAAACTGTCAATCCATCTAGAAAAGATCGGTTCTACGATTATCGATGCCTTGTGGGCATAAACACACTTTTAAGACACCTATAGGGATGTCTCCTTATCGCCTCATTTTTGGAAAACCTTGTCATCCGCCGGTTGAACTTGAGCACCGCGGCTCTATGGGCTATCAAAAGCCTCAATTATAATACTAACGCCGCAGCGCGGAAGAGAAAATTGCGCTTAAATGAGCTTGAGGAAATTCGAGTGATGCCTATGATCTCGAAATCCTATAAAGCCAACATGAAAAGAGTGCATGACAAGCACATATTGAGAAAAAGAATTAAAAGTGGGTCAAAAGTTTTGTTGTACAAATCAAGATTACACATTTTTCCGGAAAATTAAAGACTTCGATGGTCCGGTCCTTTCACGGTCTCTGCTGTCACCCCTTATGGGGCTATTTCTTTGAAAAACGTAAATGATGACAAATAATTTTCAAGTAAATAGCCAACGCCTTAAACATTATCATGAGTTGCGCTCTCCGGATGTCGAAGAGACTCTTCTCAATGACCCAAATCTACATAGACTAATAAATTCGATGGTGTACTTCTTTCCATGTGTTTAAACAGAGAAAGTAACGCCATTTGGGTAGTAGGGCCCTCTTCTATTTCTTTTTTTTTTTAAATCCCTAGAGTGTGTGGTTGCAAGCTAGGAACCATAGTCCACAAAAACTCTACTTAACCGAAAGTATAAATGTCTTCGATAATCGAGCAAACGCGTGCCTCCCGAAAAACAATGGGTACCAAAAATTTCAACTCCTTCTTTTCTCCTCCCTTTTCTATTCTCTTCCTAGCTTAACTCGAACTCATCATTTGGTCCAAATCTCACCCATCTCGAATAGGTAATGGTCATAGTACTTTTGCTCGAAAAGCGATGGGCTTAAAAGGATGGGGTGGTGTATGAACCGGCAAACTCCTTTTCTCCGTGTCTTGATCTTCTATCCGAGATGAGCGGTATAAGGTATATTATTGTCGACACCAGCTCGGCCAGGATAAACCGTCGTCGTCCGTTGTTCCCAAAGGTTGGGATTGGATCTTGAGGATCGACGTTAAGCGACTCCTATTCGCCTTGAGGATCGGCGTTAAAAGACTCTATTCGCCTTGAGGATCGGCATTAAAAGACTCACATTCGCCTTGAGGATTTGGCGTTAAAAGACTCAACATGTATATACTCGTTTTTCCCCTTAGCATCAAGCATGGTGCCCAAAGAAAGTCGCGGATATGCAACATCGAACATTTCCTAGTTCGTATGCGGGCAATGGATTCCACCGAGGCCAACCCCGATCGGTTTTCTATGTGGATCAGATCAAGGGGTGGTTTGAGGCTATACCATATGTACTAAGGGTAATATTATTACTAGACCATTGCACATTGGTCGGGGATGGTACCGGATCCGAACCCTAGGCCCCTATAACATAAAGGTTAAGCCACAGTCTGGCAGGATTGGGTTCACCCCAGAGTCGACATGAAAGTTGCCTGAGTTAAGCTGTTGTGATGTGTTATTTTATTTGGATTTCCGGTGTTGTTGACACGTTCCTTTCATCTTGTACATTTGTATATAAAAGTGTAAATAAATAAAAAATAATAATAAAAAAAAATTGAGTTTGAATGTGATTATGTCATATTCCAGTGGATGGAATTTTTAATGCCGATCGTTTTGATATCTCATTGGTTCAATTTGGAGTTAAACCGAATCGAAATTCCAAGTTTGAAATTTCAGAACAATTCGGGACATAAGGGGAATTTCTGGAAATCATTTGGGCTTGGGCAAAAATATTGGACCTAACCCAAAATAATGGATTCCTACTATATTAGTTGTCCCTTGATGCATTGGGCCTACTCTCAAAGCCCAACGGTCAGAACCAAACGGACTGATTCCAACGGGATGCCCAAAGGAAAGTTATAAATACAACTCTCCTTTTCCACTTTCACTCATTCCCTTCTCTCCCTCTTCACAAATTCTTTTCCACAAATTCTCAATTTCTTGAACATAATGAATCAAATAGAGCGATGGGAAAAGGAGCAACGCGAATGGGCTATCATAGTATTCGTGATAACAGTGTTTATCATTATTCTCTTGTCACTCATGCATAACATGATCCAGAACATCTAGATCTATGTAACCGTATCTTTTTCTGATTTTCATTTTGTATATTAGTATGGTGTGTTAAATAATTCTCACACATTTGTATGCGGGTTACATTATTAAATGGAGAAGTTCAGTGATTAAATATTTGTGTATATTAGTTGTCTTTTTTCCTCTCTAAAAAAATAAAAAATAAATAATAATAATAAAAATAAATAATAATAAGTAAATAAATAAATAAACAAACCATAACAAAGAAAGGCCATCCAAAACTCACCAAAATAATTAATGGATACACATGGTGTTCAGAGAAAATCGCAAGACGCTACAAGGTACGATAACACTTGTCACACATGCATTTCGATTATTCTATACATATTCTATTACTGAGTTATGATCATCATTTCTGAAATTACGTGTAAGCCTAACTACCCTGTGAAACTTTCCTCCGTATTTTCTAACATTAAACCATCTCATTAATTGTATTTGGATATCTGACATGACAAAGACTTACTATGGATCCCCTATGATCCTTGTTCATAATCACATGGGTCATTAACTACACTTGGACTCAGATTGGTACAGACTCATAGATTGGCTATAAATCTCTTCTTTTTCAGCCATTCTTATTCAAACAATTTTCCCTATCCTTCCCTCAGTAATACTACCAATGGATCAACCACAAAAAAAACGGCAGAGAAAGACTACACGAAAACTTTCAAGATGGCGGTTTCTCCTTATTTTGACACCGAAATCATACGTCGCGGATGGGCCTCTTCTATATCATTCAAGATTTTTGGTTATTCCCGAGAATTGGTTTTGATGTTCTACCAATTTAGCGGATCTGAAAATGGAAAATTCTACTTCAATGCCTATGGACAACGCTCGAATTGACTAAGGAAATGATCTCCGACATACTTCAAATCCCAGTGAATACCCAGGGGTCCCTTTTTCAAGAGTCATCATTTGATTCCGCCAAAACTTTACTACGAGCTACCGTATCTCATGACGAAGTCGGAAATACGCATCACATTGTTCTTCAACGCTCTTTGAAACAGAATCAACGTGTTGTGCTCCACTGGTTAGGACACAATGTGGTAAGTACATCACACCAATCAGAAGTCACAAAGCCTCAACTTCACCTACTTTGGATTTTGCAGACTCAAAGAGATGACTTTTGTCTAATCTAACACCTCTAGAACGTAATCACCAAGAAAACAAGAAGGTCAGCACCCTTACCCACTTTAGTAACGCAGATTATGATGCGTTGGGGTTATCCAGTAATTTCTCCAGAGACACCCCTTCAAAGAGCACAAATAAAAGTACTCCAAACAGATTGCTCCGTTGGTTTTTGGACTCCTGATACTCTGATAAAGGAATAGAATGACCCGAGCTCAAATTCTGACCATTTATTTGATGAAAATGTCATGCTGAACATTATTAATCCCATGGAAGGCATTAAACTTCTTCATCAGGGTTTGAGGGAACTACACGCTCGTCAGAATATCATCATCACAACTCTTCAGGATTTTCAAGATCGTCAAGCAACGCATGATGTTGAAGCGAGGAGGAGATCTTGGAAATTCATTTCTCCTTGCAAAATCACGCCTCCTAATGGAAAATCAAACTGTACTCTCTGCCAGCCAAAGGGACATTCAGATGCAACTCGGCCAACAAATGGAAGAACTAAACAGTCTGGTGCACGATATGTGTCTCCAAGATCAACATAACAATCCATAATTTTCTAATATTACTAAGTCAATAAATAAATACTCGTATATGTTATTACATTTTTCGTTGTATTATGAATTTTGTCTTACTTTTGTGTCTTCTTTTGTATGAAATGCTTAATAGGATTGTCATCATTTGCGGTGTGACTAATATAATTTAACATGTGCTTACAGGAGGGTCTATTCTCTTACATACTCATTTATCCATCCAGTTTGCCTTTGTCGTTACCTATTTCTTTACTTCATCCACTATGGCATCTTCATCAATTGCATCTTCATCAAACATGGTACCTCCTAAACTCATTCCTGAGCAATCCTTTCAGTCTATGATGGATTCCAATACCTATGGCCATTTCTTCCGTGACTACATTACAAACATCGGATGGTCTTCCCTAATTCTTCAACCTGACCAAACTTATTCTCCGAGTTTGGCTGCATACTTTTATGCTAATATGGAAGACACACCAGCTTTCAACCATGCGCATGGTTTCTACTTAGACGGGTTCACAATCCAAGTTGGTGACACACACCTCTATATTTTTTCGAACAACAACTTGCACTAACTTTGGATCTTCCATTTCACGAACCTGTTGCATCATGGCATTACATCTATCATAATTCTTACGTTCCTTTTCGGTGGCAAGCGTTTCGTGAAACTTACGGTGATGGTCTTGAGATTAAACAAGAAGGAAATGGCCATGTGGCATGGCGTGACATCACCATTCCTTGGCAAGCATGACCATGAACATGGGGACCGCGATGTTATTTGTACTCTCGAACATTATGGGAGATTGGCATTTTTCTACCGCCAATGAGGTCGCTATGCGTTGTATTGATTGCCCTAGCTCAAGGTCATACATTATTTAACATCATAGGTTGTGTTATCTCCAACCTAAAAACGAGCTCTCGACTTTTCGGGATCAAGATATATACTCTTACCGGTCACCGCTTGCCGAATCATGAAGACACATTTCCCACGGTTTGCGCTACTTTTCATGATGGGTCAAGGTAGATTCTATGTGCCCAAAAAACGTAATCATTCGCTCATTGAGGTTTAGGCAATGGAAGCATCCCGCTTCGGTACTGAGGCATGTTCGTTGTTACCCAAGGATGAAACTATGAAGACACATTTGAGGAAAATTTGAAACTAAGAATGGGCAGAAATTTGGCGACTATTATCTTTTTGGCGATGCTAAGGAAATGCATTTCCTTCAAGAGGACGCCAAAACTTCACATCCTTTGGATGGTAAACTTGAGTTTGCCATTGTACATATATCTAGCTAAACCTTATGTTTGGTGTGCTATTGTTTTTCATGTTTCAGATGCTATTATTGTTTTTATTTCGTGGTGCTATGTTTAGTGTGCTATTGAACATTTTCTTGTTCTTTTTGAATAATATATTATGTTCTCCAACCTTTCGTTCAAATAATCTAGCCCTAATTTTGCTCACGGTTCTTAGATACTTTTCTCTTTAATTATTGATACTTCGAGGACTAAGCATCATTCAATTGGGGTGCTTTAACCCTCAGAGCAAATATTAGGCAAATTGTAAACATGTATATAGTTTTTTATTTCATGATTAATAATTGTACTTAGTGACAAAGTCTTGTTTCCTTTTCAATGATGAAAATTGTCTAGAAATCTCACATTAGTATCCGAATTAGGATTTGTTTTTTAAGAAACTTAGGATAATATGTATGCAATAGTTTATACATCTTTTCATGAACATTCATGTACCGAGTATCATTGATTGTACATAGCAAGAAGTTTTCGAACCAACGGTTAGTTACTTAAACTATAAATCCTGTGGAGAATCTAACCAAAAACCTTGACATGAGTGATTTGTGTGTGATGACATAAGAGGAGTAGTTTTCCGATTAGAGAAAATCACGCATCTACTTACTTGATCACCACCCGAACCCTAAGCGAGAATTTAGGCCATCTTTGGATCGACATAGCTAAAAATTCTTACCTATTACAAATTTTACCGCTAGTCACTCCACTGAACCTTTCATCAAACCTTTCACTTTCACAAAAAAAAAAAAAAAAAAAAAAATCCTTACCCATCTATTAAACCAAATAAAAGAACCTACCTAAGTGATGAGTATGAGAAATATGATGAAATGTGGAAAGAATAAAGAGAAAGACTTGTCCCAAATAAAAGTCAGTTACTTGCTTTAGGAAAGAAAAATAGAATCATGTTCTTAAGCCAGTTTTAAAAAAAAATAAAAAAAAAATAAAAAAAATCATTAGAGGCTTAAGAACAAGGTTGGAAAAACTCAGTTAGAAGGAAAGAAAACAAAGATTTCTCTAGTGTAAATATATGAAGACCCTATTCTCTCATACTCGTAAATTTTAATTATCCATTTCCATTTTCTTGTACTATCACCTAAGCCCCACAATACCTAATAAAGACCTCTAGCTCAATTAGGAGTAGGGTGGTGTGATAATAAGTAGTAGACGTGATTGATCGACATCGGCTCCTCTGACTGTCATTGAGATGTGAGGAAACGTGTGCCCACCGCATTAATCGGAGTTAACAAAACCCCGAGTGGAAAATTTTTGAGTGAAATTGTGTTTTTGACACATACCGTGAGAACCCATTTAGGTACACTCTCCAAAGGATTCAGAAACAACCCTGCTAGTACATTTCAATGAAAAGTTCACTGCATGCATGATCATATGTAGATGTTTTAATTATTGAATACATATTAACTTGAGTTTCAAAGAAATCAATCCTCATTCCCTGCTAAGGAGAGGTATGGATATCGAGATTAAATTAGGAAACGAAGTTTACACCGAAGTCGTTGTAGTATAAATGAAGTTTGTGAGTATCTTCTCTCGAAAACTCTCACGAGGTTATAACTCGCCCACTAGGGAATTCCTAGTGGTTTAAGGCCTTGTTGCATATGGTTAATGCAACCGCGACTCTGCTAAACGAGAATTAGTTAGGACTATACATTTTGGCCACTTATCCGTTTTAATGTCTCTTCTTTGCTTTTCGAGGATAAGCAAAGTGTTGTTTGGGGTAGTGTGATAAGCACCCAAAAGTGTATTATGAAACCCCATTGAGACATATAAATTTGGTTAACTATGTGTTTAATAATCATGAAATAAATATGTTTTCATACTTTTGCGTGTATTTGCGGTAAACATGGAAATATGGTTTAAACCTCGCAATAAAGCACGAGGAACGACATATATATGAATTCTTCCAACCGCATAGAAGCATCAAACTTCCGAAGCTCCTATCTCTTGAACCGGGGACTAATGCGACAAGTGAGCTGCTTTCGGACAATCGTATGAATGAACTACGATACGGGAAGTTGTAAAATTGCCCAAAGACCGGACCGCCAACTGGACTACACATAGGACCCACTATGCGGGCCTACAAGATTGGATGAGTCATCAATCATGGAGCATGTCAAGACAAAAATGACAAATTATTGGTGCAAAGTTGACACCTTGCATGTAATTAATTAGATTAGGTGTTAATAGTGAAAAAAAGGCAAGGTGTCACTTTGTTTTAATGTGGTGGATAAAAATGAAGTAAATGTGGTTTGATGTTTCACATGGGAGGAAATGAGATGTCTCTCAAATGGAGAAGAAAACAAAACAAGGGGGGGACACTCCATTTACTCCCTTGACTTATTTTCCTTACCTTGTATTATTTTAGTTCCTTAGCTATTTTTAGTTTTTAGTTTTAGTTTTTAGTAAGAAAGCTTGTAATAGTTTTAATGGAGGAAACCTTAGTTTTCTTCTAGAAAATAAAAAGCAAGTGAGTTTAATTGGTTTTTCTTCTTCTTCTTTCTCTCTCTTTTGTTCTTCTAGCTTGTAATTCATCATTCCCAAGGATCATGAGCTAACTTCTCTTTTGGGGAGTTAACCCATCTCATGTGAGGGAGAATATTTGTGGTTGGCTTGGCAGGTTGTTAGGAAGAACAACTAGACCTGCATCCTATCCCAAAATGATAGTTGGTGTAGTGTCTAGTTAGGAATCAAAGTAATGAGCTTAGAGATAAGTCATTGCTTGGTTCCATTTTGCTAGCATGTATGAACTCTTTAATGAGCCATACATGCTGGGATCAAGTTTTCTTCCATTAGGGCTTGTCTATGAGTCTAGGAAGAATCAAATGAACCTTCTCAAATCAACAACTAAATGTTATTTTCACATGAGGAGGATTAGCTCTCTACCTTTTCTTTAGTAAATTGTATTTTGTATTAATTGCATGATTTCAAATCTTAATGTTTTTTTTCTTTAATGTTTGTATAGGAAAGAAACCCAGCATTAGTAGTAAACTTACTCACTAGTTCCCTATGAGTAACAACCAATTTGTAGTTGTCCTAGACTTTAGGTTGGTTCGAATCCTTATTCCAACTTTACGAAACGAAGATCGTGAGTAAGGAACTTTGAGTTCGCTTTCGCATCAAATTAGAGAGTCAAATCTCTAACGTAGTAAAAAAAGCTAATATCACTATCTGTCAGACTTTAGTACAATTTAAATTTCATATGTTTGCTCTCTTTGTCGTAATTTTAGTAGAACTAGAACCAAGTTTTTTTTGTTAACAACTTGAACTAGAACTAAAACTCTAACAGTTGGAACAAAAGTTGAACATAACAAAAGTTAAACAAAACTGAAGCTAAAACTCAAACAAGTCTTTCTTTTCTTTTTTTTTTCCTTTTTTTTCAATCATGGATATTTCATTAACATACAACAATACAAGGTGGAAGAGTGCTCGGATTTGCAGCCTTAGCTAGTTCATGAGCCTCCCCAATAAAAGACCTACTTAACCAACTAAACTTAAAACACACTAGATCAGCCAAAACATCTAAAATGTGATAGACTACACTTCTAAATGGCCACCAACATTCTTCTAGACATTTAGTTATGATAATACTTTGATTGTCTCCAAGGAACTCCACATGCTGACATTCCAGGCTTGTGGCAAGTAGACTAGCCACTTCAGCAACAACAACCTCTGCTTCATGAATTCTCCTCCCTCAGTTTTTGCAACTACTCCTGCTATTGCATTTCTATTGGACATGCTCATCCTTTTATATTTAGCTTTGAGAATTAAGATAGAGTCATTTTTAAGGTAACAAGGGGTTTCGTTGTCAAAATGGTTATCTTATTTCTTAACTCCCTCTTTAGTGCATCTTCAAGCCATTCAAATTCCCCACAACTCTTGCATTTCAAATACTTTTTCCCAATAATCATTCCATACTTGGTAGTCTTAACAGACCTCTTTCCCCTACAATCTTTCTCTTGCAGTCACAATCTACCCATGGGCACTCCTACATCCAATGGCCTGCCTGACCACACTTAAAGCATTCATTTCTTGATGAGCTTGATCCAATCCCAAACAGTCTTTCAGCAACAACTTCATCCAACCATTGCATATAACTTGGACATGATTGATGTTGGCACTTCAAGTACTTCCGTCCTGGATTATTTGTTGTTTGCGAAATGCCCAACTTTCGAATCCCATCACATGTAGATTCCTTACAGGGATAGTACATAAATTGGCACTCAATAGTTGAGTGTCCAACCTCATCACAGACCTAACATTCAACATGTGGTGAACAAAACATGTACTAATTACTTACTGAAGAAATAAAAGTTAACAACAAAATTTGAAACTAAAAGAACGTATAAAGCTATCACAAGGACAAGCATAAATATTATAATCATATTATAAACACCTCATGTATTCATTAGAAACTAATAGACATTTCAAACTAATAATGCATGTGCTTCAATATTGCAATTACCTTCATTTTTGCAAGTTCTTTTTGGAAAAAGAGAGCTCCTGTTTGCTTTTTGGTTTGATCTTGAATAAAAGCGTAGTGAGGGTTTGTGAAGTTTTAGGGATTTTGGAGGGAGATGAACATGGGCTTTGAGAAAGCCCAAAGATAACGCGCATGAGAAAGTGTGGGTGTTTGATTTTGGAAATTTCTTGATTTCGTGATTTTAAATTTTAAATGAGACTCATGTGCTTCGTGCATGCCTACTTACGTGGAGACTGAGTTGCCCATGTGTACGCATTATGTATGCCAAATCATCAAATACGTATACATACATTACAGTATATATAGACAGTACCCATTTTTGCAAGATTTGAAAAATACGGTACCCTATTTTGCAAAAAAAATAATACAGTACCCATTTTGTAAAATCCACTATAGTATGGTACCCAAATCAATAATTTTTTCATTGATCACTAATATGCACATATGACACACATCCAAACACTCGCAAATAAGAGAGACTTACTTGCTTGTCGTCCCAGACCTCCTCAGGTAACCTGTGATTTAATGGAACTGATGGCCCACGGTTAATCAAGTAAGTTGTTGTACTAATTGCTTCGGCCCAAAACAGTTTCGATAACCCTTTTTTTATCAGATAATGCATGCAATGTGCATGCTCTGTCAATGATCTGTTCATTCTCTCAGCCACCCCATTCTGTTGAGGTGTCCTTGGCAGTGTCTTCTCCATCCGAATACCATTTTCAACACAGTACTCCTTGAAACCAATATCATTGTACTCTCCACCATTACCGGATCTCAAACACTTCAATTTCAACCCTGTCTCATTTTCAACTATAGCTCTCCACTTCTTGAATACATCAAAAACCTCATATTTCTGCTTCAAGAAATAAACTCATACCTTTCTAGTAGAGTCATCAATAAAAGTCACAAAGTATGACTTACCACCAAGAGAAGAGACAGATGAAGGACCCCATACATTTGTGTGAACCAACTCAAGCTTCTGCTGGTTTGGAGTTCTTCCCACTTTTTGAAAGCTAACACACTTCTGCTTCCCATATATGTAGTTCTCACATAAGTTTATCCCAGTAGACTTCAAACCTGGTAGCTTTCCTTGTGAATGAAAGACTTGCATTCCTTTTTCACTCATATGGCCAAGTCTGTGATGCCATGTGTTTGGATATTCTTTGTCATCAGCAACATCAACATAACCACAACCACTGGTGGTTAAATAGATAGTACCATCTTTCTTTCCGCGCAATAAGTTTATGCACCTTTTGCTACTTTCTAACTTTCACCTATAAAATGGGTAGTGTAACCTTCACTTGCTAGCTGCCCTACTTAGATTAGGTTTCTCCTCAAATTGAACATGCCTTACATCTTTTAACTTCCATCTGGACCATCAATCTTGATGCTGTATAAATTGCCTTTACCAGAATGTTGCAAGGCTTGTTATCACCTAGATAGATTGTACCAAGATTACCTAAAATATAACTTTCTATCATATCCTTATTTGGGGTCGCATGGAATGAAGCACCCGAGTCCAGCACCCAGGAGTAGTCTCTGCTCTCCATAGAAAAAATCAATGCATCATCTAACACCTCAGTCACATTGGTTTCTTGGCGTTTCTTCTTTCTATGTTTCTTATCTTTCTTCTTCTTGGGCAACCGACAATCATAAGAGTAATGTCCTTTCTTGCCACAGTTATAACAATCTATCTCGGATATATCAACTTGAGATTTTCCTTTGGATTTAGATCTGTTTTTATCAGAATCCCTGTATGAACTCCTACCCCTACTTTCAAAACTCAATGGATTTCGTAAGTTGAAGCAACATCCAATTTACTCCGGATCTCCTTGGTCAGTATCATACTAACTACATCATCAAACTTCAACTTAGTTTTACCTGCAGAGCCACTGATGGCAGCAATTGTAGCTTTCCAACTTTGCTGGCATCTGACCAAGAATGGCCAAAGCTCTAACTTCATCACTAAAAGATATGTCAACAGACTTTGTCTCGTTGAACTTATTGAGATGTTCCTTGAATGAATCACCTTCAGACATCCTTAAAGTAAAGAGCTTTATAATAAAATGTACCTTTTAGCGAAGCCAGAAGGTTGTTCATACATAGCAAAGAGAGCATTCATGAGATCCATAGTGGTCTTCTCGGGCCTTGATATTGAATGCTACTAACTTCCCCCGTGAGATAACCGGATTGTACCAAGTGCCTCTCATCAAGCGTGTTCCAAGCATCCATAGCCATTGTTTCAGGTTTGGATCCCATTAATGGAAGATATAGATCTTTCTGATATAGATGATTTTCAATTTGCATCTTCCAAAATCTAAAATTTGTTCTGTCAAACTTTTCGATCTTTAGCTTTCCTTTGTCATTCGCCATTGCTCACACAGGAACAATCAATACCCAAGATCCATAGTAAAACCTTACACTCTGATACAAGTTGTTAGGGATCTACCCCAACCAACACGACGAATTTAGAATCTAGAAAACTTCGGAAGAAAGAAACAAAGAAGAGGAACACACAAATATATTGGTTAGGCAATTGCCTTAATCCACAAGCACACCATAATTCACTATTATCAAGAAGTAGTTACAAACACTAATATTTTCTCTCAATCAATCTCACATAAAACACTCACAAAATAGCTCACCTAATTTGTAATCTATGCTCTCAAGTTTCTCTCTAATGTGTGATCATAATTCTTAAATACCGTGGGTATTTATAGAGAACATGAGGAACCAAAGTAGTAATTGGTTTCCAAAACCAATTTACTTGTTCATCACCGTTTAGGAGAAGTAGTGCTGGCGGGTCCATGTTTCTAATTCCAATTTGGAAACTAACCACGTGGTAATTAGGCTCCATACTTAACACTATCTCTATTTTCAGTTATCCAAGACATCAAGACATGGGAGGGAATTGAAAACAGTGAGCTATTGTACATAAATAAAAAAGAAATGCTAAGGGCATCTCCAATGAGGGGTGTAAATTGTTTAAAGTATAAAATTTACACTCTAAATGTCAAAAATATGTTTCCAATGGGGGGTGTAAATCCCAGGTGATAAGCTAATAGTTAATAGAGGCGGTGGGGAATTCCTCATCTGGCTATTAGTTAATAAGCATCTCGGACGTCACTTGAAGTAACATCCCAACTAAAAAGAAATTCGGACGTTACTTAAACTCACGTCTGTTTTATTTTATTTTTCGAGAATTGTAATGTTTACGACGGGCAAAGACCGTCATTTATTAGTTGGGCCAGTTTTAAGTAAACTACAGACGTTACTCAAAGTAATGTGCGTTTTATTTTTTAGTTAAACCACTTTATGCACGGACTTTGGCGGTTGTTTTTCTCAATTTTTAATTTTACAAACTCTTAAACTTTGTTGCATTGGATACCAATTTGGGTGTGGAAACTATTAGTGTGTAAGAGGAGTCATAAAATCCTAATGTCACCTATGTGGCACTTATGTGGAGGTGTCTATATACACTCTCCATTGGAGATGCCCTAAAGAGCTAAATTTGAGTTAGAATGGTCTATTCTAGCTCAATTTTCATAAAAAATTACATGCAAACAAGCACACAACATAAGAAATAAAACTAAAACCAAATTTTGATGAATTCTTACACATGGCTTCATTAACACTACGTAACACACTTAAATTATTTTTAATTTTACAATAATTTTGATAGATTTTAGTTTCTCATTCCCAAGATTTTTTGAACTGAACCATCACGGAATAACTACCAAATAAAGCTTTATTAGCACGTTTCTTTCCTACCATAGACGGTTTATGTGATCTATACTAATACTTGGAATGCACATAGCTTTGTGAAGACCAAGATACACTTGATTATACTTAAAAACACAAGCAAAAAGACATAAAATTTAAACACAATGGCCACTTTGAATAGTGTGACCTCACCGTAACAGGAGTAAACGTAATTAAAGAGGTGATTAGACCATAGTACAAAATATCAGGATATGAGTATTTATCGAAATTCAATTTATGGATATGTATCGTGGGTATATATTTCTTTTTGGAGATATTTGACATTGTTTCACATACAAATATCATGGATATATCTAAAATATCGATAAATATCATAGATATTGTGGATATTTCTTGACATATCATGATATATTATTTATATTTATTTGAAATATAATGATAAATATTAAATAAAATTGTTATATACACAAAATATCACCAAATATATTCAAATATCGCAAAATATCCCCAAATATCACAAAAATCGTAAATATTGTCGAAATACCACCGATATTTGCAATCTTATATATCTCTGAACATATCATAATATTTATATATCTTTCTCTAAAATCTAGATAGATATTCTCAAATATCGCGATATATCGGGATATTTTGTACTCTAGATTAGACTATTAGAGCAAGAAACACCAGTTGCGAACATTGATGTATGTAAATTTATCATTGTATTGTATTTGTAATCCAAAAAGTCCAATGTTAGTTTTGTGTTTAAACACAAGAGGCACGTTGAGGACATTGATGTGAGGATCAAAACTATATTGTAAATATAATATTTATATATAAATTAAAGTGTTCACTGGCACATGTAGTTCAACAATCAAGTCCAGTAATAGGCTTATTAACGAAAAACATCGAAGCATGTTGCCATGTTCTTATGTCATGATCATCAATATGTTTTGGATAAGATGTAGAGACCAACCCAACCCAAATGCGCAAACACCAACTTAATTAGTATGTGACTTGTTTAGTGATTTCAATTTTACCCGGTTGTTGTCTGTAATCTTCATAGAATTTTGCCATACCAATTTATGTAGAATTGGGTAATGCTTATATATCCTTCTTTGATTCATAGAAATTTGGGAAGGAAAATTTTGAGGGAGGAAAGAGGGGGATATGAATCATATGATGAAGCTCATTTCTCACCATATTCCTCCACGCAAGGATCAAAATATCGAATTCGGAGAATATATCAGTGTATCAAAAAATCGATATATATTAAATATATCAGATATATCCAGTTTTTTTGTGACCAGTCAAAATTTTGTTTTGTATGCCGATATATCAAAAATATCATCTATTATATCGGAAATATCGATAATATATCGGTCAAAGTCAACAATATCAGTCAAAGTCAATAATTTATATTGGACATATCGGATATATCAGTCGATATATATCGTTATATCGGAAATTTCGATATATATCAGAAAAAAAATTCAATATTTGGTAGATATATATCGGATATATCAATATTGGTGTACCAAAAAACGATATATATCAATAATATATCGGATATATAGGCGATTTTTTGTTCCTTGCCTCCACGTGCTTAAAATGCTGAATTAAAACACAGCGTAACTGCTTGCATACCAGCATAAAATTTAGCAATCAGCGTCAGTGCAACTTTTTAAAGCAGTACTCCGCTTGAAGTGACTAGTAGAAGCTCTGATAAATCAATTCATGTACACAGTGACAGTATACTATCTATATAATTTCCTCATCTCTCATGTGATTTAGTCTTCTAATATTTGCAACGTTGTCTTTTACGTTTTAATAAAAAATACTTGCGACACGCGTGCTATGAAACTTAATTTTCTTGTGTACTCCAAATAAGATGTGCCCCACAAATGAATGAATTTGAAGACCATGAATCTTCATAGCAAGGGTCCACAAACTTCATGATTTATCCGTAAAATGCAAATGCAGTAGTTTGGTTGCTGAGTTTATCGAAAAAAAGAAAGTAGTTTGATTGCTTCATGGCGCCTAATAACGCAGGAAACATGGCCAGGCGCCCCAGGTAGGAGGGCAGGTGAATTTGAGAAGGTGAGCCCACACATATAGACATATACATGGGAGGGGTTCTAAAAACATATTTTATAAAAATACGTAAACAAATTCAGAATTGGCAGGACATTTATAAGTTTCAGATTAAACTAATTTTTTGTAAATATGATCTCCTAACTATTTTAATTAAACATTGTTACAAATAATCAAAAAAATTAAAAATTTCTAAACTTGCTAGATATAGTATAAAAAATGGTAAAAATCAACAATCCACAATTATCCAAATTTTGTAATTTGTTGACTATATTTGGCAAGTTTAAATTTTTTTGATTATTTGTGACAATGTTTAAAATAGTTAAAAAAAAAAAAAAAAAAAAAAAAAACTTAATAATCTAAAACTTATAAATGCCCTAACGATTTTGAGTTTGTTTACGTGTTTTTATAATATATGTTCCTAGAACCTCTCTCTATAGATATAGTTCGATCCAGTCAGATTAGAACTGATCTTTTGTTTGTTCAAGTTTGTTGTATGACAGATTTGGACCAAATTCAGTTATATAAACAACCATCGACTATGTTCATAGTTCATATTGTTGTGCCCCAAAAACTATGAAGCACACCAATTCTATGCAACGAAAACGAACAACCAATATCAAATGTGGTAGAAGCAATAACCCACAACTACAATAAATGAAATCAACTAAATAACTTCTAAATAAGTAGTAAACAATGTAAACTACTCACCAAATTAGCAAACCAATCAACCAAATAAGAGAGACAAAGATTTACGTAGTTTGGCTTGCGCCTAATCTACAACCAAAGAGAAGCTCAATTGAAAGAGAATCAAATGGTGTTACATACTCACCTTGGTTCAATAGAACCTCCAAATTTCCCTTTCTTATGGTCTCACAAATCTCTCATCAACTATCAACCAATTTTTGTCTCTCTTACTCATTTCTAAACCCTAACTTTGTTTATATATAGTGTAGCTGAAATTTTGGTGAGATACGAAATTTCAATCCATGTCGACAAATGGATACCAAAATATCATACTACATTCGGTACTGGGATATCGAAATAAAACCATTCGTCAGGTTCGGTAATAAATTCGGTAACAAGATACCGAATCCACTTCACTTGCTCGATAACAAGTTACCATCTCCAACTCCCTTTATCGGTAACAAGATACCATCCCAACAATTCTCCACCTCGGCGAGAATTTCTCAAATTCAAGCCGACCAATACGCTACACCTAACCAATCAACCAAAATGCTACACCCAACTAACCAATCCAACCATCAATGTCTCTAAGGACCCAACAATGACTGCACCACAAAGTGGTTGCATACGTACCCAATCAAAGGATCAAACCTTCGTAGTTCTTCCATACTCCCAAAACAATCAACAACCATGCCCATATCAATGCCCAGAAAGGCGTGAGTCCTTCAAGAGATCACCAACAAACTTCAACACAAAAAGGTCAAAAATATCAAATATCATCTCCACTGAGTATACTGAAGATGTTCCAATACCATCTCCTAGAGTAGGAGATGTTTCAACACCTCGAAATCTCATATGGCTTCCAACAACAAATGGCTTCACAACTTCACTATGCTCATGGGCTAGAGCATCTACAACTCTAACTGTGGCTTCATTTCCATCATTAGTTGTGTACCCATCTACATCACAAGGAGCGGCATCAATCTCCACCTTTTGAAATATCTCTCCAACATCCAAACATACATTCAAATCAAAATGCCCAAAAGAAACAAATTTTTGTTTCTACCTAAAATCACGTTCTTCCTTCATGGTAGAGTTTTCGACAACCATACAAGTAGAATGATCTCCACCTGCACCAACCAAACTTCCATTAAGAAAGTACAAATTTTTTCGTCTTGTCCTTTTCATCACTACACGTGCACCTACAACAACCTTTAGAGCCCCATTTTCAAACACAACTTTCATGCCATCCGACTCTAAATAACCCATAGAGATGAGGTTAGATTGCAAATCCATTACATAAAGCACTCCGACCAATTTTCTAACTGCTCTATTAAACATCTTCAACCGGATAGTTCCCTTTCTACATATTCTGCAGATATGACCATTACCTAACAGAACATCTCCACCATCTAGCTCCTTAAAGCTAGTAAACAAATCCCTATTGGGACACATATGCTGAGAACATCTAGAATCAAGAATCCACTCACTCGTAGAGTAACCAACCATCGAAGCAGTAAAAGAAAAATCTGAACCGTCATCACTACCTCCATCTTGTGCAACATTCACACTTTCAGTATTCGAAGTATTTTGGTCTTTCAATTTCAACTTGGGACATTCAGACTTCCAATGTCCTTTCTTATGGCAAAAGCACCTTTGGTTTTCATCTAATCGATCGCGCCTCACTCTTGATTTAGAGCTTAGATCCACCACCTCTACCATTATTCCTTTCATAGTTTCTTCCCTCACAACCAAAGCTTTAGGCATAGATGACTCCTTATGGACTACTTAAGTCCTTCTTCCTATACTCATGATTCACCAATGTTGTAGCCACCACTTCATAATCCAAGTTTTCCTTTCCCCGCCATCAAATTAGATGTGAGATACCGAGATCATCTAGAAGGGAATTCAAAAAGGCATACCGCCTTGTAGTGCTCATGCACTTTTTTCATCCAAATTCAATAAGTCGAAGAACAAACTTATTGAATTCATCAAAGTCTTTCGGACAAGGTAACACCTAGCCTCATATTCATCTGGAAAAGCTTTCTCGTCAAGAACACTTTATTATGAATGTTCTTCGTCATATACTTGTCTTCAAGCTTCTTCCAAAGTTCCTTAGTGGAGATTTCCTTCATGACAAAGTATTTTTGCTCATTTGCCAAACAAAGTCCACAAGCTTGTTTATTCAACCTTTTTCACTCTGCTTCTGACATTGCCTCTGGTTTTTCTTCCAAGGCTTCATCCAAATTTTATTTTGCCAGAACATCTAGAACCTCATACTGCCACATGCTGAAATTGTTCTTGCCATTGAACTTTTCGACATTGAATCTTCCCACACTAACCGTCTTCATTTTCAAATTTGAAGAAGTTCCAACGTCCTTAGGAGTCTCATCATCACTAGGATTTGTCATCCTCACAATTTTCATACACCACAAATACCAATAACAAAAGAAACACCTTCTTCGAAATTTCTTCAAACACTACCAACGCAGAAACAACCAATGAAATCAAAAATATAATTTCAAACAAACTTCTACCACAATCAACCACCAACTAAGCCAAGGCAGAACCTTTAGCTCTGACACCAATTTGTTGTGCCCCAAAAATTATGGAGCACACCAATTCTATGCAACGGAAGCGAACAACCAATATCAAACGTGGTAGAAGCAACCACCCACAACTACAATATATGAAATCAACTAAATAACTCTTAAATAAGTAGTAAACAATGTAAACTACTCACCAAATTAGCAAACCAATCAACCAAATAAGAGAGACAAAAATTCATTTGCGGATTTGGCTTTATACAGTAATCCACAACCAAAGAGAAGCTCCAATTGAAAGATAATCAAATAGTGTTACACACTCACATTGGTTCAATAGAACCTCCAAATTCCCCTTTCTTATGGCCTCACAAATCTCTTATCAACTAGCAACCAATTTTTGTCTCTCACTCATTTCTAAATCTTAACTTTATTTATATATAGTGTATCTGAAATTTCATTGAGATACGAAATATCGATCCATTTCGACAAATGGATACCAAAATATCATACTACATTCGGTACTGGGATACCGAGATGTCCTACTTCTTTCAGCACTGGGATACCAAAATAAAACCATTCGTCAGATTCAGTAATAAATTCAGCAACAAAATACTGAATCCGCTTCACTTGCTTGGTAACAAGTTACTATCTCCAACCTTTTTTTTTTCTCGGTACATGAGGAGTTACTTACAGTCTACTCACACAGTAGCACTATAAGAACTTAACAAAACCTATAATAAACATGTTCTAGAACCTCCCATTTGGTTATCCATGGGGGTTTTACAATAAAATCAACTTGATCATTGTCTTGCAAACTAAACCTAAGTACTTTGCCAATTGATCTCTTTGTGGGAAATTGGCTTCTCTCCAAACCGAGTCAATTTGCAAGAATCTAAAAGATTTATGCATCTCTGCCATCTCTGCTTCATACACCAAGGTACACTTGAAGTTCCAAAAGCATTAACCGCAGATGTCGAGTCTGACTCCACCCATACCTTCCTCCAATTTCTCTATCTCCAACTCACTTTATCGGTAACCAGATACCATCCCAACACATACATGGGTAAGTTCGATAGTGGCACTATTTTTTAGCGAAGACCATAACTTCAGTTTCATCAAGATGGTTCCATAATCCCTATATATTCTTTTTTCCTAAATGAACTTGAAATTCATGGTCTTTATTCGCCAAAACGAGTTACCACTTGCACATTTTGAATATTAGATTGTGCTTTGTTTGCAAGTTGTTTTTGCCCTATTATATGCAAATTGGTTTACAATGTACGTAATAGCCTAAGTTCAGATACTAGCCTAGTAAATAAGTACATTGTACAAGTTGTTTTCCATTCCAAACCATTTTAGTTTGTTATGGTTCTAGTCCGGTTATTGTTTTATAACAAACATAACATGTCACAAACTCACGTTGATAACTTCCACGGCAGAAAAGTAGACACAAAAAACCAGTCAATGTGTACCAAATATATCTTATCAAGTGGCCTCTATCATCTACTGTCCTTGGACACATGGTGGCAGACCTGGTTTTAGGTTTTTAACGTAAATGATCGAATCAAAAATCCAAATGGAATCATTCATGGGATCACACAGGCACGCAGCCATGGTACAGTGGGCCTTAACTTGTTGATGGTGTTGTTATTACTTCGTTGAATACTGTTTTCACAAGAAGGTAAGAGTTGTCTCATCAATCATCGTAGGTTGTAAGTTTGTAACAACCCTCATGCTAAATCCGTATATGTTTCCATAGAGAAAGATGACACCTAGTCCGCAATACACAATGCCAAGAGGCTAGTTTGTATGTTAGTGCGGGAAGTACGTTTATGTTGGTGCAGAATTCAGCTTCCATTATTGAAACTTGAAAGTAATCACTATTTTCTCACAATCGCTCCTACCGGAGTTGCGCAACTTGCAAAATGCTTTCAAGGAGGTCTCGGGTCTCAGTCTCTTTGGGTGTCTTAGGTTATCGCAAGATAGTCGCTCAGCGAGAATAATGACGTGCTTGCCTAGCATCCAGACTATAAGACTGTTCCAACATTCCGGTTAATGTTTCCACTTAACTTTGGCGAGTTAAAAATTGCACTGCCGAGGAAAAACAAAATAAATGAGTCTATTTTCCACAATGGTTGTGTAATATTGGTTTTCTTTATTAAAAATCTGACTGTAATCCCTGATGTTTTCAACCAAAAAAAGCCAAACACTAGGGCAGGTTTTTCCCCGTATATGATGGTCCAACCACTACGATTTGGGCTACACCATAGAGGCATAGATGATGGACCAAACACGGGTCAGGTTATGGGATTTTCTCTTAAATGGTTTTACTGATTTTTGCTTGGTGGAGAACTGGAGGTTACTCATAATTAAAAAAATATATATGACAGAACCCCTCTTCCGGCACCTTTGCTGCTGTGATTGAAAAAAGAGGTCAGAAACTCAGACCCATTACTAGAAATCAAATTATCAGACTGACTATTGATTTTACAGATCAAATTTGGGTCAAAGATCATGATTCATGTTTCAGTATGGACTTACAGAGCAAATGTTTGCGTCATGTAACCTGTAAATGGAAACCTGCACCAGGATTCTTCTTCGGAATACCGCATTTAGTATTTTACACTGTTACGTGCAACATGGTATGGAAGAAATGGATTGTTTGGTAAAATTTGATGATTTCAGTCAAACTCATATTTAAAAACACAAATGGTGGTCTGACACAATTTAAGAAAAAAATTGAACCATCTATGGCTGAATTTTCATTTGCTATTTTTAGAAACTTCTAGATTTTGAAAAATCTATCATTGTACAACAATCCAACAAGGACTTTCTTCAGTCTCTTGTCATAAGGTTGTGAGGTTGCCTCTAAACCGAGTAATGCTTGGGAACTTCATGAAATTTTGACAGTACGTTGGTTTTTGTTATATTTCATTGGTAATTTTAGAGTTTAATTTTTTTGAAATTTTGTCAATGTTGAAATTGTTGCACATTTGTTATTTGTACTGTATGTCTGTATGTAAATGTAATATCATTAATCTTCGTGCCTCAAAAGGGCGTTAACACAATGACATACTGTGTATAATCTTCGAAATTATGAATATACCATTCACTCATTCATGACAAGGGTATACATCTAGATGGAAAATGCTTCGAGATTCTCAGCAGGCATGTCTCGTTCTCACCCATTCAAGCTCGTCCGTGCAACTATATGAATTAGGAATTTGGGACTGAACATATTTTAGAACTTAGAACTTTTTGAAAAATGAGTCATGCCTGATTGTAGAAAAAGCTTGAAGTGCTCGGCCATAATACCATCCCCATCCCCAAGGGGTAAACTTATTCGAGCTACGTACTCAACTCGATTTGGAAAAAACTTCTAAATAAAACTTAAACTCTAATGAACAACCCTAGCCTCACTGACTGCGTAGATTGGCGATTTGGCTCGAGTCAACAACACCAATACACGTGACCACTCTCTTTCCTCCTTGGATGAATTAGTACTTCTGCATTTTATACACTTATCTCGAGGATCTATCTACCATAGAAGTTCACAAGATGTCTGATGATATCATTGCTAGTCTAGCTTTCTGAGCCAAGATTCTAGTCTGATAATCACATCACCAATTTTTTAGGACACATTGGCCACTATAGAGAAGGATAACCCAAGGGTATAGTGCAATAAACCACAGTACTAGTGTACACCATTTCTCGCGCTACTCTCATTCACCCCTCTCACTTTAAAAAGCCCAAAAGGGAGTGCAAAAAGGAAAAGCTAAAGAGAGCCTCCTCACACACGGATGTAGAGAAAGCAAAAGGCAAGTAAGAAGTGATAGAGACGAAACTCTTCTTTTTTTTTCTTCCATGGAGTTTTGAGTTGACACACTACAACTAGCCATAGACACAAACTAGGAAGCAAAAAAGTTTGTAAACATGACGGCAGGTGTACTTCAAGATCATAAGAAAATGGAGAAGCATATAGAAGCAAATGGGTTGTATGGCTGGGTTTTTCAGATCTTTGATCGCCACCCTGAAAACACATTTATTCCACCAAACGCATCACCACTTCCCCGGTTAGACTCATTTTTTTGCGCATTTTTCATATGCATTGCATACCGTTATGATTTTGTTGATTTAAGTTCATTGACATAATACAGGTTACTGACTCAACATCACAATCGGAGAAATCCGAAGAAGCACCGGCTTCGTCTAAAGTCCAGCTGCAGAGTTCACCGGAATGCGTAAAATCTGAAACTCTAGCTCCCTACTGATGTACCAGCTAAAAGTTTCACTTTCTGTTAGTAATTATGAATTCAAAGAAGGCTTGAAATCGACGTGGAAGTTCAGAGAAACACCGAGGCTATCTTTAGACAGCAGAGCAATTGTCGACGCAAAAGGAAGTCTACATCCAAGAGAGATCAGAACAAATGCAGCTATTTTATCAGCAACTCGATGCGAAAGTGATTCTGAAGACGATAGGCAGAGGCGTTCGCCTAGTGTGGTTGCGAGGCTAATGGGGTTAGACGCTTTACCTGAATCTATTCGCGAGCCGTTAAAGAAACCAGAACTAAGAAGGTCTGCTTCGGAATCTCGGTCCAAAGATTTGCTCCAATGTAGATTCACTGAAGGAAATAACAGTCTACATCAGAAGCAAACCAATGCTGAGTTATTGCGGAAAGTTACAGATCAGAAGGTGGTGGTGTCAAGAGAAACTTGAAACCTGATCAAGTGAAAATTGTGCCTATTTCGCAATGGAAGTCGCGAAAGAACTTCTTCGATTCAGAAGATTTCTTTCCTGAACCAAAGCATACAAGTTCATTGTACGGTGAGCTAGAAAAGAGATTGAAGATGAGAGGAATTAGTGAACCAGCTGAAGATTTAGAAACATTGAAGCATATTCTTGAAGCTTTACAACTCAAAGGACTACTTCTTCACTTAGAAGAAAACTCAACAAATCAGTAACCGTAATTTCATTAAAGAATCTCCAATTGTGGTCATGAAGTCATCATCTAAATCCCCAGGAAGAATCGGAAACCAGTCTCCGCCTTCCAAGGTAAGTATGCGTCGAAATGGTGATACATTGCCCCCGGTAAGACGAAGGCAAGACGGAGGGGCGGTGAGTCCAAGATTGTACTCGAATCCAGTGTCGCCTGATCGTAGTAATGAGGAGTAATGCGGCGAAAAGTCCGTGTTCGCCAGCAAGGAGGAAAAAGCAGTAGTAATAAGTGTGGAGCAGAGAAGGAGCTCAGCAAGAATTAGTTCTAGAAAAAATGAGTCGGATCAAATGAGTAAATCACCGAGAAATAATAGAAGATCAGTGGTTGAGATTTCTTCTAAAGACAAGTTTTCTTGTTATACTGAGGACGAATCATCTTCAATTTCAGACTGCAGGTTTAGTACCAAGGTATAACTCGGAAATTTATGTATTTTTGGTTTACATTTTGTTTTTTCTGTTTTATTAATGTTTTCCAAATTAATGCAGTCACAAAGATCGGAAGGAAGAATCTTTTGACAAGATGTGACAAGTTACTTAATAGCATTGCAGAGATCACAACTACTACTTCTGAGTCACAGCCAAGTCCAGTTTCTGTTCTCGACTCATCCTTCTACAGAGACGAATTTTCTCCTATTAAACGTTGCAATAATTTCAATGGTAGAATTTTCGACACAACTTTTCTTTTTCATGTGTTATGGAGTAGTACTACTTTGAAGCGGCTAGGCCATTCATACGTTCATGCCACTTCCATAACTGACATATGTCAAACAAAGTGGCCTGCGCAACATGACGTGGTGGATGCGCTTCAAAGCATTAGATTCATGAAAGCTTCAACCTACGCTGTGTGCTGGTGTTATACGTCACATCTAAATATCGAAGGCAGTTGATCAAAGCCCGTTAAAATAGAGTGTCCTTGTTGTACTTGAAAATTTGTCTGTTTGTATTTTAGTCGATGGCACTGATTGAAATCTTGTGGTCTAAATGTCTAATTGAAGTTGACATAACGAAATTGAATAGGAAAATGACTAAATGGCATCTTACTAGTCAATTTATTAGCTTATTTTGGGTTTGTCATTTCAGCAATTTAAGAGTGTTTTTTTTCTTATATTGATGTATACGTTCTTGATTTTATCAGATCAATCAGTAGAGCTAGAAGAAGATAATTGGTCCAGTGATATCACCAGTTCGATTAAATCTGAGTTGATTCTGATTTGGTCTATGTTTCGGAAATACTCAAAGCTTCTGATTTGATCTATGATTCTGATTTGTATTCCTTGCTTGAAAGACAATGCTACAAGACTAATTCTCTTTATTTATCCAAAGTGCATAGGAAGCTAATCTTTGATACAATTACAGAAATTCTAGACAGAAAGAAGCAATTACCACACAATTTGAAGGCAGTTTCTTGCATAAATCCCACAACAACAGGAAAGCTTTCGTTTCGGCAAATATGGTCAGAGTTCTCAAGAATACGAGAGCCATCTTTGGCAGAAGACTTGTCTGAAGTCATCTGGTGCCAAAAAGGATTTAGTTTGATGAAACCATCAAGCACCAAAGTGTATTATGAAACCCGTTGAGACATATAAATTTGGTTAACTATGTGTTTAATAATCATGAAATAAATATGTTTTCATACTTTTGCGGTATTACAGTAAACATGGAAATATGGTTTAAACACTGCAATAAAGCACGAGGAGCGACATATATATGAATTCTTCAAATCAGCGTAGAAGCATCAAACTTCGAAGCTCCTACCTCTTGAACCGGGACTCGAATCACGACAAGTGAAATTTGCTCGGACAATCAGGCGATGAACTCTGCAGCGTAAGCGGAAGTTGTAAAATTGCCAAAGGACCTTGGACTACTGCATAGGACCACTATCTGGGCCACAAGATTGGATGAGTCATCAATCATGGAGCATGTCAAGACAAAATGACAAATTATTGGTGCAAAGTTGACACCTTGCATGTAATTAATTAGATTAGGTGTTAATAGTGAAAAAAGGCAAGGTGTCACTTTGTTTTAATGTGGTGGATAAAAATGAAGTAAATGTGGTTTGATGTTTCACATGGGAGGAAATGAGATGTCTCTCAAATGGAGAAGAAAACAAAACAAGGGGGACACTCCATTTAATTCCTCGACTCTATTTTTCTTACCTCAGATTATTTTAGTTCCTCACTATTTTTAGTTTTTAGTTTTAGTTTTGTGTGTTGTTCTCGTATTAGTTTTAATGGAGGAACCTTAGTTTTCTTCTAGAAAATAAAAAGCAAGTGAGTTTAATTGGTTTTTCTTCTTCTTTCTTTCTCTCTTTGTTCTAGCTTGTAATTCATCATCCCAAAGGATCATGAAATAACTTCTTTCAGGGGAGTTAATCCATCCTACGTGAGGGAGAATATTTGTGGTCAAGAAATAGAAGAACAACTAGACCTCGTGATCCTATCCCAAAATGATAGTCATGAAGGTCTAGTTAGGAATCAAAAGTAATGAGCTTAGAGATAAGTCATTGTAGCGGTTTCCATATCAAGACGTAATTTAACCTTTAATAGAGCCATACATGCAGGATCAAGTTTCTTCCATTAGGGCTTGTCGCATGAAGTCCTCAGAAGAATCAAATCCTTTTCAAATCAACAACTAAACGTTTATTTTCCGCACAATGGTGAGGATTAGTTCCACCTTTTCTTTAGTAAATCGATTTTGTATTAATTGCATGATTTCAAATCTTAATGTTTTTCTTTAATGTTTGTATGTGAAATAAACCCAAAGATTAGTAGTAAACTTACTCACTAGTTCCCTAAGAGTAACAACCAATTTGTAGTTGTCCTAGACTTTAGGTTGGTTCAATTCTTATTCCAACTTTACGTAAACGCAAGACGCGATAAGGAACTTTGAGTTAAAAGATCAACTTAGAGAGTCAAATCTCTAACGTAAAGTAAAAGCTAATATCAAAATGGCGCTTGCCATTTTAAAAGACCCAAGGACACGGTGCTTTGCACCGAATTGCTCAAGGGGAAACCCCCACTCATCCTTTCATATATTTTTTTTCTTATGTTTTCTTCGTTTTTTAAAAATTTCCCATTTTTGCTACTGATAAACATTCGGTTTTGGTTGAATTGATGGTTCCAAATGCTAGGACACGGAAACTAGGCTACAATAATCACTAAGCTTACTTCGTGGAAACATTTGGTGCATTCATTGCGCACGCTTTTATTTGGTGGACTTAATGGGAGCTTGGGGTTCCAAATTTTAAATATTTTGCATGCTTCACATGTATGTAGTTATTATGTTGTAGTTAATGGACTATATTTTATGTATTTAGGTTAGTAATATGCATGAATTAGAATATACTGTGAAATATATATATGCGGTTAACTGGTCATGAATTACATATTAATGTATATATACATACAAATGGAATATATATTTGCATATATATATATATATATATATATATATATATATATATATATATATATATAAGTCACATGTTTACCATATATATACCGAATGAGTGATTATTTGCATGTTAGCATCTATAACTTAGGAGTTATACATAGTAATTAGGGATGTGTTTTGGTATTTTGGCCATAACTTTGGCCACGGTTCTCCGAATCACGCTGGCGGTGAGCTCAGCTTTGGAAAGCAGTGGAGGTCATTTTCGAGGTCAAAATCAACCTGCTTTTCCCCTCCAAAATCATCATTTTGAAAATTGTCTTGTTTAATAAATCGATTTTGTCAAGAAAGAGGAGAACATTCCAACGAGGGTTAAAATCTGAGTTAGGTAAGTTGTTTTCTAAACCCCTCTGAGGGTAAAGCTGCTTTCTATATGACACTTTCGCAATCTCAATGAGTATTGTCGAAATCGAATTATTATGTAATACAAGAGTCGTATTTTAGTTTATGTATAATACTTTGCATGTTTAGTTTTGTCGTATTATTCTGCGTATGTATACTATATTCGCATGCTAATGTATTTAGATACGTATGAGTGATTCAAATTTGCCTGTTACTGTTGATATACGTTTACGTAATATCGATTTACAAATTAGCGTACATATACGTATTACTGATGTATATTTGCCTGTACGTATGGAAGTATTTATCGATGACACAAGCTTGCCTATTCGTATAGCTATACGTATGAGTAGAGTATCTTCACATGCTACTGCACCTAGTATTGTATGAGTAGATCGTATTTGCATGTTTGTATTTTAACCCTTGCATAAATCTTTTAAAAAAAAATTTTAAAAATTTAAAAATTTAAAAAAAATTAAAAAAAATTTAAAAAAAATTAAAAAAAAATTAAAAAATTAAATTAAAATTAATACCGCCTTTGCATAAATTTTAATTCCATAAATCTTAATCATATTCCAATGGTGTCTAGGAAACTTGAAAGATTGAGGTTACTTAATTAGAACCGCGGCTTGCGGGAAAAGCCTCCCTCATATCTCTCTTGTGACCTGGCTGTTGGTTTATGCATACGTATTCCTAGCTTCACTGCTACGTTAGCAGCAGTTTAGGCATATGTTCTTCAACTCTAATGCTTAAGATAATAATAAAATTCAAGTCCTACTAAATTCCTTCTGCCAGTTAGATCTAATTTTATGCTTGCATGAGATTAAGGTCTGGTTCCACTAAAGAAATTGAACATACCTATCGTCGAAAAAAATACGATAAGCAATTGCGTAAGTTCTCACCTAAAAATTGTTCTTCTTCTGCTAATTACCTTCATCACAATCCTTCGTCGCCATCAATTTCTGTCATTATGGCCGACGATCCTCCACCAGCAGAGAAGCCCCTCTCGGACTTCTATATCGTGATTCAGGAAGGACCTTCTTCCTGCATCAAACTTGAGGACATTGTCGGTGATTTTCAGATCCCACCAAACGTTTTCCAGTTTGTTACCTATATATCATGGTTTGGAGCACGAAAAACCTTACAATCATCTTCGTAGGCTTCCAACAAGTGGCAACAACATTTCACCATCTAGCAGTCTCTAAGGAACAACTCTTGCTTCATTTGTTTCCATTCACTTTAAGCGGAAAAAAGCGTCAATCGGGCTAAAGGGGACAACAACCCACAGTCCATAGATACATGGAATAGACTAGTTCAAGCTTTCATGCTTCAGTTTTACACTCAAAAAAACAATGGAAATGCTTCGAAAATTCAATTCTTTTCGTCAAAATCCTCATGAATCCTTTACGAGAAGCATGGAGTCATTTTATCGATCTTACGTTAGAATGTCCTCATCACCAACTGGCAAAAGTCGTCCTTGTTCGTTCATTCTTTAATGGTCTTTTCTGATCATCAAAAGAAACTCTTGATATAATGAATGGCGGTTGCTTCATGGACAAAGGAGCTACCGAAGCTTATACTTTTCTTTGAAAACAAGTTTAAAAAGGTACACACCGGGTAACACCGAGTCGCCTCGGTCATCAAAGGACAATGTTACAAAGGCCACATCTATTTTTGAGGTAAAATCCGATCCCGAAATAAAAATTTGATAAAATCCCTAACTAAAAAGTAGATGCCCTTTGCAGTTCAAGTAAACGATCAACTACCAAAACCAGTCATGAACGTTGACACCGCCCCATGTGTCATTTGTCTTAGTCCTGACCATCCTGATGCATATTGTCCCTTGTTATATGCTTCCCCTACTAAACAATCGGAGGAGGCATGTGCATTCAACATTCCTAATGCACCGTGGAGACAACATCCGAATTTCGCTTGGCGCCAAAATAACCAACAAATGGGGGCTCCTCCAAGTTTCGCTATTCCACCTGTTCGACCTACCAACAATTTTATTCCATACCGCCAAGGAAATAATCAACAATACCAACAAGGTCAATTTCAAAATAATTCCAATGCTAATTATCAAACCAATCGCAGCCTTGTTCCAGCTAATCCAGATCCCAACTATAATCAACAACTTCCAAGAATAATCGTGAACTACTACCCGTTGTAACAACTTTGCGAACCCGTTTAGGATAGGTCAAACGAGACTTTCTTAGCCTACATGAACCAACGGTCTCAAATTTTAACGCCTATCCAACAATCACTTCAACAATCAAGCAAGAAAAGAGTCGAAAGGCGTGTTTCCGACGACAAAGGCCCAAACCCTAAACCAGCAAAACACGACCTTTGAACTTACTAATGCACTGGTACAAGCACCTCCAATCAAGGTGAGGTGCATGCAATCACTACTCTATGATCCGGAAAAAGGTAGACAATCAAACACGATGCGGATGATCAACCAAAGGAACTGAAGGTTCCAATGAACCTATTTCTAATAATGAACCTACGGACGATTCACGGATCAAACAAAGTCAACATCTCAGAATTTAGGAAATAAGCAAGAAGACCCCTTTTCCAAATTCCGTCTTAAGGCACCGTTTCCTGCACGCTTGGCAAAGAATAAACCTGATGAGAATTTTGCTGAAATTCGAGAGACTTTTAAAAATTTGACGATCAACTTGCCTTTTCTCGATGCCTTAAAACTATTACCAAAACATGCAAAATTTCTGAAAGATATGTACACCACAAAAAGGAGAACTAATGTTCCTCAACAAGCGTTCCTCACCGAACAGTTTCCATCCATCACAGAACACAATGGTATAGTCAAATACAAAGACCCTGGTAAACCAACGGTTCCATGCACCTTAGGTGACAAATATACGGCTACTGCGCTACTAGACCTAGGAGCTAGTGTGAACTTACTTCTATATTACTTATTTAAACAACTAGGTTTTCATGAGCTCAAACTTACCACCATGACTCTACAGTTAGCCGATCGTTCCATAAAGTATCCAAAAGGAATTGTGGAAAACGTCCTCGTAAAAGTCCAAGACTTCTTCTATCCTGTAAACTTTGTTATTTTGGATACAGAAGTTGCATGTGATTCCATTCCTATCATCTTAAGACGTCCGTTCCTAGCAACTGCTAATGCTCTTATTAACTGTAGGGATGGTTCAATGACCATGTCCTTCGAAAATCTATCGGTAGAGGTAAATGTGTTCAAATTGATGAAACAAATTCCAGAGCCTGACATTGATGGTGAGGTGAATAGGGTTGACAGCATTCCGCAAGAGTATTTAACAAACTTGTTTCCAGAAGATGAAGTGTACAAATTTCTTTCATTTAGCGAATCCGAGTTTGAGGACGATGATTATACACAAGAAGTAAATTAGTTATTAGAGTCAATACCATTATTTGACCCTACGATCGTAATGTCGAAGAACTTGGATGAACATCAATCTGTTTCTTGCATGGATGATGACTTTCCTCAAGAATCTTTAATACCCCTCCTCCACCCCCTGATTTAAAACCTCTTCCTTCGAAATTAAAATACGCATAGCTTTTGATCCAAATGGTCGCCACCCAGTTATCATTTCTTCACAATTAACCGACGATTCGGGGGAAGCTCGTTTAATTAATGTCATTCAACAACATCGTTCGCTATTGGATGGTCCCTCGATGACATTAAAGGCATTGGACCCTACTGTGGTGCACCCATCGCGATACACCTTGAAGAAAATGCTAAGACGCGTCGGCGTGAACCTGTCATTCGACTAAACCCTACCATGAAAGATGTGGTACGAGAGGAAGTTTTAAAATTACTCGATCGGGTATTATTTACCCTATCTCGATAGTGTTTGGGTAAGTCCAATACACGTTGTTCCCAAGAAATCGGCATTACAGGTTGTGAGAAATGATAAAGATGAATGCATTTTCGCCAGATCCCAAGAAATGGGCGAATATGCATTGATTATCGCAAACTTAATGTCGTCACTCGTAAGGATCACTTTCCACTCCCATTCATCGATCGGATGCTCGAACGCGTTTAGCTGGTCATGCATATTATCTTTTCTTGATGGTTATTCAAGGTTATTTTCGGATAGTCATAGACCACCTCGGCGATCAAGACAAGACCACGTTCACCTGTCCATTTGGTACATTTGCATATAAATGAATGCCTTTCGGCCTTTGTAATGCACCTGGTACTTTCCAACGCTGCATGCTTCACATTTTCAGTGATATGGTTGAACGTTTTATGGAAGTGTTCATGGACGACTTCTCCATATATGGAGATTCTTTCGATAGTTGTCTATCAAATCTTGAAAAAGTCTTTACACGTTGTGAAGAAAAAAACCTTGTTCTTAATTGGGAAAAATGTCATTTCATGGTGACAAAAGGAATAGTTTTGGGACATATCATTTCAAAGGATTTAATCGAAGTAGACAAAGCTAAGATAGAAAAAATTGCTTCACTTCCTATACCAAAATCAGTTCGAGACATTCGCGCATTTTTTAGGACACATAAAGTTTCTATAGGAGATTTATTCAAGATTTCTCAAAGGTTGCTCACCCTTTAACCAATCTCTTTGCTTAAAGATGCCATTTTTTATTTCAGTTTCAATTGCAAACAAGCCTTTGAAATTTTAAAAAATGCATTAACTACCGCTCCCATAATTCAACCACCTAATTGGTCCAAACCTTTTGAATTAATGTGTGACGAAATTTACTATGCTATTGAGCTATACTTAGGCAACGCCAAGAAGATAAGCCAGTTGTCATTTACTATGCGAGTAAAACCCTTAATGAAGCTCAACGTAACTATACCACCACTGAGAAAGAGTTTCTCGCCGTTGTATATGCTTTGGATAAGTTTCATCCTTACCTAGTGGGTTCTCCAACTATTGTCTACACTGAACATGCGGCACTTCGTTATCTATTAGCGAAAACAGATGCAAAACAAAGGTTGATCCGATGGATTCTCCTTTTGCAAGAGTTTACTCTAGAAATTAGAGATAAAAAAGGTTGCGAAAATGTGGTTGCGGACCATTTATCACGACTTGTCAGTGATGTTGATACTGATACAGAACCTATCTGTGATTCTTTTCCAGATGAACACTTGTACTCTATTTTTTCGTCTCCTTGGTACGCTGACATAGTAAATTACTTAGTTACCGAAGAAGTCTCTTCATCTTGGTCTCATAATGACCGGAAAAAGTTCTTATCCACTGTGAAATTTTATTTCTGGGATGATCCCTACCTCTTCAAGTATTGTTCCGACCAACTAATCCGCCGTTGCATCCCCGATTGGGAACACAATGATGTGTTATCCTTCTGTCATGAACAATCTTGTGGTGGTCATTTTAGTGGTAAGAAAACTGCGGCCAAAGTCCTACAATGTGGATTCTATTGGCCAACACTGTTTAAAGATGCACATGAACATTGCAAAGCATGCAATCGCTGCCAGCAGCTAGGACGCATTACTCAACGCAATATGATGCTCTTAAATCCCATTTTAATTGTGGAAATCTTTAATGTATAGGGCATCGACTTCATGGGTCCATTTCCAAATTCACATGGCTTCCTATACATACTAGTAGCAGTTGACTACGTGTCAAAATGGATTGAGGCATTGGCATGTCGTGCTAACGATCATAAAACGGTCTTTTTGTTCGTAAAAGAAAATATTTTTCTCGATTTGGTGTTCCAAAAGCTATAATTAGTGATGGGGAAAACATTTACGCAATAAAATTTTTGAATCATTAGTAAAGAAATATGGAGTCACGACAAAGTGGCAACTCCATTATCATCCTCAAACCGTTGGTTAAGTAGAAGTCTCTAATAGAGAGATCAAATCCATTTTGGAAAAAACATCAATCCATCTAGAAAAGATCGGTCTCTACGATTATCGATGCCTTGTGGGCATACGTAACATCTTTTAAGACACCTATAGGGATGTCTCCTTATCGCCTTCTCATTTTTGGAAAACCTTGTCATCTCGGTTGAACTTGAGCACCGCGGCTCTATGGGCTATCAAAAGCCTCAATTATAATACTAACGCGGCAGCGTGAAGAGAAAATTGCGAGTTAAAATGAGCTTGAGAAAATTCGAGTGATGCCTATGATCTCTCGAAATCCTATAAAGCCAACATGAAAAGAGTGCATGACAAGCACATATTGAGAAAAGAATTAAAAGTGGGTCAAAAAGTTTTGTTGTACAAATCAAGATTACACATTTTTCCAGAAAATTAAAGACTTCGATGGTCCGGTCCTTTCACAGGTCTGTCTGTCCCCTTATGGGGCTATTTCTTTGAAAAACGTAAATGATGACAGCGAATTTCAAGTAAATAGCCAACGCCTTAAACATTATCATGAGTTGTGCTCTCCAGATGTCGAAGAGACTCTTCTCAATGACCCAGTCTACATAGACTAATAAATTCGATGGTGTACTTCTTTCCATGTGTTTAAACAGAGAAAGTACGCCATTTGGGTAGCCGGGCCCTCTTCTATTTTCTTTTTTTTTTAAATCCCTAGAGTGTGTGGTTGCAAGCGCCGGAACCATAGTCCACAAAAACTCTACTTCAGAACTGAGTATAAATGTCTTCTGATAATCGAGCAAACGTGCCTCCTGAAAAACAATGGGTACCAAAAATTTCAACTCCTTCTTTCTCCTCCCTTTTCTATTCTCTTCCTAGCGAACTCGAACTCATCATTTGGTCCAAATCTCACCCATCTCGAATAGGTAATGGTCATAGTACTTTTGCTCGAAAGCGATGGGCGAAAAGGATGGGGTGGTGTATGAACTGGCAAACTCCTTTCTGTCCAGGTCTTGATCTTCTATCCGAGATGAGCCGGGTATAAGGTATATTATTTCCCGACACCCCATTTCAGGATAAACTTCGTCGTTGTCCCGTTGTTCCCACAGGTTGGGATTCGTCTTGAGGATCTGACGTTAAACGACTCCTATTCGTCTTGAGGATCTGACGTTAAAAGACTCCTATTCGTCTTGAGGATCTGACGTTAAAAGACTCACATTCGTCTTGAGGATTTGACGTTAAAAGACTCAACATGTATATACTCGTTTTTCCCTTAGCATCAAGCATGGTGCCCAAAGAAAGTCGTGATATGCAACATCGAACATTTCCTAGTTCGTGCGGGCAATGGATTCCACCAGGCCAACCCCGATCGGTTTTCTATGTGACTGTATCAAGGGGTGGTTTGAGGCTATACCATATGTACTAAGGGTAATATTATTACTAGACCATTGCACATTGGTCAGGGATGGTACCGTCCTGAACCCTAGGCCCCTATAACATAAAGGTTAAGCCACAGTCTGGCAGGATTGGGTTCACCCCGTGAGTCGACATGAAAGTTGCCTCGAAAGTTAAAATTTGTTGTGATGTGTTATTTTATTTGGATTTCCGGTGTTGTTGACACGTTCCTTTCATCTTGTACATTTGTATATAAAAGTGTAAATAAATAAAAATAATAATAAAAAAAAAATTGAGTTTGAATGTGATTATGTCATATTCCAGTGGATGGAATTTTTAATGCCGATCGTTTTGATATCTCATTGGTTCAATTTGGAGTTAAAACCGAATCGAAATTCCAAGTTTGAAATTTCGAACAATTCGGGACATAAGGGGAATTTTGGAAATCATTTGGGCTTGGGCAAAATATTGGACCTAACCCAAAATAATGGATTCCTACTATATTAGTTGTCCCTTGATGCATTGGGCCTACTCTCAAAGCCCAACGGTCAGAACCAAACGGACTGATTCCAACGGTCAGAAATCAAGTTATAAATACAACTCTCCTTTTCCACTTTCACTCATTCCCTTCTCTCCCTCTTCACAAATTCTTTTCCACAAATTCTCAATTTCTTGAACATAATGAATCAAATAGAGCGATGGGAAAAGGAGCAACGCGAATGGGCTATCATAGTATTCGTGATAACAGTGTTTATCATTATTCTCTTGTCACTCATGCATAACATGATCCAGAACATCTAGATCTATGTAACCGTCTCTTTTTCTGATTTTCATTTTGTATATTAGTATGGTGTGTTAAATAATTCTCACACATTTTATGCGGGTTCGCATTATTAAATGGAGAAGTTTCAGATTAAATATTTGTGTATATTAGTTGTCTTTTCCTCTCTAAAAAAAATAAAAAATAAATAATAATAATAAAAAATAAATAATAATAAGTAAATAAATAAACAAACCATAACAAAGAAAGGCCATCCAAAACTCACCAAAATAATTAATGGATACACATGGTGTTCAGAGAAAATCGCAAGCTACAACAAAATGCACGCGATAACACTTGTCACACATGCATTTCGATTATTCTATCCATATTCTATTACCGAAGTTATGATTATCATTTCTGAAATTACGTGTAAGCCTAACTACCCGTGAAACTTTCCTCCGTATTTTCTAACATTAAACCATCTCATTAATTGTATTTGGATATCGACATGACAAAAGACTTACTATGGATCCCCTATGATCTTTCATAATCACATGGGTCATTAACTACACTTGGACTCCAGTTGATTGGTACGGACTCATAGATTGGCTATAAATCTCTTCTTTTTCAGCCATTCTTATTCAAACAATTTTCCCTATCCTTCCCCAATAATACTACCAATGGATCAACCACAAAAATAACGGCAGAGAAAGACTACCGAAAACTTTTCGAAGATGGCGGTTTTCTCCTTATTTTGACACGAAATCATACGTCGCGGATGGGCCTTCTCTTCTATATCATTCAAAGATTTGGTTATTCCGAGAATTGGTTTTGATGTTCTACCAATTTAGCGGATCTGAAAATGGAAAATTCTACTTCAATGCCTATGGACAACGCGTTGAATTGACTAAGGAAATGATCTCCGACATACTTCAAATCCCAATTGAATACCTGGGGGTCCCTTTTTCAAGAGTCATCATTTGATTCCGCCAAAACTTTACTACGAAGCTACCGTATCTCATGACGAAGTCGGAAATACGCATCACATTGTTCTTCAACGCTCTTTGAAACGAGAATCGGCGTGTTGTGCTCCAATCGGTTAGGACACAATGTGGTAAGTACATCACACCAATCAGAAGAAGTCACAAAGCCTCAACTTCACCTACTTTGGATTTTGCGGACTCAAAGAGATGACTTTTTGTCTAATCTAACACCTCTCGAACGTAATCACCAAGAAAACAAGAAGGTGACACCGACTTACCCACTTTAGTAACGCTAGATTATGATGCGTTGGGGTTATCCAAGAATTTCTCCAGAGACACCCCTTCAAAGAGCACAAATAAAAGTACTCCAAACAGATTGCTCCGTTGGTTTTTGGACTCCTGATACTCTGATAAAGGAATAGAATGACCCGAGCTCAAATTCTGACCATTTATTTGATGAAAATGTCATGCTGAACATTATTAATCCCATGGAAGGCATTAAACTTCTTCATCAGGGTTTGAGGGAACTACACGCTCGTCAGAATATCATCATCACAACTCTTCAGGATTTTCAAGATCGTCAAGCAACGCGATGTTGAACGAGGAGGAGATCTTGGAAATTCATTCTCGATCCTTGCAAAATCACGCCTCCTAATGGAAAATCAACCGTACTCTACGCCCGACCAAGGGGACATTCGGATGCAACTCGCCAACAAATGGAAGAACTAAAAACCGGTGCGGTGCCGCGATATGTGTCTCCAAGATCAACATAACAATCCATAATTTTCTAATATTACTAAGTCAATAAATAAATACTGTGATATGTTATTACATTTTTCGTTTGTATTATGAATTTTGTCTTACTTTTGTGTCTTCTTTTGTATGAAATGCTTAATAGGATTGTCATCATTTGCGGTGTGACTAATATAATTTAACATGTGCTTACTGGGAGGGTCTATTCTCTTACATACTCATTTATCCATCGGTTTGCCTTTGTCGTTACCTATTTCTTTACTTCATCCACTATGGCATCTTCATCAATTGCATCTTCATCAAACATGGTACCTCCTAAACTCATTCCCCGAAAGCAATCCTTTCATCCATGATGGATTCCAATACCTATGGCCATTTCTTCCGCGGACTACATTACAAACATCGGATGGTCTTCCCTAATTCTTCAACCGACCAAACTTATTCTCCGAGTTTGGCTGCATACTTTTATGCTAATATGGAAGACACACCAGCTTTCAACCATGCGCATGGTTTCTACTTAGACGGGTTCACAATCGAGTTGGTGACACACCTCATATCTTTTCTCGAACAACAACTTGCACTAACTTTGGATCTTCCATTTCACTTAACTGTTGCATCATGGCATTACATCTATCATAATTCTTACCGTTCCTTTTCAGTGGCAAGCGTTTGGTGAAACTTTACGGTGATGGTCTTGAGATTAAACGAGAAGGAAATGGCCATGTGGCATGGCGTGACATCACCATTCCTTGGCAAGCATGACCATGAACATGGGATGCGATGTTATTTGTACTCACGAACATTATGGGAGATTGGCATTTTTCTACCTGCCAATGAGGTCGCGTTGTATTGGTGCCCTAGCTCAAGGTCATACATTATTTAACATCATAGGTTGTGTTATCTCCAACCTAAAACGAAGCTCGTGACTTTTCGGGATCGGTATATACTCTTACCGGTCACCGCTTTTAATCATGAAGACACATTTCCCACGGTTTGCGCCTACTTTTCATGATTTGGGTCAAGGTAGATTCTATGTGCCCGACAAAATGAGAATCATTCGTTCATTGAGGTTTAGGCAATGGAAGCATCCCCTTTCGGTACACGAGGCATGTTCGTTGTTACCCGAAGGATGAAACTATGAAGACACATTTGAGGAAAATTTGGAAACGAAGAATGGGCGAAATTTGGCGGACTATTATCTTTTTAGCGATGCTAAGGAAATGCATTTCCTTCAAGAGGACGCCAAAACTTCACATCCTGCTGGATGGTAAACTTGAGTTTGCCATTGTACATATATCTAGCTAAACCTTATGTTTGGTGTGCTATTGTTTTTCATGTTTCGTATGCTATTGTTTTTATTTAGGTGTGCTATGTTTAGTGTGCTATTGAACATTTTCTTGTTCTTTCTGAATAATATATTATGTTCTCCAACCTTTCTGTTCCAGTAATCTAGCCCTAATTTTGCTCACGGTTCTTAGATACTTTCTCTCTTTAATTATTGATACTTCGAGGACTAAGCATCATTCAATTGGGGGTGCTTTAACCCTGTAGCAAATATTAGGCAAATTGTAACATGTATATAGTTTTTATTTCATGATTAATAATTGTACTTAGTGACAAAGTCTTGTTTCCTTTTCAATGATGAAAATTGTCTAGAAATCTCACATTAGTATCCGAATTAGGATTTGTTTTTTAAGAAACTTAGGATAATATGTATGCAATAGTTTATACATCTTTTCATGAACATTCATGTATCTTGAAAGTATCATTGATTGTACATAGCAAGAAGTTTCGGAACCAACGGTTAGTTACTTAAACTATAAATCCTGTGAGAATCTAACCAAAAACCTTGACATGAGTGATTTGTGTGTGATGACACGAGGAGTAGTTTTCGATTAGAAAATCACGATCTACTTACTTGATCACCACAGAACCCTAAGCTGAGAATTTAGGCCATCTTTGGATTGACATAGCTAAAAATTCTTACCTATTACAAATTTTACCGCTAGTCACTCCAATCGAACCTTTCATCAAACCTTTCACTTTCAAAAAAAAAAAAAAAAAAAAAAAAAATCCTTACCCATCTATTAAACCAAATAAAAGAACCTACCTAAGTGATGAGTATGAGAAATATGATGAAATATGGAAAGAATAAAGAGAAAGACTTGTCCCAAATAAAAGTCAGGTTACTTGCTTTAGGAATGAAAAATAGAATCATGTTCTTTGCCTTTTAAAAAAAAAAAAAAAAAAAAAAAAAAAAAATCATTAGAGGCTTAAGAACAAGGTTGGAAAAACTTCGGTTAGAAGGAAAGAAAACAAAGATTTCTCTAGTGTAAATATATGAAGACCCTATTTCTCTCATACTTCGTGAATTTTAATTATCCATTTCCATTTTCTTTGTACTATCACCTAAGCCCCACAATACCTAATAAAGACCTCTAGCTCAATTAGGAGTAGGGTGGTGTGATAATAAGTAGTAGCGTGATTGATCGACATCGGCTCCTCGATTTGTCATTGAGATGTGAGGAAACGCGTGTGCCTTTGTACACCGGAGTTAACAAAACCTCGAGTGGAAAATTTTTGAGTGAAATTGTGTTTTGACACATACACCGTGAGAACCCATTTAGGTACACTCTCCAAAGGATTGAAACAACCCTCGCTAGTACATTTCAATGAAAAGTTCACTGCATGCATGATCATATGTAGATGTTTTAATTATTGAATACATATTAACTTGAGTTTCAAAGAAATCAATCCTCATTCCCCGCTAAGGAGAGGTATGGATATCCGAGATTAAATTAGGAAACGAGTTTTTCACATTTTCGTCGTTGCCAGAGTATAAATGAAGTTTGTGAGTATCTTCTCGGAAAACTCTCACGAGGTTATAACTCGGCCCACTAGGGAATTCCTAGTGGTTTAAGGCCTTGTTGCATATGGTTAATGCAACCGCACTCTGCGAAACGAGAATTAGTTAGGACTATACATTTTTGGCCACTTATCTGTTTTAATGTCTCTTCTTTGCTTGAGGATAAGTAAAGTGTTGTTTGGGGGTAGTGTGATAAGCACCCAAAAGTGTATTATGAAACCCCATTGAGACATATAAATTTGGTTAACTATGTGTTTAATAATCATGAAATAAATATGTTTTCATACTTTTGCAGGTATTTGCAGTAAACATGGAAATATGGTTTAAACCTGCAATAAAGCACGAGGAACGACATATATATGAATTCTTCCAAATCCGCATAGAAGTATCAAACTTCCGAAGCTCCTATCTCTTGAACCAGGACTCCGAATGCGACAAGTGAGCTGCTCAGACAATCAGGGCGATGAACTCTACGGGAAGTTGTAAAATTGCCCAAAGACCGGACCGCCACTGGACTACACATAGGACCCACTATGCGGGCCTATAAGATTGGATGAGTCATCAATCATGGAGCATGTCAAGACAAAAATGACAAATTATTGGTGCAAAGTTGACACCTTGCATGTAATTAATTAGATTAGGTGTTAATAGTGAAAAAAAGGCAAGGTGTCACTTTGTTTTAATGTGGTGGATAAAAATGAAGTAAATGTGGTTTGATGTTTCACATGGGAGGAAATGAGATGTCTCAAAATGGAGAAGAAAAACAAAACAAGGGGGACACTCCATTTACTCCCTTGACTTATTTTCCTTACCTTGTATTATTTTAGTTCCTTAGCTATTTTTAGTTTTTAGTTTTAGTTTTTAGTAAGAAAGCTTGTAATAGTTTTAATGGAGGAAACCTTAGTTTTCTTCTAGAAAATAAAAAGCAAGTGAGTTTAATTGGTTTTTCTTCTTCTTCTTTCTCTCTCTTTTGTTCTTCTAGCTTGTAATTCATCATTCCAAGGATCATGAGCTAACTTCTCTTTTGGGGAGTTAACCCATCTCATGTGAGGGAGAATATTTGTGGTTGGCTTGGCAGGTTGTTAGGAAGAATAACTAGACCTGCATCCTATCCCAAAATGATAGTTGGTGTAGTGTCTAGTTAGGAATCAAAGTAATGAGCTTAGAGATAAGTCATTGCTTGGTTCCACTTGCTAGCATGTATGAACTCTTTAATGAGCCATACATGCTAGGGATCAAGTTTTCTTCCATTAGGGCTTGTCTATGAGTCTAGGAAGAATCAAATGAACCTTTTCAAATCAACAACTAAATGTTATTTTCACATGAGGAGGATTAGCTCTCTACCTTTTCTTTAGTAAATTGTATTTTGTATTAATTGCATGATTTCAAATCTTAATGTTTTTTTTCTTTAATGTTTGTATAGGAAAGAAACCCAGCATTAGTAGTAAACTTACTCACTAGTTCCCTAAGAGTAACAACCAATTTGTAGTTGTCCTAGACTTTAGGTTGGTTCGAATCCTTATTCCAACTTTACGAAACGAAGATCGTGAGTAAGGAACTTTGAGTTCGCTTTCGCATCAAATTAGAGAGTCAAATCTCTAACGTAGTAAAAAAAGCTAATATCACTATCTGTCAGACTTTAGTACAATTTAAATTTCATATGTTTGCTCTCTTTGTCAGAATTTTAGTAGAACTAGAACCAAGTTGCTTTTTTTGTTAACAACTTGAACTAGAACTAAAACTCTAACAGTTGGAACAAAAGTTGAACATAACAAAAGTTAAACAAAACTGAAGCTAAAACTCAAACAAGTCTTTCTTTTCTTTTTTTTTTTCTTTTTTTTCAATAATGGATATTTCATTAACATACAACAATACAAGGTGGAAGAGTGCTCGGATTTGCAGCCTTAGCTAGTTCATGAGCCTCCCTAATAAAAGACCTACTTAACCAACTAAACTTAAAACACACTAGATCAGCCAAAACATCTAAAATGTGATAGACTACACTTCTAAATGGCCACCAACATTCTTCTAGACATTTAGTTATGATAATACTTTGATTGTCTCCAAGGAACTCCACATCTTCGACATTCGGGCTTGTGGCAAGTAGACTAGCCACTTCAAAACAACAACCTCGCTTCATGAATTCTCCTCCCTCGGTTTTGCAACTACTCCCCGCTATTGCATTTCTATTGGACATGCTCATCCTTTTATATTTAGCTTTGAGAATTAAGATAGAGTCATTTTTAAGGTAACAAGGGGTTTCGTTGTCAAAATGGTTATCTTATTTCTTAACTCCCTCTTTAGTGCATCTTCAAGCCATTCAAATTCCCCACAACTCTTGCATTTCAAATACTTTTTCCCAATAATCATTCCATACTTGGTAGTCTTAACAGACCTCTTTCCCCTACAATCTTTCTCTTGCAGTCACAATCTACCCATGGGAACTCCTACATCCAATGGCCTGCCTGACCACACTTAAAGCATTCATTTCTTGATGAGCTTGATCCAATCCCAAACAGTCTTTCAGCAACAACTTCATCCAACCATTGCATATAACTTGGACATGATTGATGTTGGCACTTCAAGTACTTCCGTCCTGGATTATTTGTTGTTTGCGAAATGCCCAACTTTCGAATCCCATCACATGTAGATTCCTTACAGGGATAGTACATAAATTGGCACTCAATAGTTGAGTGTCCAACCTCATCACAGACCTAACATTCAACATGTGGTGAACAAAACATGTACTAATTACTTACTGAAGAAATAAAAGTTAACAACAAAATTTGAAACTAAAAGAACGTATAAAGCTATCACAAGGACAAGCATAAATATTATAATCATATTATAAACACCTCATGTATTCATTAGAAACTAATAGACATTTCAAACTAATAATGCATGTGCTTCAATATTGCAATTACCTTCATTTTTGCAAGTTCTTTTTGGAAAAAGAGAGCTCCTGTTTGCTTTTTGGTTTGATCTTGAATAAAAGCGTAGTGAGGGTTTGTGAAGTTTTAGGGATTTTGGAGGGAGATGAACATGGGCTTTGAGAAAGCCCAAAGATAACGCGCATGAGAAAGTGTGGGTGTTTGATTTTGGAAATTTCTTGATTTAGTGATTTTAAATTTTAAATGAGACTCATGTGCTTCGTGCATGCCTACTTACGTGGAGACTGAGTTGCCCATGTGTACGCATTATGTATGCCAAATCATCAAATACGTATACATACATTACAGTATATATAGACAGTACCCATTTTTGCAAGATTTGAAAAATACGGTACCCTATTTTGCAAAAAAAATAATACAGTACCCATTTTGTAAAATCCACTATAGTATGGTACCCAAATCAATAATTTTTTCATTGATCACTTATATGCACATATGACACACATCCAAACACTCGCAAATAAGAGAGACTTACTTGCTTGTCGTCCCAGACCTCCTCAGGTAACCTGTGATTTAATGGAACTGATGGCCCACGGTTAATCAAGTAAGTTGTTGTACTAATTGCTTCGGCCCAAAACAGTTTCGATAACCTTGCCTGTATACGCATGCAATGTGCATGCTCTGTCAATGATCTGTTCATTCTCTCAGCCACCCCATTCTGTTGAGGTGTCCTTGGCAGTGTCTTCTCCATCCGAATACCATTTTCAACACAGTACTCCTTGAAACCAATATCATTGTACTCTCCACCATTACCGGATCTCAAACACTTCAATTTCAACCCCTCATCTCATTTTCAACTATAGCTCTCCACTTCTTGAATACATCAAAACCTCATATTTTACGCTTCAAGAAATAAACTCATACCTTTCTAGTAGAGTCATCAATAAAAGTCACAAAGTATGACTTACCACCAAGAGAAGAGACAGATGAAGGACCCCATACATTTGTGTGAACCAACTCAAGCTTCTGCTGGTTTGGAGTTCTTCCCACTTTTTGAAAGCTAACACACTTCTGCTTCCCATATATGTAGTTCTCACATAAGTTTATCCCAGTAGACTTCAAACCTGGTAGCTTTCCTTGTGAATGAAAGACTTGCATTCCTTTTTCACTCATATGGCCAAGTCTGTGATGCCATGTGTTTGGATATTCTTTGTCATCAGCAACATCAACATAACCACAACCACTGGTGGTTAAATAGATAGTACCATCTTTCTTTCCACGTGCAATAAGCGATGCACCTTTTGTTACTTTCTAACTTTCACCTATAAAATGGGTAGTGTAACCTTCACTTGCTAGCTGCCCTACTTAGATTAGGTTTCTCCTCAAATTCGGAACATGCCTTACATCTTTTAACTTCCATACAGACCCATCAATCTTGATCTGTACAATTGCCTTTACCAGCAATGTTGCAAGGCTTGTTATCACCTAGATAGATTGTACCAAGATTACCTAAAATATAACTTTCTATCATATCCTTATTTGGGGTCGCATGGAATGAAGCACCCGAGTCCAGCACCCAGGAGTAGTCTCTGCTCTCCATAGAAAAAATCAATGCATCATCTAACACCTCAGTCACATTGGTTTCTTGGCGTTTCTTCTTTCTATGTTTCTTATCTTTCTTCTTCTTGGGCAACCGACAATCATAAGAGTAATGTCCTTTCTTGCCACAGTTATAACAATCTATCTCGGATATATCAACTTGAGATTTTCCTTTGGATTTAGATCTGTTTTTATCAGAATCCCTGTATGAACTCCTACCCCTACTTTCAAAACTCAATGCAGACTCAGAAGTTGAAGCAACATCCAATTTACTTCGGATCTCCTTGGTCAGTATCATACTAACTACATCATCAAACTTCAACTTAGTTTTACCTGCAGAGCCACTGATGGCAGCAATTGTAGCTTTCCAACTTTGCTGGCATCTGACCAAGAATGGCCAAAGCTCTAACTTCATCACTAAAAGATATGTCAACAGACTTTGTCTCGTTGAACTTATTGAGATGTTCCTTGAATGAATCACCTTCAGACATCCTTAAAGTAAAGAGCTTTATAATAAAATGTACCTTTTTAGCAGCAGAAGGTTGTTCATACATAGCAAAGAGAGCATTCATGAGATCCATAGTGGTCTTCTCAGTCTTGATATTGAATGCTACTAACTTCCCCAGAGATAACCGGATTGTACCAAGTGCCTCTCTGTCAAGCAGGTTCCAAGCATCCATAGCCATTGTTTCAGGTTTGGATCCCATTAATGGAAGATATAGATCTTTCTGATATAGATGATTTTCAATTTGCATCTTCCAAAATCTAAAATTTGTTCTGTCAAACTTTTCGATCTTTAGCTTTCCTTTGTCATTCGCCATTGCTCACACAGGAACAATCAATACCCAAGATCCATAGTAAAACCTTACACTCTGATACAAGTTGTTAGGGATCTACCCCAACCAACACGATGAATTTAGAATCTAGAAAACTCAGAAGAAAGAAACAAAGAAGAGGAACACACAAATATACGTGGTTAGGCAATTGCCTTAATCCACAAGCACACCATAATTCACTATTATCAAGAAGTAGTTACAAACACTAATATTTCTCTCTCAATCAATCTCACATAAAACACTCACAAAATAGCTCACCTAATTTGTAATCTATGCTCTCAAGTTTCTCTCTAATGTGTGATCATAATTCTTAAATACCGTGGGTATTTATAGAGAACATGAGGAACCAAAGTAGTAATTGGTTTCCAAAACCAATTTACTTGTTCATCACCGTTTAGGAGAAGTAGTGCTGGCGGGTCCATGTTTCTAATTCCAATTTGGAAACTAACCACGTGGTAATTAGGCTCCATACTTAACACTATCTCTATTTTCAGTTATCCAAGACATCAAGACATGGGAGGGAATTGAAAACAGTGAGCTATTGTACATAAATAAAAAAGAAATGCTAAGGGCATCTCCAATGAGGGGTGTAAATTGTTTAAAGTATAAAATTTACACTCTAAATGTCAAAAATATGTTTCCAATGGGGGGTGTAAATCCCAGGTGATAAGCTAATAGTTAATAGAGGCGGTGGGGAATTCCTCATCTGGCTATTAGTTAATAAGCATCTCGGACGTCACTTGAAGTAACATCCCAACTAAAAAGAAATTCGGATGTTACTTAAACTCACGTCTGTTTTATTTTATTTTTCGAGAATTGTAATGTTTACGACGGGCAAAGACCGTCATTTATTAGTTGGGCCAGTTTTAAGTAAACTACAGACGTTACTCAAAGTAACATGCGTTTTATTTCTTTTTTAGTTAAACCACTTGCGACGGACTTTGACAGTTGTTTTTTCTCAATTTTTTAATTTTACAAACTCTTAAACTTTGTTGCATTGGATACCAATTTGGGTGTGGAAACTATTAGTGTGTAAGAGGAGTCATAAAATCCTAATGTCACCTATGTGGCACTTATGTGGAGGTGTCTATATACACTCTCCATTGGAGATGCCCTAAAGAGCTAAATTTGAGTTAGAATGGTCTATTCTAGCTCAATTTTCATAAAAAAAATTACATGCAAACAAGCACACAACATAAGAAATAAAACTAAAACCAAATTTTGATGAATTCTTACACATGGCTTCATTAACACTACGTAACACACTTAAATTATTTTTAATTTTACAATAATTTTGATAGATTTTAGTTTCTCATTCCCTAAGATTTTTGAACTGAACCATCACGGAATAACTACCAAATAAAGCTTTATTAGCACGTTTCTTTCCTACCATAGACGGTTTATGTGATCTATACTAATACTTGGAATGCACATAGCTTGTGAAGACCAAGATACACTTGATTATACTTAAAAAACACAAGCAAAAAGACATAAAATTTAAACACAATTGCCACTTTGAATAGTGTGACCTCACCGTAACAGGAGTAAACGTAATTAAAGAGGTGATTAGACCATAGTACAAAATATCAGGATATGAGTATTTATCGAAATTCAATTTATGGATATGTATCGTGGGTATATATTTCTTTTTGGGGATATTTGACATTGTTTCACATACAAATATCATGGATATATCTAAAATATCGATAAATATCATAGATATTGTGGATATTTCTTGACATATCATGATATATTATTTATATTTATTTGAAATATAATGATAAATATTAAATAAAATTGTTATATACACAAAATATTACCAAATATATTCAAATATCGCAAAATATCCCCAAATATCACAAAAATCGTAAATATTGTCGAAATACTACCGATATTTGCAATCTTATATATCTCTGAACATATCATGATATTTATATATCTTTCTCTAAAATCTAGATAGATATTCTCAAATATCGCGATATATGGGGATATTTTATACTCTAGATTAGACTATTAGAGCAAGAAACACCAGTTGCGAACATTGATGTATGTAAATTTATCATTGTATTGTATTTGTAATCCAAAAAGTCCAATGTTAGTTTTGCGTTTAAACACAAGAGGCACGTTGAGGACATTGATGTGAGGATCAAAACTATATTGTAAATATAATATTTATATATAAATTAAAGTGTTCACTGGCACATGTAGTTCAACAATCAAGTCCAGTAATAGGCTTATTAACGAAAAACATCGAAGCATGTTGCCATGTTCTTATGTCATGATCATCAATATGTTTTGGATAAGATGTAGAGACCAACCCAACCCAAATGCGCAAACACCAACTTAATTAGTATGTGACTTGTTTAGTGATTTCAATTTTACCCGGTTGTTGTCTGTAATCTTCATAGAATTTTGCCATACCAATTTATGTAGAATTGGGTAATGCTTATATATCCTTCTTTGATTCATAGAAATTTGGGAAGGAAAATTTTGAGGGAGGAAAGAGGGGGATATGAATCATATGATGAAGCTCATTTCTCACCATATTCCTCCACGCAAGGATCAAAATATCGAATTCGGAGAATATATCAGTGTATCAAAAAATCGATATATATTAGATATATCGGATATATCCAGTTTTTGTGACCAGTCAAAATTTTGTTTTGTATGCCGATATATCAAAAATATCATCTATTATATCGGAAATATCGATAATATATCGGTCAAAGTCAACAATATCAGTCAAAGTCAATAATTTATATTGGACATATCGGATATATCAGTCGATATATATCGTTATATCGGAAATTTCAATATATATCAGAAAAAAAATTCAATATTTGGTAGATATATATCGGATATATCAATATTGGTGTACCAAAAAACGATATATATCAATAATATATCGGATATATAGGCGATTTTTTGTTCCTTGCCTCCACGTGCTTAAAATGCTGAATTAAAACACAGCGTAACTGCTTGCATACCAGCATAAAATTTAGCAATCAGCGTCAGTGCAACTTTTTAAAGCAGTACTCCGCTTGAAGTGACTAGTAGAAGCTCTGATAAATCAATTCATGTACACAGTGACAGTATACTATCTATATAATTTCCTCATCTCTCATGTGATTTAGTCTTCTAATATTTGCAACGTTGTCTTTTACGTTTTAATAAAAAATACTTGCGACACGCGTGCTATGAAACTTAATTTTCTTGTGTACTCCAAATAAGATGTGCCCCACAAATGAATGAATTTGAAGACCATGAATCTTCATAGCAAGGGTCCACAAACTTCATGATTTATCCGTAAAATGCAAATGCAGTAGTTTGGTTGCTGAGTTTATCGAAAAAAAGAAAGTAGTTTGATTGCTTCATGGCGCCTAATAACGCAGGAAACATGGCCAGGCGCCCCAGGTAGGAGGGCAGGTGAATTTGAGAAGGTGAGCCCACACATATAGACATATACATGGGAGGGGTTCTAAAGACATATTTTATAAAAATACGTAAACAAATTCAGAATTGGCAGGACATTTATAAGTTTCAGATTAGACTAATTTTTTGTAAATATGATCTCCTAACTATTTTAATTAAACATTATTACAAATAATCAAAAAAATTAAAAATTTCTAAACTTGCTAGATATAGTATAAAAAATGGTAAAAATCAACAATCCACAATTATCCAAATTTTGTAATTTGTTGACTATATTTGGCAAGTTTAAATTTTTTTGATTATTTGTGACAATGTTTAAAATAGTTAGAAAAAAAAAAAAAAAAAAAAAAAAAAAAAAAAAAAACTTAATAATCTAAAACTTATAAATGCCCTAACGATTTTGAGTTTGTTTACGTGTTTTTATAATATATGTTCCTAGAACCTCTCTCTATAGATATAGTTCGATCCAGTCAGATTAGAACTGATCTTTTGTTTGTTCAAGTTTGTTGTATGACCAAATTCAGTTATATAAACAACCATCGACTATGTTCATAGTTCATATTGTTGTGCCCCAAAAACTATGAAGCACACCAATTCTATGCAACGAAAACGAACAACCAATATCAAACGTGGTAGAAGCAATAACCCACAACTACAATATATGAAATCAACTAAATAACTTCTAAATAAGTAGTAAACAATGTAAACTACTCACCAAATTAGCAAACCAATCAACCAAATAAGAGAGACAAAGATTTACGTAGTTTGGCTTGCGCCTAATCTACAACCAAAGAGAAGCTCAATTGAAAGAGAATCAAATGGTGTTACATACTCACCTTGGTTCAATAGAACCTCCAAATTTCCCTTTCTTATGGTCTCACAAATCTCTCATCAACTATCAACCAATTTTTGTCTCTCTTACTCATTTCTAAACCCTAACTTTGTTTATATATAGTGTAGCTGAAATTTTGGTGAGATACGAAATTTCAATCCATGTCGACAAATGGATACCAAAATATCATACTACATTCGGTACTGGGATATCGAAATAAAACCATTCGTCAGGTTTGGTAATAAATTCGGTAACAAGATACCGAATCCACTTCACTTGCTCGATAACAAGTTACCATCTCCAACTCCCTTTATCGGTAACAAGATACCATCCCAACAATTCTCCACCTCGGCGAGAATTTCTCAAATTCAAGCCGACCAATACGCTACACCTAACCAATCAACCAAAATGCTACACCCAACTAACCAATCCAACCATCAATGTCTCTAAGGACCCAACAATGACTGCACCACAAAGTGGTTGCCTACGTACCCAATCAAGGGATCAAACCTTCGTAGTTCTTCCATACTCCCAAAACAATCAACAACCATGCCCATATCAATGCCCAGAAAGGCGTGAGTCCTTCAAGAGATCACCAACAAACTTCAACACAAAAAGGTCAAAAATATCAAATATCATCTCCACTGAGTATACTGAAGATGTTCCAATACCATCTCCTAGAGTAGGAGATGTTTCAACACCTCGAAATCTCATATGGCTTCCAACAACAAATGGCTTCACAACTTCACTATGCTCATGGGCTAGAGCATCTACAACTCTAACTGTGGCTTCATTTCCATCATTAGTTGTGTACCCATCTACATCACAAGGAGCGGCATCAATCTCCACCTTTTGAAATATCTCTCCAACATCCAAACATACATTCAAATCAAAATGCCCAAAAGAAACAAATTTTTGTTTCTACCTAAAATCACGTTCTTCCTTCATGGTAGAGTTTTCGACAACCATACAAGTAGAATGATCTCCACCTGCACCAACCAAACTTCCATTAAGAAAGTACAAATTTTTTCATCTTGTCCTTTTCATCACTACACGTGCACCTACAACAACCTTTAGAGCCCCATTTTCAAACACAACTTCCATGCCATCCGACTCTAAATAACCCAAAGAGATGAGGTTAGATTGCAAATCCATTACATAAAGCACTCCGACCAATTTTCTAACTGCTCTATTAAACATCTTCAACCGGATAGTTCCCTTTCTACATATTCTGCAGATATGACCATTACCTAACAGAACATCTCCACCATCTAGCTCCTTAAAGCTAGTAAACAAATCCCTATTGGGACACATATGCTGAGAACATCTAGAATCAAGAATCCACTCACTCGTAGAGTAACCAACCATCGAAGCAGTAAAAGAAAAATCTGAACCGTCATCACTACCTCCATCTTGTGCAACATTCACACTTTCAGTATTCGAAGTATTTTGGTCTTTCAATTTCAACTTGGGACATTCAGACTTCCAATGTCCTTTCTTGTGGCAAAAAGCACACTGGTTTTCATCTAATCGATCGCGTCTCACTCTTGATTTAGAGCGAGATCCACCACCTCTACCATTATTCCTTTCATAGTTTCTTCCCCTCACAACCAAAGCTTTAGGCATAGATGACTCCTTATGGACTACGAAGTCCTTCTTCCTATACTCATGATTCACCAATGTTGTAGCCACCACTTCATAATCCAAGTTTTCCTTTCCCGCCATCAAATTAGATGTGAGATACTCGAGATCATCTAGAAGGGAATTCAAAAGGCATACCGCCTTGTAGTGCTCATGCACTTTTTCATCCAAATTCAATAAGTCAGCAACAAACTTATTGAATTCATCAAAGTGCTCAGACAAGGTAACACCTAGCCTCATATTCATCTGGAAAAGCTTTCTCGTCAAGAACACTTTATTATGAATGTTCTTCGCCATATACTTGTCTTCAAGCTTCTTCCAAAGTTCCTTAGTGGAGATTTCCTTCATGACAAAGTATTTTTGCTCATTTGCCAAACAAAGTCCACAAGCTTGTTTATTCAACCTTTTTCACTCTGCTTCTGACATTGCCTCTGGTTTTTCTTCCAAGGCTTCATCCAAATTTTATTTTGCCAGAACATCTAGAACCTCATACTGCCACATGCTGAAATTGTTCTTGCCATTGAACTTTTCGACATTGAATCTTCCCACACTAACCGTCTTCATTTTCAAATTTGAAGAAGTTCCAACGTCCTTAGGAGTCACATCATCACTAGGATTTGTCATCCTCACAATTTTCATACACCACAAATACCAATAACAAAAGAAACACCTTCTTCGAAATTTCTTCAAACACTACCAACGCAGAAACAACCAATGAAATCAAAAATATAATTTCAAACAAACTTCTACCACAATCAACCACCAACTAAGCCAAGGCAGAACCTTTAGCTCTGACACCAATTTGTTGTGCCCCAAAAATTATGGAGCACACCAATTCTATGCAACGGAAGCGAACAACCAATATCAAACGTGGTAGAAGCAACCACCCACAACTACAATATATGAAATCAACTAAATAACTCTTAAATAAGTAGTAAACAATGTAAACTACTCACCAAATTAGCAAACCAATCAACCAAATAAGAGAGACAAAAATTTACGTGATTTGGCTTGCGCGTAATCCACAACCAAAGAGAAGCTCCAATTGAAAGATAATCAAATAGTGTTACAGACTCACCTTGGTTCAATAGAACCTCTAAATTCCCCTTTCTTATGGCCTCACAAATCTCTTATCAACTAGCAACCAATTTTTGTCTCTCACTCATTTCTAAATCTTAACTTTATTTATATATAGTGTATCTGAAATTTCATTGAGATACGAAATATCGATCCATTTCGACAAATGGATACCAAAATATCATACTACATTCGGTACTGGGATACCGAGATGTCCTACTTCTTTCAGCACTAGGATACCAAAATAAAACCATTCGTCAGATTCAGTAATAAATTCAGCAACAAAATACTGAATCCGCTTCACTTGCTTGGTAACAAGTTACTATCTCCAACCTTTTTTTTTTCTCAGTAAGCAAAAATTTGTATTGATAAAGGTGGTTTACTTACATGAGGAGTTACTTACAGTCTACTCACACAGTAGCACTATAAGAACTTAACAAAACCTATAATAAACATGTTCTAGAACCTCCCATTTGGTTATCCATGGGGGTTTTACAATAAAATCAACTTGATCATTGTCTTGCAAACTAACCGAGTACTTTGCCAATTGATCTGCTGTGAAATTGGCTTCTCTCCAAACTGGAGTCAATTTGCAGTAATCTAAAAGATTTATGCATCTCTGCCATCTCTGCTTCATACACCAAGGTACACTTGAAGTTCCAAAAGCATTAACCGCAGATGTCGAGTCTGACTCCACCCATACCTTCCTCCAATTTCTCTATCTCCAACTCACTTTATCGGTAACCAGATACCATCCCAACACATACATGGGTAAGTTCGATAGTGGCACTATTTTTTAGCGAAGACCATAACTTCAGTTTCATCAAGATGGTTCCATAATCCCTATATATTCTTTTTTTCCTAAATGAACTTGAAATTCATGGTCTTTATTCGCCAAAACGAGTTACCACTTGCACATTTTGAATATTAGATTGTGCTTTGTTTGCAAGTTGTTTTGCCCTATTATATGCAAATTGGTTTACAATGTACGTAATAGCCTAAGTTCAGATACTAGCCTAGTAAATAAGTACATTGTACAAGTTGTTTTCCATTCCAAACCATTTTAGTTTGTTATGGTTCTAGTCCGGTTATTGTTTTATAACAAACATAACATGTCACAAACTCACGTTGATAACTTCCACGGCAGAAAAGTAGACACAAAAAACCAGTCAATGTGTACCAAATATATCTTATCAAGTGGCCTCTATCATCTACTGTCCTTGGACACATGGTGGCAGACCTGGTTTTAGGTTTTTAACGTAAATGATCGAATCAAAAATCCAAATGGAATCATTCATGGGATCACACAGGCACGCAGCCATGGTACAGTGGGCCTTAACTTGTTGATGGTGTTGTTATTACTTCGTTGAATACTGTTTTCACAAGAAGGTAAGAGTTGTCTCATCAATCATCGTAGGTTGTAAGTTTGTAACAACCCTCATGCTAAATCCGTATATGTTTCCATAGAGAAAGATGACACCTAGTCCGCAATACACAATGCCAAGAGGTTAGTTTGTATGTTAGTGCGGAAGTACGTTTATGTTGGTGCAGAATTCAGCTTCCATTATTGAAACTTGAAAGTAATCACTATTTTTCTCACAATCGCTCCTACCGGAGTTGCGCAACTTGCAAAATGCTTTCAAGGAGGTCTCGGGTCTCAGTCTCTTTGGGTGTCTTAGGTTATCGCAAGATAGTCGCTCAGCGAGAATAATGACGTGCTTGCCTAGCATCCAGACTATAAGACTGTTCCAACATTCCGGTTAATGTTTCCACTTAACTTTGGCGAGTTAAAAATTGCATTGCCGAGGAAAAACAAAATAAATGAGTCTATTTTCCACAATGGTTGAGTAATATTGGTTTTCTTTATTAAAAATCTGACTGTAATCCCTGATGTTTTCAACCAAAAAAAGCCAAACACTAGGGCAGGTTTTTCCCCGTATATGATGGTCCAACCACTACGATTTGGGCTACACCATAGAGGCATAGATGATGGACCAAACACGGGTCAGGTTATGGGATTTTCTCTTAAATGGTTTTACTGATTTTTGCTTGGTGGAGAACTGGAGGTTACTCATAATTAAAAAAAATATATATGACAGAACCCCTCTTCCGGCACCTTTGCTGCTGTGATTGAAAAAGAGGTCAGAAACTCAGACCCATTACTAGAAATCAAATTATCAGACTGACTATTGATTTTACAGATCAAATTTGGGTCAAAGATCATGATTCATGTTTCAGTATGGACTTACAGAGCAAATGTTTGCGTCATGTAACCTGTAAATGGAAACCTGCACCAGGATTCTTCTTCGGAATACCGCATTTAGTATTTTACACTGTTACGTGCAACATGGTATGGAAGAAATGGATTGTTTGGTAAAATTTGATGATTTCAGTCAAACTCATATTTAAAAACACAAATGGTGGTCTGACACAATTTAAGAAAAATTGAACCATCTATGGCTGAATTTTCATTTGCTATTTTTGTGAAACTTCTAGATTTTGAAAAATCTATCATTGTACAACAATCCAACAAGGACTTTCTTCAGTCTCTTGTCATAAGGTTGTGAGGTTGCCTCTAAACCGAGTAATGCTTGGGAACTTCATGAAATTTTGACAGTACGTTGGTTTTTGTTATATTTCATTGGTAATTTTAGAGTTTAATTTTTTTGAAATTTTGTCAATGTTGAAATTGTTGCACATTTGTTATTTGTACTGTATGTCTGTATGTAAATGTAATATCATTAATCTTCGTGCCTCAAAAGGGCGTTAACACAATGACATACTGTGTATAATCTTCGAAATTATGAATATACCATTCACTCATTCATGACAAGGGTATACATCTAGATGGAAAATGCTTCGAGATTCTCAGCAGGCATGTCTCGTTCTCACCCATTCAAGCTCGTCCGTGCAACTATATGAATTAGGAATTTGGGACTGAACATATTTTAGAACTTAGAACTTTTTTGAAAAATGAGTCATGCCTGATTGTAGAAAAAGCTTGAAGTGCTCGGCCATAATACCATCCCCATCCCCAAGGGGTAAACTTATTCGAGCTACGTACTCAACTCGATTTGGAAAAAACTTCTAAATAAAACTTAAACTCTAATGAACAACCCTAGCCTCACTGACTGCGTAGATTGGCGATTTGGCTCGAGTCAACAACACCAATACACGTGACCACTCTCTTTCCTCCTTGGATGAATTAGTACTTCTGCATTTTATACACTTATCTCGAGGATCTATCTACCATAGAAGTTCACAAGATGTCTGATGATATCATTGCAAGTCTAGCTTTCTGAGCCAAGATTCTAGTCTGATAATCACATCACCAATTTTTTAGGACACATTGGCCACTATAGAGAAGGATAACTCCAAGGGTATAGTGCAATAAACCACAGTACTAGTGTACACCATTTCTCGCGCTACCTCTCATTCACCCCCTCTCACTTTAAAAAGCCCAAAAGCGGGAGTGCAAAAAGGAAAAGCTAAAGAGAGCCTCCTCACACACGGATGTAGAGAAAGCAAAAGGCAAGTAAGAAGTGATAGAGACGAAACTCTTTTTTTTTTTTTCTTCCATGGAGTTTTGAGTTGACACACTACAACTAGCCATAGACACAAACTAGGAAGCAAAAAAAAAGTTTGTAAACATGACGGCAGGTGTACTTCAAGATCATAAGAAAATGGAGAAGCATATAGAGAAGCAAATGGGTTGTATGGCTGGGTTTTTTCAGATCTTTGATCGCCACCCTGGAAAACACATTTATTCCACCAAACGCATCACCACTTCCCCGGTTAGACTCATTTTTTTGCGCATTTTTCATATGCATTGCATACCGTTATGATTTTTGTTGATTTAAGTTCATTGACATAATACAGGTTACTGACTCAACATCACAATCGGAGAAATCCGAAGAAGCACCGGCTTCGTCTAAAGTCCAGCTGCAGAGTTCACCGGAATGCGTAAAATCTGAAACTCTAGCTCCTACTGATGTACCAGCTAAAGTTTCACTTTCTGTTAGTAATTATGAATTCAAAGAAGGCTTGAAATCGACGTGGAAGTTCAGAGAAACACCGAGGCTATCTTTAGACAGCAGAGCAATTGTCGACGCAAAAGGAAGTCTACATCCAAGAGAGATCAGAACAAATGCAGCTATTTTATCAGCAACTCGATGCGAAAGTGATTCTGAAGACGATAGGCAGAGGCGTTCGCCTAGTGTGGTTGCGAGGCTAATGGGGTTAGACGCTTTACCTGAATCTATTCGCGAGCCGTTAAAGAAACCAGAACTAAGAAGGTCTGCTTCGGAATCTCGGTCCAAAGATTTGCTCCAATGTAGATTCACTGAAGGAAATAACAGTCTACATCAGAAGCAAACCAATGCTGGAGTTATTGCGGAAAGTTACAGATCAGAAGGTGGTGGTGTCAAGAGAAACTTGAAACCTGATCAAGTGAAAATTGTGCCTATTTCGCAATGGAAGTCGCGAAAGAACTTCTTCGATTCAGAAGATTTCTTTCCTGAACCAAAGCATACAAGTTCATTGTACGGTGAGCTAGAAAAGAGATTGAAGATGAGAGGAATTAGTGAACCAGCTGAAGATTTAGAAACATTAAAGCATATTCTTGAAGCTTTACAACTCAAAGGACTACTTCACTCTAGAAGAAAAACTCAACAAATCAGTAACCGTAATTTCATTAAAGAATCTCCAATTGTGGTCATGAAGTCATCATCTAAATCCCCAGGAAGAATCGGAAACCAGTCTCCGCCTTCCAAGGTAAGTATGCGTCGAAATGGTGATACATTGCCCCCGGTAAGACGAAGGCAAGACGGAGGGGCGGTGAGTCCAAGATTGTACTCGAATCCAGTGTCGCCTGATCGTAGTAATGAGAGTAATGCGGCGAAAAGTCCGTGTTCGCCAGCAAGGAGGAAAGCAGTAGTAATAAGTGTGGAGCAGAGAAGGAGCTCAGCAAGAATTAGTTCTAGAAAAAATGAGTCGGATCAAATGAGTAAATCACCGAGAAATAATAGAAGATCAGTGGTTGAGATTTCTTCTAAAGACAAGTTTTCTTGTTATACTGAGGACGAATCATCTTCAATTTCAGACTGCAGTTTTAGTACCAAGGTATAACTCGGAAATTTATGTATTTTGGTTTACATTTTGTTTTTTCTGTTTTATTAATGTTTTTCCAAATTAATGCAGTCACAAAGATCGGAAGGGAAGAATCTTTTGACAAGATGTGACAAGTTACTTAATAGCATTGCAGAGATCACAACTACTACTGAGTCACAGCCAAGTCCAGTTTCTGTTCTCGACTCATCCTTCTACAGAGACGAATTTTCTCCTATTAAACGTTGCAATAATTTCAATGGTAAATTTTCGACACAACTTTTCTTTTTCATGTGTTATGGAGTAGTACTACTTTGAAGCGGCTAGGCCACATTCATACGTTCATGCCACTTCCATAACTGACATATGTCAAACAAAGTGGCCTGCGCAACATGACGTGGTGGATGCGCTTCAAAGTATTAGATTCATGAAAGCTTCAACCTACATGTGTGCTGGTGTTATACGTCACATCTAAATATCGAAGGCAGTTGATCAAAGCCCGTTAAAATAGAGTGTCCTTGTTGTACTTGAAAATTTGTCTGTTTGTATTTTAGTCGATGGCACTGATTGAAATCTTGTGGTCTAAATGTCTAATTGAAGTTGACATAACGAAATTGAATAGGAAAATGACTAAATGGCATCTTACTAGTCAATTTATTAGCTTATTTTGGGTTTGTCATTTCAGCAATTTAAGAGTGTTTTTGTTTTCTTATATTGATGTATACGTTCTTGATTTTTATCAGATCAATCAGTAGAGCTAGAAGAAGATAATTGGAGTCCAGTGATATCACCAGTTCGATTAAAATCCGATGATTCTGATTTGGTCTATGTTTCGGAAATACTCAAAGCTTCTGATTTGATCTATGATTCTGATTTGTATTCCTTGCTTGAAAGACAATGCTACAAGACTAATTCCTCTTATTTATCCAAAGTGCATAGGAAGCTAATCTTTGATACAATTACAGAAATTCTAGACAGAAAGAAGCAATTACCACCTTGGAAGGCAGTTTCTTGCATAAATCCCACAACAACAGGAAAGCTTTCGTTTCGGCAAATATGGTCAGAGTTCTCAAGAATACGAGAGCCATCTTTGGCAGAAGACTTGTCTGAAGTCATCTGTGGTGTGCTTAAAAAGGATTTGGCCGATGAAACCATCAATGGATGGGAAGATTGTGCAATAGAGACATCGGAGGTGGTATTAGACATTGAACGCTCGATATTCAAGGATTTGATTAGTGATACAATCCGAGATCTCGCTTCATATGCTGGAAAAAGTAGAGGCTTTGAACCTAAGAAGTTGTTATTTTGAATGAATACTAAAAATCTAAGTAGGCACTAGTATATCATTATTTCCCGCGCTTTCTTTGCATAGTTGGGGCCTTCAGTACAGAGTTTGTCCCCAGTCCCCCCACTAAAAGTGTACTGTATGACTGTATCTAACCTTTTAGTTGATAATATCACTTGTATGATTGTACCTCAGTTAACTCTGATGGATGAACGAATGAATGATATCGATCTACTGCTATGTTTAGAGGTCCCCAAGCTCCCTTGAGGCCGTGACCATAATGCACAATGAACAGACCTGAAAGCAATGGTCAAGTACTTGAGTTTGACTAAATGGCTAGATGAGATCAGCTGGTTCAGAGAAATTTGATGGTATATTTTGTTCTGATTTAGATGAATGAGATCAGCTGGCCCGGCTTTGGGTTTGCTCTCCAATGGTCACCAGTTTGATTCCCCTCAGGCCAGTGCGTCGGCGCATAAGCTGGCCCAGACACCGGTTAGCAAAAACAAGAAACTCGATGGTTAATTCAATGGCAAAAGACAAACTCGTAAGTATTGGACGCCGACAATTGCAAATGAACAAAATACCACTCACTGGGCATTTTCTGCATCCACTGCTGTGGTCCATAAAACTTTCGTGTACTCTTCAACCAACAAATCCAATCTCCACACCCTGCAATAGAAAAAATTGAAGAATGAACGATGTACCAAGTACCAACACAGTGAACTCTACATATCCTTTCTCCTTCAATTTTTGTTACGGTAGATTTATTTTGATAGTGTTGAATCAGCTTTTTGTGGCTTAAAACCCCTAACAAGATTCAACTGATTTCATTGTTCGAGAGAAAATGATAATATGCAACAAAATTTTCATTTGGAAACCGCTCATGGACCCAAATCACTTCAATAGATCCTATTCAAACTGGCATAAGGTACCAATAACCTTGTTGGAGCCAAAATTCAAGTCACTTTGCCAGTTTGCCAACAACCAGATGATGCCAAATTCCCAATTCATGCTGATTTCTGTTTTTGTCCCTAAATACTCTTTCATGATATGCTCAACTACAATAATATTAACACATTGCACTACTTAGATAGTTAGATTCACCTATAGATCACGTGGTGCAGCCTTTCGCACTGGGCAAAAAAAAATTATTCATAGATTATATTAAAACTTGGAAAAGTATGTGATATGATTGGCTGTCAATTGAGAACATCTAAGTATCTAACTAAACAAGCAAGCATGTGGAAGTTGGAAGGTCAGTGGACCCAATCATGTGCCAAACCATGAATAAAAGGATTAAAAGAAGAGTGAAGAGGAATGAAGACAGTGCTTTTTGGGTTTTTAGTCAGAGCAATACACATGATCATGATCACTAATACCACTTTTTGTCCATTGCGTTTATTCTTTATTCTGTGTAAAGTTTTGTATTAAAAGAGAAACAAAGAAAGCATACATTACAGGGAACCTAGTGATTTTAGTCCTTGCTATGATCTGCGATCATAAACATTCAGAAAATGCATAAAGGAAAAAAAGGAAAAAACCTATAAAAATAGTTGATAGCTGAGAGCCTGAGACTTGAGACTGCCACTTGAATAGCTATTAGCCTATTAGAAAACCTATGTATGGTTAAAAAAAGCACTACTCAGGCGAGCTTAACGCTCCGCCTACTGACCTGCACCTTGTAGTGTCCCTTTGCTTGGGTTGTGTCCCCTTACTAGTTTTCCAACCTTACCATCTAATCGCCTATAATCTATTTGTATCGCTTCTCCCATGAGGCCACGACAGCATGCAGTAGATCGAAAGCAAATAAATCAATTTTGTTTTGATATTAACGTCAAGTTGATAATAAATCAATTTTGTTGGTATTGTCGCCTCCTCTCCTTTAATCAATTTGTTAGTATTTTTATAGTTTAGACCAAAAAAAAAAAAGCAAAACAAAACAAAATCCTAATATCAATTTCACATATAACAAGATGCTTGTTGCTTTTTTGCTTGCAAAACTTGACGTGGCCTACTCTCTATCACCCTATCACTTCTATTATGCAAATTGGTGGAACCCTAACATTTGTGATCTTAAGTAATGAACGTGGTTAACATGGAAAAAGAGTAGAAGACACAAAATGAGTTGGAAATTGGAACCTAGTGAGTTTAGAAGAGATGAACAGCCTATCAAACTTCCCTTTTTGAAATGGGTCTCAGACTCTCAGCTCTCTCTCTTAACACCAAGCCTTTTCCCTCTTCTACATTATAATATTTGGAACACTGGCCCCTCTAGCCCACATTGCCATGTTTCCAAATTTATTTATAATATTTGATCTGTACCTAACTCCAAACCCAGTTTTTCTTGTTTCCCTCCTCCTGTTTTCATCAAGTTCTTGCTTCCTTCCAAGTAGATAACATCCAAGAACTTGCACCACAACTTATTCGAAACTGCATACATGGGCCATACCACTCCAACCTAAGGGGACATACACTTATCTAATTATCAAAGTTGCGATCGTATCTGTTTGTGTGTCCTGCCACCTCCACATGCCAATGGTATAGATGGCAGCACCCAAAATTTTGGAAAAACAATTATTATATATATTAGAATTAGTTAAAATGTTGTAAGAAATGTAAGAAATTTTTGAATCTATATAAGGGTCTACCGCCCCAAATGTTTTTTTTTGTAAGTTTGAACTACTACTCCCCCTACCAGTTTTTTCATTCTAGGAGAGTTGTTTGGTTTATGATAGAATTTGTGAGACTCACCTTCAGGGCCCATTAATCTTGTCCAATAATTGTTGTTGTACTCCTGTTCGTCGTTCATTGCTATCTTAGCAGACTCCAGCCAGAACACAACTTGACTAGGGAATTTCTAATCATTGAGAAACGACTGAGTTTTAGGATTAACCAAAAACTATCAGTAGAATACACAAAGATACAAAGAAGTACTATACAATTGATTTCTACTGATTATTTTCGTACTACTTAGAAAAGTTAGTACACAATTAGTACACAAAATGTGAAACGCTGGAAATATAATCTCTCATTTAAACTCTTCGACCCATTCCAAGGAAATCCCAAAATCTGTTGGAATTATCGCTCACATGAGGAGAAACTGAAGTTCAGTCTGCGTGAAGAAGGCTGAGCGTGCATGCTCAGTTTGTTCTTGCTCGAAGCGCGACCCGCGCTCTTGCCTTGACGAACCTCCAGGCGATGGAGTGCTCCCCACGCTCGACTTGGCCTTGCCCAAGGCGTGCCCCGCGCCCATTCCTATTTTTGGCAGCATTCTATTTTTTGTGAACCATGAGTTTGCAATACAAGTTGAGATTTTTTGTAAAACCTAACTAAGCCGGAAGACAAGAAAATACACAGCACACAAGAGAAAACCCAATTTTGAAAGCTATCAAGATTGAGAGATAACATTTACAGAGATACAACCCTGTAAAGAGAGAGGAGTGATCTAGTAAGGTGAGAGACTGCAAAGAGTGATTGTAATCTTCCTTCCCACTTTATAAAATGATTAGCTCTTGTGGAAATATGCACCATTAGCCGAACCACGGTATATCTTTGTATTGTGATTTGCTTTTACTGCTTTATATTATTATATGTTGTTAATAGTTGTTTAGCGAGTTTGGCATGTTAGTTTGGTTGTAGGGAATATTTAGATTGTTGATTGGAGTGGTTATTGTTCAAATACAAGTTATCTGTGTAATGAGGAATTGATTGATATCGGTGTTTAACCCCAACAAGTGGTCTTAGAGACTTGGTTAAATTAGCCTAGGGTGTTATCCAAATTTTGGTCGGAAGGTGTTTGACAAAACTCCTGAGAGAAAATTTGAATTTAAATAACTTGTAGAGATGGACAATTCTGTTAACACTCACATGACGAGTCTGAATAGGAAGAACTACACCATTTGGAAAGCCAAGATGGAAGACTTGCTTTATTACAAGGACTTGGCACAACCCATTGAGAATGGAGGAGAAAGACCAAAAGAAAAGCGATTCTTTGCGGAAAGTGGAGCAAGCTTGGACGAAAAGCAATTGGGTACATTCGACAGTGGATTGACGACAGTGTCTTTCACCATGTATCTCAAGAGACTGCAACTTTTGGCTTGTGGAAGAAACTCGAAGACCTCTATGAGAGGAAATCGGGTGGAAACAAAGTGCTGGTCGTTAAGAAGTTTGCCAACACGAAGTACTAAGAAGGTTCTTCAATGTCTGAGCATCTTAACGAAGTAAAGAATACCATCAATCAGATATATTTGATGAAGATTAATTTGGGAGACAAAGTTGAGGCTTTGTTTCTATTAGGCTCTCTACCCGAAAGTTGGGAGACGTTAGCAGTCTCTCTATACGGAGCAGCCAAGGATGGAATCGTTACCATGGAGATGGCTACCGCGTCTTTGTTGAATGAGGAGACTAGAAGGAGTTCAAAAGGCAGCTCCTCTCACTCAGAGATCCTTGTCACAGAGAAATGGGGGAGAGGTAGAAAAGAAAACCATCTCGTTCTAAAGGTGATGACAGAAGGAAATCTAGGGGTGAAGCTAGAACTCCTAAGGCAGAGAGGCAATGTTACTATTGTGCCACCAAAGGGTCACCGGATATGAGTCGCGAGAACAACGAAGAGGGATGAGAAGAATAACTGTGTACATGAAGACATGGTGTAGAGGAACAGAAACACAGGCAGAGATACTACCACACTAGTCGACGACCTAGTGGGAATTATGTCAGATTGTGGTGTGTGCTGTCTTAGTACCTCATGCCAAGATACAGAGTGGGTTATAGATACAGGAGCATCCTATCATGTCACACCGCACAGGAAATTCTTCACTACCTACAGCTGTGGTAAATATGGTGAAGTGAAGATGGGTAACAATGGTGTCTCAAAAATTATAGGCATTGGAGATGTTCATGTAGAAACCAATGTTGGCTACACCTTGACACTCAAGGATGTAAGACATGTCCTTGACATTCGGCTAAGCCTAATTTCGGCTGGGAAGTTAGATGGCGATAACTTTGTAAACTCGTTTGGTAACGGGGTATGGAAACTGAGCAGAGGTTTCATTGTAGCAGCAAGAGGAAAGAAAACTTGCTCTCTTTACAAAACACAAGCCAGTTTGCGTAAAGCAGAAGTGAATGCGGCAGAAGAAGAAGCTTCCTCCGAATTGTGGCACAAGAGATTGTGTCATATGGGCATAAAAAGGATGAAAGTTCTTGCTAAGCAAAAGGTCTTGCCAGACATTAAAGGTACACATTTAAATACATGTACTCACTGTTTGGTAGGAAAGCAACACATGGTGTCTTTCCAAAGATTCCCGTCTCACAAAAAGGACAATGTCCTTGAACTAGTGCACACAGACTTATGTGGTCCTATAAAAGTGAAGTCCCACCGGAGAGTTTTATACTTCGTGACCTTCATTGATGATGCGTCAAGAAAGGTATGGGCATATAGTCTGAAGACTAAGGATGAAGTACTTGGCGTGTTTGAGAAATTTCATAGTATGGTAGAAAAAGAGACAGGGAAACTTTTAAAGTGTATTCGCTCAGATAATGGGGGTGAGTATATAGGGCCGTTTGAAGAGTATTGCCAGAGTCATGAGATTCGTCATGAGCAGACCATTCCCAAGACACCACAACAGAATGGAATAGCTGAGAGAATAAACCGTACCATTGTAGAGAGGATGAGATGCATGCTATCTCACTCTAAGCTACCTAGAACCTACTGGGTAGAAGCAATACGTACAGCCGTGCATGTGATTAACCTATCGCTGTCAAAGTCTCTGAATAGTGACTATCCAGAGAAAGTATGGTCAGGTAGAGATGTTGATTATGAATACTTGAGGGTATTTGGGTGCAGGGCATTTGTGCATATTTCGAAGGATGAGAGATCCAAGCTTGGTGACAAAGCTGTTTGGGTGAAAACTCACACAAACACACCAATGATCTTGTTGGAGAGGTTGATATAGAGTGAAAGAGACTGTACCACCAATGGTTGCCTACGTATCCAAATTGTTCTTTGGAATCAAGTCTAAAAAATGCACGTAGTTCTTTGTTTGAAATGATTGTTGGGTATTTATAGGAATCTTATTGCTTAAAATACCTTTTCCTTATTTTATGAGATATTTTCCTCTTTGTATGAAATCTTTTCCAAAACTTCATATGGAAAAAATCCCTTGACATATCTCCGGACCTGCTATATATAACTTGGGTGCCATATTAGTGGGCAGTGTCATTGCTCCAATAGGGGGCATGCCCGAATGCCACACTAGTAGGCAAAGTGGATCGCCGCGATGGCGGGCAAGCAAGCCCGCCTCTCTAGTAGGTAAGCGATGCCACGATGGCGAGCAAGCAAAGCGCGCCGTTCATTAGTGGCTGCTCTCTTATAGTAGTATCCAATGATGGTTGTTCGTAGGGGTATGAGTACACTGGTACATACACCGCCCCCTCTTCATCGGATGGAATTCGTTCCTTGCGGTGAAGAATAAATATAATATTATTGCAAAAGAATGGAACAGTGTGATTGAAATATCTACGGTGCCAGTGCATGAAAAAGCTAATAGTAGTAACTGCCCGTTTGACATGGCATCTGTTAATGCTAGTGTTGGTATTGATACCAAAAAAGTTGTGGAGTGGGCAAGCAAGCACGCCTCATTAGTGGGCGGCTCTTATAGTAGTACCCAATGATGATCGTTCGTAGGGGTATAGTTTTTTTGTGTATGGAGAGAGGTGTTGAAAACGCAAACTCCATGACCTTTTGGTGCATGGAGAGAGGTGTTGAAAACGCAAACCCCATGACTTTTTGGTGGGTGGAGAGGTGTTGAAAATGCAAACTCCATGACTTTCTGGTGCATGGGGAGAGATGTTGCATACGTAAACCCCACGACTTCTTGATGCGTGGAGTAAGGTTTTACAAACGCAAAACTCCACGACTTTTTGATGCGTGGAGTAAGGTTTTGCAAACGCAACCTCCACAACGTTGTGATGCGTGGAGTAAGGTTTTGCAAATGCAAACTCTACGACTTTTTGATGCGTGGAGTAAGGTTTTGCAAACGCAACCTCCACGACTTTTTGATGCGTGGAGTAGGGTTTTGCAAACGCAAACTCCACGACTTTTTGGTGTGTGGAGTAAGGTTTTGCAAACGTAACCTCCACGACTTTTTGATGCGTGGAGTAGGGTTTTGCAAACGTAAACTCCACGACTTTTTGATGCGTGGAGTAGGGTTTTGCAAACGCAAACTCCACGACTTTTTGATGTGTGGAGTAAGGTTTTGCAAACGCAAACTCCATGATTTTTTGATGCGTGGAGTAAGGTTTTGTCAACGCAAACTCCACGACTTTCTGATGCGTGGAGTAAGGTGTCGTAAACGCAACCTCCACGACTTTGAATTTGTATAGTCCTTGAACCCAGAACGAACTGAGCGCTTAATGGTTGATTTATTTGGCTTGATAAAAACACATCCTAATCCAGAGCCGGATTTGTTGTGTGAGCCATCCGTGTAAACAATCCATGAATCGGATGAAGGGTCAGAATGTTTTGGCAGGGCTTCCTCGCCCCCAACTATAGCCATTTCGCTATAGATACCGTTGTCTTGGTTGACTTTAGGGATAAAATTGTCGATAGGGAAATTTGTCATTAATGATTCAAGTGCATGACCCTTTTCTGAAACGCGAGGTTCAAAATTGATGCTATAAGTACTTAAGTAGATGTCCCATTCTGCGAGTCTACTTGATTCCTGGGCACTTCGGAAAACTTTGCGTAGAGGATATTCCGTGTATACTTTGATCAGTCTTCCTTGGAAATACGGCTTGAGGCGTCTGGCAGCATGAACCAACGCTAGAGCAATTTTTTCAATTCTCGAATATTTGCTTTCGCCCCCGCTAGTGTTTTACTAATGAAGAAGATCGGACGACCGTCTTCTCCATCGATGAACAGATGCTAGCAGCGGATTCATCGCAATATCTGTAGCGCCAAGTAAGCTCCAACAGTCGCTTCAGAAGTGGGCTGACCAAGATTGGTCGCGAGACCAGGTAGTTCTTGATTAATTGAAAGGTATTTTCACAATCATCATTCCACCTTGCTGAGTCTTTTAACGTCTGAAAGAAAGGATGACACCGGTCCGAGTATTTAGAGATGAAACAATTTAGTGCTGCTAAGCGCCCTGTGAGCTGTTGAATCTCCTGTTTTGTTTTTGGAGAGGGCATGGCTTGAATGGATCGGATTTGTTCTGGGTTAGCTTCGATGCCTCGACGAGTCATCAAATACCCTAGAAATTTTCTTGATATCAGTCCGAAAGCACATTTCAAAGGATTTAGCCGCATGTTGAATTCGTCAATTCTATCAAAAACTAATTGTAAGTCAGAGATGTGATCCCCACTGTGCTTGGATTTTACAACCATGTCATCAATGTAAGCCTCCATTGTCTTGCCCAACATATCTCCGAATATGGTGTTGATCATCCTCTGGTATGTAGCCCCTGCATTTTTTAAACCGAAAGGCATAACTTGGTAACAAAAAATCCCTTGGTCAATGATGAATTCAGTTGCTTCTTGGTCTTTAACAGCTAGCGGGATCTGGTGGTATCCTGAATATGCATCCATAAATGATAAGCGTGGGTAGCCAAACGTGGCATCTACCAATTCCGATATTTGTGGAAGAGGGTAGGGATGAATCGGGCAAACTTTGTTAAGGTTCGTGAAATCAATGCACACTCTCATTTTACCATCTTTCTTGGGCACTGCAACCACATTAGACAACCACGGCGGATATGAAACAGGCCATATGAACTGAGTTGAGAGTAACCGATCAATTTCCTCTCTGACTTTGAGTTTTCTATCCGGGCCATGCGCCTAGGCTTCTGCCGAATTGGCTTGATGGTAGGATCCATGTCAAATGTGTGGCATGCAACTTTTGGGCTGATTCCTGGCATCTACTCGACTGACCAAGCAAAGATCTTTTTGTTTTTTCTGAGGAGTGCTACCATTTCTTTTTGTTCATTTTCCGTCAGTTTTGCCGATATCAAAATTTTTTCTCCGCCTAAATTCCCAATTTGAACTTCTAAGAGGCGGTCGATAGTCGGTGGTCCTTTATTTTGTGAACTAGCAGTAGAAATACTGTGCGTGACTGATTTTGATTTAGACACTGCTTGTGAATTACTGAGAATTATATTTCCCCGCATATCCGACTGATGATATTCCTCCAAGACTTTTTCGTGACCGCTGTGGGAGCCATCTGGTTGCCGCGCACCTTACAAATTTTGTCAAGAGATGGGAATTTTACTGCCTGGTGAAAAGTAGAGACTACTACGCCCATGCTATGGAGCTACTCTCTTCCTAGGATTGCATTGTAAGGGGACTTGCAATTCATCAGGAGGAATTCAATGTCGATGGACTTGTCCATGAGCGTGATTGGTAGAGAGACTCTTCCTACTGGGGTTGTTGCGGTTCCGTCAAACCCAATGATTGGAGTATTTTCTACAATAATTAATTTTTTGACAGTTGCATGTTCTTGTAGCAACCTACAAAAATGACGCTGATAGAACTTCCAGTATCTATCATAATGCGCTGAACTCGCCATAATCCAATGAAAGCTGAGATGACGACAACATCATAATAAGGATGATGGACGCCAATTAGATTTCTATCACTAAAACATAGGGGACCATGATCTGTGGTTTCTGAACGAAGTCCTTCAACAAAATCAATGTTATTGACGTGATAAAATTCCCGCAAGAAACCAAACTTGGCTCGTTGTTCACACTTTTGCCTTGTTCGTGAAACATCATTGATTTTGGCATGACCAACTAGTATGACATTGTAGCTAGTCATTGCTACATTTTGCTTCACAGTTTTTGAAAGCACAAACTCGTCTAATTGCCCCTTGTCAACTAGCCTCTGTATTTTTCCCTTGAGGGATCTGCACTCTCCTGTTTCATGGCCGAAATCATTGTGGAAGTGACACCAAAGATTTTTGTCACATGTAGACTTAGTGTTTTCAGGCAAGGGTAGCGGAGGAAAAAGTAAGTTGCGTCCCTTGATCTTTTCATATATCGCATCGTACTTGGCATTTAATGGAGTGAGCTTCATTTCCAAACAAAGCCGTGTTAACCTTGTTTGTTCTCGACTTTGTTGTGGCCCTTCCGATATGTTCTGCTTTTGTTTGCCTTTACCTTCATTTGAGTCTTTACTCCGAAAGTCTTTGTCTCTTGAGGCTTTTGATCTAACATCTTCCTCCACGTTAATGAACTGCTGCATTCGTGCAAACAAATCAAATTTTGATTGTGGGGGGTCCCGTACAAGGGAGTTATAAATTCTGTTTTTATCGAAATGGACTCCTTCCTTAAATGCATGAATGATCATTATGTCAGGAACATTGGTGACCTCTATTTGCACTTGGCAAAAATAAATTACGAACTTTGCCAATGCTTCATCATTTTGCTGCTTGGTGTTAAGCAAGCTGTTGACATCTTTAGGACGTGTCCAATTATGCTTAAACCGATATGTGAACTGGTTTGCTAATTCCTGAAATGACGCGATAGATTGAGCTGGCAAGCTGGAAAGCCAACGTAGAGCTTCTCCTTTTAACGTAGACGGAAAAAGTTTGCACCATAAAATTAGCCTGCTTTTAAACTCCATAACATGATCGTTCGGGTCTCCTCCTGCTTCGATGAACGTAGGAAGGTCTAGTTGTTTGAATCCTTTCTGATGCTCTGCATTTTGTATCTTTAGGGAAAATCTCCGGACGACATCTTCATTCACTACAAGGTCTTTCCATCATGCTTCAGTGACACCCATATTGGTCATTGTTTTCTTGATGATGTCTTTGATTTGTTGTTCCATGAATGGTGCACCTATGACTTCTAGATTTACGACTTGAGGAGTAACTTCACTACGTTGCATCTCACGGTGTTGTCGCCCCCAGTTGTTGCTTGCTTCTATATTTGGCTGGTTCCTTGGGCTGTGAGACCTATGCCGATAAAACGGGCTAGGCTGTCGAACTGGGGAGCCATTTCTTTGGTGTGTCCATATTCTGGGCTGACCGTCATTAACCTGTCTATATCGGTTTGCTGCATTCAAGCCATGTCTAAGGTCATGTTGCAATTCGTCTCTGAGGTCCTGATCTTGGCGTTTAGCATTGCGTCTTATGGTGGATGTTGTCCACCTTTCTGATGTGCTATGATCAACATTCAATGATCTTGTCATGTTATGACCACTTCTACGCCTAGTGTTGTTGGTATTTCGAGATCTGGATCGTCTTCTTGAATGGGATGAATGTCTGCTTGACCTTGAGTGATGATGCTCAGGGACAGGCTCTAATGGACGGGATGTACCGTAATTAAATTGTAGTCGGTTGGATACACTCCGGTTTTCACCGGATCTAGGGAGCTCTTGCTGGTGTGGAAGATGCAGCATCGACGTAATCCCTTTGTACTTGTTTCTCTTTGTCCAGTTGCTTCTGCAAGTAGTTGCTATGCTCTTTCTCTCTTCTAAACCTCTGACGCAGTACTTCTAACGGTATGTCTTCATCTCCTATCTTCATATTTTCCGGATCTACTTCGTTTGCATTTGTAACATCTAGATCTTGAAGGTGAGTTACTGGAGCCTGAGATGGCAGACGTCTAGATCTGGGTTGTCATGACACTTGGAGTTGAAAAGGCTGATCTTTGCAGATCTGTTGCGGCGGAGTTGTTCTATCTATCACCTCCTGATTGATTAGTACTTCCGGATTTTCGTCTTGTTGTTGTTGTTGTGTTCTTGCATTCTTGTTCGCCTGAGACCTTGTAGTTTTTGCCATTAATGGTGCTTGGAAGAAGGAACGTGGACGAAGGTTTGTTGGTAATCCCCACAGACAACACCAATTATGTTTGGGTGAGAACTCACACAAACATACCAATGATCTTGTTGGAGAGGTTGATATAGAGTGAAAGAGACTATACCACCAATGGTTGCCTATGTATCCAAATTGTTATCTGGAATCAAGTCTAAAAAATGCACGTAGTTCTTTGTTTGAAATGATTGTTGGGTATTTATAGGAATCTTATTGCTTAAAATACCCTTTCCTTATTTGATGAGATATTTTCCTCTTTGTATGAAATCTTTCCCAAAGCTTCATATGGAAAAAATCCCTTGAAATATCTCCGGACCTGCTATATATAACTTGGGTGCCATATTAGTGGGTAGTGTCATTGCTCCAATAGGGGGCATGCCCGAATGCCACACTAGTAGGCAAGTGGGATTGCCACAGTAGCGGGCAAGCAAGCCCGCCTCACTAGTAGGCAAGCGATGCCACAGTAGCGGGCAAGCAAGCACGCCTCATTAGTGGGCGGCTCTTATAGTAGTATCCAATGATGGTCATTCGTTGGGGTATGAGTACACTGGTACATACAAAAGCCAAGCAATGCATTTTTCTGGGTTATAGAAATGAAAAGTTTGGTTACAAACTCTATGATCCGATTAACAAGAAGGTAATCCAAAGTCGAGATGTTGTATTCTTAGAAGACCAAACCATAGCAGACTTTGAGGAGGGTGAGAAGCTACAGACTTTCACTAATGATCTTGTTAATTCAGAACCAGAAGTTCCTACTGGGGAACGTGCAGAAGGCATTGAGAATGCAGAGAACCATGAGTTTGAAGCTCATGATGAGAATCCTATTGCTCATGATGGGATAGAACCTATTGGTATAGAAGATGCAGATGAAGTGCATGAACCACCACCAGAGCAAGCAAAAGTGCATCCTCCTGAGGCACCAGCAAATGGGGCAAGGAGGTCAGACAGAGAGAGACTAGCTTCAACCAGGTATCTACCACATACGTATGTTTTACTATTTGATGGTGGAGAACCTATGTACTATTAAGAGACACTTGAAGATACAGACAAAGAGAAGTGGTTGAAGGCTATGCATGACGAGATGGATTCTTTGCATAAGAATCACACTTATGAGTTAGTTGAGAACAGCAAGGAAGGAAAATTCTCAAGAATAAGTGGATCTACAAGGTCAAGCATGAGGAGAACAATCCACACCTAAGGCACAAAGCTCGCCTTGTTGTGAAGAGATTTGGTCAAAGGAAAGGGATTGACTTTGATGAGATTTTCTCTCCTGTAGTGAAGATGACTTCTATCCGAGTGGTATTAGGTATGACCTCAAGTATGAACCTAGAGGTTGAGCAGCTAGATGTTAAGACAACTTTCCTTCATGGAGACCTTGAAAAAAATGTCTACATGGACCAGCCAGAGGGGTTTGAGGTCAAAGGCAAGGACCACCTAGTATGCAAGCTGATAAAGAGCTTGTATGGGTTAAAGCAGGCACCGAGACAGTGGTACATAAAGTTTGATTTCTTTATGGAGAAGCAAGAATACAAGAAGTCTGCTTCTGATCATTGTTTGTTTGTTCAAAAATTTCCAGATGGGGATTTCATTGTGCTCTTGTTGTATGTGGATGATATGTTGATAGTTGGCCCAAACATCAATAAGGTATCCAAGCTGAAGAAAGACTTGAGTAAGTCCTTTGAGATAAAGGATTTGGATAAAGCAAAGTAGATACTTGGGATGCGGATCACTCGTGACAGAAAGAGTGGGAAGTTGTGGCTTTCTCAAGAGAGCTACATTGAGAAGGTGTTGAAGAGATTCAACATGGATCAAGCAAAGCCAGTCAGTTGTCCACTTGGTAGCCAATTCCGCATGACCAAAGAGATGTGTCCAAAGGGTGAGCATGAGCAGAGTTAGATGAAAAAGATTCCTTATGCATCCGCAGTGGGCAGCTTGATGTATGCAATGGTGTGTACAAGACTGGATATTGCTTTCGCCGTTAGTGTTGTAAGCCGATTTCTGTCAAATCCAGGTAAGGAGCATTGGAAAGGTGTTAAGTGGATATTGAGATATCTCAAGGGCACTTCCAAATCGTGTTTGTGTTTTGGTGGAAGTAAGCCCTTACTTGAAGGCTACACTGATGCATACATGGCAGGTGATGTTGACTCGATGAAGTCCACCTCTGGTTATTTGGTTACTTTTGCAGAGGGAGCAGTTTCTTAGCAATCTAAGTTGCAAAAGTGTGTTGCCCTCTCTACTATAGAAGCCGAGTATATTGCAGCCACTAAGTGTTGTAAAGAGATGTTATGGATGAAGAGGTTCTTCGACGAACTATGGCTAAAGCAGAAACAGTTTGTAGTTCTATGTGACAGTCAGAGCGCCATCCATTTGAGCAAGAATCCGAGTTTTCATTCGAGATCCAAGCACATACATGTGCGTTATCATTGGATTAGAGAAGTACTGGAAGACAAGCATTTGTGTATCGAGAAGATCCATACCGACAAGAATGGGTCGGATATGATTACAAAAGTCTTACCAAAAGGTAAGTTTGATGTTTGTTGTGCTATCGTCAGAATGGTAACAGACTCCTCCTGTTGATTTGAAAATTGCATGGAGGTATCCCCCCTCACTGTTCGGGGGCGATTGTTGGAGTTATCCCTCACATGAGGAGAAACTGAAGTTCAGTCTGCGTGAAGAAGGTTGAGCGCACGCACGCTCAGTTTGTTCTTGCTCGAAGCGCGACCCGCGCTCTTGCCTTGACGAACCTCCAGGCGATGGAGCACGCCCCGCACTCGACTTGGCCTTGCCCAAGGCGTGCCCGCGCCCATACCTATTTTCGGTAGCATTCTATTTTTTGTGAACCGTGAGTTTGTAATACAAGTTGGGGTTTTTGGCAAAACCTAACTAAGCCAGAAGACACGAAAATACACAACACACAAAGAGGAAACCCAATCTTGAAAGTAATCAAGATTGAGAGATAACCCTTACAGAAAAACAACCCTGTAAAGAGAAAGGAGTGATCTAGTAAGGTGAGAGACTGAAATGAGTGATTGTAATCTTCATTTCCACTTTATAAAAAGGATTAGCTTTTGTGTAAGTAGGCACCATTGGCCAAACCACGGTATATCTTCGTGTTGTAGTATGCTTTTACTGCTTTTACATTATTATCTGTTGTTAATAATTGTTTAGCGAGTTGGGCATGTTAGTTTGGTTGTAGGTTTTTAGATTATTGATTGGAATGGTTATTGTTCAAATATAAATTATCTGTGTAGTTGAGAATCGATTGATATTGTTTAACCCCAACAAAATCAACTACATGACCTTCAATCACTTTTTAGTTTTTACACCTTATACTTTCATGATTATTGTAACCATTTCTCTTACTTGATGTGTTACAAAACTATCCAAACCTAAGCAGATCTACAGTTGTAAAAATAAATGAAATAGGGAGTGTGTGTATATTTGTTGTGCGGGGGGGGGGGACTAATATTTTGACTCACTATTTGGATAATGTTAGTTTGCATTACAATACACACGGACACGTATCTCTATATAAATCAATAATTAAGACTTTTGACACATCATTAGGTGCAAAGAATAGGTCAAATAAGTGGGTCGGTCTAACATTAGTGCTAATATACCGCAAAACAGTGGGAGCCGAACAAAAAGAGAAAAGAGAAAAACATAATTTGTGGTGGTGTTTGGAGAGAGAGAGAGAGGGGATGTTAAAAAAATGGTTTTGCGGTGAAACGGACTGACAGACTAGTGGGTTTTGGCTTCCTGAGCCAAGAATCATTTGTTAGAAAAAAAATGGCCAAACTACAACTACAACGATTCGCACCCGAAGAGTTTTAAAAATGTTCTATTACCGCAACCCCCCCTACTTCAAAGTTCAAACTTCAATTAAGAGTTGCATATACCCTTCACCCTTGCACCCCAAGCTCTGTCCTGGTTGTACAACATACAAACTTGAAAATTAAAGTGGAATTTTTTATGCTAAATGGGACATCCAATGGTAAATTAAGAAGAGGAAATTTTGATGCTAAATGGGACATTCAATCGTAAATTTCCAACGATCAATAAAAAAGACCTCAGATCCTAAAAAGAAACTTCACCAACTTGAGGGCCATACCGGTCCTACGCTCTGATAAGGTGTTAAAAGAACAAAACCATTTGAGCCCAAGCTCGAAGGCAAGTGGAAGACCGGGCTTTCACAAAGCCCAATTTCAAACATTTGTACGAGTAAAATTGTTAGCATCCTTCGGCGTCTAGCCCAATATGAGAACGTTCTATTGAACAGTCCAGAGTCTCTTCTACTCCTCAAAGAGTTAGCGATTACACAAAACCTCATATCCTATTTTGCCCAATTGTGGCCTACCGTTCGTCTAAAATTTTGTACGGGAAGTAGTGCACTTGAGAGTGAGATGTGCAAGAAAAATTTAACAAAATTGAACAGAAGCATTAAACAAGCCACTATAAAGGAACAAATAATAAAGCAGTAATATGAGACGCTGTACATCAAGATTAGGTATTGGCGTATAGCAGACAAACTAGGCTTCAATACTTCATCATAAGCAGTGGCGGAGCTAGGAATTTTATCTAGATAAGACACCACAGAATGTGACCACAATAAATTTCTCATAAGGAATTTCTCCACACAGTTTCGCTTTAGCGGAGGTTGCGCGCACTTGATTACGGGTATCTTGTACTATCATAGCCATGGATGATTGATCAGGAAGAGACTTACTTATGAGGAATATATATATATATATATATATATATATATATATATATACAAAACATGTCATTTTAAATCTCCATTAGAAAATGTATTCTTGCTCCCAATCTCCCGTAAACTAACAACATATGAACTTCACATATTGTTTATAAACAACTTAACATAATACGCACTTCACATATAGTTTATAAACAACTTAACATAAATGAATTGAAAGTGTAAGCACTCAACTAAAAATTAAGGCAATTCAATAACAAAATTGAGTTTAGAAAAGTTAGTAATTCTAGAATTTGGTTACAAAAATAATAGAAAATGAAGTTTGCAAGAATAAAAAATGACAAACTTGGAGAGAAGAACTATGTGTCTATGGGTGTGCACAAAATAACAAGGGGTATTTAGCTTTTAGGCCCAATTATAATTAGATAATTTGCGTTTGGTCACTAATTGATCGTTTATTAACATTGGGCCAAAATTGATGGTTGACTGCGTTGACTTTGTGTTTTTCATGACTTGACTATTGGGCCCAAAAACAGGTTTTGTGTAATGCCTAAAACTCCCTTGCACGTGTTTATCTCGAGACTTTTCAACTATCATCAAAATAACTGTCAGATCTGAGATTTGATCTAACGGTCTCAATTAAATAGCTTTAGAATTCGTCTTCTTCACTCTTTTATATTGTGAGGAAGTTCAACCATTGAGAGCCTTCAATTCATTCACAGTTATGCAATTCGCTTTACTCATGTCTTTATTTCTTCAAATTTCTCAACCGGAAAAAAAAGATTCGATATGTACAATCACATCAGTCTTAATCGAAATTTTGATTCTCCTATGCTTCTTTGTCAAAATTAATTAAACTTTGTCTGATGGTATTCATTAGGTATCGACTGTTTTTTAAACAAGTTATTGGTATGGAGAGTTTCGGCGATTTTCTGCAAATTCTCGACACTGATGTATCGTCAAATATCTTATCGTGTATGGATGACCTGTCTGATATTGTTCGTGCTAGTTTTGTGTCCCGTTCTTGGCATCAATGTGGTCAGTATATTTTATTTTCAATTCGTTCTAAGATGAAAACTTGTAAACAACATGGGTTACTGTCTGAAAACCTTTCAGTGTTGTTCTTGCAGTTGTTGAAAATGGTTTCTGCAAGAGGCCGTGTCTTTAACTTTTCCCTGAAGTATTAAGTGTTGTACATGCCATTAAAGTGGAAGACAGGATAACACCTATATTAGATTGGGCTCCGTTGACCTTAGCATGTGTGGTGTGTTTGTTCGCTCGTGTTTTTTTTTGGGGGGTTGTTAAGGGGGATGAGGTGAGTCTTGGACTGTGGTTTTGTGAAGGTAATGCCAGAAAATGATTTCAATGAAAGTTTAGTAATAGATTAATTTTCTTATGAGGAATTCGATCATCAACCTACATTCCAAGTTATTCTTTTGGATTCTGGCGGGATGCTGAGTGTTTTTCCCGTAGTTGGAGATTACGACACGTGTTACAACAAAACGGTCGGAATATAAAGTCGTGCTGGCCGTTGATCTCAAAATAACATTGATCTCTCCACGTTCATTTGAATCACGTGTAGTACACGTGTAAAGGTAAATTAGCCATTTCAGAAAGTATGGATGGATCACCGTCAATTTTGGCCCAATGTCTAATAAACGATCAACTGGTGGCCAAACACAAATTATCCAATTGTAATTGGGCCTAAAAGCTAAATTACCCAAATAACAACAAATAGGTGATCTAGTAAGTTACACATTTGCACTTAGGCTTTCTTTTTCTTGTTTTTTTCTTTTGGGTTTGGGTTGTAGACTGTGGGCCTAAGGTAGGATAACACGGGGGGGAATAGATCTACCCTTGATCATCTATTATAATAAAACAAAATGGATAGACAAAGGGTGGTCGGGATTGCATAGGGATCTGAGTTAGATGAGAGTAGTCTTTTAAAATACATTAATATGTAAAAATGCCAAATAAAGTAAGCTTACTTGATACGTATCAATACATTGTGTTCATAACGTTGGTTCAGGGGATCTTTTCAGATGTTGGTTGAATGCCTCATTTAATTTCCAAGGATTGCCAAATTAATTGGGTTTCCATCCCTCCTATTTCAATTAGAACGCTTCCTCAAATTTCAATTAGATCGAACACTAATTATACTTAATTAATTATTTTAATTATATTTGAAAATAGAAAGAAAACTCTAATACCATAACTCCTCTTTTTGACAAAGACTTTCCAAAATAACGAGTTGTTGTTTACACTTTACAACTTCTTCTTTTCCGAACGCCCTATTTCTCTTCCCCCTGTCTTCATCTCCATTAATACAACCATTAGTGTTTTCCTTACATTGCTCCACTACCATTTATTGCAATTACTCCATTGAGTTAAAGAAGATGCCTGACCAAACAATGCATCTGACCGGTAGCTACTCAATTGCTTATCTCAAGTGTATAAAACCCCAACAAAGCTCCCTCTCCCAACTCCAATAACTCTCTCACCAAATTTCTGCCATCAACGTTCCTCTACCGAATGTAAAAGGTCATATATTCATCTTTTACACAATGCTGCTTTATTCATTGTAATAATTTTTATTTAATTTTTTGGAATCAAACAGAAAACCGCAAATACACGCAAAGGAACATACTAATTTGCAATTACTTTGTAGGTGTACTAAGTTTAATTGTTTCTATGTTCATTCCCTACAAGGGCAACTCTGCCAGCAGCGATAAATTTTCGGGTATGTATTGTCGTCACCACCCCCAACCCACTCTATGTGCAAAAAATTCTTATTGATTTTTCGCTCTTTGTCTGTATTGGTGCTTCCTTTTTGGTATAAAACGTACTATATTTTTTTTTTGTGCAACTTAGTGTACAAAGGAGAACTATATAATAAGTTAGGTGCTCATTCTACAGAATAGAATTTAATTAAATTTGAGTTGTATATCACTCAGCTTTTATGTATTTCAATGTTCACTTAGTGATATGATTGTTGATGTTAAGTTAAACACCATCAAGCAAAAAGAGTAGTGTATCACTCCCATCTCATTGGTCCCCACCTAGAAAGTTCATCATAAGACGAAACTCCTTAGCACAACAAAAATCCATATGTGATTCTTGAGTTCCTGGAATCTTTCCAAAGTAGAGGTTAAAATGTGTTTTGCACAGATATGCATTACAAAATTTTCTTTCCTCTTTCTACGTAGCAGAAATAAGAATAATAAATGTTACACTGGTGTGGATTTAGTATGAACACTCTACCGAAACATACTCATCATGCCACCATAGTCCCCCCCTCCCCAGCTTCAAAAATAAAAATTTATATACTTTAAGAGTACCTAGCTAATCACTTTAGAAAGTTCACTTTGAAAATAAATCGCTTGCAAAACAGGGTAGACAATGCAATATTAAATAGATATATGATTGAATAAATATCTCTTACTTTGTTTTTGTTTTTAAATTGTTACTTTTCCAAACGTAAGATTGGGATCGATGGATACAATACCAGTGCAAGTGAAAATTAAGGAAACTGAGCATGTGATACTGCAACAAAGAACTAAAAATGAATGTGCTTGAATTTCATTAGGCATGCCAACATTGGTTATTGCTCTAGATCGCACTCTGCTCAAGTTCGGTTTGACATAAATCTTCAAAGCGTCTTCATATATACTTATTGACTAATTGAAGTTGATATCAACATGTAGGTCTTCTTCGCTTTATTACAACACAAGTGCAAATAAAAAAACACTACTAATAGGCACTCTTCTTTGAGGTACGTGCACCTCAATATGGGTTTCGTTGTTTTAATTTCAAATCTTTATTATTTTTTGTGCGCATTGATTTCATAGCTACTGATATATTCAAAGTGCTTTTTGTAAAAGGATGAAGGTGTGGGAGAAGTTTTAGTCTCGATTTGAGAAGTTGATGGTATGTATATTCTTTATGTTGTACTATGACTGATCACATTCATCACCAAAAATTTCTTATGGCTTTTAGTGGTCATACACTCATACCGATGCGTTTGTTTAATGATCACTTGGTAGTATGTACCATTAGCTTAATGCACGATATATCATTGATTTGATTGATTATCATACTTAAATGGTAAACATTGGTGTTATTGTTTCGATTGGCATTGTATATCATAACTACTTTAAGAGTTTTACCATGTCCTATATAATATATGTGTATACTTGGTGGAATGCTATAACTACTGTCAGACTTGGATAACTTTAATTTTTAGTTGACAAAGTGTGTTGTATATTATTACTTTCTTGACTTGCAAACCACCTTTTTAATCCATGACTTAAATTTAACATAGAATTTGTATTATCAATTTGTCTTTTATGCTTGAACTCTTAATTAATTTTGAACGATTTTTTTTTTCTTTTCATTTCAAGAGAACCTAGCACTGGGATTAAACTAGCTGCAGGACAAACAATTTGCGTTTAAATAGTTTCTACCAAAATAATAAGAAAGTGAAAGGAAAGAGGGCTTTGGGCCTAGATGGCTTGCGGTTTATAATCTAATCTATTCCTGATATAGTGATATACGTTTCCTAAGAACTTTTAAAGTGGGAGTCTGGGGTTTCAGTTTTACAATGAAGAAAATTAAGTATGGTAAATAAGGAGTTTCCAAAAGAAAGCCCAACGAGATGGGCTTCAACTATGGGCTTTACTAAATAGTCGAAAAACTGTTTCGGATTTTCAAGAGTATGCATAGTTCCCTTTTTGCTTTGATTTTCTTCTCTGTCTCTCAGTTCTTCCTATATGTTTTTTTTTTCTCCTAAATTTTAATCATCTCACTTTTTTCCTCAGTTCAGTTGTGACTCATTTCTCCCCAGGCATTTGGTTGTTTCTTTATAGACCAAAATTCAGTGTTTAGAAATTTGATTACTAATCTTGGTTGAAATGTGGACAGAGATTTCAAGGAAGCTACATACTATCAATGAATACATTGCACTCAGATACTCTCTCTCTCTCTCTCTCTCTCTCTATTTCACTGTACTTTTTGGTTTTTTATATGATATCTTTAGTGTGACTTTGTTCTTCTGCTATCTTATTTTCTCTATTTTTAGTAACACTCAATTTCTATATTGACAGAGATTAAGTCTTGGTTTTTGTCAAGTTAGCCTTGATTTTTCAGAGATTGTCTTTTTCTACCATGTAATTTGTTTGAATTAGAGGCTTTCAACATTATTCTTGAGGCTTCAATTAATCTCAAAAACTATTCTTCCAACGTCTAAGAATTAAGGTGAGCAATTATCACTCCAACCTTCTTAGATGTGTGTCCTCTTTTTTCCTTTCTTTTCGATATACCCTGACTATATCATTTTGAATACCAAAAATGGATTAATGTGTCACACATATATACTCTTGAATCTTGACTACCCATTTTTGGTTACTTTGTGATAGAAATATTAGAAGGAGAGTAAACGACTCAAATCCGTTAATGGAGTCATTTCAGTTATTGCCTTTTATTCTTTGTTTTTGGTGAAAACATATGGTACTTAACTTAGGTGTTATACTGCTACTATATATATTTTCCTTTGCTATAGAATTTGTATGCGGCCAACCTGCAAATTGTATGTACTGTGTAGATTGAACAGTTGGGAATTGGAACTTTCTTGACGACAATTCTTATTAATCTTTGTATTGCATCCATTGGGTGGTTGGCAATCATGGACCTCATACAGCTTGCTAAAAATGCTTGAAAGTGTTCGCCTTCATTAGGTTCTGATCTGATTTTTCAAAATTCAACTCCATAGAAAATGGTGAACGTGAACAATTTTAAATTTGCTGAATCGAGGGTTGAGTGCAAATGTAATTTTGTCGATTAGGTATGTCTCATTGAAATCCGTAAATGACTAAATTTATTACTCATTGAAATCCGTAAATGACTAAATTTATTAGCCAAACAACTCCATCTAACCTATTTCATTCTCTTTCTTTATTTTCCAATCTTTGAAGTGTGCAGGCTGTTGGCGCATACATACATAGTTTCGAAATTAGAAATTAGAAGTCGGAAAAGTTTGATGCCCCCGAATGCATAGGGATTCCCTCCACTGTTTCATCTATGTTGTAATATTGTACCAAACGCGATGATCCTATCAATGGTTGCAAAACATGATCACTTACGATCACTATCCCTTATCTTCCCTATCGCTTTCGTTTGAGATGAGCTTCTGGCTTTGAGAGAAAGACCTCCTTGCTTTCTAAATTCCAATATGAGGGGATTTTACTGGAACTGGTATGAACTCTATTATATATAATTTTCTGTTCAACTCGATTCCTTAACTTAAAATTAGAGTTCCCTGTATAACCTATTAACCTCCATAATTGAGAGAGACGGGTAGCTGGTGCACTGGGCTCCCTAATTTACTTTTTTTTTTCCCAATTCGTTTGTATACTTCCTCCCATATTTTCATTCTATTTTAGTTTTTTTGATTCAATCTATTTCAATTCCTATTACTCCTTTAATAATATCATCGAATGTGTTCACAAAAACAAAAAACCAACTGTTAAGGTATCCTTTTGTCAAATTTTAAGGTTGCTTTCGCCCACGGTACAACAACTCAATAAGGATCGGAATCGAGTGATACAGACATGCACAAACACTTTGTGTTGCGATTCCAATTGGTATGTTATTTGATTTTGGTTTAGTTTGTTGTTGAAGTTTGTTCCTCTGCAATATCTGACATGGTTTAATTTGTTACCCAGGTAAGTTTTGGAACAAGAAGTCCTCCATTTGGCAAAGTGCGTCATTAGCTTTCAATGGATAATTGCAAATATAGACCTTTGGAGGGATTATAGGGGAGTTCAAGTCTCTTCACAAAAGGATGCATGCAAATCAAAATCAAAATTGAGTTAGATTTTATTTAGTTGAGAATGGAGCCTTCCAGTAGAAATATTTCACTTACTACAAGGTGATGCCATGAGCATTAACAACCTACGTAAATGCAATCAAGGTGTAAAGGATTACAGAGTTTGCACTCCAGATACGAAGGGACAATTTATAATGAGTTCCAGACGTAATGGGAAATGATATACTAGGCCAAAGGTCTGCTAGAGCAAGCTTTTATGGAATTCACATTTAAAGTAATTACTACTTGCTTGGATTGGGATGGCAGAAAGAAGAATCTCTTGATCATTTGTTCTGAGAATGTGACACTACAAAGGAACATGGTCATGGATTTCAAAAAAGTTTAAGGTCAACTCCGTCTTTCACAATTTAAAAGACACTATAAATATTTGAAATCGAACAATTGCATCGATTAAACACCTATGGAACACTCAATGGTGTCTGGAATTGTAACTATATGAAAGAACACAAAGTGCTGCAAAAAGACGAGAGTAATAACTTGGAAAACTACAAGAGGGAAGTGATCAGGCAAATTCAGCACACTGGCTCTCTGAAAGCAGCTATGTACACCACAACCACTGAAGTGGAGACCATCATCCCATCAAATAGGCTCTGAAGGTCACCAATAGAGAATGACTACAAATGGGACTTGCCCGATCAAGATACCATTAAAATCAATGTTTAGCGAGCTTCACTTAGTAGTCTTGGTGCTGCTGGATATGGTGCTATCTATATATAGAAATTTAAGATGTGAAATCCTACAAGTTATATGCAAGAATATTGGAGTTGGTACCAAGTATCTTGCAGAAGTTTTAGCAATCCTAAATAGTGTCAAGGAAGCTCTACGCAAATGTCGAGAAAAGAATCTAGGTGAAGTGGACTGGGTGGATGTGTTTACTGCACTTGGCGTGCACCACCCAGCTGCCCTAAAACATCAAACACAGATGAGAAAATTGGTTGAACAAGTTTCACTACTGAGCAATAACAAATACATTGGGAGAAGCAAATTTTGTCGTCATTGATCATGTGGCCAAGCAAGCTACAACTTTACTACACCAAAAGTCCATAAATGTTTGTAAGGAGTTATCCAAATGTGGAGCAACCTATCTTAGATTTGAATAAGTGCATGTACTTCATCATCATATATTTTTTTTGTACCTTATACGTACTCTTTTACTGATATACTTTTTCTAATTCAAAAAAAAAAAAATTGTAGAACAATTGAATTTCATAGAATTCATTTTACTACTATATTTGTTTTTTTAACCATTAGTGTAAATCAAGAAATTCAATAAATGGGGGACATGCGTATGGTAGATATTGTTTTGAAACCCTTCGAGGCTAATTCTCATTGATACTTAAAAGGTTTATTTAATGAATTAAATATTTTGTAAATGAATGAAGAGTTCGCATAAATAAAATTGGTTTGTAAATTAAATGAATTATTACATTTGGAATCCCAATAGTTATCTTTAAAATATATACTACCGTTTCATATACACTTCCATCTCTATGTTTTAAATGCATTTATGTTTGATTAACTTTCATTTTCATTAGACAATAATTTTCCTTTTATAGGTTTTGCAAGTTCTAATTAAGTACTAAAACTCAATCAATATTGGGCTTAAGGTGTGGGGTTTTTTTTTTAATTAGTTGGGGTTCATACATGGCATCAATTTTACGAACAAATAACAATTCAATGGTCAAATTGCCACTAGGTTTGTAGAATGCGTTGAAATGCAATTGAGGGGTCTTTAACTCTGTTCATAACGTTTGAAATAATTAGTTAATGAATTAAATATTTTTTGAAACATTTGCCAATGAAATGCCACACATACTCACACACAATTAGAAGCTCCACCACCATTTATGTTAAGACACTTTCCATCTAGCTCAACCAAATTTTAGAAGAGCCTGCAATTTTAAGAGCATGAGTGAATCATTCTTCTCTACAAGTTCCAAGGCAAAATTTATATTAGCCTTTACTTTTATTAAATTTGATCCAATTTGGATATTATAATTGGTTTGGTTTGTTTTGATATAATTAGATCAGCTGTGTTCAACTGGTTTTAGTGGATCAAATTGCATTTTATGTTGTAAATTGATTTTATTTTTGGACTTCATTTCAATCTCCTTACTCTCTAATTACCCCATTTTCCCCTTTAGTTTGCAACCTCAAATTCTTAATGGAAATATAATTGGAAATATAAGTGTAAATCACTTAAGTTTTATTATTACTGATATTGACTTCTCTTTGATTGTTTTTGGAGTTGAATTCTTGGCACCCAACTTTCATCTATTCAACATATATAATTATGATTAATGGCATATGGTTAACGGTTTGCATCCTCATTTTAACGCATTTGATTGCAGAACTTTAAACTCACATCTATTTGGGTTGGAGATTGCAATGACGATGAACTAATCACTTTTAGTCTTCACATGGTCAACAATCTTTTCACACTATTATGTTTTTGATCCATGCCATAAACGTTGTTTTTTGTTTTGTTTTGTTTTTTTTTTTTTTTTTTTTTTTTTTTTTTTTTTTTTTTTTTTGCACTTAAATTTGTCATTTCTATTTTCACTTCTGTTTGTCTTTTGGAAACTGGAATTTTATACTATAAAGTTTGTGTGTAGGTATTTCATTTTTGTTTCTCTCACTCATTGAGCCTCAACATCACTTGTGATGTAAGTTGGGATCAAATGGTTTGCTCATGATTGTGTTTGTTAAGTTGTTTGCTTCTTAATTCCACATAGCATATATATAATAACTACCAATTGTTGTAAGTGGCCCGTCCGGCAATTCATATTGTACGTCAATAGCCCACGTCGTGTTGCTCAAAATTTCCTATAATTTGGCCAACTTTGTACAATACTACATTTGATTAGGCCCTTCTCATTTATCACTCTCACCATATTGCATGCTTCCTTTTCCTATCGCTCTATTATCATTTTCATACTGATTTAATGGTGTTAATGTCTGAATTGAGTTCCAAGTGATTGGTAGTCCAACTTTTAAACGAGACTGTAAACACAAATTTGTCACAATCAACGCTTATATATCATTATCACCGTAAACACCATGTGTAAGTTTCATCATATTAACTTCCAGGCTTATGAATATGTAGACCCCAAACCATTAATTTACAAGGAAAACCTAATAAATGAGAATGAGGTATGTAGAAGGGACATTATTGAAGCTAGAATGTTCTTGGAAAGTTGAAATCTATCAGTAAGGGAAGTAAGTGTAAAAGCCAAGAAAATTTGCACCAGCTTTCACATCCTTCTTATTTTACTCAACCCAGCACTATGGTGTCTTAGTACAATATTTAGAAATTTGAAGGCTTCTCTTTGGATGTGTAGGAATTTTATCAAGGAGCTATACAACCTCGGACTTAGAATGCCGGATGTAATGGTTTTTCCATGGGGCATTGGCCTTAGAGAAAGAAAAGTTCATTTTATGGAAATTGTTCTATTAAGGAGTTCATGAAGGCTGGTGTCTAGAAATTTCAATGGAAGATTTAGTGATAATTTGAAATTGTATTCTCAAATGGATGTTGGTGTCCTACTTGATTTCATTCCGAGTAAGTGTTGTATTTACATAATTTTTTAATCCGTCTTAATGCTATCTATATCATCATTCATTACTTCATGGGATCCCTTACTTCATTAGCTTCCACGTGTTTTGAACTTTTAATTTTCACTTGATGAGCTGATGTTTTGGTAAGCAAGTAGCATACCATACAACACAACCAGAATTTGTCTAATAGACTTTCTTCTCACTGGGGTTTGGGGTTTGTCCCCATTAATTTGCTTGGAAACTAGATTTTGTTGTAACAACATTTTTTAGAATCTCTTTATTGTGAATGTCGCAGGGTGGTGGTAGTAAGATAAGAGACTCAAGGATATATTTGATTTGATCAATTTGCACTTCACAAACACTGAGTACTAGTGTAATAGAATCTACGACAATGGATCTGCTTGGGTGAAAGTGGCATGGGGCAAAAGCTTAGGCATACACATTTCCTCCTAATTCTTAATCGACAATTTTTCTCTATCTTTCGATTTCATGGGAGTTCAACTCATAAAAGGAGAACTTTAAACTACACTTATGACTCTTGAGGAAGCTCTACGAGATAAGTGTACTTCAAAACCAGTTCTCGATCAAGAATGCATAAAAACAAGTTTTGGACTAAGTTCTTGCAAAATCAGGAATTTTTCTTTTGTTTTTCCATCGATTCATGAATTTATGAAGACTGGATTGGGTTGTAAACATATTCATCTCGATCTGTACATGGTACTATAGAAAGATTCACCTGTCAGTTGCTAATTCTTCTTAAAGTTGCATATAAACTATTCATTGTAGTAATTGATTTGTGATTAGTGCTCATTGTAATTGCCAAGTAAAATGTCCCACTCAACTCGGAGAAAATAGACGAACAAAGTCGACTGATGAGTTGAGGCAAGAGAGTACGACTTAATAGAAGAAAAAACAAGAAATATTTAATTAAGCTAGAAGAAATATGGGTTCTATTATATTATTATTACTAGACTAGAAGATTTAGATTCAGTTCAATCCATTTTCTTATCTAATGCACGACGCTTTGCTATTAATTGGTGGCTTAGGTTTTTCCCATTGAGAGCCTTCATTAAGGATGTCATGTTTGTCACTTCTTATTCCGGTCTTGACTACATAAGTACGGAAAACATGAAATTTGAACTTTTGGGTATATGTTCTCACTAATTATACTATAACTCATTTCCTTGAATAAATTGAGATCAAGACGTATATGCTACTTCATAACCAACCGTGCCTATGGCACGGGTTATACCTAGTACGTAATATAGAACAAGGTAAAGATTTGGAAGAAACAGATTAGGAAATCTCGATTAATAGAGAAGTGAAGAAAAAAAGATAAGAGATTTAGACGAATAAGAACAATATGTTAAAGAAGAAGATGAAGATGATAAGTAGAAAGATAGATATTAGCAAAGATAACTCAATTAAGAGATTCTTGAATAATAATCAAATCATAATCTCTACTAGTAGTATAGCCTATAATGATCGTAGCCTCTTAAATTCATCCGGGTCTTTTTCTGACGCATAATACCCTTGATGAATAATAAAATCAGATGCCTAGATATTTATTAATGAGGACTTCTTTGTCTTTTTATGCCTTTATAAATTTTTAGTACCGATATTATCTTTAAATACAAATATTGCTTAAGACCTTTAAATAGGAGCAATCAGTCTTTTCATGTGGCAGTATATTAGAAAACCAAATCCACGCCATTCTCAATTGTACACATTAGTATAAATGCCATTTAATTAGCAATAATTGGGTTATTTAATAAGAGGTTAAAAGTCTAATTAGAGAATACGAACCGATTATTTTCCCTTATCAAGAAATTGGGCTAGAGAGTCTCATTTAAAAAAAAAACAACTCTAAAGCCCTATCCATAATTTTTTTGGGTTTTAATACCCCTACATTGTTTTTATTAAGCCATAAGTGTTTTTTTAGAAAATCTTTAGAATCTAAGCTTTTGACTCGAGAAGGTGCCACATGTTATTTTTTAATATAAATTATTCTCTTTTTCACCCTTCCAAAATAACTACTTGTTTACCGAGAATAAAGATTGAATAAGATAACTACTTTTAGATAACGATAACTACTAGAACAAAAAAAATAGTAGATTTTGGGTTTGAATCCTATCTGTTTTCATCTGAATGTGGGCGTTATAAACTTATACATTTCAAAATGCAGATGCACCATGTTATAAATTATATATTTTAAAATGCAGATGCACCACGTTATAAATTATACATTTTAAAATGCATACACACCACATATTTTAAAATGCAGATACAAAATGCATTTGATTATTTATTTTGTGGGTTTGATTAACTACTATTAAATGAAACGGGTTGGTTTAGAGTTTAATGTTTATAAATTTAGGATATAGGGATTAGGGTTTAGTGTCTTAAGGTTTAGGCTTTAGGTTTAGGGTCTAGTTTATAGGGGTTAGGGTTTAGTGTCTTAAGGTTTAGGGTTTAGGCTTAGGGTCTAGTTTATAAAGATTTTGGGTTTAGTGTCTAGTGGTTTGGAGTTTAGACTTAACGACTAGTGTCAAATGCCTCCACAAAATATTGGAGGCATAATATTTTTAGTTTTTCATTTCGAAAAGCTAGTGTCTGTGAGGGGTGTACTTTCAGTATATAGCATTTGGGCCCTCATATAGGCACAAATCTTTTGGTGCATTAAACAAAGAAGTAACTCATACACTGATGCACCCTAGATGCCCTCTTTTCATTATATACATTTTTAAATGTGAAGGCAGGTAGTTATAAGTGAATTTTTTTTGTGTGAAATTCAATTTTTGTTTTGTATCCCATCTATTCCTGGTAAAATTGGATAACAGGTGGTTAGTTCCATATTCTGGTCAAATTGGGGTATTAAATTCTAAACAAATTTAAGAGGAGTCTTAGGACTACTAAATATTTATAACTAACTCCTCTAAACTAATTTCGCGTTTCCCTTATCTCCCATCTCTTCTGTTTCTCATAATTTTTTTTTCTCACAATGAACCCAATTGCTATTTTTCGTTCACTCTCACTATGGAATCTCTTCGTATCCATCACTCCATCACAGGCCATGGAGGAGGTGAGACACTGTTATATTTTTATTCATAGATTTGTGATCCCTCTTCAGTTGTATAGCGAAATTGAAATCCAATTCTTAGAAAGTTATTTGTAATCAGATTGTTTTTCTTACTCTTGAAATACTCGGGGTTCTATCTACCAAACCCTTTCGCTGTTTAAACAAAAACGAGGCAACGAAAATCTGTTTCTTCGGCATATGTTCTTACAAATTTTATTTGATTGCTTACGTTTTATTCCTTTAGTTTTGAGTCTGTTAAATCTGTGATTTTCCAAAAGAATTAGAGAAGCATGAGGATTAGAGATATCAAAGCTCATTGATTGCAATGAACAAATTACAGACATGATGATCAACGGTGGCGATGAAGGTTAGTAGAGGTTTCTGAAAATGGCTATTGGTATTTGGGGATTTCATGGGTTTTGTAATTTGAGTATTTGTGTGTATGTTGTGATGATTTAGGCATATAGTGGGGCCTTTCCCACAACAATTTTGGATGTATTGTTTTTAATCTCTCTGTATATTTTCATGCATATTTTCATACACGTATGAGGCATAACCTTTTCTAACCGGCATGATTTGTGCCAAATACGTGTTGTTGAGTATAACACTATCCGCAGTCAGCTTAATACAATTAATAGAAAGCAAGGTGGAAGGTATGATTACTTTCCTAGGCAGAAGCCTCATTTACGATGAAAACTCCAGTCTGGACTCTGAGTTATTCTTGAAATTTTTATTGCATCCCGAATCTATTACATGTCTTCTCTCTGTATTGATGTAGGGCAGTTTGTATCAAGATTTGATGTGGCTAACTTAAGTCTTCTCATTGCAGTTTAGCTGTCCAAGAACTTTCTAATATAGTGAAGCCATAGGATATTGTTACCGGAACAATTTAAATTTAAATTTTCTTTGGGTTTACCATTTTTTTTTTATCCATTCAAGCTTATGATGAATTTTGGCAGGCTAGTGAGTTGAGGGATAGGGAAATGGACCTCAAGGCCCAGATCACAAGTTTAATTGACGAAGGTAAAGAGAAACCCAGGGCAGAGAGTGAGGCAAGTGATTCAGGTCCTGTCGTGACAGAAGTTGACATACAACATATTGTGTCTTCATGGACTGGAATCCCAGTTGACAAAGTATCAAGTGATGAGTTTAATAAACTCCTCAAGATGGAAGACACACTCCACCAAAGAATCATTGGTCAGGCTGAATTCGATTCTATATTGGTAGGGCTGGAATTCTCATGTTGATACTTGGTGAGAAATCTTGATTTTATTTCTTTCTGTCATGACAATTAATTGGTGTGTGAATCAATTTTCTGGCAACAATTAAATTATTTAGTTAATTTTCTATCATTAATGTGTTAGTTCGAAGTATATATCTATAACTTGAAGCTTTAGTTCTCATGATTTCTACTTCTGATTGGTATATAGTCATCCCCGACGGAGTATAATCGCATGGTCTGTAGATTTCGTGGTTTGTCTTGAGTATTGAGAATATATGTAGGCCCTTTTTCACTTGTATATGAGATGTGTTTCTCTTAATAATATTTCATGTCAACTTAAATAACTTTTTCTTTCTCAATCTCACTTTGAAGGGTGCACAGTGCACATGCCAATTTGTCAAGGTTGAAGAAATATGAGGACACCAGTGATCAAATATCCACCAGGCTTCCGATATCTTCCAACTGGCTTACAACTCATAGTGCCTTATCTCAATAACAAGCTCCGTGATCCCCACTTCAAATGTACAATGATTACTGACGCTAATGTTTATGCCTGTCATCCACAGGAACTGGTTGGTATGTAATCAGTTTTACTTATTCATCTCAAACTATATATATGTCTGCCTTTGTTCTTAGTTCATAGTTATTGGTAGGTAGATAACATCTTTTATTGGTTTCTATTATGCAATTCTGCTTCTTCTGTTCTTTTGGGTGTATTGTGAGGGTTTCGTTATTGGAAACTTTATATGAAGTGATGAATCAGACAACAACAACAACGTGAAGGGAGGGTGGAACCATATATTAGATGTAGCATGAACCAATCAAAGAAATAAAACTGAGCAAGATTGATGATCTCTAATTATTGGATTCAGCATTCTGTGTTCTGCTATATATTGTAAGTTGTAACCATTTCTTATATATCATGCCGGAAATCACTAAACTTAGTAGGGAACTATGGAAGTTTTATCGCCTAAACGTTTCATCAGTATATCTCTGTGGTGCTAGATATTCTTCTAATATAATGCATTCATGTTGCAGAAAAGCACAGGTTAAATGAAGAGGACGGCGAAAATACAAAGAGGGGGACAGACCAGATCATGAGGCTGGTAATGGATATTGGAAAGCCAGTGGGTCCAAAAAAGAGTTGATAGATCAAGATAAAAGAAAAGTTGGTCTTACGAGAGCTCTGGTCTATTATGAAGGGAAGAAATTAAAGTCAAGGATAATCCTGGGAAAAAAACAGATTGGATCATACATGAGTTATGGATTCCAAAATATCAAATACCTAAGAACAAGCAAAGCAATTAGATGAAGGTACCTTCTCAGCATTTTCTAACTCTATTTCAACATAATATGATCTGTAGTACAGTTATGAATTCATGTTTATTTGTTTTGAGCACTGCTCGACATTAAGCAAAAGACTTTAGAGCAATTGTATGACTGTCGCGTGAAATCCATGTTTATGCTCCCTTAGAAAACGTAAATATAGGAAACTCTAAAGTCCTTGCATACCGACCATCTCAATTCATGCACAATTCAATAATTTGTTTGTTTTTGTTGTTAGTTTCATTTCAATACTTATGTCATATGGCACACATGAATGAATTAATGTATATGTGACGCTTTGCTTCTTTCAAGTAGATTCATCTCTATCTACTGATTTTTATACATGCTATGCTATTGTTTCAATTCTCCAGCTAGATGATTGGGTATTATACAAAATACACTACAATATCACGAGAGACAAAAGTAAAAGGCAAGAAGGAAGTGACAATGAAGATGATGTTGTTCAAGGCCAAGCTAAAGGTGAGGCAAAAGGAAAAGGCAAGAAATATATAGGAAGCAATGGAAAAAGGAGAAGGCAAGAAGGAAATGACAATGAAGACGATGTAGATCAAGGCCAAGCTAAAGTTGAAGGTAGCAGGAATAATCTAGAAAACTTAAAGGTTGACAGTGAATTTGCTACAAGCATAGAGGAAGCAACGGAACTCTTGGATGAATATTATATACCTGTTAGTTCTGTGGAAGATGTTCTTTTACCCCCAGTCTGCAACAACTTCTGGTCTCCAGAAGATTATGCTCACGATGACAATCAACAAGTACAAGTCCCAATCGGCAATATCTTAAATTCACTGGAAACTAGTAGCGGAGTTGATTATAAAAGCCAAGAAATGTTTGCCAATATAGGTACTTCACAGGAAAATGGTTGTGGAAATGGTTTTAATTGTCACAATGCAGAAGTGTATGATAGCTAGTTTCTCAATATCTAGACTTCACAGGCAAATAGTGTTAAGTGTCATAGGACAGGAGTCAATGATGACCAGCAGTTTCGTAATGTCCATACTCAGGCATATGGTGGAGGCAAGAGTTTTAACTGTCAAAGCGCAGTAGTCTATCAGGCAAATGATGGTGACAACAGTGTCAATTGGCAAGGGGCGGAAGTGTATGGTAACAAGTTTCACAGCGTCCATACTTCACAGGCATATAGCGACTACAGTGGTGCAAGTAGTCGAAGCATAAAAAGCTACAATGATCAAGTTGGCAATGCCTCTGATATATATACAAGCAGACAAAGGATGTTACAGCCGCCTTCAAAATTGGTAGCCTATTTCTGAATTTGGATTTAAATCGTTGGATGGAGTGTCTCCTATTTCTTCTTCATAGTTAGCATACTATTATTTTTCTCAGATTTGTTATATCTAGGATATTGTTGTAATACAACATTCATTTTAGACTTTTGAACCATATGCTGCAGAGGAGTTGTAGGGTTTTACATTGAGGCGAATAAAGTTGCTTCCTATTGTCTTTGTGGAACTCAACATAAGCTCTTATTGTCTGATGAAGGGGCATAAGAATTGCTTAGTGCGCAAAACTTGAAATTTTTGTTAAACCCTTTCAAAGAGTTCACAAAGTAGGGTAGCATTACAAGCTTTTCTGTTGTGTCTGTAGAAGGTATGCTATCAAATAAGTGTTTATATTGTGGCCTTCTCATGTTAATGTCTTTGAGCATAAAGCCACAAACATGGCTCGATAGTTTTTCCAACTTAATTGGTAAGCGCCATTGATGTGGGCCTGCCACTAGAAAATGGCCTTTTGGTCTTTGATGTTACTCACTCCATTCCTGGACTCCTAGGGCATATTCTAGCTCTTCTATTGCAGCTGTAAGTAGCTCTTTTCTACCTGCGTAGTTGTAAGTAGCTGTAAAATGTATCTATATTGCGGGTGGTTGTTTCCATGGGTGGCCGGAGATACCCAAAAACAAAAAAGTCCGGTCTCGGTGCAACACCATCGCCAAGGATTGATCCAAGAACTTTACTCATAGGTTGAAGTTGGGAACCAATTGACCCCAAAATATTGATATTACAGGTTCTTGCTCTCAAACGATGCTCCAGCTTCATGATGTTTATGACCCAAACAAGGTTAGGGGTTTAGTAACTTTGAATGTGTATATGTGCAGATGTGCTTACTTAGCTACTAATTCTTTTCCAAATGGTACTGTTCATCAGATAAATATCAAGATCAAGATTGTTTCTGGAACACCATGTGGAGCATTTGCTGTGGAAGCTAAGCGTGCTCAAGCTAACCGGGTTGGGTTGGACAAGTAAGACCAATATATCCAAAAGCATATTTTAAACTTAAATGCATGCAATTTTCTTTATGAGAATTCAAAACTTGGTAGTTCTTATTGAAGATTTACTTTTACGTTGTATACTTCCCCTAATCCCATTTGCTTTATACTCAAATTGAAGATCCTTATCAAAGGTACCTCTAATACAGGGATGACTCAGTTAATAAATATATCCTAATAATGTACAATAAAAAAATATGGTATATTACTATATTTGGTGGTGTTTATTGGAGAAAGTTGGCGATAAATCCAACGCCTAAAATATCCATGTTAGAATAGGAAATATCTAATTTAATGAATTATAAAAAGGCCATCCAATTATGATTCTAGATAACTATAACAATCTGAAATTTAATCTATTTAAATGAGTAAAGAAATATTTTCTAACTTAATTAAGTTCATCCTATAGATACTCGGTTAATATTGGAGTATCAATGGATTCAATGGGTTGTATTCTTGATGATTTCTTGCATATATGTGAGTATGATGCATGTAACACCCGTATTTAAAATACGTATTTTATTTATTAATTTATTAATTTAATTAGTTATTTAAAAATCTGTTGGATTGGATTTGGGGCATGTGGGCCTGATTTCTGGGCCCGAGTCTGTGTTGGGCTTGGGTTTCAGACCCAAGTATAGAATCACATTGTTCTAGAGAATAGGGTTTTGAGAGAATAAAAAAATAATAAAAATGGAGGCGGCTTGTTTGCTCGAGCGTTGGAGTCGCGACGACTCGGACTAGGAGGAATTCGTCGAGCTGTTAGTTAAGGTGAGTAGCTATTTTGTTATTTCACCGGATTTATAGTTTTCGTGTATCGGTATATACTATCTAATGTTTATGTTTTTTTATATACTACTCATTATATTGTTTTATTCGGCGCCGATCCATGCATTGTTAAAACTCTATTGAAAAGCATTTGTGTTGTTAAAACTCGAACTCGAAATTTGGGATTTGAGGCTGTTGGAACTTCGGAAGTCGTCAATGGCGGCGTCGCGAGTCCAACAAAGAAATCGCCCGATTTTATTTGAACATTTATGATTTTATTTCTTGTGTTGTGGGGTTGGGTTATTAAGTGAGTTTAGTATCAATTTTTATTGAACTGTTGTAGCTCTGTTCAAGCTCTGAACAGGCACTAATGGCGTCGCCCAGAAAAAAAAAAGGGGAACGAAATCCTATTAATTTGGTTGAACTCTTTAGTTTTGATGTTGGTTGATGGTGTACGTGTGAAGTGTATTGAAGTTTGGCTGGGTGCTGTTGAAGCTTCAACAAGCGTTAATGGCAGCGCAAACCCCAGTATCATTTTTTGGATTTTGTTGTTTGTTTTGTTAAAGTGTGGTTGGATTAAGGGGGTTATTGGTTGTGTGTGGGGTTGTCGAGTAAGGGCTGTGGGGAGGTGCTGTCGGAGGTGGTGGAAGCCATTAATGGCGGACGGTCTCAGATCTAGTTTTGGTCGAGATGTTGAATTCCATAAATTTGGAGGATTTCGTGTTTGTTAAAGTTGTGGGGTTTTTCATCCTCACCAATTTCGGTTGGTTTTTCTTGATGGTGGCGATCGGAACTGGTGGTGGCCGATTTGGGTGGCTGCTGGAGGAAGAAGATTACCGGCTGGGCCTTGGGCCGGTTTTCGGTTTTTGGGCTATTTTGGTTTTGTTTTGGGCCGGTTTAGATTAAGTTGGTTGGGCCAAAAACTAACTAGATTTCTTGGGCCAGTTTCATTAGTGTGTTGGGCTAGTTTTGATTAAGTGTTGGGCCAATTTTGATTAAGTGTTGGGACATTTTCAGTTTAGTCTTTGGGCCCAAGATTAGTTTAGTTTGTTATGGGACCAGTTTCATTTTAGTGGTTTGTGGCCGAATCAATTAAGGTTTTGGGCCAGTTTAAGTTTCATTTTCTGTTAGCTTGGGTCGAACCCAATTAGCTTTCTTTGGACCGGTTTTTCTGTTTCTGTTTTGGGCTTGGTCCATATGTTTTAAAGTGGGTCAGGTTGATTCACTATGCCAATGTAGACTTTGGGGGCCGGGTTTTAAGGTTTGGGTTTGGCCAGTTGGGTCCGAACCATTACCTTAGCCATGACATGAACTTTGACCTTAGCCATGAACCATGCCTATGACCATGAACCTGTTGAACATAGAAACGACAGTTTGACTTTGACAATGACAATTTGACTTTGACCATGACGTGTTGACTTTGACTTTGACCGTTGACAGTGGAAAGTTGACTTTTTCAAGTTTTTCGTATATTTAAGTATATGGACTAATATAGTAATAAAATATTGTCGAACATTGTATAACCTTGTTTGTCATTATCTAATTAAGTTTTGACGTGAGTAGTGCAATAATGTATTGGCACGTGACAGAATAAAAGTAGTTATGAGATATAATTGAGATATTTTCTAAATTTTGTGGCATAGTGCAATAAGGTATTTGACCTGCACGGGATATAGTGGAATTATTATGAGTCATAAATGGATGACACTTGAATAAATTACGTAACGAAAATCCTAGAACCTAGCTACCACAACTCATGTGATTTGGCCCTTCTGGCGTTTCAGTGAATCTGAATGGCCTTCGGGCATAAGTAATGTGATTGGCCCTTCTGGCGTTTTAGTGAATCTGAATGGCCTTCGGGCGTAAGTAATGTGATTGGCCCTTCTGGCATTTCAGTGAATCTGAATGGCCCTTCTGGCGTAGCCGAATAGTGACTTGATTATTCCATTCGCAAAATAGAACGAGACGCGCGATATTTTATGCCGAATAGTGGCAGTACTTACATAATGGTTTTCGTGTGAGGGTTACCTGGTGTGCGGCATCCCGCTCAAGGTAGTTACGCACGGAGTGGTTCATTATGTGAGGGGAGGCATATGGATGTACATGTTCGGCGTTGGGAAGCGATTGTGGTAGCTATGGAAACTAGGTAAGACATAGATACGACGTGATTTTAGGGACACACAAAGAAAGCCTTAAATAATATAATTAGGGTAATGTGTTGGTTAATAATATATCTTTAAATATATGATTGGATAGAGTTTTGCAGAAGGGTGGGTCAAACTAATTATTTGGGCAGAGACGACCCGCTCTGTAATTGAGCATGAAATGCGGTACGGATATAATATACTTGGTTGAGTATTTGTTTAGTTAGAACCTAAGGCGCCTCGATGGAGGAACTACATGCCTTTTTATTATGCGTATGGTTTGTTGTGTGGTTAGTGGGAAGTTAAGGCGCCTCAGTGGAGGAACTACCTGCCTTAATTATTGTACTTAAGGATGTTATATTAGTCGTTGAAAGTTAAGGCGCCTTGGTGGAGGAACTAACTACCTTATGGATTGTGTATATATTTGTATAAGAATATGTTGTATTTTAGAGCTACTCACACCAGCATTTTTATAATGCTGACCCGATTTGCATGTTTGCTTATCGGGTGTGTTAATTAAATGAACATAGTTGATAAGTCTTGACAGATTTAGTGTTGAAGAAGGTTGGTTGCTGCTTGAGGTTTGCGTTAGCGTTGCATTTCAGGATATGTTTTGTTTTCCCTTGAGGTGATATAGAGTTTTAGTTGAGACAAAGTTATTTGTATTTTCATTTGTAAATTTTTGTAATGAAGAGGACTTTTGTTAATTTGAAATTTTTACTGGTTTTTAAATTATCCGCATATTTAAACTGTTTATGGGTTTTTGGGAGTTGAGAGTGCGTCACACTTCGAAGATCGAAGAGTCGGGAACAAATATTGTTTTTTCCGAATTCTGTCGAAATTCGGGGTGTGACAATGCATTCCATTTCATAATGCAGTTACTATACAAGAATCATTCCCTTTGACAATTGCTAAGTTTATGGTCGTATCTGGGACCCAGTTTCAAGCCAACACCCAATGCATGAATACTCATAAGAAGAGCGTACTTCTATAGATTCCCCACCCGTCTCACTCTACCTGCGAGTAGCTAGCTGCTTGTGAGTAGATGGTTGCAACATACCAGCTATTATAGTGGAGGACAAGTCAGAGCAACCTATTTCTTTTTGTTATTGATGTACTTTAATTATTATATTGATGTAATATCCTATGTAGACTGAGTATGCCGTTGTGCCGCATATGTCATTGTAGCTCCATTTTAGATGATTGATTAACAAACCAAATGACTCAGCTCTGGAGTGTATGTCCCATTATTCCAATTCAATACCTATAGTTGCATATTACCTATTTACCTAAGGGTTGGATACTGATTTCAGTGAATAACGTTACATAGATGCTTTTGATGCACTAACCTTTTATCTTTGTCGTTTGCAACGTGCACTTGCTAGGATGAGAGGCTCAAAGTACATGTTATTTGGAGCTATATTTAAAAGTTTATTGCTTACATGTCTGGAAATCAAATAGGAATGGAGTTCCATTCAATTCAAATTTTAAACGACCATGCCAGTGTGTCTGCTCAGACATAATGTCAATTGTAAGTGTGCTCACCCAAATTATGTTTACACTTTTCGGCAAGTTTTGTTTAACATCAGCGTGCATAGCACGTGCATCTTGCTAGTAATCATAATGGATTGGTTTACAAAATATTAGAGAAACTATATTTATAGATATGGTTTCTTGAACTCTAAACATTGCAAAATAGAAACTATCTCTAATTCAAATTTGGCACGAATTAAGAAATAATTTAACTCCTAATAATAGTATTATAGAATCATCTAGAACATAGGTATTATATCCTACATCATTCTCCTCTTCATTGAAACAACTCATCCTCAAGTTGAAAATTGTATGTAGAAAACAACCCATGGGTTTAGAAACTAGATTCCCATAATATTTTTCTTTGAAAGAACTCGCTCTTGAGTTATGCATGGGAATTATGAGAGTTTTCATGTTTGCCTCCACCTAGAGATGGTTTTTTCCGAAATTCCGAATGGTGGAGACAAGTTGACACTTAATGCCTCCACCTAGAGATGGTCTAAGTTAACTATGTGGTGTGGCCTTGTAAACAACAACAACGACAAACTAAAACATAACAATTCACAAATTTGACCTACTAATGGAATCATTTCATTTCTCGTTTTCCCTAAATATATTGAGGGTGTGTTTGGTAACGAGAAATAAAATTCTAGTGAGAAATTGAATTCTATGAGAATTGAATTGCTAAGGTTTGAAGTGAGAAATTGGTTGTTTGGTGTCCCCTAAGAATTATTGCTTTCCTAAATTTAAGAGTACATATGTCTTCAAATGGCATACGTAATTTGAAGACATGTGTACTCCTGGTGCAAGTGCTGATTAGCAAAGTCGATAAAACCTTTGGGTGATGATACCATAGGTCTGGGCTCGAACCCCGCTAGCATCAAAGAGTTACTGGTCTCATTTAAAACAGGCTTGCTAATATAAAAAAAATGGTTATTTAGGCTTTAGTCCTACTTATTATGGGGTATTTAGATTTTAGTCCTAAAATTATCGATGATTAGGTTTTAGTTCTACTTCCATCTGTTGACCTTGAATTGTCTCAATTAACTGTGGTCAAATCGTTTTCTAATAATATATTTTTCAATTTTTTTGTAAATAACCAAACTAACGAACGAGGATTTAGCTAAAGGTGGCTATATATTAGTCACTGAATAATGGGTCTAGCAATGCCAAAGATAACTCCAAAAGAAGCTCAAAGGCAGTTTGACCAAATAAAAAGCTCAGAGGCAGTCTGACTTGCAACCTTCACTTGACTTAGAAAGAAGGCATTTGACTTAAAATAGAGCACATTAAAAAACATAAAAAACTTACAAGTACAAACAAAGAACCACTGTAAACAAATGCTTGTGCAGCAGCTTGCATGCCACCCACCCTCAGAGAAGAAAAAGTTGTTTTAATAAGAGTTTCATTCAAAATAAGCCCAGGGACTTAAGAACATCTTAGTCCTGGCGCTTTCAAATGGCGCACTGCTTATCCTGGACGAAAAACATTCGGAGAAGTCCAACAACACAGCCTTATAACTCACCTCATCTCCTTTCTTCTTACGAAGAGAGCCAACAATTGCACTAACACCCGAATAGATGACTGAACTAAGTGCAGTCACATGCACATTCATAGTGTATAACTTCAACCCCAGAGTCTTATACATATTGTCATATAAAGTCTTGAAAGACACACCTCTATTTCTCGCATCCCACGGACCATGGACAGAGCCAGGATTCTAAGCCAGGGGTGCGAGATTATGTGCACACCCCACCCCACCCAAAAAAAACGTATGCAATTTTTTTTTTTTTTTTTGTCAAAAGGTCTAAACAATAAAGATTAACAAAATTATGCATTTATTTCAATTCACAAAACTAGAGTGTGATGACTACTAAGAATTTAATATGGAGTGATGAAGTTAACTACTTAAGCATTTAAGCCATTAATTGATACTACTATGTCTATACATATCTACATAATCTAGTCTATAACAATTCAATAAATTGTTAACTTCCTATAATACTATAAGTCTATATAACCCTACTATCATGTGGAGAAAACAATAAAATATTAACATTGAAAGTAAAAAATTACCTTGTTTTGTTTTGTTTTTTGTTTTTTTAAGTGGAAATTTTATTAATAATGATAACGAGTTTTACAAAATAATTAGGAGCAAGTCCTTTATGAATTTGTTTTTTGTTTTTTGTTTTTTGTTTGGATTAAGGTCTGACATTTGTTTAAGAATTGAGAGTGAAAGAAAGGAAAGAGAGCATACGAGTTTGTTATAGGTGATTAGAATTATACAAACTTAATAGTTGGGCCTTTGGCTATTTTAGTCTCATCAACCCATCAAATATTCAAAGACATATTTGTTACTCTTTAATGGTTTTGAACTTAAAATAAATGATAAATGATAATTTTGTAAGGGCAAAAAGAGAAGTAAAAAAAAATTTGGTTTATTGGAATGTTTTTTATTAGTTTTTTTTTCATACTATTTTTTTTTGTTGATAATATTCTTACTATGTTGTGAAATTTTTGGGGGTATGGTAGTGGAAGTTTGCTAAAAAAATTAGGGTATGAGTCCTTATAGTTTGAAGATTTTTTTAGGCAATTAGTTATGTAGTAGTAGAGCTTTTCTAATCTCAAGGGGTGTGATAGCCCCTACACGCACTCCCCTATTTCCATCTATGTTCATAGTGATAAGTGGAGGAGGAGACCGGGATGCAACAATATTATCATAGTTCGGGATTTCATAATTATCGAAATTCCGACAAATCCAAAATCCGAAATTCATAATATTTTGACCCATGTTATATTCGGAATTTCAACAAATTTCAGAATTATTAATATTTCGACTCCATAATGTTTTATCTAATTTTTTGAAAAACCGAAATATTGGGCAGAATTTCAGATATTCCGTTCGGAATAATGAACACTGGATATGATACAAGAAGTTGTATGTGTTGTAAAGTTATCATCATATATAGTTTTGTCATCTAATGACGGCTTACGCAAGTAGTGATCCAAGATGAAAAAATATAAATAAATCTTCGAGAAAACAATTAAAAGCGGCGCTAAATCGAAACAGATCACCTCTTTATTTGCAATACTTGAGACTGAGATAAGCAAGAAAAATTAACAAAATTGAACAGAAACATTAAACAAGCCACTAAAGAAACAAACAATAAAAGATTAATACGAGACCTTGTACATCAAGATCGGGTATAGGCGTATATATAGCAGATGTAAGTACCCTCCGTTCTACACTACAGAGTACGTGTCCACAAGGCAGGACGCAAGTAAAAAGACAGTCTTACTCACAAATAAAGCGATGAAACTCTAAACGCAAGTAAAACTATAAACTAGTATGTTACTAGATTTATCAAAGATATTTGTTTTCTACTCTCGAATCTATTGACGTAGAGTTGGAATAGAAGATTCATTCTACTCCTAGTCCTTTAGCATTCAAGTTTTCTACAATTGACGAGTCTATCCAAAGTCTAATGAGAGTAATGGTGGAATTTATACTACGATGTGAATTCAAATAACAAGCTACGAATAATGCAATGACAAATTGCTAAGAGTTGAATCGAGATAAAGAATTAGGAGAATTTGATTCCACCTTGAATCCAACTTAATAACCTAGCATAGAATTGTTGTAAACCAATTCTTACATTCTTACGGTAAGAATTGGTCGTTCTAATCCCTAATTATACATGGCATTTCTACCAATTCATAACTAGCATGTGAGGTAGTCCACCCATTCTCATGGCGAATCAATAACCTTCTAGAGTATAATAGATTCTTACAATGATTCTATACTACACAATCAAGTTTTCATCAAGGCTTCATCAAACCCCTCTAATGGAGGTTTAGTCTTGATTCATCAAACTATCATTTCCCATTGAATTAAAACTAGACATAATATAAAAATTTGGACTTTACTAATTTTAACTAACAATACTTTAAATCTAATTAATAACTAAAAATTGAATAACAACAAGAATTGAAATTAGATCTACAAATTTAAATGACAAAAATCGAAATGATCAAGAACTACTATTTTATTTATCTAATCAATGAAGAATAATCATTCCAATAACTAATCTAAAACAATGTATGAAACTAATTAATTAACTAATTGAAATTCCAAAAACTAGATCTACAAGCTATTTTAATGGCTACTTTCTATTCTAAGCTATCTAACTATATCTTTCTTCAGAGCTAAGTCTTGTTTTATGTAAAGAAGGAGACCAGATCCACAATTTCGTGCATGGGCTGAGGTCTCATGTTTTGGGCCGGAAAATCGAGCCCAAAGCCCAATTTCTTCAATCCACAGAGCCCGTTTCAGCTGGCTTTTACGTCAATAGACTTTTCGTCCACTTCTGCTCCTCTGATTGGGTCAACGCTTAGACCATTGGAAAGCTCTTTCCGAGACGGTCGTTTTGACGTAAGGTAGGCCCAAATCCGAGGCCTGAGTACAAAGTTATGATCTTTTGAAGTTCTGTTGACTTGTGCACTGTTTCTGCCCGTGTTGACTTTTCAGCTTTTGACTGGGCTTCATAAAGGCTTTGTCTCCTTAAATCTTGGCATTTATCATAAAACTTCTTAGCAACCAACCTTTTGCTCCTTTATATCGCCAAAGTGGCACATTTCTGCACATAATTGAGTTTCATGCCTAAAATACATAAAAGCACATAATTAGCATTAACTCTTATTTATTACTTGCATAATTGGTCTAAAAGTAGTATTATTAAGGGGTTAAAACTATAGTTTTGGGCTCTTATCAAACCACCCCCAAACAGTATTTTGCTTGTCCTCAAGCAAATATGAGAAATTAGCATAAGTGACCAAAAATGGAGTTCTAACTAATCGGTTTTGGTGAGTCGCGATTGCATTAACCATATGGAGCGGGGCCTTAAACCACTAGGAATTCCCTAGTGGGCCGAGTTATAGCCCCTCGTGAGAGTTTTTCGATTGAAGGTACTCACAAACTTCATCTATACTACAATGACTTCGAAATAAAACTATTGTTTCCTTATCTATGTCTCAATTATCTATACATCTCCCTAGCAATGAATACAGAATAATCAAGTCAAAACCTAAGCTAATATATGCATAATAATCTATCATCTACGAATAAACATATTTACAATGAGTAATACTATGAAATGAACTAGCAGGTCCGTTTAGAAAACTTCGAATAAGCGTCCTTAAGTAGGTCCTCACATAAATGTCAAGACAAAAACCACTCTGATTTTTCCGCTCAAGTTTTGCTACTCCAGTGTGTAGTGGGCACATTTTACCTTACAATCTCTATGACACACAAGGAAGCCGGAGTCGATCAAACACATCTGCCACTTACTATCACACTAACTTATTCCTAATTGAGTTAGATGTCTTTATTAGGTGTTGCGGGGATTAGGAGATGGTTTTAAGAAGGAAGGAAATGAATATTCAAAAAGGACAAGTTTGATATAATAGAGTCTTCATTTTATGTAACTAGAGAAGACCTTGTTCCTTACTTTTGCTTCTACACTTTGTTTCCATCCTTAGCCATATTTTTCTTTTCTTTGGCTTTTGACTCCTTTGATTCTATTTTTTTTTTTTTTTTTTTGGAGTTCTAACTCTTTATTTTCTTTTATTTATTTATTTTTTTTTATTTGGATGGAAACTTCCTTTTCTTATCTGAAGCGACTAACGAATTCTTGATTTCAAAAGTTCTTCTCTTTTCTATTCTTCATCTCTATTCTCATACTTATTCAAAGAATTGGGTAGGTTGATTTTTCATTTTGTTTTGTTTTGTAACAGGGTAAAGGATTTGTGGTTTATGAAAGGCTAAAGAAAGGCTCAGAGGGGCGACTAGTGGAAAATAATTCATAGGTTTAAATTTCTGACTATATCGATCCAAAGAGGGCCTAAATTCTCGCTTAGGATATGGTATAGTAATCAAGCAAGTGGACATGTGATTTCTCTATCCGGATTTTACTTCTCCCTTGTGTCATTTCTCAAATGTTCACTCATATAAGGCTTTAGGCTATATTCTCACAGGATTTGTAGAATAAGTACTCTAGCCTAGATTTCATAAAACTTATCGCCAACAATCATAGATACTTTCGTGTAACATATTTATAGACGGATGCAAGAATTATTACCTACATATTAGCCTAAATTTCTAAAAAAAGCTAATATTGAGACTTCTAGATTATTGAGAATATAGAGAAAGAAAACAATACCAATATTCCTAAGTGTATATCATACTTTTTATTTATATTAAATTTTTTTGAATTTTTAGTTAGAAAACAAGTGCATATTATACATATATATATATCCTAACAGATGCCTTAACTACACGTGTTTTTATGCCTCTCCCCCCCCCCCCCCGAAACAAGAAACATGTTTTGTCCTCAAAGTATTTTAAATAAAGAGGGTAGGAAAATACCATTGAAACACGTGAAATTCCGGAACATCTGCAAAACAAGGTTATAACATACTAATATAGAAAAACTGACGCAACTCTATAAGAGTTCCACCCGTTACGGGGTTAATGAGAAATAGATTGCTTGGGACATAAGCAGACACTAACTGAAATAAAACTTACCTGTACTCCCGTTTAAACATTTTCCTCCTCATTTCCCTCTTCAAAGAGATGAGGTTCCGCCAAAGATCCTGCCATGCCATGATAACTTGCCAAAGCCAGCGTAGGTGTCGTCAACTTGTGCTAACTTGTCTAGTGTTACTATGTCCGATGGGGTGTAAGGAGCAACCAAATGAGGTTGCACCTGCCATCCCGCCAAGTCATTACTTTCGAAATGAATGAACCACCCAATTGGTGGGTCTCATGACTTCAACCTTTTTTCCAATCCGTGAACTAGGTACATAATTCGGTAGACAATCGGGCGCGATCGCGGCAAACCAAAACAGGCATAAGAAGATACTTATGGCGCATGCTTTGGGCTCTCTTAAGACTAGCCACTAATACTCGGGGAATGTCATATCGGTGACGTCCTTCAGCTAAAGCAAGAAAAACGTCACCAGGGGTACTATTTGCAGAAGTAAATTGCCACTCCCCTAGAATATTCATGAGGATGAATAACATGGTGGTGCCTACATTTAGGAACAGGCTACCAAGGGCTATGTTGTAACGCCCTTGGTCCATTATACGAAATACCCCTTCCCCATAATACTCATGGAAATATGTATAGTCATAGAGGTATGAATTATCGGTCATATATCCCCACGTGTGAATAGGATCGGTATTGGTATTCGAAACTAATGCTACCACATACTTATTGAATTCTAGGGGTGTGTCATCAACCGTGGACGGAGAATTCTTGTTCTCCATCCCGGTTACAATAGAACTTAACATTATTGTAGAAAAATTCAGTAAGCTTAGGTGAATCTGAGTTGTCTTCACTTACCCGGAAGATACCTCCATCCAATCGCATGATCCTCTGCGGAACCAATGTCCATAAGACTGGCTCCCCAACAAGTGTTGAAAGACTGCTCGGTATTACTATAGGAGAAGTCATCACAAAACTACTCTCTAGAATAGCTGCAACTATCCGGAACAAACCTCGAAAACTGGAAATTTTGGTGCCCATTGTGGGTCAGACGCCTTGAGTCGCTCAAGGTATGCAGGATGGCGCTGGTGCGCTCTGTTGAATTTTGAATTCCAGGCACTTGGGCAAGGTGCACTCACTTTTAGCTGGGATGGGGAAGTGCTTCGGGATGAAAACTGGAATTCAGTGTTTTGGGCGCAGTGGCTCAAGTTTAGGCGGGAGAGAGGGCAGTCCCTTCGAGGGGTAGAATTTCTCGGCGATCTTTGAGGGAAGCGAGAGCTTTCGGGGAGCTGTTAGGTCGAAGTGCGAAGGAAAAATAAGGTAAAGTGGGAATGAAACGTGATTGATGAATGTGAGATGCAGTTGTGGTTGTGAGTGTAGAATGAATGCAGTTTTTATAGGTTTTAAATTGCCAAACCGAATCGGGAATTTGCCAAAAAGCTTTAAGGCAATTTTCGGAAATAATAAAATTTCCAAAACCGAAAATGGAAACAACTCATATTAATGATTCTAAAACAACCCTAATATCTTTTAGGTTAAATTTAGGATAGAAACTACCGAACTCATCGAGATTTCATCCTAACACAATATATATTTATAGCGATGCCCCTATCGGCAATATTCTCAACCCTCACTCCAAAACAACTTCTTAAAATAGATGATCATATAATGAATTATGCTAGGCTAACTAATACCACCCCCAAACAATTCGGGAAGGTGGGATTAATGATAAAAACAACGCATAATTCGAAATTAAACAACTTATATTAAAATTGAATTCCAAATAACATACGACAACCAAATTCAAATTTAATTACTGAACTAATATTTTTACATCCGTACTAAATAAAACAAATACAATAAAACAAATCAACTCATTAGATCCCTAAACCACTTTCGCTAGTAGTGGTGGAATTTCGAGAAGCGGATGACCCTTGAGCTTAGATGGGCGAGCCATCGTCTTCTTGGCGGCTGACGGCCTTCGATGCCTCATAGACTGCTCCTCCGAAGAAGAACCCCCCTGGGGTGGGAAGCGTGCAAGCATGTCGTCTTGGAACTGGCGCTGAGCTTCCATCTCGGCCCCCGTCTGTTCCCACCGATCATCCTCGCGCCGGGCACGAGCCTCGAAGTTATGATGTATGGTAGCCTGCCGAGTTCGGAGGTCTTCACAAATAGTATTGAGAGAATGCATGCCACGGTGAATCACAGCCATGCGTTCTGCATCCGACCTACACTTCTCCAAGGCATCGGCATCAAAACATGTCGTGCCATCCTCATCCTCCGAGTCAGTCTCCTCGACTACCCTCTCTTCAGGCAACCTCCAAACTCTCTGGATACACTCTGTATAAATACGATGATTTCGGTGCTCCTTCAGGCAAATCCTATCAGACCTTGGAGTCGCTCTCAAGGTTATCATGATCTTCGTTATCAAAACAGGGAGAGGTGCAATGCTCTTTCCAACCCCCATAATCATGTTACGCAAAAACTCTAAAATACATAATTCATTTTTCTGCTCCTGGAGTATCCATAGAACATGAAGGCAGTTCAGACAAATATCGCTGACTTTCTCCTTCCCTATGACATTCCTACCAATCCATCGAAAGCTCTGACCAAATTTGGTTGGTTCGAGAGAAAACCGGCGAACACAATGTGAGCTCGCATTGTAGTTCCCCACTCTGCAAATCGCGTTCATCAAAGGTTCTAAAACGAGAACCTGGGAATCTGTAATGTGGCATCAAGATGGTGTCTAGGTGGAATGCCTAAAATCTCAGCCCAACAACCCGGTAGTAACATCATCCTCCTCCTCGGCCACCTTAACAAAAATTCGATTCCCATTCAACTCCCTCGCCCCTATAAAATTCTCGGACCAAATCTTCGTGGTAAAAATCATCTGTCGAGTACCACAAACCACTCCAGTTTCTCTCTAACCATCTCGTCACCGTAAAACAGTGCAAAGTGGTCGGCAGTAAAAGCGTGCTCCGACAATATCCTGCGTCTTTGAGCCATTGGAGTTTTTATAAGATGTGTGGGTTTGAATAAGGTAGGGGGACTTGTTTTGAAACACCCTAACTAAAAATAATGGCAGGAGGCGCGGTGGTAGTGGTGGCAGTCGAAATTTTTGAATTTTCGGTGGTTTTTGGTTGTTTAAGTTGGTGGAGGTGGTGGTGGTTGTAGTTAGGAGGAGATTTGGGGTGGGTTTTAACCTTTGGGCGTGGGTGTATTTAGTTTTTTTTTTAATTTATTTAGGTTAGGTTTTTGAAGCTTTGTTGTTTGGTAATGGCGGTTTGGAGAATGAAACACGACTGTTGGTGGAAGAAGGAGATGCACGTGTGCGTGAAATTGGGCCCAAGCCCACTTCATTTTCGGATTTTTATTTTTCGATATTTCACGCAACTTCAAACTTAAATTGCCGCTTCGTTATCAGGCCGATTTGTGTGAATGAGGTATGGAAATGATCAGGAGAGAATTTCCAATCTAATGATCTATAAAACACTCTATTCTGACCATGGGTGACATATAAGAAGATAGAAAACGCCTCAAAGTGCGTGCATGACATACGTTATGCGAACGAATGAAATCTAACTTAATAGAAAATGTCAACCCGAATCAAAATACGATTAAACGGTCTAAACAACATAAATGGAAAGTTTGACCATCAATGAAAGAAACCCGAACACACCATCCCTAAACAAATTTTAGACAACAGAGTTTAGAAAATTTGTTTTAACAATGGGTCTTTTAAAGTCAGATTCCCAAAACCTTTAACAATTAATTGGATATATTAATATTTATACCATGTAGTTTTCCATATATTAACAACCTAAAGAGTTATGGGTCTTTCCATAAATAATTACCATGGAATGCACCCCCAAACAGAATCAAGCACCAAGATTTTTTACGATGCAACTTATTGACATGAAAGCGAAGTCTGATGGATCTAGAATGTAACCACGCATGTACCTTCTTTTTCGCCTTTGAACGAGAGGGTTTCCAAGTGAATGATCGTGAGAAAATGGATGTTTGTGGAAGATATGGTGGATATGGAGGAAATTCAGATGTAAGGAATGGAAGAAATGAGAAGGTAGGTTTGGCACAAAACTCATTCATGGTGTAGGTGGGAACTGTCTCAATTCTGAAAATGAAGGTGTCAAGTGCCTTTCCCTTGGGAATTATTTATGTATTAAGAGGATTTATAAAATCATTAAGTACAGAAGAAACAAAATGGTCAAGCGCAAACTCTAGGTTCCTTTGAAATGGTGGAAGGTGAGAAATATTAGTGAGGGAAGATGAATGAGTGTCAGCTAGAGCTCTTATGTCTAGATCATTAGAAGCCTTGAGATATGCCGGACATTCTTCAATAGGTGGGTCAAAAGAATCACTAGGATAAAGGGTGAAAAATTCATCTTCCGTCATAGCGTCAAGGGATAAAGGGATGTTGGCAGGGTGGGACTCGCGAGATGGCAGGGAAGAGTTGCAAAAGAGTTGAAGGAAATCTTCCTCCATTTCCTCTACGTTCAAGGAGTATTTGTTGAAGTTGGAACTTCCAAAGGAAAGGAATTTGTGCATCTGGTCATTCGGAAACGTGGTTTTGAAATAATCATGAGCTAAGCTCTCGATCATACTAACCTCTCCATCAATATTTGTATAAGGCAACTGTTTGATCGTCTTAAAAACGTTAACCGCAACAGAAAGATGGCTAAAAGACAAGGACATCGAACCATCGCGGCAGTTTATAAGCGCGTTGGCAGTTGCCAAGAAAGGGCGGCCTAAAATGATTAGAACATAATCGTTAGCGACTTCTATATCGAGGATAACAAAATCCGCAGGATAGTAGAAATCCTGAACCTTTAACTAGCACGTTTTCCACTACACCCTTAGGATACTTGATAGACCTATCAGCTAGTTGCAACGTCATTTTAGTAGGTTGCATCTCTTGTAGACCTATTTGTTTGTATAGATAATACGGGAGTAAGTTAACACTCGCCCCCAGGTCTAGTAAAGCGGTCGTCTTGTGGGAATCTCCTAAGGTGCATTGTCTGATGGGGCGACCCGGGGTCCTTGTACTTAACGATTCCATTGTGTTTCGTTAAAGTTGGAAATTGTTCAATTAAAAAGGCATCTTTAGGAATATTTGTCTTACGCCTAGTAGTGCACAACTCTTTAAGAAACTTAGCATGGTGAGGTAATTTTTGTATTGCTTCAAGAAAAGGAAGGTTTATCGTTAGATTTTTGAAAACTTCCCTAATCTTATCGAAATTATTATCTTTAGTTAACATTGCTAATCTCTGGGGAAACGGTGATTTCTCTCTATATTTAGCGTAATGATCAACAGGATGTTTAACCTTGGCTTTTTGTTTCTTAGGTTGTAGTTTAACCGGGTACCCTCGGGGGTAGGCTCTTCAGTTTCTATTACGGTATCTAGTACAATCTGCGGTGTAGAGACAACTGGTGGGGTAACTATAGGCATAGTTACTTTGTTATCAACCACTCTCCCAGAACGGAGAGTGGAGATGGCATTTAGCTCTCCAACGTTTTCATTTTCCGTACTAGTATTACCATTTACCTCAAAGGCTGTGTTTGGTGTTTTCGGATTAGGTATCGCTTGTCCTGGAAACACACCTTTGGGTTGTACTTTCTCTTGAGCTAGCTGTTGTAAGGAAAGTTGGATGGCTTGTAAAATCTATTGTTGAGATTGCATAAAGGTATCAAAACGATCCGGTTGTGGAAGAGTGTTAGCTTTAGGTTGTGTGACAGGAACTATGTCACGTTGATTATTAATGGGTAGATTTTGGTAGTTATTATTTACCGAAACGATACCTCTATTAGCATTATAATTATTATTGTTATAATTATTATAATTACCCTGACCTTGTGCTTGGCCTTGTCGTGGTTGCGTTTGGTTGTTATAATTATTATAATTACCCTGACCTTGTCCTTGTCGTGGTGGAGCTTGGTTGTAATTGTTTGCTTGCCTAACATTTTGATTATTAAACCCTGGAGGTGTTACTTGTTGATTATTTCTCCAACTGAAGTTGGGATGTTTTCTCCAAGGGGCGTTAGGAATAGGAAAACTATTAATCGAGCAAACATTATCTTGTTGTGACTGTTATTGCTCATAGGCAAAAGGATAATAGGAGTCGGGATGCTCTGGACTCAAACAAAAATTATATGGATTGGAGTTGACATTCATAACGGGGATAGGAGTTTGTTGAACAGAAATAGCCTCTACCTTTTTAGTTAGAGATTCGATTAAATTTTTAAGTTCCGGATCGGGTTTCATCTCAAACATACCAGCGACCTTTACTGTTGTAGAAGAACTAGCGTTGCGGGAGATATCGTCACTACCCCCCCAGTTATTATTACGCTTAGTCTGATCTTCTAAAAATTTATAAGCCTATGAGGCTCCTTTACTTAAGAAACTACCCCCATTCATTATGTCAAGGACTTCTTTATGGTGGTGTAGAAGTCCATTGAAAAAGGCACGAACTAACGTATCTTTCGCAAGGTTATGATGTGGACACTCTCTAAGTAGATCGGTGAAACGATTCCAAGCCTCTGAAAATGATTCATGAGGATTATGTCGAAAGAAATGAATCTTGGAAAGTATTTCATCGGTCTTCAGTGGTGGGTAAAAATGTTCCATGAATAGTTGAACAAGTTTAGCCCACGAGTCCACAGAATTTGGCGCTTGGGCAGTTAACCAAGACGCCACCTTATCGGCTAAAGTGAACGGAAATACCCTTAGTTTAATTTGTTCAGCACCAACCATAGGATGGTGAAATGTAGTAAGGACTTGGTCAATCCTACGCATGTGCTGATAAGGCTTTTCATGGTCTAACCCATGAAAAACGGGTAACAAATTAAATATATTCGGGGGAATTTGGAAATCCCCCACTGGGTCTAATAGAACGATGCAAGATTTAGGGCTATCATTCAAGGCTTTGTAAAAGTCCGAGAGAGGAGACTTTCTTTCTTCAGCCATTATTTCAGGTGTGGTGTGTGGTATGCTAGCTAGAGGTGTAATGAGTGGTATACTAGAAAGACTTGTTTGTTATTCGCGTTGTCGGTTAATTTCGTTAGGCATTTTTTTCTTGACCGACCTTAATCTCATGCAAGGCTAAGGCCAATCTTAATGAAACACAACAACACTCCAAACAATCCTGATATACTAGTATGAACCTCTAACAGAAGATGCGAGATGTGGAAGAAAAGAGTACACGAAAGCCTCTCCTTGCCCGGCTTATGAATAGCGTCTTGTTTATGCGTGCTTTCGGTGTATATAACAAGTTAGAACACTGAAAATCTTGAAGAAATGGATGTTTGAATCAAACTGTGGAAATTGGGGCGGTTTCAGCAGAGGGCGGTATTTCGAGAATAGGCCTAGGCTGGGGCGAGGTCGCTCCAAGTTAACCTTGGTAGAGGCGCAGTCGCCTTCGGCAAAAAGTGGAATTACAGGTGTGGGGCAGGTCGGCGCTCGTGGTTTGCCTTGGCGGGCGCAGTCGCGCTTCGGCCATAATATGGAATTCAGCGTTTGAAGCGAAGGGCGCTCTCATTTTGGCTTGCATAGAGATGTGGTCGCGCTCCGAGTAATTTTTCCGAGGAAAATTTAAGTGCTGAAATAGACAACCACAGTGAGAATCAAACAAGGGTGGGTGGGTTATGGGACTTTGAAAAACTATCAATTCTAAAGAAAACAAGACTAAAGAGTACTAAGATGGCAGCGGCGCCATTTGATAACCATAAAAAGACAGTTTTACTCACAAATAAAGCGATGAAACTCTAAACGCAAGTAAAACTATAAACTAGTCTGTTACTAGATTTATCAAAGATATTTGTTTTCTAATCTCGAATCTATTGACGTAGAGTTGGAATAGAAGATTCGTTCTACTCCTAGTCCTTTAGCATTCAAGTTTTCTACAATTGACGAGTCTATCCAAAGTCTAATGAGAGTAATGGTGGAATTTATACTACGATGTGAATTCAAATAACAAGCTACGAATAACGAAATGACAAATTGCTAAGAGTTGAATCGAGATAAAGAATTAAGGGAATTTGATTCCACCTTGAATCCAACTTAATAACCTAGCATAGAATTGTTGTAAACCAAGTCTTACGTTCTTACGGTAAGAATTGGTCATTCTAATCCCTAATTATACATGGCATTTCTACCAATTCATAACTAGCATGTGAGGTAGTCCACCCATTCTCATGGCGAATCAACAACCTTCTAGAGTAAAATAAATTCTTACAACGATTCTATACTACACAATCAAGTTTTCATCAAGGCTTCATCAAACCCCTCTAATGGAGGTTAGCCTTGATTCATCAAACTATCATTTCCCATTGAATTAAAACTAGACATAATATAAACATTTGGACTTTACTAATTTTAACTAACAATACTTTAAATCTAATTAATAACTAAGAATTGAATAACAACAAGAATTGAAATTAGATCTACAAATTTAAATGACAAAAATCGAAATGATCAAGAACTACTATTTTATTTATCTAGTCAATGAAGAACAATCATTCCAATAACTAATCTAAAACAATGTATGAAACTAATTAATTAACTAATTGAAATTCCAAAAACTAGATCTACAAGCTATTTTAATGGCTACTTTCTATTCTAAGCTATCTAACTATATCTTTCTTCAGAGCTAAGTCTTGTTTTATGTAAAGAAGGAGACCAGCTCCACAATTTCGTGCATGGGCTGAGGTTTCATGTTTTGGGCCGGAAAATCGAGCCCAAAGCCCAATTTCTTCAGTCCACAGAGCCCGTTTCAGCTAGGTTTTACTTCAACAGACTTTTCGTCCACTTTTGCTCCTCTGATTGGGTCAAGGCTTAGACCATTGGAAAGCTCTTTCTAAGATGGTCGTTTTGACGTAAGGTAGGCCTAAATCCGAGGCCTGAGTCCAAAGTTATGGTCTTTGGAAGTTTCTCTCGACTTTGTGCAATCATTTGTTTACGCCGTGTTGACTTTTCAGCTTTTGACCGGGCTTCATAAAGACTTTGTCTCCTTGAATCTTGGCCTTTATCACAAAACTTCTTAGCAACCAACCTTTTGCTCCTTTATATCGCCAAAATGGCACATTTCTGCACATAATTGAGTTCCATGCTTGAAATACATAAAAACACGTAATTAATTAGCATTAACTCTTATTTATTACTCGCATAATTGGTCTAAAAGTAGTATTATTAAGGGGTTAAAACTACAGTTTTGGGCTCTTATCACGCATGCAATAGTAGTGGTAGTGGACTGGGGGATGTATTAACTTCACCAGAGGGAGCCCAACTACAGAAATCAATCAAAATCGATTTCGCAACGTCCAATAATAAAGCAGAATACGAAGCATTGATCACAGGCCTCCGAATGGCACATCAACTATAAGTCTCAAAACTTAAAGCTTGCAGCGATTCCCAGCTAATTGTTAAGCAGATCACCAAAGAATATGTCACGAACGGAGCAAACATGGCAAAGTATGCTCAAGTCGTTTATGACATAATCAGCTCGTTCAAGACATTCTCCTTAGACCATATTCCTCGAGAAGACAACAGACATGTAGACAGCTTGGCTTTCCTAGCCTCCAAAACACAAGAGGCATGTCTAACCATAGTCTACGTTGACATTCTGGAACGACCTGCGTACCATAAAGAAAGTATCAACAGCCTCACAGATTTACAACCCTCATCTGAAGAAGAAATCAGCCAATCTTGGATGGGCCCATTCCTCAAGTTCATCTTACATGGTGAGATCCCATCAGAAGCAAAGCATGCTCGTGTTATCCAACTCCGAGCCCCAAGATACACAATGATCAATGGAAGACTGTTTCGCAAATTTGCTAGAGGACCCCTCATAAAGTGCATAACTCCAAAGGAGGGACAACTCATTTTCGATGAAATCCACAAAGGTGAATGTGGCAACCACGCAGGAGTAAGATCACTGGCACACAAAGCAATCGCCCAAGGATATTATTAGCCAGGCATGCATATCAAGGCAAAAAAGTACGTTCTTAAATGCCTCCAATGTCAAAATTTTGGCCACAATCACCTAAGTCCAGCAAGGGAATTGATCAACATAGCCAGCCCATGGCCGTTCCACATGTGGGGGCTAGACATCATGGGACCATTCATCCCGCAAAAGAAATCAGGGCTCAAATACGTCCTAGCAGCCACAGATTACTTCACCAAGTGGGTTGAAGCAATCCCACTAGTCCAAGTCAAGAAAGTCAACGTAATCAACTTCATCTGGACTAATATCACACCCTAGTCATGGACAACGGAACACAATTTGCTGGCACTCAAGTCAAGGATTTTCTACAAAAATGGCACATCACTCAAGCATTTTCTACACCTAGATATGCACAAAGCAATGGCCAAGCAGAGGCCACCAACAAGGCCATCAAAGAAAACCTCCAAAAGAAGCTGGAGAGCAAGAAAAACCAATGGCTAGAGCAACTAGAAAACATTCTATGGGCATACAGAACAACAGCTAGATCCAGTACAAATGAATCTCCCTTCACACTTTGCTTCGGAACGAAAGCAGTGATACCATCAGAACTCACAATCACAACTACACATTCTGACATTGTTGAATCAGGAGTCAATGACAACATCTTGGCAAAAGAAGTGGATCTCTTAGAAGAATGTAGAGAAGCTGCCACAATATCCCTAGCTCGGTACCACCAAACAATCCAACGTTCTTACAACAAGAGGGTCGTCCCAAGATCTTTCCAAGCTGGCGACCTAGTCCTCAAAAAGACTTTAGCACCATCCAAGCTAGGCTCGACATGGGAGGGCCCCTACATTGTTGACAAAGTCGTTGGAAATGGCGCATACTGGATCAAAACCCAGCCCGATAATAAGCTTCCCCGACCTTGGAATACAGCTCTCCTCAAGCGCTTTTATCAATAAGTTTTTCTCCAAGTGCATAAATCAATATGAATGAAATCTCATTAACATTGTTGAGTGCAGCTATCATTTTTGCATTACATGAGCACCTTGCATTCCACACTACACAACCCGACCTAAGACATCACAATGTCAGGTCGGATATCAAAGATGGAGTTAAGAACGACTCAACAACAACAACCACGCAGTGGTTAAGTTCATTCAATTCAAATCAAGGTCCCCCAAAAGGACCCTAAACCAACCTAACACCAATGCTAGGGTTAGGTATGGTTCAGCTGTAATTACCACTCAAAGGTCAATTATCAGACAAATTCAATCTAGGGGACCCCCAAAAGGACCCCAAGTCAACTTACGACCTCACAAAGGATTTAAGGCATACTCAAATATATTGGCCACTCAAAGGCTAATTATATCAATCAGGAGTTCCCCCAAAAGGAACGAATCAGGGTGTATACCTGACACAAGACAAAGCCTAGGTTCCAACTACGCAAATACATCAGGTTGTACTCAATCGCTCTACGACCTGTACCTTAACGATGACCTAGCAAAATCAAGCAGTACATCAAGACTACCACTATGCAGCACAGGTCGTCAAACAACAAGTCAGTAGCAACAAAAGCAATCACATGCATACTTCAAACCAACTTCAACAAGTAAGTAATTTAAATATTTCTACTTCAATACAAAATCGGTTAGATACCAAGGCCCCCAGGTTATCCCAGGAAAACAACCTAAGTATCCCCATCAAAAAATAATATTGTATCTGTATCAAGAACAAAAGTTGTTTAAGTATTACTCAAAGACCACCCAACCCAAGAACAAGACATTCAAAGACCTCCCAACCCAAAGACAAGCAGAAGACGTTCAGAATCAATTCACACAAAGAGAGTATATATCCACATTCAAAGGGTCCATATCAACTCCCTCTACAACACCAGAACTGGTAGCCTGATCAACAACAACTTCAGAAACAACAGAAGGAACAACTAGAGCAACCGGTGGCACAACGACTTGGTCAAATAGCAGATCAGATGGTCTATTAGCATCTACACCAGCATCTGCAGCAGACACTGTTGCAGCCCCACTTCCAATAGACATCTTAAGGCGATCATACTTATCCAATGCCTCAAGATAATCATCTAATAGCACGTACTCATCACCACTCTCCACTTTATCCACCAAGTCGTTGTATGCAGTCTCAGCTCGTTCAGCAACAAAGCGCAGCCTCTTACATTCATCAACCCATCGCTGAACCTCCAACTTTGCGAAATCCAAAGCGGGTTGCAACAAAGCCACTTTACCACCAAGTTGTTGCACCTGATCCCTCAGCCTTGCAACCTCCGTTCTCTCCACCTGCTGTTCAACCACCAGCCGGCTACAAGCTTGCTTGCTGTCATCCAGCTCCTTCTTATAACGGTCGGAAATAGATGCCATATCCTTCAGCTTCGATACATCGCCAGAACCTAACAAACAAGACAACAAATGTAGACATTAAAATGGATCAAAATCAACAAGACCAAAAATGAGCAAACTCAGAACGGAAGAATACTCACAAAGCACAACGACCGTTCCATCTCCACAAAGTTCACATCCAGACCCTTACCATCCAGCTTGCGCCTATCCCCAACAAGCGCAATACTATCCAACAACGCCGCACCAACCGCAGGAGACTTGAAGCTACAATCACTATTCACAACAAATTTCGGCAACAAATTGTAGGGGTCCTCATACGAAACCAGTCTATCAAGGACATCACTATCACTCTTCTTACTTAGTCCGTACTTCCTGACCCCTTGCCCTGCTCAGTAACAGGCTCAGTATCACTAACTTTATCCTTACCTCGGGCCTCTACCGCCCTAACATCAGTAGCCACATCAATCAAGCTCATATTCTGCAGAGGAGCCCGACCAAGACGAAAGCGACTCCACAACAAACACTGACCAGGTCGGTCTCTAGACCCAATTCGGGCCTTCTTAGCCCCCTCCGACTCAACCACTTCAAGCGCGCTTTTTCATATTAGGCTTAGGAACAAAGTGGGAGCATCAACCTCCCCCAAAGATCGCCACCCGAAGACCACCACCAAAGACTTCCAAAGACCCGAGATCTCTCTAGAGGAGAACAGAGGTTGGATACATAGCGAATTGCATCACCAGAGGAGAAGTGGTTGAATGCAAAGCCTCCACCCCCTCGAGCGTTGGGGTGCCAAACGATTTGCATCACCCAACTCAGAACGTTGAGATATCAAATGATTTGCGTTACCCAACTCAGGACGCCTGGAAGGCGTCACCCCTCCAGCCGCCCTCACCGCTCCAGAACGGTATTCAGCGACCCCACCAGACGTCCTAGCTCCACCAGATTGGCTGTCACCAGCACCTCCACTCCGTTTTACTTCAGAAACAGGTGCTTTCTTATGACTCTCCCTCTCCATGGCAAATTCCGAGATAGAATCAGAAAGTTTAATCACCACCTTGCGAGCCCTAGCCTTCTGCTCCAGCCTCTTACGGTTAATTTTCTTCCCTCCGTGTCTCTTAAAGTAATGCACAACCTCACCCAACAAAGCCTGCTTATCTTCCAAACTCAAACAAGCAAACCTTTCAATCACACCGTTCTTCGTACGATCGCAGATTGTAATCTCTGCAAAAAAACAAACCAAATAAATCATAACGTCCAAATTATAAATTACAACACACACATTATGACCTACAACCAACGACCTACCACGAGGTTGTACAACACGTTTATCAATCTCCAAACCAAGAGGGCAATATCTACCTACAGCCAACATCAGCTTACGCCCCCAGTCCTCCTTGCTCACCCACATAATAACAGAAGATTTCCCCTTCTAAACATGAAAACTAAAGTTCACAGCACCCGACTTCCTCACAACAAAGTGCTCCGTTACATCGTTTAAACAGGTGTTGTAGGCCCTGTCATTCAACAGGTTCAACACATAGAGAATCCTCCAACTGTTCCCCATGAGCTGACAAGGGGCTTTCCCCAAAAAGTTCAAAACCTCTACAGTAAGACGGGAAAAGGGCAGCCTCATCCCAGCCTTCATCTGCCCATAGCAAACAACTACTCCTCCACCCCAAGGAACGTAGTCGTTAGTATACAAATTCTTCTCCCACCCGGATCGATGAGAAACGGTCGGATTTCACCCAACCAAACTCCCTCCTCCTTAAAGCAAAATAATTCACCGACTTAGGCTTCCTCTCATCCACCGTCTCCAACGAGGAAGGCGGCCGAAGCCTCATCACCACTACAAACCCTCTCCTCACTTTCTTCACTTATAGTTCTCTCTCTCCATTTACCAACTTCAACCTTACCACTTACACTATCACTAGTCATAGACATGACACAATCAAAGAAAGAAAGAAAGCTCAAATTTTTAAAGTGGAAAGATGAACATGATTCAAGAAGGACGAGAAGTTTTTTTTTCTTCTTTCTTTCTCTTTCACTCCAGACTATTTTTTTTCCTTCGGTTGAAAAGTGAACAAACAAAAATCTTCTACAAGTCAAAAAACCCTCAACTGCCAAACACCTCGAGACAATCAAAACGTTTCGTGTTCCCAAAACTTAAATCATTAGTCGCCCACAAATCACCATAAATTCCGGGCCCACGAATCTAGCCCAACAGTTTCCACACATTCCCCAAAACCTAAATTCAAAACAAAACAGCTGTCAGACACGTGCCTTCAAACTTTACTTTTTAAACCGTTCTTATCCCACGCAACCGCTGTCCACAGAACGGATAAAAAAGGGGGTTGTGTAAGTACCCTCTATTCTACACTACAGAGCACGTGTCCACAAGGTAGGACGCCTTACCTCAGCTAGTCCCACAACATCAGAACGTACCAACGACCCAACACCTAGGTCGTCACCAACAAGATTACAACCATACATGGAAAGATATCAACTAGCACAATCCTGGAGCTCAATCAACGCAACAATCAAGGAGTCATTTATTTTGTAACATCAGAGTAATGACAAATCATCAAGATAGCATACAAAGTGGATATGCAATCCATAACGGTTCAGACACACATCTACAAATAGAGAGAGATGAACTACATAAAGCTTGATTCAAGTTTTATCTAGAGAAACTTAATACGTAGGCAACTCTTATCCCAAGAAGAGTGCAGTCATTTCCTATCCAACAGATCATCAAGTTGTAGTCCCAAAATAACCAACATCTACAGCAGACAAAGTGACAAATTATGCTTCATCATACGATATTTGTTTTGTATAATGTGAGTGAATCAGATTTACTAAATGTAAAGAAAGAGTAGAAAAGTGGAGACTAATAAGTAATAACATGTTTTAGTTGGGACTAGGGTATGCCCGTGCCTACGGCCCACGAGACCTCAACGCGCCTGCGACATTACCCCAACAACTCATCGGCCTTCGTCGCAAGGCGTATACGCATCTTAGGCGTAAAATATTCGGCACAAGACTAGCGAAACAACTCAATTTATAAATACAGCCGCAAGGCCATCCCAATTACCCATTATCTATAAGCCCAAATCAATTGGAGGCACTAACAGTTTATGGGCTAGCCTAAAAATTTATAAGTCCAGCTGCAATTGTTGACTTTTGGTTGATTTTTGGATAGATCCCATAGTATTGATTACACTTAACAAAATTACACAAACTCTCCAAACACTTGGATTCACAACTTAGAAAAGACAATGACAACCATTGGATGGAGTCTCTGTAGGCTCCACACCATTGCTTTTTATTAGATAGATAGTACCACAGTGGAGAGAGGTCATGCATGAGACGATGATTGAAAATGGGCGACTTGAATTGGCTTAAAAGGCTCTTAAGCACACAAAACCTTAACTAGGCTCGGCTCAACTACTCTCAAATTACATCCAACAACAGTATTTTGTATCTGGTTCGACCGTACTGCAATATGAGTCGTGCAGTCGTGCTTGAACGCCCTGAAGCTCTTAACACACCAAAGCTCTACCTGCTCGGCCAGCCCAAAGTTTTGAGGTTCGTGCTGACATGTTGTTGTATCTAAGTGAAGCACCTAACGTAAGTACGCGTAACAGGCAATAAACTCCAAATACCTCAGCTGAACCATAAGATCACAGGCTCGAGATGAAGGAACGTACCGAGATCACAATAGTATATAGTATCGTACACACATGAAACTCTAATTGCCTAATTGTGTGTATCCTTTTAGATCCTATTGTAGATTCTGTTGAGTCTGATGAAATGTAAAACTCTCTTTGTACCACATTATTTCATTTTTAATACAATCCTTGAGTGTAAAAAAAAAAAAAAAAAAAAACCTTGTAGCTTTTGTGTATTTTAGGCCTATTATTGTTGTATTAGTTTGTTTCGTAAGACCTTCACTCATGTAGTCACGTGTTGCCGGTGGCTTGCTTGGTTTTTTCATTTAGCAAAATTTTAAGAGCATTTCCAGTGCAAGCAGGTTTAAGGGAAATAATAACTTATCACCTTTGTTGAGCAAAAAACAATGGCCCAATGCAAAAGTAACAATAAGAGTAGCACTTGCTACTAAGATTGGTACCGAGCTGTGAGCTTAGTACGAAACTTTTTATTCCATCTCGTGTGTTATTTTGAAATTTTTCATTTCGTTTTTTTTTTTTTTTTGGACGGAATGTTTTATCAAGAAATAAGCCAAAAGGCCCAATTTCCAATTTTAATCATAGTCTAGGACAGTTGGGTTTTGAAACCATTGATGAGGACATTTTTTGGCTTATAACTACTAGAAAAACTAGATTTCACGTTTTAATTATTAATAAGGGCAGACTGCTTGACCTTTTTATTTTTTACTCTTTCCAATTTTATCCTTATATGTTTGGTATGCACTAACGTACGTCTGTGCATACTTCGCATATCAAGAGGTGGTATGCACTCACTTTGTGATGTTTGGTATGTATTGACGTCTGTGCATACCTCGCATACCAAGAGGTGGTATGCATTGACACTTGTGCATACCATTTTCTTTGTGATGTTTGGTATGCACTGACGTTTGTGCATATCTCGTATACCAAGAAGTGGTATGCACTGATTTTCTTTGTGATACTTGGTATGCACTGACGTTTGTCCATACCTAAGGTGGTATGCACCGACAGCTGTGCATACCAGGGTACTATTGCCTTTTTCAAACAAAAATCAATTACTTTCCTTGAGAGTGTTTTTGAAATGAGGGTGGGTTTTTTGGTTCGTTATTTTGGAATTTTGTCATTTTCAGTTTTATTCTGTCTTGCGTGTTTTTTCAATTTTTTTTTTAGTTCGGACGGGATGTTTCATTTCGTCCCGGTCGTTTTTTCGATATTTTTTTCGTTTTTTAAAATTTAGAAGGAATGAAACATTTCGTCTGAAGTTTAAAATCACCTCTGCATTAAGCAACCCTTGATAGTTTTTCACCAGCAAGGTAGCTATGAGGGGAATTAGTCCTATGTGGCGCCTACGTGGAGGTAACAAGCTGCTGATAAAAAATGCTTGCATTGGGAATGCTCTAAGGGTCTTAGAGCATCTCTATGTGGAGGTATCACCTGCATATTTGTCTCCATCATTCGGAATTTTGCGAAAAACCATTTATAGGTGGAGGCAAATGTGGAGGTATCACTTGTCTAGTCGTATCCGTGGATGCAAATCTGCAGTTTTGGATGCGGATACGGCGCGGCAGTGACAATATCACGCACCATTGCCAATGTCGCGTGAGTTCTTTTTTTTTTTTTTTTTTCAATTTAGCGCAACAGTGAGAATGTCATGTGAGTTTTTTTTTTTTCACTTTTTTCAAACCTGGGGCGACAGTATCAATGTCGCACAAGATAGACCTTATTCCAAAGTTGCAACTGTTATTTACCTCCACCTAGAATTGGTCAAATTTTATGGGTACTTACCTCAAATTTTGGCCTCAAAGATGCAGATGATACTACTACCACCTAGAGATGATATTAGAACATAGCACTTCCGAATCCCAGCCTATTTATTTTTGTCCGCTAAAGTCCAAATCCTCAATCTAACTCACAATTTTCCGCTAGTTTAAATCGTTCAATTTAAAAAAAAAAAAAAAAAAAAAAGTCTTCAACTACTTTTGTCCAGTATAGAAACATCAAACAAAGCCAATATTTTTTGGTATAATGAATTCTCCCTTGATAGATATTATTCCCGGCCGACATCAGTTGATCCTGCCCAGTTGGTTATAGATTAGTTATGAGCTCACACAAGCATACCATGACACAAACTGGTCGTGGATGACAAGTTCATGATTCATCAGCTTCAAGTCTACCAGCCCTTATTGACGAGAGTAATTTCGCATCTAAGTATTGAATTACACGCGTTCTCACATTGATTTAGCAAAATAAAAGTCAAAACAAAATGGCATTTCAGTAGTTAACTAACTGAAAACCAAGTCCACCGCCTTCCCTCTTCAAAACCGCAAAAAAATTTCCAACTCCTCATTTCTCCTTCTCCATACACAATGTCATTAGACGGAGGCTTAACGGTACTAGACGGAACTACACTAAGAGAAACACAACTCCATATACCCAACACTAACGGCATAACCGTTATAACAGGAGCTGAACTTATAACTATAGCAGAAACACAAGCATCTTCTTCTTTATTCAATATTTCATTACCTCAAACCTTAATATCCAACGCACTTAAACGTTTAAACATTGCTGACGTGGACACTTTCCATTCTAAAGAGTTTAAAACACAAGAAGAAGCCTTTTTTAAGCTAAAAGACTACGTGATTGCAATAGCAGATGAATTGAAAGGTAAAAAAAAATATTTATTTTGCAAATTTGGTTTATAAAGTTATGTTCTTTTGGAGATTTTAAGTGGTGGGCATTTTTTGTTTTGTTATTTAGATGATCCAATGGTTGTGTGTGTATTGGATGGAAGTGCTATTAGATTGTTTTTGGAAGATGAGGATGATTTTGCAATGTTAGCGGAGAATTTGTTTACGGATTTGGATGTAGCTGATATAGGGAAGATTAAGAAGAATGAGATTAGAAATGCTCTTGTTCATATGGGTGTTGAATTGGGTGTTCCTCCTTTTTCAGGTTCTTTTTCTTCTTGTAATTGTGTTATTTTTTTATGTTTGCATTGGTTGGATTATAGGCATTGCTTATATCTCTATGTTTAGCTGAGTTGCTTAGTTTTTATTTGATTGAGTATACTTGTATATATACCGTGAGACAATGAGGAATCAGTAGAGATAGCTAAGAGAGATTCAAATAAGTGACCTGCAAGAAGATTAGGGTGAAGTGAAAAATTGAAAAACTGGAAGAATAAATAATTGAAGAAGAGGATTCTAGTAAACAGAGAAGCACCATGGTAGCACACCGCGTGCTTTGTTGTTTGTTTGTTTCTTACTGGAGTATGTGTTGTGGGATTTAGTCATGTCTATTAAACAATTTAAGGAGCCTATTAGAATGCATTGTGATAAAACTATGAGGTAATGAGATGATTGAATGTGAGATACAAAGAAGACAAATGAAGTAGAATGGAAACCTGAGTATGCAAGAAGAACAAGGACGAAGAATTGGATGAAAGAGAGCTTAGCCATATGTTTTCGCCCTAATATAAATAACTTAGAGTATCTAATGTGTTGCTATAGGAGGTGATAGAACAAAACAAATTACAGAAGTTAGGCCTGAAAAGTGCTTTTGCTCTCTTCATAAGATTGTCTATATATATTATATCCCAAATCATGTTGAAGATTTTGAGATTCTTTAGGATGTATGTGGTATGAATCTAAAGCCTATAAGGTTAAAAGGTATTTCATATATGAATTCTAAAGCTTGACTTTGCTGGTGGAATATTAAAGAATCCAGCATCTGCCGGTGGCAATCTCACTGATGAGTTAGTGAGAAAAAAAAAAAATCTTGCCAATGAGTTAGAGGATCAGGACTGTGTCCTATCTCAAGCTTCAAGCTAGCCATCCTTCTATCATATAAGGAAGGAAAATGTGGTGCCCCACCATCCTGAAATCTCATGCCTTCGATGCATATTTTGTAGTTATGGCATGGGACGGTAACAATGTAAAGAATGCAGTCACTTAGCCTACCATATCTCCGGTTCACCAAAACACCACGGTCATATAGTAAAAGAGAAGAACTGCTTTGGGCCTTGCTAACACACCTAGTAATAAATATTACTTCTCATTATGGTAAATTGAAACCGAACCTCAAGTCAGTCAATCTGATCAAAACCATGAATAATTGACAGAACTAGCAATTCTACTTATTTTTCAAATTCCAAAGACAAGTTGATTTGTTTTAAAGAAAATACTAAAATGAATCAAATGTCATTCATTAAGTTGATTTGAAATTCGATCAAGCAGTCTATTTATCTTATCCATTCCCAGGATGAAAAATACAAAATTGTGCTGGTTAAATATATTTCTTCTTGCCAGTGTTGTCATGATTATTCAAGCTACGTAACAAAAGATTCACATTATGTTCAGTAGCCTGTTAGCTCAAATCCACTTTCCGGGTTTTACTAAATGATAAATTGATGGTGTTTAATCCATGGTTATTTGTTCTTGCCAGTGTTGTCATGATTATTTTGATTGACTAAATATTTATTGAATTCCATAGTGAATGTTGTCTTAATGTCCACAAATGTATGTGTAACATGATTTTAGTTTGAATTGTGCAACTTAAAATACGTTTGTCTTAATTAACTGGTCAGTCCATCATGTGGCAGAGTTTTGTCTTCTAGAGGACATCTTAAAAAAACATGGAGCCGAAGGAGAAGAAGAGTTAGGGCAGGCACAATTTGCAGAATCACTTCAGCCTGTCCTACAAGACCTAGCAGATGCTTTAGCAGAAAAGCATATCGTTATTGTCCAGAACATCAAGATCAACAATGGCTCCAAGCTGAGAAAGGTGCTACTGTTAATCTTGTTTTTATGTGCTACCTACCTTTAATTTGTTTTTTCTTTAATATTCATAATGGAGAATTCTGTCCTGTTGCATTTCAGTTTCAATATTTTCAGCCTTATATGTAACTCTTTAAAATGTTGTTACACCATAAGTATATATTCCATTTGAAAAAACTTATAAATTCCAACAATAATGCAGCTTTTGGCCGATGATGAGCAACTGAACAGTGTGATGGAGAAAATATTGCATGGCATAGGGGCTGACAACGATAAAACTGGGTGTATAAAGATAATTAGGGATATTCTTGAGAAAAGTGGGTCGACGTTTGGCATTCCACCACCCGAAGGCAACGAGGCAGTGGTTCTTCTTTATGATCAGGTATTTGCTGAGGTTGACAACGAGAAGACTATAGACAGAGATCATATCAAGCCATCTGTGAAGGATATTCTTCAGAAATTTTCAGAGCAGCTTGAAGCCAACCCCATTTTTCATGGTCTTGATAGTTGAGGCAGGTTGGTGTAATGATTCAGATTATGTGATTAAAAATATTGTTGTTGTGCCCACAGTTGATATTACCCCTGTGATTTTTCTCTGATTCACAAAAATCTGAGTGTACGCGTACTGGGTCATTACTACTTACTTGTTGGCTGATATGTTCCCTTTTGTTGCCTTTTTTAAGCAATGTGGTTCGATGTGTATTAATTTTGAAAATCAGGGTAAAAGCACTGAAACCTAAAGTGATAAGAGCGTTAGAATAAACGAGCTGTGGGAGGGAAGAAAATGTAAATGTTAATCATTCCCTTGAATTAGAACAAATTCAAAGTTTAACAGATGGAGGATCTCGGAGATTCCGAGTGTAACCAAGTAAATTCCCATTTCTAGTTTGCCATTCATGATTCTATATTCGGATGATTGATTCTCAAATAAGGCGAATGGGATTCTGGGAAGGAATTATAAGAGGAAGAGATTTGGGGAACAAACTTCCATTAACTGTCTTCCCAGAGCGTAATTGAGTAATATATTCATCACTCTTATCTCTAAATGCCATGATGTATTGGACATTACGAGTTTTCATCTCCTTAGCATCACTTGTAGAGTTCACAAAAGCATTCCTAAGGTTCTAGCGTCTAAGATATAGATTGTATCTCCAAACCGATTTCTGTGAAGCAAGGATTGGCATTCTCATGCGTAAAAGAGTAAAAAACAACAAGTAATTGGGCTAGAGCCCAATTTTCCAAAAAATATCGCCCCAAAGTCCATTTTAAATTTTAATTTCGAATTTTAAAAAAAAAAAACATCACCAATGTAAATTGAAATTTTTATATATAAAATGCTATGTAAATGTAAAATTATATTTTCATATGTAAAAATACTATGTAAATTTACATTTTTATAGATAAAAAAAACTGTGTAATTTTATATTGTCATATATAAATCTATATATGCATATATATGATGATGTCAACCCAATTTCTCTTTGAGCTGAAATTATAAGTAAAGATTGATTGTGTCAACCTAGTTTTTTTGGGGCGAAATTATTATTGGGCTTTGTCTGTCCCGTAATCACTGCGCCTAAAACCCGTTGGCATAAAAGCGGAAATGTTTTGATCGGTATTCATGATCGTATATTCGTATGTTGCTATTGTGAATTCATCGAGATGATGTCCTTACAAGGAGAGGTAATCAACTATTTAGCTACTAGCATAAAAAAGAACTAAAATGAAAATTGTTTAAAGAGAGACAATTTTTTGTGAATCTTCACTAAGAAAAGAGAAACAATTTTCTAAAAATGGGGAAGATATACAATTCCTATACGGTTTTAAATTAAGAAGACTATACAATTATTGAAGAAGGAGGTGGTTCAATTTTAATAGAGATTGCCAATTGTAATTATCAATAAATAGGAGAGATGTAATTTAAATTAACGTAGGGAGGTGGTTCTAAAATCTTAAGATTGAGAGATTAGAAATACACTGTTGGGTTGAGAAATGTGGTTCCTACAAACCCGGCTGTCATATAGTGTAGAGATTTGCATGTATCTGAAATACTTGACTGCTGTTATAAGTCTTAAGGTGTTATGCAACTACAATAAAAGAGCATTATGAACTCCTTTTAATATGTCCACCACTAGAACAACAATGATCTCAACTCTCAGTTTCTCAACTACTGGTAGGGAATTGGCTGCCAGGGCCATCACTACGTTGACAATGTCGAAATGACAGAACAAGAATCTCTAACTAGTTTTTTAAGTCGATGGGGTGGCTGACGCATGGGACAGGCCACCAAACAATCTTTTAAATCACAGCTGCTTTGTCCCCGTAATTAGATAACAGGGAAGAGGTTGACAAGAATTGCAATTCGCCCAACTCGACCTCCATCAAACCTTGTATCAAGAATGTAGTCAATTACTCTTAGAATCTAGCTAGTTCTGGAACTCGTCCGTTTACCTTCCTGCAATTTATTTTAGTTAGACATCTAGAAAATAGATGTCCTTATCATGCCAAGATTTAATCTATAGATCCGTCTGAGAGCTAATCATTAGTTTCTATAGTTACTAGAACCCTGACTGGCCCCGCGCACATCAATAGATCTCGTCTTTGACATTCATATTCCTATTAAAAATTGCTTAATCCTTTGAAAACTGTTGCTTAGTGACCTCTAACGAGCCTCATTATTCTTTATGTAGATTCTTAATTACAATTACTCCAATCCAACTTAAACCTACTATCAAATGACTTCTTGTACTTGAGAGCATTTCTACCGTAAGAGATGTCAAGTGCACCTCATGAAACCATGTAATGCTTCCTTTTATTTGGAAATGATAGTTCAAAGAACAAAATTCTTGTTGTTACAAAAAATGTATGGACAATACGAAGAATCATTTTTTTTCCTGGGGATGAGCTTCCAAAAGATTTAATCAAAACAGAGGAAGTAAGGATGAACTTCAGCTGGAGTGAAAAATCAGCTTGCTGACCCAGATAGATGACACGCTTGTTTTGCTCCTGGTAAACATCGAATTTGGAATGAATATCAACATGTAACATGCTTGGTTCTTGGGCATGACGGTTCCCGGACTTAGCTGAACTATATCTGTTGTACTGTACAAAAGTCCCCTCCCCGGAAGAAAAATCATGCTAGCTAATTGACACACTCGGAATTATGCTTTTGCTTCACTTTGCCTGCATAACAATTGAACACAAGCAATTCATCATTAAAAAAAATTGAGTCCAAAATTTGACTTCTCGGTTGTCCATTTGGCACAAGTGCAGTCCCACACTGACCAAGCTTTTGACTCAGCTAAGACCAGAGATGTCGCCAAAATGTTAGGCATAGTCTTAGAAAGGTTTTTGAGTCCTGGAGAATTTGTTCTTACACATAGAGAAGCATGGTTGTTTCAGTGCCGGATCATCTGATTGTGCTGGTGGATCCTGTCCGAATATCATGTCGCAGCTCATATCATCAAAATCTACAGTCAAAAAATGAAAAATAATCAGACACAATGCATATATTGGTTGGTCCACAAACTTCATTTTTAAGCTCTTTTATAAGCAAAAGGAAATATGATTTGATGTTCCATTGGTGTTTGTAATGAGTTTTCTTTGACCCTCCAAGAGGATGACATATTATTATTGATGGAAATCGGCTTCATTGCAGTTGTCTCATGATTAACAAACAAAATCACTGCAGTGTTAGGGAACTTGACATCATATAAGCATGATTAAAGGCTAGGAAATAAAGTACCCTTTTTAATATGATTCCAGTAAACTGAAGGTCCTACTTGTTTCGTAAGTGCTTCATTTGTGGCCCCTGCAACTAATTTAAGTCATTGAATACTCCACACTTGTTATTTCTTGTTATTTCTTGTTATTCCAATGTAGATGTAGAATTGACTGATAGATTAAAATCATTGTCGTTGCGTTTATGAAAATAAGATTGGTAAACATTTTCTGTGTTTCGGATGCCTAACCTAACGTCGCTGCCAAAAAAATGCAACTTAACCAGAGGAAAAATGTATGTATATCTTCTGGTAAGTCTACCGAAGAACTACTCTTAGGTATATTTTCATCTTCGTTGATCAATCTAGCATGCAGTGCAATATGAAAACTTACTAGGTACCATGTTGACTGACATTCCAAAGGAGTTTTTAATGAACTTCTGTGAAGGCATCTTGCAGAGGTTAATGCACATCCCTACACAATTTGTGCCTTCCATAAACCTGTAAATTTCGACAACCAAGATATTTCATAAAACTATTCTCATTGCGTAAAGATTAGACTGCGATTAGCCCTTCACAACTTTGTTTTTCTGATTACCTGCATTTCTTGACGTGCACCACATTTTTCTCTATTTTACCTTCGATCTCAGACTCCTTCACCTGGTTTCATAAAATCCATGATCCTCTTAGCATTCAAAATTAAAAATTAATTAAGTTGTCACCTTAGTATTCTTAGGCACCTAACTTTAGGCCACTGGCTGATTACCATACTCATTGAAAGTTTTGATCATAATATACATTTAATATCGAATTCCACCTTGTATTCAAATTCCAGATTATGGAAGGATTACTACATCTGCTCTGTGACCTTTGTTCTTCAACAAAATATAAGTAGGAGAAAATTATCCTTTGAAAAATGGCAGAGTTGTGTGATCTAGATTATTATCGATCAGACCTAGGTGATTTTGGCGTATATGTTGGGATCTCAAACATGATATCACATTCGACATAAGATTGCAATAGCTGGACACAAGCAAAAAACAAAGAATAGGTGGCACACAACATGGCCACGACAGAGTTGCCTTCCAATTTAGAGAGTAATTGTGATGCACGAGTTTGGAAAATGATGTCTGCATAGGGATAGACGATCAAGTAATTGTGTCAGTTTAATAGTTTATAATACTATTTGGACTCTCTCTTTTGAAAATGAAAATTTTGGTACTTTGTAGTTGCTCTTATCCCAGGTGATCGATAGTTCTACACTTCTACGGATTCCGATCTTTACATGTTTGTCAGTATTTGATTAATATAAGGTCATAGAAAAGGAATTGCAGGCTAGTTGTATTTGATTTGGCAAGAAAGCTAAGCTTTACTACCTCACTAGGTCCGACAAGCCAAGCGAAAAAAATTGTGGTGAAGATGGCAAAGTATTCCCTTGTAAATGTAGATGGTGGCATCAGTATCCTGACCTGTTTTTCATCCAAAACAAGTGTCACAAAATAATAAGCCAAATAAAAAGAACAAGTTAATCCTCATATATACCAATGGACACAAATAAACCGAGAATATTCGTATCTTTCAAACTAAACGAAAGAAGTTTCTAAACTTTCACTGGCATTCAAATAGGGCGCCTTATTTACCTTCATGTCTTCGTGCTTCATTTATTTATTTGGTTAGGCAATTATGATGTTCATCAAGATGCTTTTCTTCTTATGCTTTTATGTTAAATATTTCTTTTTAGCGTCCATGAAGAAGAAAACTAACCAAAGAGAGGATGGGCTTGGGAAAGGCATTTTCCAGAGTTTGAACCACCAATTCCTGTTGTTTGGTTGTACTAAATTTTTGATAAACCACCTTCGCAGCATCCACCAAGCTATCGTAACCAACCTTCACATTCTTAACTCCTATAGTTTTAACAAAAATAACTAAAGTCGGTTAGTTCGTAGTCTGGAGATTTAGAGAAAGAAGAAGCGAACATGAGAAAGAATATAAGTTACCTGTGGTGGTCTGAAAACTTTGAGAAAGATGGTTAATGGCGATACGATTATACCAGTTATCATTATACACAGTTGTAGTACTGTCTAGTTTTCTAATAGTGGCATCTCTAGGAGGACTCGTTAACACCGCTTGAACTGTTAGTAAACACTCTGGCTTATGGCTGTGGTTCAGTTTTCTTCTAGTATTCCATATGGTAGAGAGTCCCCCGTGATGCAGATAAAGCTTTGCTTCCATATTGAGTGATACAGAAAGAAAAGTGTGTTTCTGTTTTTGTGTGTGGTAGTGTCTAGTGTGTGGTGTAGTGGTGTGTTTGGGGAAAGAGAGTGCGGAAGTTGTACTATTAATACTAAAAAATAGTGGTGGGCTTTGGTTTTATCATAGTAAGCATAGAATAGAAACAAAACAGCATCTGAGGGCATACTGAGAAAACATTGTGAGGGAATAAAAGGGCAGGGAATCTTTAATGAGTTTAATGTTTGATGGAAATAGAGAATCAGTAGCAGTGCCTCTCTTGGTGTTCTCTCCTCCTTTGTTGCCCATAACAAGAACTTAGCCCTTGGCTGGCCATGTACTTAAAATGGCAAAGGTCATGTTGGAATTGACTTACTGACATGCATGTAAACAAATTCACTTCAGATTATCAAAAAAAATTAAACAAATTCACTTCTTTTGGTTACTAGCAATTCTCAATCAAGAATTTCATTTGGAGCATATTATGTCCATATAATAATCAAAATAATAATAACCTGTAACTTTTCTGATAATATACAAATGTAAGTTGACGGTGCAATATAATTAAAACCCATTTGATCTGTGCACTGCCTATGCTCATTTTTGTTCACACTTCACAAGAACGACTACGAATAGTAGTTCTAGTCTATTTTAAATGAATAACTGGAGCAGCTAAAGATTCCCACTTCCAGAATTATTTGCTCCGAGTTTATACCCAATTGTCGAACTTGTTGGCAAAACACTACTTCAAATTTTAAAATATTAAACAAGCTCTTAAACGGTGAAAAACTCTCCAAAGTCAGTAATTACGGCCTATGGACAAAGCCCAATAATAATTTCGCTCCAAATCTGCTTTAATTTTTAATTCGAATTTAAGGAAAACTGGATAGACATCATTGTTGTTTACTTATAATTTCAGTTCAAAAACACATTTTCATTAACAATTTCAACTTAAGGATAAACCAGGCTAACATCATCATTTATATATGAAAATTTAAATTTATACAATTTTCCTTACATATGTAAATTTATATTTTCATAATATTTTACAATATATATATATATATATATATAAATTTAAAATTTGAGTTTGTATATATATATATATATATTTAAATGTGCATTGGGCTGACGTCATTTCCATATTTTTGGATTTGGGGTGAAATTAAAATTCAAGTGGAATTACGGCAAAAAAAAATTGGAAAATTTGGCTCTCAGTCCAATTTCAAAGTGACTTCAATCAATATCTGACAGGCCCATAAAGTTATCTAGATTCTAGACGATAGCTACTACAGCAATATGTGGTATTTGGTAACCAATATCAGACCAAGGCCCATATTCAACAATTATGATACAGCTAAATACCACCATGCCAAGTAGAGAACACAATACCAAACCTCCAGCCCGGTTGCATTTAGAAGACTAGAACCTTAATACGAAGGTTACATATTCCGCCTAACTAACTAAAACAAGGTAGGGAATATTCAGATCTATTAAGTACCAGTCCAAACTGAACATTCATTGGTTTTAAAATGATTTCAACCACAAAGATTCAATATCGACTTAGCTACAACTTCAGAACAAAGTCTTAATAAAACTCTAAGTTCATTTCTCATCCCACCAATTTGTAAAACATTGAATCCACTCCACAGCCTAGGAATCGACGATTAAAAAAAAACACGTGCAGAATACCAAATCTCTACTCTTTGGTTGACTTGTTGATCAGGGACTTGTGAATGTGTGGGATCACACCACCTCCTGCAATTGTCCCCTTGATCAGTGTGTCAAGCTCCTCGTCCCCTCTTATTGCCAATTGCAGATGCCTTGGCGTTATACGCTTTACCTTCAAGTCTTTGCTTGCATTCCCAGCCAACTCTAACACCTCTGCTGTGAGGTATTCAAGAATAGCTGCTGAGTAGACTGCAGCAGTAGCTCCAACACGCCCATTGGCAGCAATCCTCGATTTCAGATGTCGGTGGATCCTACCCACTGGAAACTACAATCACAATACATAACAACAAATAAGTTCAACTACAAAGCTGCTTTGTCGTCGTTGAAAACTTTACAAAATTGTGGCAGCTCTAACTAGACAATTAACCAAATATCAGCGCTCAGTTCAGTATTAAGACTATTAACTGATGGATTTAAAGGAAGGAGGGTAGTATTCAGCATGAATATAGAATTAAGGCTGCTTCGGGATATACTGCAGTCATATTATTTTTAGATAGCATACTTGGATGATTATAAATCATATATTCATCTACAAGTGCACACTAGTATCAAACAGATTAACACCATACGTGCTAAAAACGAACTTTTCAACCAAATTGTAAGAAACACAATACATAGCCATTGCAATGTAATAGTCTGCAATAAGAAAAGAAAGAAAACAAAAGTGTATAGTCGTCATGAAGCGTTGGTGCTACAACACAAGTATACCACCCTTTTATGAAAGTCCACACAACATGGAGACCTGGGAACTAAGCCATAAATCCACTAACTCATTCATAAACAAGTAAAATCACTAACTACGAGAAGCTAAAATTAACTCAACTTCTTACAGCTTATCATACACCGAGAAAATTCTGATAGTACTAAGAAAAAACTACAACCACAAGTTAGACTGGATGAAGTTGTAAAGGTGCTCAACCTTGTACATCAAACAAAAAGGAACTTTTTCTTTTTTTTGTTTCTTCCATAAACTTATCAGCTTAGCACTACCAGAGTGAATGGTATGGATGGAAACACAAAGCTCTGAGAAATGACAACATATCTTCCAAAATTTACATGATATACTAGATCCTAAACACTTACCCATGCTATGTGTGCATATTTTAGCAAATAGATATGTAACACGTGGCAGCATCTTCTTAAGGCTCGGATATGGTCTTGGTGTGGGTAGAAAGTACCAGAACACACTTCAAGTCCAAATCCTCTCACTTCCTAGGTTCGGAACAGGTTCGTGGGCTTTGGAATTAGTTGGAGTAGTAGGTTCGTATAACCAACTCCTAAATATGAACTCCAAATCCGGAGCTCTAACTACCACTCCGAATCTAAACATGTTTTCTGTTTGTTTAAGTCAAATAAAGGAGACCTATTTGACTTGGGAAACATGGGGCTTCTAGAAGAGTCAAGATGAGACTTAACAAGAGACGGTCTCCTAGTTAAACACTAATTGGGAAACCTCATCTATTCTTATAAATAGAATAGTTGAACTACGCTTTGAATTGGATATTGACAGGATACCTAGGCAGCCATTAAAGAACGTGGTTCAACTCATCATCTTTTACATCTCCTTTTCTTCTTGATCTAATAATTCTCATTGTTCTTTGATCATCAACAAAATATTTGTGTTTCTAGATTAGAAAAAATCATCACACAATTGGCGCCGTCTATGGGGACACCATACAGAATTGATTTGATTTCTTGGTCGAAATTTTTTCGGTTCTAGATTTTCCTACCCACCAATTTTTCTTGGGTTTGTTGTTCTTTAAAATAATATATATTTCTTTTCTTCACTTTGATTTAAAATCATGGTTACTACAAGAGCCAACGCGAATCAAGGTAATGAGGGAAATAATGAGATCAATAACCCACATGTTACTTCTCAAAGACAATCTAGACGTAGAGGAGATCATCGTTTTGGACAGGGGCGTGAAGAAGATGAGCCTAACAACGATACTCCCCAATCTGCCATAACCAACCAAGCCGTTATAGATGCTATGATGGCCGAACGTGGCCGGCAGGAGGCTTGTTTACATTTTTTCCAAGACTACTACCACACGAAGGAGGGTCGTTCACCTCCAAAGGTGTTGCCTACTGATGGAAACTCGAGGGGGCAGTTCCGGCCACCAAGTCTCGACCATGGTGAGGGCTACTTCCCTACGCCTTATATCCCTTACTTCGCTGGGTATCATAGCGACCAACCAGATTCGGATTATAATCCGGAATTGGATCCAACCCGACACTCGAGTTCACACGGACCTGACTTCTCTTGGTATTCAAGTTCTCAAGGTACGAGGGATGAACGTCTGAATGTGTTTCCCCAGAATCCACAACTATCAAGGTCACCCTCGATACGAAGAAAACTTTCAGTTCCAAGGGAACCTTCATTGCCTCGGAATCCCTCAGTTCTCCGATTCGGTTTTGCAAACTCCTCCACTCGATCTTGGGAACCGGAACCACATTATCATCGAGATAAGAACTATAAGAGTCCAGGTCCAAGGTACAACAACGAGAGAACTTCAATTCATAAACCAACATACTCTTGCACAACTCAAGGCACAAATGCTAGAGGAACTGCGAGGTTCACAACCAACCAAGATGGATGAGTTAGTTGTTCAGTCAGCAATCAAAGGAGACATTGGAACTCCTTTTTCACGACATGTTATGAGTGGATACATCCCCCATGATTATAAACCACCGAAGTTCTCTAAATTTAATGGCAAAGGAGATCCGGTCTCTCATGTGCTCGGTTATAGTCAAGCAATGGTGGGTCTTTGTAAGAAAGATCATTATTTGTGTCGGTATTTTGCTTCAAGTTTAATGACTTCGGCATTCATCGGTACGCGAAGAAAGCCTGTAAGATCCATCCACAGTTTAAGGTATTATCCATCAATTTCATTGCGAAATTCAGTTGCAACCGACCCTACATTAAAACCGCTGATGCACTATTTGACATGAAGATCCGAAATGACGAGTGTATTAGGGATTTCACCAAAAAGATTTAACGAGGTTCAATTGCCTGTTGACAACGTCGATGAGACCCTCGCCATTGTGGCCTTTAGAAAGGAGTTAGATCCCACTTCTGGTCTATACATGTCCTTGAAGAAAAAAAAGTCTACGAACATAACACAGTTGCAGGCTCGGATCGATAAGTATGCGGAACTGGAAGAAAACCAATTGGATATGGAATTTTCTCATAAAAGAGTGATAACCAGTGTCACCTCCGCTCCTGTTGGTAGGAGCTCTGCTAGTCATTATAATGATAGAAAGTCCGAGAAACCACAGTCGGAATACAAGTTAGTCGACAGGAATTCCTATCAAGATAAGTCCAAGAGACAAAAGATGGTGACACGTTCAGAAGGGATATATATTTCCCCCACAGGATAGAGACTTTACCACTTTAACTTATCCTTATGAGGATATCTTTGAAGTTAACCAGGAACAAGATGTTCATGAAAAATCCTCCAGTGGTGAATCTCGATGCTAACATGTACTGTTTCCAAATAATATTACACTACTCTTAGTTTCTAAGAGACAAAATTTTCACAAATTTGGATCTGCTTCCAATATATTGGGGGCATGATCTATGCCAATCAATTCTCAATAAAAGTTATATTTCTCTTTTCAGAGCATTGTTTCTTTTATAATTTTCTGCTGGGATACTTTTTGGATGTTGGGTCAGAGATCCCATATGTTGGCCAAAGTCATATCAGAACCTTTATAAAGCTTTCTCGGGATGATGAGTGAAAGATCTCATGTGTTGTTCCCCGTGTGATGGAGAAAGTTTAACTTAGCTTGGATTTTATCCTCCTAAGAGTAGTTCTAATGCCTTATGCTTATAAGTGTCGGTTTATGCATTAGATACCAGATCATTTAAGGACTTTATAAGAAATAATACAAAAGCACACCCTACGTTCCTATAAAGTCTTATTTCTTAACAAAACTAAAGGTATTTACAGGAATCGAGACAGGGGCAAATGCAAATAAAGAGAAAAAAACACCACTTCCTAGCTAGTCTGGAACTTCACGTTCCGAACTTGTCCAAGTTCGAAACTCCACTTCCTAGCTAGTTAGGAACTCCACGTTCGAAACTCTACTTCCTAGCTAATCTGGAACTCCACATTCGGAACTTGTCCAAGTTCGGAATTTCACTTCCTAGCTAGTCAGGAACTCCATGTTCGGAACTTGTCCAAGTTCGGAACTCCACTTCCTAGCTAGTCAGGAACTCCACGTTCGGAACTTGTCCAAGTTCGGAACTCCACTTCCTAGCTAGTTAGGAACTCCACGTTCGAAACTTTACTTCCTAGCTAGTCTGGAACTCCACGCTCGGAACTTGTCCAAGTTCAGAATTTCACTTCCTAGCTAGTCAGGAACTCCACATTCGGAACTTGTCCAAGTTCGGAACTCCACTTCCTAACTCATCAAGAACTCCACGTTCGGAACTTGTCCAAGTTCGGAACTTAATTTGCTAACTAGTTAGGAACTCCACTTCCTAGCTAGTCTGGAACTCCACGTTCGGAACTTATCCAAGTTCGGAACACCACTTCCTAGCTTGCCTGGAACTCCACGTTCGGAACTTGTCTAAGTTCGGAACTCCACTTCCTAGCTAATAAGAAACACAGAAAGTCCAAGTTGATGATCGCTTCTCCGAGTAACAAACCCAAACTGTTTTTGTGGACGGAAGAATCGAAACTACATTGTCAACTACGCATACCGGCCTATCCAAATTGTATTGTAACTTGACATATCCGGGCTGCCTCGACAATTGAAAAAGTCAAACGGATTGGCAAGGTCATCGAAATTGGTAGTGTGCGATCAATTGGCAAAGTTGGGGCGGTTGACCTTGTGATTGGCCATAAAGTGATCAAGGACTTCGGTTGCGGCGTTGGACACATGAGTGTTCAGCTTCGGAAGATGGTGAAACGACCATTAATGGCGAGCTTGTAGTTTTTCTTTTACGATGAACTTTTGGGGTGCAAAAATCCAACTTGTACAAGATTAAAATTCAAGTTTTGATTCAAAAAACAGCATGAGCAAACCCATAGTTCATGGTCATAAAGATTTGGGTGATAACAGCAAAAAACTTCAAACATCCCATTAATGGTGGACTTGAAAATATGTTCAATACTTCTTTCGACGAAATCGGTGGGCATGAATGCAAAAATAATGATTCGAACTTCACAAATTCTTACTGGCGGCAGCAAAAGAACTTGTATGGGGTTTACAATACACAAGAGTTATACTAAATGAAAAAGAACAAGGCTTATACCAACAAATAACAAATAAGAAAGGAAGGGAATCCTTTACTTTTTCTCTCCTCACATGTCAATTCCGGATGAGTTAAACCCAAGTCTGGGTCATGGTGATAATTGGCTTGGCATGTCTTGATGACTTGATTTATCCAAGTCCGGATCATTATTGGGTTTGGCAAAGTTGGCATGTCTGGATTTGATGAATTGAAATTCAGGTTCGGGTTGCAATTGCAAAGTTCAAGTCCGAGTCATGGTGGATTGTTGAGGTCCGGGATCTGCCAAGTCCGGGTTTAGCTCCGAATGAATGGTTTGGGATTGACAGCCTTCGAAATTTCAATTGCACATACCGTCGACATTTCAGCACCATAACACGAAATATTACGGATATAGATTGGATTTTGGCGGGTCGAGCAAATATTTTCGGATGAGTGATTATGGCTTGTACATAAATTTCGATGAGAAAATTAAGGCATAAGATGTCGCGTACATTTTTACCTGGCCTTTTTCCTTAAGAGTTTGATTCACAACCCATGAATAAAAAAGGGGGGCCATCTGTGTGTGCATATTTTAGCAAATAGATATGTAACACGTGGCAACATCTTTTTAAGGCTCGGATATGGTCTTGGTGTGGGTAGAAAGTACCAGAACACACTTCAAGTCCAAATCCTCTCACTTCCTAGGTTCAGAAGTAAGACACTTCCTAGGTTCGGAACAGGTTCGTGAGCTTTGGAACTAGTTGGAGTAGTAGGTTCGTATAACCAACTCCTAAATATGAACTCCAAATCCGGAGCTCAACTACTAGGTTCGGAGCTCTAACTACCACTCCGAACCTAAACATGTTTTTCTGTTGTTTAAGTCAATAAAGGAGACCTATTTGACTTGGGAAACATGGGGCTTCTAGAAGAATCAAGATGAGACTTAACAAGAGACGGTCTCCTAGTTAAACACTAATTGGGAAACCTCATTTATTCGTCAAGATGAGACTTAACAAAAGACGGTCTCCTAGTTAAACACTAATTGGGAAAGAACTACGCCTTGAGTTGGATTCCTATTGACAGGATACGTAGGCAGCCATTAAAGAACGTGGTTCAACTCATCATCTTCTATATCTCTTTTTCTTCTTGATCCAATACTTCTTATTGTTCATTGATCATCAACAAAATATTTGTGTTTCTAGATTAGGAAAAATCATCACACACATGCCAATTCACAATTACAATTCTCCTAAAATTTAAGTGCATACTCAAGTTTCTTTAGAATAAACTTCTTCATCATACCACTATACGGCATTCTTATAATATCACCATAAAAGTATAAAACCCTATCTAACAGTTACAAGCCTCGAGATAAAGTACAATGTGATTGTGGGAATTCTCCAGCATCAGTCGCTTGGATGTTTCACCGTCTAATCAGTGCTTATTATGTACCATTTTCAAGTCTATTCAACATTCTTGTGCTACCAACGTTATAATCTAATGAAAATGATATGAAATACACTTCAGTTGGTATAGCCCAAGGCCATGGTTGTTTTAAAGTGTCACCTTCTAATCAGTGCTAATTGTATACCATTTATGAAAAGCTTACAACATTATAATTTAAACACGGAGATGCAGGAATGAGTAACCGCATAATTCTTCATTTTCTGAGTTAATCACTTGTCTTAAAGCATAGCACTGATACAAACTGTTAGGCAGAAACTGGTTCAACAAAGATCCAACTCTGTTTATACCCAACATGAGAAATCTCACTCAATCTATCACAAAAGTCACATATTGACACAAATGCATTCTTCACATGAAAGATAAAAGACAAGTAACCTCGTAGTACTACTCGATGCTCATCACATAAGAAAACAATAGTATTACAGCTGTTAATGACTTTATCATTAAACCAATATCAAAAGTCAAGTCTTAAGCAGAACCGACATACTAAACATATTATAGACCAAAAAAGTTCAGTCCTTTTTCATACCCAAAATCACCCACATGAACATGAGAGGGAAGACTTCCCAAAAGCAATTGAGCTTGAAGACCAAGGCACGACTGATGTGTTGCAATATCAAAACCTTGAGACATTAGCTTCAGTTCATAGAGCATAAACATTGTGAGCTTGCATACTCTAGATAAAAGCATATATAACTAGCTACCATTTTTGACACAAAGTGTTACAAAAGGATGAATATCTTTCCAAATGAAAGCACTCACTGAAAACTTATAATACTTTACTACTTTCTTTTCCAATTTGTGACACCAAAGCATGAATATTACACGTCAATATCTCAAACAATAAAACGTGGCATGACTGTTTGACCAAATCCATGTAATTAAGCAAGGACAAAAGAGTAAGGAAACAGATCACTAAGATTGTAAAACAAAATGAAGAGGTGTAAATATACGACTACATTAGGAACTTCATGAAATTTCTATGATATGATAATGACATCCAGATTACGACATGGACTCGCATATCACAGTACAAAAGGAAAAGATACACTACATAACGCCCTAAGGAACAAGCCTTCACCAACAGATAGAGAAAAGGCGGTAAGACATCTGCTTTGAGAGATGAAAGATTTCCCAGAGCATTAGTTTTTCAGAGAGCCTCATCCAAGGCAAACCTCGAGGTCTAAACATCCATAGCAATTTGCGCCGCATACAAATAAACAGAGAATCGTGTCAAATTGACAATGGAAAACAATGCGAAAACCTTAGCATGTGTCATAACATGTAGTTATTACTTCCTCATGCATAAGAGATGTAATATAGTCCTAAGGGATGTTCTGGAGAGTTAGACTAAGGATAGGCAATCATATACTCTACTTGAGAAAGAAAAATGGCCACTAAACCAAAAACGTCTATTGACTATATAAACCATCAAATAAATCTGGAAGATATGCAGTAAGAATAACTAACCGTAACAGCCAACTAAATGGAATAATATGGCAACATAACACAGTGCATACGCGCCAAATCCAATAAAGCATTTGACTCACACTTCTCAGAGTTTTAAAAAGTGATATATGAAAAAATAAATAAACATTCAAACCAATGACCTTTTCCACATTTGTTAAAAAAATGGGAAACAACGCCAAATTGGGCCGAGTATTTCAAGGGCAGTTTACATGTCCTATTCTGTATAATAATACATGACTGCAATGTATATATAATTCACACACAACACAAGAAAGCAGGTTTTGAATTAATGTCCATGTCCATTAAGTACGTCATCTGCAAGACTGCAACTACTATACACTCTTCATTTATCAACCCCACCTCAATTATTAATTACTTTCAGAACAATACCTTCAACAAGGACCACTACCTAAAACCTACTCCTGGGACCACCTGAGCAGCCCATGGTTTAAAAAAAAACATCCCTGTATCCGGGTGTACTATAGCATTGACCACACTGACAAAAAACACAAAAAGTGAAAAAAGACTTTTTTTACCTGGAGACCGGCACGTGATGACCTGGAAACCGGCTTCTTCTTGTCCTTGTCCTTGTTTGCTGTTGTTTTTGCCGCCAAAAGTCCCTTCCCACCTTTTCCCGCCATTTGTTTTTTCTACACAAATTTCGAAAGTAAGATATGAACTATGAACGTAGAAGTTTTAGTTCACATCTGGAAAAAAATATATAAGACGGGATTATTATAAAATAAACAATGACACGTCTCCCAATAAAATTGAAAAGTCTTGGGAACTGTTAAGGATCAGGTTTTGGAAAATCTAGTCCCGGGACTTGTGGAGAACATTTTTACTTGATAAATTTTATCTCCGGTGAACCATCTGAGACTATTTTCATGATGATAAGAAGTCGAAATTGAAAAAATAAAAGCAAAGCGTAAGAAATGAGACTTAAACCATATAAAGGAGTGAGCGAAGGAGAGGTACCTGGTTAGATTGATCGGTCGCAAGGTCAAGTGGTTTGGGTTAAAAACTGGGTGTCGGTTTGGGTTTAAATATATCGATATTTCCGATATATATCCACCGAAGACTGACGTTGGAAGTGTATTTTACCAATCCTGCCCTTCATTTTGAAATTTCCAAAATACTATACGATATATATCGGCGAGATATCAAAGTGCAATTCCGAGATATCCGATATATCTCGGTTTTTGGACTGAAATTTTGGGCCTTGGTTTAAATGGTAGACTGGCGTGGTCATCGTTTTGATTGTTCTGCAATCTCGAGGAGTCCAACAGAAGCTAAAATCATTTTTGGATTACTAAATAATAATTGATAATCACAAGTCACAACCATCAGTTTACGTTTATCAGAGTGTTGTGTACTTGAGTGTAATCAGTCGTATATCGAATATCAATAAACTCTGCAATGACTTGAAATGCAAGAGCCCCATCAATAACACGTACAAGTTTGACCGATGTACACAATGACCAAACAATCAATTACAGCAACATGAACTTGAGTTTTTAAATGGACGTTCGTTAAGATTGAATGTTGTAAGTAATGATAATTTTTTGTTTAGTTGGTTGATATTTAGGCTGAGTCCAATAGCTTTCTATTTCTTCAAAAGTGGAGTCCAAACAGGCGGATTTGATTTCCTATCTCAATTTTACTCGAGTAAAATATATAGAGTAAAATTGAGAAATAGAGAGTGTGTTATGAGTTACTTGAATTGGCATTGAATGAACAAAGTGCATTTTACGCGACTTGAATTGGCGTTGAATGAAAAAAGTGTGTTTTGCGCGAGTTGAATTGGTGTTAAATGAACAAAACCAAATTGTTTAAACTTTAAAGTGTTTGACTTGGTCTAAGCGTATAAAGTATCTCTTCCAAACCATTGGATCCAATTTCGTACTCTTTATCTTTAAAACAACCTTTTTTCCCAATTTTGCAAATACAGAGTTTGGAACATTGGACTTAGCCTTAGAGCATTCCCAATGCAAGGTGACTTTGAAGAGAAATAGAAACTTATTGCCCTTATGAGCAAGCAAAAATCAGTAGCTCAATGCAAGGGTGATTATGGAAGTAGCTTTTCACTAAGTAACAATGAGAGTAGCATTTGGTACCGATATTATTATTGAGTTGTGAATTTCGAACGGATGTTTCATTTTGTCCCGTATTTTTTGTTCCAATTTTTTTTTCTTTAAGACCAAATGTTTTATTTTGTCCCACGTTTTTTTTTTAACAAGTGGAAATTTTATTAATAACGAGATTTACTTTAATTATGACAAACTTGCAACAAATTGCGCCGCGTGTCCTTTATGAATAGCAAATCATATTCTTCTAAAACAAACTCATTACAACCACCCATCATTCTTGTGTTTCTCTATTTTTCATGTCGCTGCTCTATTTGATGTTTTCCCACCTCAAAAACTCCATTCACAAGCCCTACCAACGGAGAGGCTCAAGTTACATTAACACATGTATGTTTCCCCTTAGACCAACTGTAGATCAAGATATCTGGCTGGTAGGAAGTGTTGATATGCCCTCATTCGGATTAGTGAGAAAATTGACGGGAGCCTTCATTCTTCACTTGTACCCCCAGTCCAAAATGTATCACATAAGATGTCTCTAACATGATCATCTCGGTATTTGAAACATAAAATATTTACACTGTGTTGCATGGCCCCCAAAAGCATCCAGTCTATTTTATTTTATTTTATTTTTATTTTTGGACAGGATATCTTACTGTCACATTTGCAGTGGGCAACACTTGATAGCTTTTCACCAACAAAATAGTTGCGAGAAGAAATAGTTATATGTGGCCTATATGGAGGTAACAAGTTGTTGCTTGCATTGGGAATGCTCTTAAAAGGCCGGCTCAACCTATAGCAAAATATTTCTTAGGACCTCACTTGAAAAAGGGCCCTGGACCATTCCTCCCAAATGAATCTCATGGATACAAACTATAGATGGGCATGTGTTGCTATTATAAACAGAAAGGCCCAATCCAAATTATACACAATTAACCAAACTAAATATCTACTTAGTTCTATTTGTTATGGGCCCTTTGATTACTCTAAAGTCTTTAATTAATTTGAGTTTAACATAAAAACAACAATATAAAATTTACAATAAATACTATTATTCGGTGTTGCTTTATTTTTTCTCCACAAAAATAAATTAAATGCACATGAAGTAAGGTGGTAATGTAATTAAGTCTTTTGCACATATTGAGCCAACACTAATTTAAGTTTCCATATTTTATCCATAATTTTATTTTCAATATTTCATTTCAATATCATTTGTAAAGTTTTACGGTTCGATAGAAAAAATTGATACTTACAATGCACACAAAATTTAATTTATTGATATGAGAATGCCCATTTTTAACTTTAGTTTAGGCCCGGAATGCCCTGAGCCAACTAGGGGTTGAAACTCGGGCGGGTTGAGACATAATCCAAACCCACCCGAAGTTTCAAATGCTTCAACCCAAGCCCGGGACCAAGTCCTAGTTGGTTCTTAAATCGACCAATTGGGTTGGGTTGGGTTATGTCGGGTTGATCAAACTTTTATGATTTTTTTTTGAAATTATGAGGTAAAAAACACCAAAATCGAAATCTTTTAATGAAATTAAAGAGATTTGATTGTTTGGAAGGAAAACTAACTTTGTTAATTACATTATCCTACGTTATATGAACTCCACTTATACAAACTCCAAAAAAGAAAAATAATAAATTAGAAGCTGATTTTTGGAGGAGATGTTATCCCCACAATATAGATCATTCTTAGAAAAAATCAACACATTTGAAGATGTTTCGTTGTATCAAAATTAGCTTACAATGTTATAAAATTATCCAACGGTCCAGATTTTTCAAATTTCAAAACTACTTTTGACAAGGTTAAACATTTTTGGTTGGGATGATTTTTTGTAGGGAGATTCTCCATTATAAGAAGACTGTCTTCACCAATAATCAACCCTCAATTCATCTTATAAATCCACTTTTGGTGGTGGAGTTCATATAATGGGCTCGATATGCACACGAGCTCGGGTTTTTCGGTTTTTTTATATTCTAACCCGAGCCCAACCCAAAACCGAGTCGGGTTTTGATTTTACAAAATCAATCCCGGACCACGAATCTGATATGTTAGCCCAGGACCAACAAAAGTCATGTTTTAGTCCATCTGGCTTGGGCTAACCCGACCCAAATTCCCTAGAGCCGACCCTATTACTTTTATTTATTTCTACTTCTTATTATGAAGTTGTCCTTTCACAATAAATAAAGACCGTCTTTCTTGTATTTGAATCTTGAATTGAAAAATTATCTCGTTTTGGTTTGTTTTTTCAACTCTTTCGTTTGTAACTTGTTCAAGACTTCAAGTTAATTGTTTACTTTAGGGAGGGGTTGTAGAGACATATATATATTATAAAACACATAAACAAACTTAAAATAGTTATGATATTTATAAGTTTCAGATTATGCTAATTTTTTGCATATACGATCTCCTAACAATTTTATACATGGGGTTACATGTTGCATTAACTGACTCATCACATACTTGTTTAATTAGTTTTTTCCATTAAAATAAAATAAATAAATAAGTTATGTTAGTCAATTTGGACGTCAGACAAAAGGAGTGCCTACATCGTTACAATTGAAATCGACGATCATATGTATTCATTTTTTCCATGTTTAAATTAGTTAGAAGATCATATGTACAAAAAATTAGCCAAATCTAAAATTTAGAAATGCCTTAACAATGATGAGTTTGTTTACGTGTTTTTGTAATACATACATGTCCTTAGAACCTTTATTAAGTTGTGTTGTTCCAATTTTATATCATTTAGCCATAATTCTTGGATCTTCACTGACATATTTTTATGTGTGTTCCCTATTGTGTTTATTTGTATGATTTAGATTGAGATTTGAATTTAAGATTACACAGAGATGAAGATAACTCTTATTAATAAAATATACTTAGTAGGTGCCAACTAGCAAAGTTGGTAAAACCGAAGATAACTCTTATTAATAAAATATACTCAGTAGGTGCCAACTAGCAAAATTGGTAAAACTTTTGGGTGATGATACCAAAGGTCTGGGGCTCGAACCCGGCCAGCATCAAAGAGTTACTGATCCTCATTTAAAACAGGCTTACCAGTATATATATCAGCCCCGCTCCTAGACGGACATCCGTTTACGGATTTTAGTTAAAAACCAAAATTTCAAAATATTATCTCGCGAAGGGTTTTCTCAAAACTCTCTCACTCGCTCCCTCTCTTCAATTCTCTCTCCAACTTTTTTTTTTTTTCCAGAGACAGAGAGTTGAAAGTTGACAGAAAATAGAAAAGAATCCCAGTAAAGATTTCAGTTTCAACACTGAAATCCCAGCAAAAGAATAATTACATTTTCTTAGTCACATACTCATATTCGTTTCAATCTCCTTCATATCTCATTTGTTTTTCGTTAGGAGATCTGCTATGACGAATTCACTTGTTCGAATCGGTACCGTTGTAAGACCCCTATTTTATTTTTACATTATTTTCGTAACAATATTTAGTATGTCAATATTTGATTATATTTTCTAGTCAACATGCTAGTATGTGGGTTTGACTTTTGATAGAAAGAGAAATGGGGGAATACCAAATAGTAATTTTGAATAATGTTAATATAGGAAACTAATATTTGAATTTTGAATGTTGGGTATAGATTATCTTTAATTTTCGGAAAGTTTTAAATAAGAAGGAAACAATATATTAACATAAGGAACTTAATAGATATAATACTTTTAATAGAAAATAAGATTTCCATAGTTAGGAATAAGGATATTTAGTAAAATTGGAAGTGAAGCAAAATATATGGTGTCTCCAGAGAAAGTAGTTTTTCTCAAAAACACAAACAGCACACTCAAGCAAAAATGAAGAAAAATGGCGGATTTTGCTAGCTAGCTGGGATTGGTTATCGCATAGTCTTTTTCGATATTTCTTTTTCTCGTCTATGCACAGAGAGGTGAGTAGTTTAGTTTCATTTTTTTTTCTCGTCTATACAGAGAGATGACTTTACTGTAGGACTACATGTTTTCGTTCATTTTCATTTTCTGCTCATTTCTGTTCAACAATGATTCTTCTCCTTAATGTTTAAAACTTATTAGATTTGTTAGGACTATCGAAACCCTTAGGTGGTTGTAAAGGGAGGCGTGAGCCCCCAAACCTCCTCCCCTGTAAATATTCAATACTGCGATACTGAGGGGTTGGATATTGTATGTATTTTTGTTTTTTGAACTGTTTTGTTTGTATTGCGGGTTGGTTGTTTGATAAATGGTGGTAGGGGGGAGTTTGAGGGTGGTTGAAAGCTTCAAGAACGTTAATGGCGGTCGGATCTAAGAGTTGAGAGGTGTTTTCGAAACTGAGATTTGGGGTTTCTTGGTGAAGTAAAGTTGTGGGGTTTTTCACCCACACAAATTTTCGCTGGGTTATTTTTGGGTGGTGTGTGAAGGATTTTTGGGTGGCTAGAAGCTAGTGCTGGTGTTGGGAAGGAGATGACCCGTGAGAGCGATCTAGTGCTCCCGGTCGGTGTGTAACTTTTTTTTTAGACCTGTGAATAATTAGTTGGGTCAAACCACAACAGTTTTTGTTTTTGGGCCAATTCTTTTATCTTTTGTTTTGGGCCAGTTTAACATGTTTATGTGGGCTGGTCCATAGAATATTAAGTGAATCACATAGGCCGGGTTAAATAATTTTAAGGTCTGTTTCGGTTAGTTGGGCCAAATCAGTTTATGGGCGGGGGTACGACTTAAGTTATGGAACCGGGTTAGCTTAGCCAAGTTGGTTAGGACCAAAGTTTGATTTGTTTTAAATATGGGTTTGGGTGAGGACCAGTTGGGATGACCACCGATTATGACTGTTGATTGTTGGGTTTGACTATTGACCCGTTGACTGTTGACTTTTTCCAAAATGTTATAGATTGAATTTTACGGACCAATCCGACGATAGGATGTTGGTGATACTTGTATAAACTTGTTTGTCAGTATCTAATATAGATTTGACGTTAATCTTGTGTGAATATTGACACGTGAAGATAGGGAAATTTTAAGATGCATAGATATATACATTTGAATAAATTACGTAATGAAAATCCTAGAACCTAGCTACCACAACTCATGTGATTAGCCCTGTGTAGGGCCTGTGCAATTTGATTGGTCCTTTTGGCGTTTTAGTTAATCTGAATGGCCCTTCTGGTGTAGCCGAATAGTGGCTTGATTATCTCGTTCGCAAACTTTAGAACGAGACGCGCGTTATTTTTATGCCGAATAGTGGCATTACTCACATAATGGCTTCCGTGTGGATGTATCATGTTAAGGTAGTTACGCGGGTGGTCCAAGATGTGAGGGGAGGCATGTGGAAACTAGGTAAAACATAGAGCCGAAACTAGGTAAAACATAGAGACGACGTGTTATTAGGGACACTTGATAAATGTTACTTCGGTGTGGTTATTGATTTAAGACTTTCAAGTTAAGTTTCATTTTATGCTATGATTATTACAAATTGTTTTGCAGAATAGTGAGTTAAACTAATTATTCTTGCAGAGAGGACCCACTCTGCGATAGAGTATGCATAAAGGTAAGTACTAGGATACCATACGTTTGATTTACTCTTAGTTAGAAGCTAATGCGCCTCGGTGGAGGAACTACCTGCCATATAAAGAACGAAATTTTATGTATATCTAAATGGTTTTTCTAAGGCTACTCATACTAGCATTATTTATAATGGTGACCCGATTTGCATGTTTGCTAATCGGGTATGTTCTTATATGAACATAGTCGATCAGCGTGGACAAGGGTTAGTTGATGTTCGAGAAGGTGGTGTGTTGCTCGTGATTGATGTTAAGTATTTATTTTTAATAAGATGTCGGTTCATTTTTCCTGAGAGATGTAGTGGAATTTGTTGGGGACATATGTTTGAATTTATTTTATGAATTCTTAAGTGAAGAAGTTTGTAACTTAATTTTGATTGCAAGTTTTCATAATGATAAGTTATTGTTAACAATATTTTATTATTTAGATTTTTCCGCATGTGTTATTATTTTCTTAAGGGTTATGTAATAGATTGGGTTTTGAGGTTGTTGTCACATCTCGGATATCGAGGAGTCGGATATAATTTATATTATCTGATTTATCAAAATTCGGGGTGTAACAACCGTTGAAGGGGATTTGGTTAAAAGAGCTTTAGCCGCTTTGATTCAAGACATTAGTGCGCACATAAGATGTCTCTTGGTTGCTTTTGGAGTCCTAAGTGCTAACAGAGGAGAAAATATAGCATTTTGTATTTGTTTTTTAATGTGGGGGAAGAAGCTTAGATCAGGTCGCCCTTCAGAGCTGCAATTTTTTTCCTTTCCTTAAAAAGATTTACATTTAACTGGATTATCACTTGTCGGTACAACACTGCTAGAAAAATGAAGCTTGACATGTTCATTGCATGTGCGCAAGAAACTGCAAATTCCAAGCAAATCTAATAGATACTTTGGTGGATCATGTAGAAATACCAAACAGCCGCAAATCTGATTTATTCTAGAACATAGCGCCATAAAACATGAGTTCAACTACCGTTTGCTTACTCTCTTGTAATATTAAAGTATAAAATGCAAAGGCACTTCCATTTGACGCTCAAATACAATACGCTTGAAATTTTAAACCATTGTCAACTCATGACTAGCCATGCAGACATGCAGTTCGTGAGAATTCTCACCATAAAATCTTTTGTATCACCAACAACTAACAACACTTTTACAAGCTGCTGAAAGTTTCCGGAAGTCTATGAAATAAATTAGTAAAGTCTAGCACTCTGACATTGTTTTAGAAGGCTTTGAGAATGATTATCCTAAATGAACGTTTCTCAAGATGAGGTCGTTGTTAAAGTACCCTACAAGTTTAGTATCACAGTGCCTTACTTTTTCTGGTTGAAGCTATGGATATGCTCATATGCATACTTCTATTTCTTCTAAGGACCAAGTCAAGAAAAGATCACCTTGACGAAGTTTATGACATACTACCAAACACCACAGATTCCATTCTATGTTAGCAATTATAGCTCAGGTGCACAACTCCACTTCAAATTATCTCTTTGCAAATTTATAGTTCAGGGACTTGAGAACCATAGCTTCAATCACTTGTTAGTGTGGAAGGGACTTGAGAACCATATCTTCAATCACTTGTTAGTGTTAGTGTGGAAACTCGATTCTAACTGAATTATGTTATGTTTTGAGATGACATATTGTTTCATTTACTTAGATTGGAAATAATGCCAGAAATAGTGGAAAGAGAACATTACACTTGTGATTTGTACGAAAGATGAATGCCAAAACTCGTATGTACAATTTGAGTGCTTTAATAAATTGAATTTTCTTTTCAAAGAGTAATTACAGCATAAGTGTTATAGAAATACAGAGCAAAAATTGCTAACTCTGGAACGGATACATTGATCGAACCAAACTATTATCATCATATAAACAAAGGAATAAGAAGACCAAGACTGGGATATGCTGAAAGGTGTTCTCTTTCTTTTCAACCTTTTGAGTCATAGCAAAGCCCCAACTTATGCAGCATGGTTACCGATGCCATGTCATCATGAAGTTTAGCCTTAGTAGATTTTTGCTTCTGCAGCCACCAGCCTTCTATATATTTGATGAGAGTTACTACCAGATTTGTAAACTCCTCAAAGTTTAGCCTCGCTCAGACACTCGTGAGGATTTGCATAGAAGTATTCTTCCTCCTTGGGCTTGTCTAGAATAACTTTTCGAGGACTTGGCATTCCCAACCTTTTGTGGTGTGCCAATCGGATAGCAACTTCAAACTCATCCCAAGAGAGTGTCTTATTATGATACAAATCAATCAACTCTACAAGCTTTCTTCTATCCGTACAATAGTTTTTGAACCCATGATACCGCGCAGCAAGTTAAAACTCGGCAAAGCTACGTGATGTTGTTTTCTCTCACAAACCCGGATATAGCGTAATGTAAAGCTTATGTGCAAAATTTACAAAGCCAAAGAAAGTACAATTCAAACATGTGGTGACCTTCAACTAATTTAGCCATGTTCCCATCATAAGTAGGAATGAATATGTTGTTGGCAACAGAAACGATGAAGTCCAGGGCTGCCATTTGAGATGAGTGGTTATGAAATTGTTGCAAATCCCCAGGATCGAGCAACATCTCCTTTTTCACCTAAAACGATAGTAGGCCAATCAGAAATCAAAGTAATCAAACACTGATACATAAGCATCCATAAATTTTAGCTGGTTGAATATGATGAAGGTTTAAAAGACTCACAAGCCGCGGAAATGCAGCTCTTAATGCCATAAGCCTCCTTTCACTGCCATATATCTCACCAGAGGCTATATATATCTGAGTGCTCTTCCCAAAGCCTAATGCTTGTAAAACTAATGCCATCTCCTCTGGTGTAAGAGGACATGTGCCTCGGGATCTCCTTTCCTCATAAACCAACTCTTTCTCCCTCCGCCAAGGATATGCACTGATCATATCCATTTAACACAATCAAGCTACAAGTGTTCTGTTAATTACAGACAAAATCTAGCAGGAATCACATGTATCCACAACTATTTATAATAGTAAAAGACCGTGAAAGCATTTTGAATTACTTTCAATCAAAATCATGCCTTAGGAGTCGGATAAACTAAGGCCACCACAACAAAATCAACCTAATCAAAAGAAATCTCTCCATCTACATTGGACGTGCGCTACCGGCTACTAGCCAAGACAGCACAATAAGAAAAGATTTCTCTATCAATTAATAGCATTATAACAACTGATTGACTACAACAATTGATTGAAGACTAGTGCAGATGAATCAACAAATAAATGAGAAATTCAGATTGACTTAATTAATCAACTCAATTATATAATGTCAAGCAATCAAGATTAGATATATAAATCTTTCATTTTAATATCTCATATAAAACCCATATTCAAAACCAAGCATTTTTCAATACAGGGCAATCAGACTAAGTAAATCAAATAATACTCAAACAAACCTCTACCATGCAAGCACAGAAAGATACAACATAACCCCATTCATCCTATTATCAGAAAAGAAAACTTTAATACATCTAAATCAAGTGCACATGCAAGAAAAATCATAATTTGAATACATAACTAAAAGAGAAATCGAAATAAACAGAACTCCATTAGTTTTAAACTCATATATTACCAATGCATGTTTTTCCCCAACTTCAAAGATGCATCTTTGCATACTAGTAGATTGAGAGTAAAGTTGAGAAAGAGAATTTGAAGTGGTTGAATGTTGAATGAAGATCTCATGTCCATCTCTTCAAACAAAAGAAAGATCATTTCTTCTGTTACTATCCATAGCTTTTTTTTCAAACTTTATTTGTTCTTTCTCTCTAAGTACTTTACGACTGTGAAGTTGACTAAGATGAAGAAGAAGACATCGTTATTAACGTTTTTGTAGAAAAAAAAAAACTAGAGCTGAAGGGGTTTGTTGTTATTGGACAAATGACAAATTTGCCTAGGTGGATTGAAACGAATATGAGTATGTGACTAAGAAAATGTAATTATTCTTTTGCTGGGATTTCAGTGTTGAAACTAAAATATTTAGTGGGATTCTTTTCTACTTTCTGTGAAACTCTCTGTCTCTAAAAAAAGAAGAAGTTGGAGAGAGAATAGGAGAGAGGGAGTGAGTGAGAGAGTTTTGAGAAAACCCTTCGCGAGATAATATTTCGAAATTTCGGTTTTAAACTAAAATCCGTAAACGGACGTCCGTCTAGGAGGGGATATATATATATATATACCCGGCTCCTAAAATGACCTTAAATAAGGACCAAATCTAAAACAACCACAATTTCACCTACAAAATAATTTAAATATTCCCTAACTTAGATAAAAATTGTTGTCCATTTTTGAAAAATATCTAATGGTCAAGAAATGTCTAGTTTTTGCAATCATTTTTTGCCAATGTTAAAAATTGTCAAACGAGTTAAATTTTTGTAGAGATGTTATTTATGGTTAGTAGATGATATGTACAAAAGATTAGGTTTTAAATCATTTTGTAGGTGAAGTTGTGGTTATTTTAGATTTGATCCTTATTTAATGTCCTTTTAATATATATATATATTCCGAAAGTACATTTTGAAAGTTTTTGATGATATATATATATATATATATATATATGGAACTAGGTTTTTGATGATATATATATATATATATATATATATATATATATATATATATATATATATATATATATATATATATCATCGAAAAAACCTGAATTTCAAAATGTACTCGGAATATAACAAAATAAGTGCCGGAATTTCAAATACTAGTCTCCTATGAAGTGAAGTTTTGTTGACTAACTCATTGTGAGGGACTAATATACACAACCAATGTATATCATACACGTGTCCAACACAACTCATCAAAAGAACATTCCCCCCCTCATGACAGCTCGCTTCATAGCGAACCAAACTGTCTCTCCATCACGAATTGACACCATCAGAAGACACCTCCCCTGACGAACTCATGACAAATCGCTTCACAGCGAACCAACATAATCACTTCGCCTAACGACCTCATACACTCACCCTACGACCTCACTCTAAAGTGACTCAAGTCGAATGACGACCTCATCCTAGAGCGACCTCCATAGTGCTCGCTCACCTTGTTCCATAATGGCTAGTAACGTACGCCTTCACTGATGCATTCAAGGCCGCAGCTTCAGTCGTGCACCTCATCAATCGCCATAACTCGCCATCATGACCTGAAGACCATGATTTGACCTAACACTAAAGAAAAGGAAGGACAACCAAGGTTTTCTTTTTAAAAGGGACAGGAACTACGTCTGACCTGATTCAAGTCTCCCCTAGCAAAGAGGACTTGACACGTAGGCAGTTCGCTCAGAACGAACTAGGTCAATTCAATCCCACAAACACCCTTCTCCCCGATTATTGCCTACATTTGTAAGGTCAACCAATTAGAACCTTTACATTGGCGCCATTTGTGGGGTGATTTCCTAGAGAAAACAACACGATCAAGTCATTATTCTTAGGCCCACAAAGCATGGAAATCCTCATGGATTCATTCAATGAACTTGTCTCTACTGTGAGTACAATGCAATAAGCAATCTCCAACTTAGAAGAAGACAACCAAACCCTGTGGAGAATTTCAATCCTAACTGGGCACCCCGTGATCCGCATCAACGCCTCAACACCGACAAAACCACTCCAAAATTTAAGATGATTTCGAGAAGACCGAATCAAAGACAACCACAAGGAGTACAACATACATTCCAGTTCCATATGAACCAGAGAACCATCGCAGCCATGACAACAGATATAGCATGAGGAACACAATACCCAAGCCTGAAGCAACTTCAAACCACCAGAAGAAAAGAAAACGACGAGGGAGCAGACAGTTTTCCTCTATCCAAACCAATGGAAGAAATCCTCGAGGAAATCTAACGCACTCCATTTTTTCAACCCACCCCCTGAGAGCAGACAAGCTCCCCAAGAAACCAGGCAATCACTTCTGCCATTATCACCAACTCTGCAACCACACACCAATGAATGTCAGCACTTGAAACACCACATTCAAGACCTTCTCAATAAAGGTTACCTATATGAGTACCTAGCAATTCCAGAAATCGAACTGGTTACCCCCCCATGGCACAACTCAATCTGCGAAACTCTCCAGATCGTTAAGTCACATTTTCAACCACATTAGAAACATTCCATTTTTCAAACCGGATATCAAACCAATACCAAACGTCACCAGTCAGCCGTTCTGTCAATTCCACCAAGTTCACTCCCATCACACCGACAAGTGCAAGTGCTTGAGAAATTAAATACAATACCTGATAAGCGAAAGGACTCTTGAAGGAATTCGTTGACAACAAACTACAATAATCTAGTAGAGGTCCAGAACAAAGGGACTACATCCACCTAGTATGCCAACAGTGGCGAACCACAAAAACAAAAGAGAGGCCGAACTACTGGGGCTTTTACTCAAACACCCGTGTCAATAGGCAAGACCAGAATAGAACATGACTCCCTCCATTCTACACTCCCAGTTTGCAAATGGATCCATCCATATCGTCCAGATTCACTAACCTATAGTTAGGTCGCTTACCACAACAACGATGTATGGCAGCGCACATTAGCTAATCTAGCACGATACACACAACAGTTCACAAAGAACCACCATCATATGAGCAAAGGAGTATCTATGCTTTCTCAAAGGTCAATTCAACACGTTTTATTTATTTCGTCAATGTCTTACCTCTATGTTCATCAATAAAATTATCCCCTTTCATGGAACATGTTTTTCTTCGTACTTACAATTCAATGTAGAAAAATACCTAGTTCACAATGTCAAACCAGTTTGCTTCCACACACACATTAGAACAACTAACAAACTGCTATAACCACAAAGTCACACTCGACTCCCCCATAACAAAGGAGACGAACATTACACCAGGACGATGCACAAAAAAAAAAAACTCCGTCCATACGAAAAACATAGTGACCAACTCAAAACTCACTCTTACTCAAGAGAGACGTCACCAAACCACATAGAACGAAGCATACTGATCAACCAGCAGTATGCTCCAATAAGTCCTGGCCATAAATAGCCCTTGATCTCACCTACTCAGAGCAGATTGATACCAATCATATGACCACACCAAGATCAACTCACAATCATAGTCGCACAACGCAAACCATATTGGGGGCATCGCCAATAAACAAATGCACCGATAGAAACACCCCACCAATCCGGATGTATCTTTTACCATTAGTTTGTATTAACAGCCACGTCGTGTAAGGTCACATTTCTTTTTCAGGATCAACTCCACATGTCCTTACCTCACGAGCTCACTCCAAAGTGACTCCAACTAGGTAAATAGTCTTGCTAGCTGGGGACCTATATTTCTAGGACCAGTTCAGGATCGAGATATCATGGTATCATACCAATGGAGAGCGGAAGCTAGGAGCAACTCAACATGAACTTACCTCACAAGCTCACTCCAAAGTGACTCTAGCCGGGTAAATAGTCTCGCTAACTGGGGACCTAAACTTCTAGGACTAGTTCATAATCGAGCTATGATTGTATCATACCAATGGACGACCTCGTCTAGGATCAACTTCACATGAACTTACCTCACGAGCTCACTCCAAAATGACTCCAGCCGGGTAAATAGTCTCGCGATCAACTGGGGACCTAAACTTCTAGGACCAATTCAGAATCGAGCTATGATGGTATCATACCAACAGATGACCTCGTCTAGGATCAACTCCACACGTACTTACCTCATGAGCTCACTCAAAAGTGACTCCAGCCGGGTAAATAGTCTCGCCAGCTGGAGACCTATATTTCTAGGACCAGTTTAGGATCGAACTATCATGGTATCATACAAATGGAGAGCAAAGGCTAGGAGCAACATAACATGAACTCGCCTCAAGAGCTCACTCCAAAGTGACTCTAACTGGGCAAATAGTCTCGCCAATTGGGGACCTAAACTTCTAGGACTAGTTCAGGATCAACCTATATGATGGTATCATACCAATGGACAATCTCGTCCAGGATCAACTCATCATGTACTCTCCCCACGAGCTCACTCCAAAGTAACTCAAGCCGGGTGTCCAGGAGAAACTCAACGTTGGAACGGTCACTTAGTCTACTGAAGTGCCACCTAACCTACAGATCGGTCACTTATATGCAGGACGATCTAAATCTATGAGCAAATCAACATGAAATTGCCTCACGAGCTCACTCCAAAGTAACTCAAGCCAGGTAGACGACCTCGTCCAGGAACAACTCAATGATGGAATGGCCACTCAGTCTATTGAAGTGTCACCAACCCTAAAGATTGCTTATTCATACACAGGACAATCTAAAGCTAGGCGCGTTCCATCACAAAACTACAAGCTATGGAACTACACTTCTAGGATCATAGCTCCCATAACAACACCAACAGAGTTTTACTATGCTAAAAACAAAGGAACATTCAAGCAAAATAGATCATCAAAGCTACTCAAAGAACTACCCAAGCTACCTTAGGAAACCAGTTCACAAAGCTTCATAGTATCAAAAGAACTGCCCGAGTCACCTCAGGAAACAAGTTCGCAGAAGCGCAATTGTATCAAGTAATGACCTGGTCAAACCAGTCCAAAAAGTAAACATCCTCCCGTCACACCAATATAACAGGCAAAGTTTAAACATTACATTACTCAAACTATGGGGACATGCCCCCATCATCCATAACTCCATCAATAGAGTCGGATAAGACAGCATGACGATCTCTGGAACGCACAACAGGAACATCCTCTGTTAGATCGGCACCACTTTCACCCAGTGGAAGAGCCAGGGGGCCCAGGGTACACCCGGTGTACCCTCAACTTGAAGAAAAAAAAATAGTTAGTGTATCAGGCGTAAGTGCTAAGAAGCAAAAAAAAAATAGCATGTGTTGATGCCTGATGTACTATGTACTTGATGTAATGATGTGTAAAAGGAAAAAAGTATAAACGAAACCAAAAGACCCATGTACTAATGCGTGACTCGTGACTTCTTGAGAGGTGATAACAGTACCAAAAAAAAATAATAATAATAAATAGAAAACCCAACAATCACTCCACCGAAAAAACCCACCCATATATAAACCCAAACAAATAAACATTCTCACTGCTCACGTACTCTACTCCTCCTCTCTTCCATTCTCTATTATTCTATATTAAAATTTAAGTCTTCTACTCTTCTACCGAAACAAACAACTTTACATCTACCGGTTTTGTGGAGGTAACTAAATAACCCTTATATTATTTAATTTTTTGTCGTCTTTTTATACGGATTCCTAAACCATATTAATTATTTAGATTTTTATATGTTTGTGATTATTATTTTATTTTGTGCACATCATTGGTGGTTTATTTTAATTCGTGCTTTTAATTAAATTGATTGGTGGTTTATTTTAATTGTTTAAATAACTATGCTAAAGTATTTGATCAGATAAAAGTCGTTGCCCGCTCTACCAACTAGTAACATAGATCATGTTGTTAGTGTTAAAGTAGGATCCTCTTCAAAGCGAAGTCACCATGAAACTGAGGATGGTGGTGTTGAACAACCTACGTCAAAGCGGGTTCAACATGAAAATCATGAAGAACTTGACTTGTCTAGTCTTCTAGGAGACCCTGGATTGAGGAACAAGATTTCAGATTATCATCCTAATGATCATGACTCAGTGAGAAGAACATATTTTCTTAGGGGTCCTTGCTAGCCTAATCATACTTTTTCTTGAAGGACAATAGGCAAAAGGAACCATCACTTTCAGAAAGTGTAAAGTCCTGAATTATTATTAAGGGTATTTTTGTAAATTTCATATTAAATCTAGGGTCGTTTGTGTAAATTGATTATCGGGTTTATATTTCAAACGCACGTAACTTACTGAAACTTAACTCAGGAGATTTTAAGTCACGTTAGGTAATTGGGGAAAAGGAAAATGCGAAAAATTTGACAAAATGCATGTTAGAGAACCAAATAAGCTTATAATATAGCAGTTAGTTTGCACGCATGAGTGGGTTATTGTTATAGCCTGCGGTGAGATAGAATGTAGGAAATTAAATTTAACCGGAAGGGGCCGGAAAAATAATCACGATTTTGAAGTCTAATTATGCCTTAAGCCTAATTGGGTCATATTGGGTTTGGGCCTTAACAAGGTAAACAAGAAAAAAAACAAAAACAAAACCGTGATCGCGACCAAAAAAGAAACGTAAATATGCAAAAAAAAAAAAATCGCACCAAACAACCCCAAATCGCACCCATCTTTTCCCCAATTTCGCACCTCTTAAGAGAGAGAGACTCAATTCTCCCCAATTTCAGTGATCCAAACCAACAATTCCTCACACCCAATCTTAGTAACACTAAAACCAAGCGTGAAGATTCAAATTAGTGGAATTTCATTGCATTTGCTGCGGGTGAGTTTAATTTGTTTCAAACAACTAGTTTAAACTCATTTCAATGGATTTGATGTGTTACTGAAGCTATTTGAATGGGGTGGTTGTATAATTCGACAGTAGCTATTTGGAGAGGTGATGGCTTAACGAAATCAGCCGAGAAGAAAGCTAAATGAAGAATTCTTACCGATTTGGTAAGAGATTTTGATATTCTCTAGTTCTATACTTTGTTTTATAGGGACAGGAATTTTAAAAGCAATGATTCTAAGTTTATATGTATTAGAGTAAATTCAAGCACCCATTCATTGATGAAGTTATTATGGTTGGAGTGTTGAAATTTGGATGGGATTGTGATGTATTGAAAAAAATAATAATAATAATTGAAATTGGTTGTTGAATGTTTAAGATAGCTTGTTTGGAGAAGATTGAGTTGAGCTGATATCGGTGGAGCAGCGACTAGCTAGGAGCCATTCTTTCGACTTTAAGAATTATAAATATTCATTCTATTTTAGAGAAGTTTATGTTATTTATATACTAATTTAGGATTAGGTCGATTGATGACCCGATTGATAAGGAACACCCTGTAATTATTTCTAGATTTAAGGGTGAATTGAAGAGTGAAATTTGTTTGTAGTTGGAGTTGGGAAAAATCTTAATCGTTAGTGGAATTGATAGAGTGGTATTGACATAAAGGCCGCGGAGATGTCGAGTATTTATTAAATGGCCTGTAGCTTATTGTTTTAGTTAGATGAAATTTTTGAAACCATATTCTTAACGCCGAGATTCTTCTCGACTTTCGTGAGATAAGAATTTCCTCGTTAGTTTGATAAACTCTGGTAAATTTTTGTATACATCTGGTGTTATAGGAGTGATCTCAGTGGATTTGGTTAAGTTTGGGCTTGAGGAGAACGGAGCTTGCTAAGGTAGGAACCTACATACCAATATATGGTCCGCTAATTTTCATGCATGATTTGAATTGTTTAAATAGGAAATAGATAGTTGCGTATCAACCATGCATGTATATATGATATTCATGTTTTTGCCTTTGTATTTCCTCGCTATAAACTATATATATAGAGCTTTTCGTGTGAAATGATTTTTTGGTAAAATCGGGTAGCGGAGATTTATTTTCTTTGTTAAAAGAGAAAACTGGTTTTGGGAAGGGTCTATTGTCTCTTGAAGCCTGTAATGGAGGCAGAGAAAATGATTTTGTAAGCGGGGTAAGGATTACCCGGTTGTTTGTAAATATATGTGAGGTTTTTGATTGTCCCGGGATAGAGTTTCGTTTGTTATTTAAAATGATTCACCGTTGGGGAATCATCGGTTGTCATTTACTATGACTGGGTGGTTTGGGAGTCATAGGTTGTATGTGATCGATGGGGAAATCAGGGAACTCCCACATGGGACCAACAGTTTTAAAAGGAAAAAACTAAATATGTATCTATAGTATTTGGAAATGTTTAAGTTATATATATATATATATATATTACTATGCTTATTATTCGAGGGATTTAGAAAAGAAATTGTGAATTCCTATAAAAAGAAGGAACCGCTGTCAGATTTCCCGAGGATTAGTTCAGATTCCAACGGTGGTGTACTATTTTCGAGGTGGTGGGCCACCTTTAAAAGGATGCATCAATTGGATGTAATCGGGAATTTCTTTTCTAGATAACCATGCTTTGCGTGTCACGCGTTGTATGGTGATTAGATTTTTAATGGGGTTACATGTTACCTCGATGAAGTTAGGTTTAGACGCGGTCCATATAAGTTAGTCCATCCCGGATGTGTCGAGGATCCCGTTTAGACTTTCGTGTCGAACGGTTGACCTCACCGTAGTTAGGTGACGTTTCGTATGGGGGTCGTGGTCACAGGCCAGGGCCGAGCCTGAGCCCTAAAAGCTTTGGAGATTTGGTATGTACTCTAAACACGACATTAACATGACTCCGCGGTAAAATTTGGAAAACAACGGTGCATGGTTTTGACCGAAAGCGAAATCGAACCGAGATTGACTATTTGGACCTTTGGCCGAAAAATTTTTCCTCACCATTCTAATAGAATGCACGCCACAATATTGTAATATGATGATTGTGAAAACTATATTTTGTATATCAATGAAGCATGTCGAGATGATTTCTCGCTAGTTAGTGATGTATATATATATAGTTACGATATTTGAATAATTTTATGGAAAACATGTTTTAAATGTTTTCTATAAGTAACTATTTATAAACATGCGTTTCTCATGGGCATAGTTGTTTGCTCATCCTACTTAACATTTAGTATAGTATTGTATGGAGGTTTTCCTAACCCTAAGGGATTATGGTTATGCAATGATTTGGGAGGATTTCCTTATGCTTGACGAGGACATAGTCAAGTTCATATTTTTGTTTATATAGAGAGACTAGTTTCTTTTGTTGTATATATATAGAGAGCTAGGTCATTTTGATGTAATAATCGATATGGCAACATGATTCTCCTTGTTTTGTAGATATTGTCATATCCCCGTAGTATTTAAAGTTAAGAGTAGTATATATGGTTGTTGGATATATATATGGTTGGAAGAATGAATTATGAGATGTCCGGGGTTATACATGGGTTTTGGGTTTACTTAATGTCGATTAAACAAAGGAAACTCGCCAAAATTTTGGTAGAATCGGGATAGCGACGCCTCGAGATTCATTCCACGCCCCTCGGGATGTGTGTTGGTCTCGCAAAATAGAAGTAAAGAGTGGTATGGAGAGTTTAGTTGGTTGGAATATAGTATTCACAAAGATGCCGCGATTTTTTGTCACTATTGTTATCTCTTTAAACCCCGATCGAGGGGTTCAAGGAGGCGGAGATGTTTTTTCTCACAAGGGGTTTACTAATTGGGAAAGGAAAACCAAATTAAAAGAGCATGTTAGAGAACCAAATAGTGCTCATAATATTGCTTATAGGGCAACACGGGCATTGCTAAATCAAGAGCAACATATGAAAACATTTGTTGAGAGACAATCCGACCAAGTTCGGCGGATTATCGAATACATCTAACTGCAATAACTGATTGTATTAGGTTTCTTTTGAGACAAGGTTTAGCTTTCAGTGGCCATAATGAATCAGAGGAGTCGATCAATAAAGGCAATTTTCTTGAACTTATATGATTTTTGAAAGATCATAACGAAGTCATTAAGAACGTTCTTGAAAATGCTTCTAAAAATCGGAAATTGACCTCGCCTGATATACAAAAAGAGATTGTGAATGCAACTATTATGGAAACTACAAATGCTATTTTAAAGGATTATGAAAATTCATTGTTTGCTATTTTAGTCGATGAAGCACGTGATATATCAATTAAAGAGCAAATGGCCTTGTTTTTCTTTATGTCGATATGAAAGGTTAGTTGAGACAGAGATTTTTTGGAGTTTGCATTTTAAGGAAACTAGTGAAGAACACTTTTGTTTAAGTAAAATTTTTTAGTTGTTTTTTAATTATGGGTTAAGCATATCTAGACTGCGTGGACAAGGCTATGATGGGGCCAACAATAATATCAGTAACACTTAAAAAGGCAATTGATGAGTTGTTCTCTAAGCATGGGTTAAGCATATTTAGAAGGTGGACAAAGGGTATGATGGGGCTAGCAATATACAAGGTGATTTGAATGGCCTAAAAACACTTATAATGAAAGAGAATGAGTCTACATTTTATGTTCATTGTTTCGCTCATCGCCTTCAGTTAGCCCCTTGTATTAGTTGCAAAGAACCATGAGTCAATTGTTAACCTTTTTGTTCTCTCTAATGTGGTAAATAATGTTGGAGCATCATGTGTTTAATTTAGATATGTTACGCGAAGCAATGAAGGCTAGAGTTGTTGCAGCCTTACAAAGCGGAGAAATTTCAAGTGGCAAAGGGTTGAATCAAGAGACTAGTCTTAAACGATCTGGTGACACTCGATGGGGCTCACACTATTATACACTTCTTGACATGATAAACACTTATGGTTCAGTACTTGATATGCTTGATAATATAGTGGAAGATGGTTCAAACTCAGAACAAAGAGGTGAGGCTTACGGATTATTGATTTTAGTGCAGTCTTTTGAATTTATCTTAAATTTGCATTTGATGAAAGCGATACTAGGAATTAGTAATGATTTGTGAAAGGTTTTACAGCGTGAAGACCAAGACATTGTCAATACTATGGTTCTTGTTAAAATAATAAAGGTACGCTTACAGAAGATGAGAGATGATTGGTGGGATAGTCTCCTGATTGAAGTTTCTTCACTATATATATGCCAAACATGATGTGGTTGTTCCAAATATGGAAGAGAGGTATGTGGCTCGAGGGAGGTCTCGACGAAGAATGGAAGGAACCACTAATTTACATTACTATCGTGTTGGATTATTTTATCACTGTATTGATTTGCAACTTCAAGAGTTAAACAATCGGTTTAATGAAGCAAACACATAATTAATTACTTCTTTGCATGACATGTCTTGATCCTTGTGAGTCGTTTGCTGCTTTCGATAAACAAAAGTTGATTCATTTTGCTCGACTTTATCCCGATGATTTTTCAGAGATAGATTAGATGGAATTAGCGGATAAGCTTGAGAATTATATCATTGATGTGCGTTCCGATACTAAGTTTGGCAAAGTAAATGGAATTAGAGGCCTAGCCAAAAAAATGGTTGAGACGAAGAAAGGCATTGTGTACCCTCTTATGTATTTGTTGATTAAGTTGGCGCTGATTTTACCTGTTGCTACTGCTACTGTGGAGAGGGCATTTTCTGCTATGAATATCATAAAGAATCGTCTACACAATCGGATAACAGATGAATGGTTGAATGATTATTTAATAACATACATTGAAAAAGAAGTTTTTGATAGCATTGATACCAAGTTGATCTTGCAACGCTTCCAAAAGATGAAGAATGATGACAAAAAAGAAGGTCGCCGGGGATAACATGAATAAGTATTTGTTTAGATTGAATTATTTTTTCTTTTCTTATTTTTTTTATATTACAATTATTTTATATGATTTTTTTATGTTCGAAATATACTTTTTTTGTGATCGGGTTTAAATTTTTAGTTAAAAAAAAAATTAGTGTATTGTTTTTTTTTATGCTTGGTTTCTGGGTGGCTCACCCTCACTTACATTCCTAGCTCCACCACTGCTTGCACCTCCAGGTATGAGTTTATCTCTAGCTCCAGAAGCATCATGCACACATTGCAACTTCAAGTCTTCATACTTTCCCTTCAGTTCTAAAAAGTCCTTAGAAAGTACATACTTACCATTTTCCACCTCACTAAACAAAGTCTCATAAAGATTTTTAGTCAACTTTGCTACCGATTTGCATTTATTTGCAAAATCTTTAATTTTTACCAACTTAGCTTGCTCCATCTTGAGCTGACGTACTAGATCACTATTTTCCAAAGCCAATCCGACCTTCTCTGCACCCAAATCGTCATATTTTTTTCTTCAAAACATCATAGTACGTCATCTTTCTGCAGCTTCAAAACATAATGAACATTCACGCAGCTCCTCATTAGCTTTCTCCAGCTCCGCATGAGCCACATCCAAATTTCTCTTATAGGTATCACCAACCAAAGGCAATCGTTTTAGATGTTGGTAACTAACAAGCAGCTGCAAAAACAAATCAAAGTCCTCATGACAGAAAAAATCAAAACACCACAAAGATGGCACAAAACGGAGTACTTACATAACATAGGTTAACATCCATGGATTTCAGATTATCCACCAGCTCTTTGCCTTCAGCCAACTCCTTCATGTCACCATCCAAAACAATACTATCCAACAAACAGCTCGCCACCAATGGTGACTTAAAGCTACAATCAGATCGCTTCACCAAATAGAATTTTCCCATTTTAGGATGAACATACGACAAACTCCTATCAAGCTAGCTTAGCACTTTTGCTCCGTGTTTGCATCCCCTTAGCACAATCATTCATAACACTTCTTTGCTTCACAGTAGGAGAAGAAACGTACAACAGTCGCACCACCGACCTCCTTATCAAAAACATCCAAGTCAAACTCACTAAGGTCAATAGTTTTAGAGAGAGATGGACCATCCATCGCCACCTTCCCATCACAAGTTCCTATAATCCCCACATTATCAGCAACATCACAGACCTTCTTTTTCAAATTTAGTGGTCGAACTGCCACAATCACCTCCTCCAGATCAAAGAAAGAGCCTTCTTGGCGCAGAAGACATTCTTGGTCATTCTCACCCACAGGACGATTGCTAACAGAAAGTAACATCAAATTATTTCCAGCATTTGAACTACCCCCAAGGTTACCACCAGTCCTCATCCGAGCTGACAGACACACACCTCTCGGTTCGTTCACAACAGCTTCAGCCACCTCGTTCCCCATGACAAAGTCTGAATCACTCATAAGTGAAGGACGTTTCTTCTTACTCCTTCCTCCCTTATTGATTCCTTTAATTCTCTTCGAAGAGAAAAATCTTGACACCACATGAAGTTTCCTCTTTTTCTCACCACGACTCAAACACGCAAAGCCTTTAATCACCTTTCGCTTAGTTCGCTTGGGAATAAAGACCTCTACAAAACAAAAACAAAGAAGTTCATTGTCACTCAAAATCAGAACGCATCAAGACTAGCCCAACAAATAAAAACCTACCATCAAAGTTACAAATCCTAGTCCTCAAAGAGCAACCAGAAGCACAATAGTCTCCAAAGACTAAAAACAGCTTCCTCTCCCACGATCTATCATACATCCCCTCCAAGACCAACGACCTCCCAGGCATGGTCATTAACCCATAATTTTTCAACTTCGACGTCTTCATAGAAAAGTGGTCTAGCATATCACCAACAGTAATACAATACTCCCCCATCATGTTTAGCAAGTCAAAGACTTTAAACAACCTCCAACTGTTGCTCGCGAACTGGCAAGGGGCTTTGTTATAAAAGTTTAGGAAATCTACAATTAGTTTCAAGAAAGGCAGTTGTAACCCAACCTCCAGCTGACCGTAGCAAACCACTATTCCCTCATTCTTGGGAGGAACATACTCACTACTAAAAACATTGTCACCTTTACCTAATTCACAAATATCCAAGCCAGGTAGATCAATACCAAACCGATTCTTCAGATCGTTACCGGACTATTTGTTCAGATTGTCAAGATCATCTACCGTTTTGTCACCTACAGCCCTAGGTGATAACATATTAAAACAAGAGGAATCTCCAGACACACTTACGACAGTTTCCGAAACAGTTGCATAGCTGTCAAAAATATAAAAAAAATCCTAGTTTCTCTCCAAAAGAATCACCAGGTCGAGCGTCACCCAAGATCCAAACTACCAATGACACAACGAAAGCAAAGAGCATAAAGAAGACACAAACAATTCAAAAAGAAAACTCACCTTCAGATGACCTCCTCACTAAGAATGCCGTGGATAACACAACCTTTCAAGCCTCAAGTTTTATGCCCAGCTATCAAGGCAAAACAAACCCCAAGACAAGTACGTACTATGACAAGTCCCACGTCATACGTACCTCGTTATGACCAAAACCTTGTCAACACGTTTCTTTCACATTTAAGGTTTTGCACAAAAACCAAGAACTGACCCAGACGACAGAACAAACCTGTTTATCCAGCTCATCCACCTCACAAAGTCCTCCGGACCACTAGTCATTCTCTTATATGCTTCCCACGTGTGAACCTACTATCTCATCAAATCCCCCCAATGAACAAGAACGAACTAATGAGAGGGGGCTGTGTGAGGGACTAATATACACAACCAATGTATATAATACACGTGTCCAGCACAACTCATCAAGAGAACATTCCCCCCTCATGATAGCTCGCTTCATAGCGAACCAAACTGTCTCTCCATCACGAATTGACACCATCAGAAGACACCTCCATCGACGAACTCATGACAAATCGCTTCACAGCGAACCAACATAATCACTTCGCCTAACGACCTCATACACTCACCCTACGACCTCACTCCAAAGTGACTCAAGTCGAATAGATGATCTCGTCCTAGAGCGACCTCCATAGTGCTCGCTCACCCCATTCCATAACGGCTAGTAACGTACGCCTTCACTGATGTATTCAAGGCTGCAGCTTCAGTCGTGCACCTCATCAATTGCCATAATTCGTCATCATGACCTTAAAACCAGGATCTGACCTGACGTTAAAGAAAAGGAAGGATCGCCAATGTTTTATATATAAAGGAGACAGGAACTACGTCTGACCTGATTCAAGTCTCGCCTTAGTAGAAATGACTTGATACGTAGGCAGTTCGCTCAGAACGAACTCGATCAATTCAATCCCACAAACACCCTTCTCCCCGATTATTGCCTACATTTGTAAGTTGAACCAATTAGAACCTTTACACTTATTATCCTCAATTCCTCATTTATAAAACAAACATAACTATATTGAGAATCCTGAATATATTTAAGACATTTGAAAGTTGAAACCCAAAATATATTTGGAAGTCCGTGTTCATAACTCAAAAGGATAAAGTTGTTATTTCGTTCCCCATTCACCGTGAATCCAATCATATTTGTTATTCTCACTCAAACAGACAAAACACACTAAAATCCAAAACCACAACCATCGTTGATTTCATTTATTAACGTTGCAGTACGCATCCACAACAAATCCTTTTCGACCCCCTACTAATGTTTCACCAATAAAAGTAGTCTAGTAGCAGGTGAACCGTAAAGCGGTATATCCTCTGAACAACATTCAAAAGGGCGAACAACTCATAATTCGTCGTTTAGTCCACTTAAAAACACTTCTCTCTCTCAAAATCTCTGGGGCGACACACTCGAAGCTCCAATCTTCGTTCAGATCGCCCCTTATTTCTTTATCTTTATATATAACTCAACTCTTCCTCATTCGATTCCACCAAAGAAAAGAAAATGGCCCAAGCTTTACATTTCACAATCCCGACCTCCACACCACTAAACCGAAACCGAAAATTCCAGCCATCAAAACCATCCATCATCTCACTCCCACGAATCCCGATGCTTAAAAAACAGATCTCAGCCGTTTATTCCGAAACGGATTCAACCCCTAGGGTTTTGACTGCAGAGAACGGAACAACGGGTGGGATAGAAGTGGATACGGTGACGGAAGTGGAAATGAAAGAGAATGGGTTTAGAAGTACACGTAGGACGAAATTGGTGTGTACAATTGGACCCATGAGTTGTGGGTTTGAACAATTGGAAGCATTAGCAGTGGGTGGAATGAATGTGGCTAGAATTAATATGTGTCATGGGACACGTGAGTGGCATAGAGGTGTGATTGATAAGGTTAGGAGGTTGAATGAAGAGAAAGGTTATGCTGTTGCTATTATGATGGATACTGAAGGTAGTGAGATTCATATGGGTGATTTTGGTGCTGGTGCTACTTCTGCTAAAGCTGAGGTACCCACTTTTTCCATTTCATCATACTTTCGATTTCTTGTTTATCGATTTTTTATGTGTTTATATTGTTTGATACCAAAAATAAAATTAGACTAGTATGTAGTTAGATGAATTCGACAAGCATCACCAACAAGTTGACGAGTCTCTCATAGAAATGAAAAACGATGTAGCTATAAATATTATTCAAAGGGCACCAAGATACCGAAATTTTTATTTTTTGTAGGTCTACTAATATATGTGTTGGTACGGAGTATAGGTTAAAGGGCTTATCTATTGATTTAATTATTGTATCTCGTACTAAATAGGTTTAGGGGCTGGGACTTGAAATCATGTATGCCAGGAATTCTGTTTTACAAGTATCTAGTGTGTTTTATAAGTGAATCACGAAATAGTGATTATGTACTGTTAGACATGCAATAATTCCTTTCTATCATTGGTTGTACACTTACAATCATGTCATGTTCTGCTACTAGAGCATTAAGTTTCCAAGAGAAGGAATATTTGGTGTAGTTTCTTTTTTCCTGATATTGTCTCGCCTAATATGACGTGGTCAATATTTTTAAAATTGCATGAAGGGTCTCATTGTTTAGTGAAGTATAATATAACTGCCTCTTACAAGTGAACACACATTCTTCTTTCATCTCGGCAGTCCCTCATTTCCGGATTTTGCTTGTGCTAATTGGAGATTTGTTTTTATTTCAGGACGGAGAGATCTGGACTTTCAGTGTGCGTGCCTTTGAATCAGCTCTTCCGGAATATACCATCAGCGTAAACTACGATGGGTTTGCTGAAGGTCACAATTTCTAACACCCCTATTTTCCTAAGACATTACCATAGCCACACCACACTACTGTTAAAGAAGCTTACTGAATTTGATTCAATATATTTGAATGTCATGCAGACGTGAAAGTTGGTGATGAACTCCTTGTGGATGGAGGAATGGTGAGGTTTGATGTTATTGAGAAAATCGGCCCAGATGTTAAGTGCCGCTGCACTGATCCTGGGCTTTTGTTACCACGAGCTAATCTGACTTTCTGGAGAGATGGAAGTCTGGTTCGAGAACGAAATGCCATGCTTCCCACAATTTCTTCAAAGGTTGGTGACTTGAATTAAATTCCTGCATTTATTATGATGAAATGGGTTTTGTTGGTTTACTTTGGAATGTGTATGGCTGCTTGTGTGTATTTTCACTGCTAAGGCCTGATGAATAGTGCTATATTATGAGAAGAAGCAATAGTGAGCAAAAAAAGTAGGTGGTGTAAACATACTACCAAAAGCAAGCAACACCACAACACACACACACACACACACACAAAACCTTCACTTTATCACTGTTTTCTCTGACTATTAGAAGCATGTGAATGAGTCAAGTGTTAATGGTCTCTCAAACTGCTAGCAAGTTTTCATTTAACTTTTGACATTTTCTCCTTCCTGAGAAAGAAAAAAACCTGGGATGTATATTACAACGGATGCCTATGAAAATAAGTTTGTCCTCTCTTTTTTCCCCTTGCAGGATTGGCTGGATATTGATTTTGGGATTGCAGAGGGTGTTGATTTCATTGCAATTTCGTTTGTTAAGTCTGCAGAAGTCATTAACCATCTTAAGAGTTACATTGCTGCACGATCCCGTGACAGGCAAGCATTACTGTTCTCTTTTTCTTTTGTTATCTCTGTTTATGCTGGTAATATATTTCTCTTGTAAATACTAGTGTCACGCACTGCAAAGTCCTAGCTCCAAAATCCAGATTTGGGGTTTATTATGTCGGTGATCAGTTACCTTAATTGTTGAGTCCCTGTAAAAGCTAAATAGGCACCAAGAAATGAGAAAGGTGGACAGTATCAAAAGCCCCAAACAGTCAAAACTAAGGGTGTGTTTGGCAACTAGGATTTTAGGGTGGAATTCATAATATATTTCCGAAAATTAAGAATCACCATGTTTGGCAACCTTTTCTGCACTGTAATGGAAACCTCAAATCCCCAAAATCAAGAAATTGTAAATTTTTATAGGGGGCAGAAACTTGAGATTTCCATATATTTAGGAATTTTAACTACTTGAAATTGTAAGTCTTGGAATTATATTTTCAATTCCAATTCCAAAGGAAAACTTCCAAACATACCCTATAGGGAAAACACAATTCCAACCTCAAATATGTATAGTGCAGAATGGCAGAGCATGCTACAGGCGTCTGAGCAGAAATTTTCTTCTTCTTCCTAGCTAGCAGTATCTTCTCCCCTCTATCTCTGTTTCTCTCATCTTCCTAGCCACTTTTCTTCTTCCTCTGTATCCCCCCCCCCCCACATAGATAAAAATAAAGTTGGAGAGAGAGGTTACAAAGATGGTGTTAATTGTAGATTTCTGTTTTGGGAAGGAACAAAAAAAATGAAAGCTAGAATATAATTGGGTTACCATTTCATGTATTTTATGTGAAACAACCAAAATGTTGTTATCTTTGGAATCTGCATTGCATAAACATACTTGTCTGACTCAAGTTTCTCGTGAATTTGCTCTGCAGTGATATTGCTGTTATTGCAAAGATAGAGAGTGTCGATTCTCTAAAAAATTTGGAAGAGATAATTCTGGCGTCCGATGGAGCCATGGTCGCAAGAGGAGATCTTGGTGCTCAGATTCCATTGGAGCAGGTCCCTTCGGCCCAGCAGAGGATTGTTGAGGTCTGCAGGAAGCTAAACAAGCCTGTCATTGTTGCCTCGCAGCTGCTCGAATCCATGATTGAATACCCTACACCTACTAGAGCTGAAGTTGCTGATGTTTCTGAAGCAGTTCGGCAGCGGGCGGATGCCCTGATGCTTTCAGGTGAGTCAGCTATGGGCCAGTTCCCAGAGAAAGCATTGACTGTTCTGAGAAGCGTCAGCTTGAGAATTGAGAGGTGGTGGAGAGAGGAGAAACGCCATGAAGCTATGGAACTTCCAGATATTTCATCTTCATTCTCGGACAGCATTTCAGAGGAGATTTGTAACTCCGCTGCCAAGATGGGTAAAGATTTTTTGACTGCCAAATTTTGTAGCTTTTAAGTTTCTGTTTCCTTACTTAGTAAGTGACGACATGGATTACAAATTCGTGTTTGCTATAAAAACATCCTGAACCCAATGTTAGAATATACAACTTCAGGTTACAAGTACTTTTCTTGATGATCACTCAGTAGTCAGTACTGTCTTTGCTTCTGCATGCTAATGATAACAACAGGATGTGTTAATCTTGGTGTATGTCATGAATTTGTGATCACATTATTAGTCTTAATAAAGATAGGTAAATTTGTTTTAGCTGGTTTTTGGGTTGACGTACATTCTTAAATTAATACAATGACAGTCTTGGTCTCTTGAGCTCTAATTTATTAAATTTTATTTGGGGTTTCTGATTATTGTGACTTTCATTTTGCAGCTAACAATTTGGAGGTGGATGCAATTTTTGTTTACACAAAGACAGGGCATATGGCGTCTCTCCTCTCGCGCTGCAGACCTGACTGCCCAATTTTTGCTTTCACAGCTACAACTTCTGTGAGGAGACGTCTGAACCTACAGTGGGGCTTGATACCTTTCCGCTTGAGTTTCTCTGATGATATGGAGAGCAACCTTAACAAGACCTTCTCCTTGCTCAAGGCGAGGGGAATGATCCAGTCTGGTGATCTTGTCATTGCCGTGTCTGATATGTTGCAGTCCATTCAAGTGATGAATGTTCCATGAAGAAAATATCTGTAATATTAAGTGCTTATTTGTTTCTTCCATTAAGTTATGGTCTTTCAGTTGTTCTATCAATGTGTTAGAATGGGTTTATTATTTTCATCTGTGACACTTAAATTGAAGGTCCTCTGCAATTTGCTCAGCAAAAGAAACCAAATGAAGAAAGTTGCTCCGTATTCACTGCTGGCACCTTTCAGAGTTTACAGTCAGTTCTTCCCTCTCATAACTGTGACATCCTTGCATTTGAACCTGCCCCGAATTTGGTACTTTTGAAGTGTTCTAGGCTTCTAGATGAGGTTCTTTGGTGGTGTAGAGCAGTACTTTTACAAAAGAAGCAAATCCTTCAAAGTGATCAACTTGTGCTGAAGAGGACATTAGATACTGGTATGAACTTTTGCTTCCTTTTATGTTGTCTTTTTTGTTTTATCAATAGACACTGATTTATGAACTTTTGATGTTATTCTAGTAAGAAAGTTTTGTCCAAGGGTTTTGGTTGATTGAATAATAAAGTTGGAACCCACATAAACTTGACCCATTTGTACCGTAGTGGGAGTCCAACTGTGGGATTCTGTATGAGGTCAATCGTTGTATCTTCTTTATGTTGTGTGCTTGTGTTTACAACTGAGCAACTGAATGCAAGTACGCAACTCTGTACCCAGTATACTGTCTTAGACACTGTATTGCTTCCTATCTAGCCAGTCTCTCTTAGAACCAGGTAGTTAGATTATCAGTCCTTGGAAACTCAGTAAAAGAGTTAGAGATACCTTGCGTTATTTAGGGCTGAACTTGAAATTCTCTGAAAGTAAATTGGAATTTGTGATTGTTCAATACATCATCGTGTTTGAAGGTTAGAGAGATATAATCTCTTCTATCTCTGATATATCAAATATACAGTTTCGTTTGGCATCATGAAGCAACAAATATACGGTTTCCAGTTTAAACCATTTTCAGTATTCCTGTTCCTCTGTATCCTCTCTTCTTTTGCTGTGCTCTCCCTTCCCTGCAACGCTGCAATAGTCTCCTCAACAATTATAGTCACAGGAAAGCGCAGCCATGTTTAAAAAACTTGGGGAGAGTTTATAACAATCTAGCATCAAGTCCATCAGAATTACACGCGTACGAAGTCAATCTTGGAGAGCACGTGATAATTGCAAAAGCTCAGATAAAAACTAGTCTTCTGAAAAACAGAAAAAAGAAAACCAGTAACAAAAATGAGTTAAGCATTTAAACAAAAGTTTCAAAGCAGAGATTTACGTTGATGATAATGTGAAAGCACATAGGTTAACAAAATTCTTTCGATAAGGAAAACTAAATAAACACCTTAATATTAATAGTTCAGGTACCTCTTAGTTAATCCACCAATTTTCCTTGGAGAAATGAGACTCCCAACATGAACAGCTGCTTGTGAAACAAACCTCTTCTCCGGTATGGTCTCCTCAAGATCAATAAACCTATAATAATTCATTTCGGTATTATAATAACCCAACAGTCTGCAAGCATACAGGAACAAGATTTCTCCATATTTCATGACATCTATAGCTTCAAAAGGCTCAGAATAAGAGTCGATTCGGAAGAAGTATTCCTTAGTCCAGGATCGTTGTTCTCCGTAGCTTTTCATGACCCAGATCTCAATAGGCTGATCAACAAATCACAGGTTAATCTGAGAAATTCCGTCAACACGAACAACAACCAATAACCCGAACCCTCTTCCCTTTCTGAATTTTCAAAGCAAGGAGGCAATGTTTTTCTTCAAATTCCTCGCTTTCTAATTTGAAAGAAAAAACAAAAACCTTCTGTTGATTATAGCCTAACCAGTGGAAAGCTCTGTCAAAGCAAACACTGACGGCTTGGCTGTTGGCAACCCAGGATATGGTGGTGCGGGAGTGATATTCAGAGGATACAATGCAGAGTTGCTGGGAGTGCTAGCACACGGTATGGGGAATGACTACAAGCTATGATGCTGAATGCACAGCCATTGTACTGGTAACAGAAGTGGCTGGAGGTAAAAACTGGAAACAGCTATGGGTAGAATGTGATTCAAAGTCTGCGGTCTTGGCCTTCAGAAAAGGCACAATTCCTTGGAAACTGCAGGCTAGGTAGAAGAGAGCAATTCATAAGCTTGACTACGGGCATATCTCTCATACATATCGGGAAGCTAATTTTGGAGAGGATGCAGCAGCTAAGAAGGGTGCAACACTCATTCCAGGAGACAGGTTATGTAGCTCTACTAGACCAAGCTATATTTCAAAACTAGAATGTCCTTACTTGACATACTACAGATTTAGTTAGGTTTGGAATTGTAAGCTCTAACAACATGTGAAACTTTTACTTGTTGTACAATTTTTCATTCTTTATAAAATCCCTACTTATGTGTAAAAAAACCAGTGGAAAGCTCCATTCACAAACACATTTATTGACATTTCCACCTGGACGGTGTAGGGTACATCTCAAAGCATGCAGAAAAGATATAAGAATTGCAGAGGTATGGGATAAAATCTTATGAGTAACTCATTTATTATAAACTGGCCACAGAGATTTCTATACCGTACCTTCATGATTCTACACAGAGTATCAGGAAAACATAACCTAACTATTTGATCCATGTGTTCGAATTATGCTCAAGATCCCACAGTAAGGAATAACATTCTTAGAACGTATAGTAACGTACTTTGGCATCTATAGATTACATAAGAACAAGAGGGTAAGGATATGTTGTGACTGTAAGTCATGATTGATCGTTTTGCTACAGTGTCAATATTCCACATTTCTCTTCTCTGCAATAGACCCCTCAATGATTAAATCATAATCAAGGCACTTAACATGTCAAAAACTTGCGAAATCTAAACAGAACTTAGCATCAAGTCCACTACTTTTACTTAATAGAGTCAATCTTCTAGGACACTTGATAATTGCAATAAACAGTTTATACAAGAACTAGTCAGTTGAAAGAATAAAAACTAAGAGCATCTTTAGGAGCAATATCAATCTAGCATCAAACACCAAATTTCCAACAATTTGGTGTTTTTTCAATTTTAGGAGAGTCATATGTTGATGAAAACACCAAATCAAACACCAAATCGGCCAATATTTGGTTCCAGATTTGGTGCTGTATCAAATCACTCACGCAGTTTTGCCAAAACCACGCGGTTTTTCCAACACCGCGTGGGCTTGGGCTGCTAAATGGGCTTCTATTGCACGGTTTTTCCAAAACCGTGTGGGTTTGAGCTTCTATGGGCACGGTTTTGCCAACACCGCGTGCGTTTTTTTTGAAAATTAGAACTGTGGTGCATAGAGCTTGAGAAATTATGAATTGTGCATAGAAATTAAGAAATTAATAATTGTGCAATTGAAGAAATTAAGAATTGTGATTCAAAATCGAAAAAATTAAAGAAATTAAAAACCTATGATTATGATTATGATTATGCAGTCCAAAATCTATGATTATGATATAATATCCAAAATGATCTAAAACCTATCATATAACATAAAATTTATTTAACTCTTTTATTATGCCCCTTACCACTCGATCTCTCTCCTCTCTCTATTTGGATATTCCTAAACTGCTTCTCTAAGTTCATAATCTGATAATCAAGATCTTCTCTGTCTGCATGAAGGTTAACTACCTTAGTATGAAGTTCCTCATATCTCTGATGTTGTTGCGTGTACACCTGCTGAATATCCTCATACGCCTTTCGAGTCTCGTCATACGCACGTTGGGATTGCTGATATGTCTGAGAATATGCCTCTTCCTTTTCTTGGCTATAATGATACACGTCAGTCTTCATCCTATCAAACATACAAATCTGGTTCTCATATCTTTCCCGAATCTCAGCCTGAAAATCCAAGAAAATACATTGTGAGTACATATTATATATATAATGAATAAGAAAAATAAAATAACTAAACTTACCGTGGTATACGGATCATTCTGCGGCTCTAACTCATGGCAACGAGCACGAGGCACCTCAGGAATGGAAATGTAAGTAGCCTCCCCATCAGGTCCACACACGTCAAACATCTGAAGATTACTGACAGACACAGGAGCTGTATGATATGCATTCAGAGGTTGTGGGTTGTAAATAGGCTGTGGCAGATGAGGAATACGTAGCTCACGTCTCATCTTTTCCAGGCCCACAAACTCGAAGTTGCTAGCCAGATCAACAGGGGGCAACAATGGACCCATGGAGACATGGTTCCACCATCTATAATACTGATCAGCAATCTGCTCAACAACAAAAGAAGACGCATCTGGCCAAGGACCACCACTGGCATGAACTTCATGAACTTGAATTCTACCCCACGACTTCGCATCACTAACATCTGGCATGGGAGCACATGGAACTCCATAACTTCCAGTCATCTGCCTCCAACATCCGCCGCCCGCGGTACCAAACCATACTGATCCGCGCGGGCAAAACAACTCGTGGACGTGACAACATACAAGCATGCTGCATAACTGGATCGTCAAAGGCAGTAGTCAAACGCCAAGGTCTCCACTCAATAGATGACAATGATCTAATATCAATCTGAGCACGAGCCATACAGACATTATTTCTAATCTACCCCCTGTTACGAGTCAAGTGAGGCTCTGACCAACTACCAAATCTAGGGCGAGTATTAGCAATCATGCCTATGTTAAGACAAAGAGTTCGAAAGTACTCATAAAACCAAATCTCTAAAAGTCCTGTGAATCCTGCAATCTAAGGACTTCTACTTCTTAATGTTTGTGAAGCTTTATCTAACGCCGCTATCAATGTGGCATATACTGAGCTACCCAGGTCATAATCTCTCATAGCATGCAAATCAGATACATAAGCATAATATCTCAGTCATACTATAGAATGACCATTGGAAAACAGAACATGCCCAATAAAAAACATAAAAAAAGCCCTAACATATACATCATCACCCTCACTACCAGGTAGAACAGTCAAAGCTAACTCATTTCGTGTGTATCGGGGGTCCAAGAGGGGTTCCATATATGCGATCTTAATATGAGATAGCTTAATACCAGAAGAATCATAAGCATCCGCATCCAAGCGAGGAAAACTCATAAGCATACTATCCATATTCTCATAATTTGTATGAAAAGGTATCAGTTGGCCTATACTGATACTCAACCCAGAAATCATAGTGAAGTCTAGTGGTGTGAACCCTAACTCCGCACAAGAGAAATGAAATGTATGAGTTCTATTCCACCATCTTTCTACTAAAGCTATGACCACTGTCCAATCAGCCTTCTCATAATCCACATCAACCAAAAGACCTAAAGGTGTATACAAAATACTATCTCTAATATGTACAAACTCATCTAAACTCTTAATAACCTTCCACCACTCTCTAACACCATGTAAAGCCGATCTAACTCGGTAGTCAATAACATGATGATATTATGAAAAAAAAAATAATGCGTATAAGATAAATAATTAATTGGTCCAACTCAATTAATTAATGCATAATATTCAAAATATTTAATCAAAACTAAATAATTACCTGAGTATTAGCCACTGCACTCGACACGTGTTTTGTATCACGTGTAGAAGACACAACTTCCATATCAAGTGCTTCACCGGGTGCAAATTGCCAATTGAAGTCGTTCATCTGATACTCCAGTACATAGAGATGTCTATCAGTCGGCGCGACATCCTCAGGTTCTTCTCCCCCACTGTCTTCTCCCCCACCGTATTTTACTTTTTCGGGTTCTTTTCTCTCATCGCCAATGTCGTCTGTGTATTGCAAATCATCACCCTCGAAAGGTTCAAAATGATCCATATCAAATTTCAAGAGTTTAGGTAGGTTTTTGTTTTTTTTAAACTAAGGAGAGGGTTTATAATTGAGAGAAGAGTTGAAAGTGATTGAACCGCGTGGCTTTGGTCTTGATTATATAGAAGTAGCATGCGGTGTTCTGAACACCGTATGGTTTTCTCGAAACCGCGTGGGCTTGGGTCTGTCAGTTGGGTTTTAGTGGCACGGTTTATCCAAAACCGCGTGGGCTATATGACGCGGTTTATCCAAAACTACGTAGTTTGATGGCGAAAATTGCTTGGTGTTTTTTTAGTTTGATGTTTTTTTGGTTCAAAATTTTGGTGTTTTTTTGGTAGCTATCCTAAATATGCTCTAATTCATCAAAGTTTCATTATCAATGCAAGAAAGGCAACAATGTGAAAGCGCATTAGTTAACAAAACAGAAGAGATGAGAATACACCTCAATATTGAATTCAGCTACCACTTCGCAAATCTAGTAATATACCTCGGTGAAATAAGACTCCCCACATGGATCAATGGCGGCGAAAAATGCCTAATTTCAGGCAGGACCTTCAAAAGACTGAACATTATAATGATCAGTTTTGGGGTCATAAGAACCTATAATCTCGCAAAAACATGTAGTCAATATTTTCCCATTATTCATCATTTTAAGGGCTTGAAAAGGTTTCCAACCCCATTCACACACATCTTTGACTACATATTCCTTAGTCCAGGATCTTTGTTCTCCATAATTTTTCATTACCCAAATCTCAGGTGGCTCCTCAACAAAATGACAAATAAAGCACAGATACCCATTTAACACGACCAAATAATGCCTGAAACTCTCTTCTCTTTCTGGATTTTCAAAGTAAGGAGGCAATGGTAACCTCAGTCTTAGTAGAGTTGTATTGCTCAAATCCCAACCAATGAAGAGCTCCATTAACAAAGACATTCGGTGACTTACTTTCAAATGTGTACGGTACATAAGTTATCGTCCTCCACATACCTGAGCTCACTGTATATACTTCAGCCTCATGAAAATCTTTGTTAGTCGGGACTATGCGGATTACCTTATACTCTTCTGTAATTGAATCAAAACCGAACCCACTTACAGTAGCCTTCTTTTCATATTTGGGAGATTTCTGAAGACGGGATTGCATATAACGAAGGGTGGTTCATTTATAAAAATCAGGCCATTACACGAATTCAACTCAAGATATAGTTTAGGGAAAATGTTGATTTAAAAAATGTCTGAAACTTCAAAACTAGCAACTACATCTTCTTCATCAAGCAAGTAATATTTCCTTTCCCTTGATTCATTCAAAATAACAAAATGAGAATTGCTTTCAATGGCTTTCGCATGTTGCATCTTGTGACATGGGCCAATTTGTTATCGGTTGACCTGCATTTGCATATATTCGCACAGAAACTACTTGATCGATGTGCTTCAGAAGGGTCTACGCATACGCAATCAGAAATCTTTTTTGCATAACTCACTGATATTTTTCCTAACCATAAACTTTGCTTAAATTCCCCTTAGGAAAATTCTACTTTGAGTGTTGAGTTCTTCTAACTCAGAAGTCATTTTCAGTATTCCCCAAGTTACTGGTTGATGGAAATGCTAAAGAGTACTCAATGCTAAATCTTTCAAGTTTGGACCGAACATTCTTTCCATGCCCACATGGAAGTTGACGTATAAGTTTTCTGGAAATCCGTAGGAGACAATGGCAAGTTCTAGTTTCTCATTTTTTACCTACTACGTGACTGAGTTTTATTAGAAGTTCACAGAGAGGGCAACTCAGCAAGTGCATAAGACTATAAGAATGTTAAGTAGAAATACATCAACGTCGAGCTAAGCTGTGAGACATACGTTAAGTAGACTATAAGAGTATGTTAATAAGACTATAAGAGTATGTTAAAAGCTGTGAGTCTTATTCGTTGGCTCGTTGCCACTGTAGTATTGTGTTATTAACAACCAATACCAAATGGTACCTCCTAAGCATTGTGAGACAAACTAAATTACTTGGTTTCATGACATAGGGTTATTGTCTATATATACTAGGAATCCCTTTGTGAAGGTGATGTAGTGCAAATCTTGAGGTAGCTTTCTTGAATCTGTATTATACCAAAAAGATACAACACTATGATCTCTTCACAATATATTATGTGTCTTCCAAACAAAAAAGGGAGAAAAAAAACGACTATGGTGCCACAAGAATTTACACTGATTCTGAAAAGGTTGCTTCTAAGTTTCCTCAACTTTTGATGTTCATGGAGGCATACGGAAAAGAAATAAGAATCGCAGAGGTACCACCTGGGATAAAATCTTATGTCGATCTCGTTTAATATACACTCAACACAGAGATTTGTTTATCATACCTTAAAGATTCTACACAAAGTTTCAGAGAATAATAACCTAACTACTCGATCCATGTGCTTGAAATGTCCGAGAACCCACAGTAAGGAATATCGTTCTTAGAACGTTGTAGTATAGTAACATACTTGGGATGTTTGGATTATATATAAACATGAGGCTAAGAAAATGTTCTGACTGTAAGTTAAAATTATCTTTTCTGCTTCAAAACAGAAAAAACTTTCCATATTCCACATTTCCCTTCTCTGCATTAGCCCTTACTCCAACAGACCCAATCTCCTAAAACACTTGATAATTGCAATAAACAGTTTATACATGAACTAGTCTTTTGATTAAAATAAAATTTAAGAAGTCTTCCTTCACTACAGCGTATAGAACCTTGTTATGCAATTTTTTTGCAAAGGACACAAAATCTCAAACACACACACACACACACACACACAAGTAGTCAACCGATCAGAAATCATAACATTATAAACTATATCTAGAACACTTACTAGTTAATACCAACAGAGTCACACCAGCCTTTCCTGGAAACATACAGTACGTGTATAAGCACATATCAACTAACACGAAATTAAAGCAACAAGGTCATATTGATGTTACCTGAGGAACCAAAAGATCCATCACTCAGCAGTCAGTATTGATACAAGCCTTATATGATCGATAGAGGGTATGTGAGACACCCATCACTCAACAGTCAGTAGATAGTAAACATAATGGGATTGATTAAACTTTTCACACCCCATTACAAATATATCAAGTGTATCCCACTACACATTACAGACAAGAAAATAAAAGATCAAATATTTTTTTTTTAACCGAATCCAAATAACCACAAGTAAACTTTTAAGCATGAAAATTGGAAACATAAGTGCGTAGAGCAGTCCAACAGAGTATCAAAATCATAATAAGAACATATCAAATGACAGCCAAAACTACGATGGGAAAACCCCAACTTGGTAATTAACACCTTATAGCTTGTCCTCAAATTCGGAGAGAGGTGTCATTTGCTCCTTCAAGCCCTTCCTCCTACGAATCTCAGACACATGGGTTGCTGCTTGCGACCCAGCCTCCAAAGGATCTGAGGACATCATGTCCCAGTGATCAAACACACACTGTGGGAAGGCCTGTCCGGATGTTGCAGCTCTGAGTTGACCGGAGAACCCAAATGACTCAATGACTGGCAAGTACGCTTTGATGTTATATAATGGAGTACCTGGCCTCTGCATCTCCTCAAAGACATGCCCACGTTTCTGATTCAAAACACCATAAATGCCACCAAGTGCCTGCTCTGGGGCCTGGATCTCGACCATGTAAACAGGCTCCAACAGCCTTGGCTTGGCAGTAATCTGTGAAGCATAGATGACTCTCCTTGCAGTTGGAATGACCTGACCACCACCTCTGTGAATGGCATCAGCATGGAGCACAACATCACATACCTCAAAGCAAATACCCCTCATGTTCTCCTCAGCTAATGCACCTTCCTTGGATGCCCACTGGAAACCAGCCACAACCGAGTCCTTAATTTCATTCAAGTACTGAACTCCCTTACACATATCAACAACCATATTAGGACCGGTGGTCTCAGGACCAAAACACCAGATCTTCTTTGCAAGATCCTTGTCCCAGCCAAACTCTTCAGACAAGATCTTTGAGCGAACCTTAGGATCATCCCTTGGACCAATACGTCCATCATCAATAGCCTCAGCAAGACCATCCTCCAACGGGCGGGCTTCCATATACAAACGGTTGTGCTTATTTGGGGACTTGCTCATCACAGTGCGGACAGACTTCTCAAGCACAGTCTCACGGAAGGAAACTACAGGGTCAGATTTAATGATTTCGGCCCCACCCATGAAATCATCAACCAAGTCTTTCAAACAAATCTCAAGATGAAGCTCTCCTGCACCAGCTATAATGTGCTCCCCGGACTCTTCAATTGTACACACAACCATAGGGTCTGACTTGGCTAGACGTTTAAGACCTTCAACAAGCTTCGGCAGGTCTGAGGCAACCTTGCATTGCACAGCAACACGAACAACAGGTGAAACGGAAAACTTCATAGCACGGATTGGATGTGCCTCAACTTCCTTCTCATTTGTCAATGTAGCATTCTTAGTAATGAACTGATCCAATCCAACCAGTGCTACTGTATTACCGCAAGGCACATCCTCAACTGATTCCTGCTTCTTTCCCATCCAAATAACAGTTCTCTGGACACTCTTTGTGTACAAGTCCTTCTTCTGGCCAGGGACGTAGTTAGGACCCATAATCCTCACTTTCGAACCAGTTGAAACCTTTCCAGCAAACACACGCCCAAACGCAAAGAACCTGCCCTTGTCAGTTGCAGGAATCATCTTTGACACGTAGAGCATAAGAGGTCCTTCAGGATCACAGTTCCTGATTGCTTCAGCATACTTGTCATCAAGAGGGCCCTCATACAAATTTTCAACACGGTACCTCTGGGCCTTTGAAGGAGAGGGGAGGTGATGTATCATCATTTCCAACAAAGCAGTGCTGGCAGGGAGCCAGGTCTGCATAACACGCTTCATCAAAGCCTTGCCAAGTAACTCCTTCTCGTCTGACTTCATGGTTACACCAAGCTTCTTCAACATGGGCCACAGCTTTTCCTTCTGGTCATTCATACAGGTATTAATAATCTGTTTGATCGGTTCGTAGCAGAACTGAACGAACCCTCTCTTGCAGGTAGGAGAACCAGTGTTCTTGGCAGTCCACTTCTTGGTAGCTGGGTCAAAAAAGTTCTCGCCCCAGAGCCTCTCCATCATCTTTGATTCGTCAACACCAAACTTAGACGCATACATCTTTGCAAAGTTGGTGAGGGTAAATGCCCAACCATGCAGACCAGCAGAGAAGGCAACAGTCCCTTTTTCTGGATAAACCATGACATCACCCAGGAGAGGATCTTCATAAGTGGCCATAATAACATTGGCATTCTCTATGACCCTCTGGAATGTCTGGTATGCCTCCTCTCCATCAACCTGAAGCTCGAGAAAGCAACGATCCATCTTGTTTACCGTCAATACAGGCCTAATCCTTTCTCCAAGAGCTTGTCGGAGGACGGTTTCAGTTTGCACACAAACACCCTCAATACAGTCAACTACAACAAGGGCACCATCAGTGATACGGAGGGCAGCTGTTACCTCAGATGAAAAGTCGACATGCCCAGGCGAATCAATAAGGTTAATGAGATATTCATTACCAACTCTTGGACCCTTGAACGCGCTGAGAGATTCATCAGACATCTCATAGTAGAGAGAAATTCCAGTAGACTTAATTGTAATACCACGCTCTGCTTCATCTGCGCGGGTATCTGTCATTCTAACATCACCAGCAGTTTCCTGAGCAATGATACCAGCCGCGGCAACCAGAGAATCAGTAAGAGTAGATTTTCCATGATCCACATGAGCGATAACACTCATGTTCCGAATGTTATCTTTGAGATCCATGATTCGGCGAAGCTCCTCGGCTGTAAACTTCACCATTTCGTAATGCTCCTGGTGATTAACACAAATAAGCTTCAGGAAAAAAAGATCAAATATTTGAGGATGCAATAGAATTCAAAATGTAGATTCAGTGCAAAAAAAAAAAAGACGAATACTTGAATCAGTTGTCGACGTCGATGCAGAAGAAAAGACTACCTAAAGAAACACATTAAAAATTCAATAATTATAGACCTAATAAAAGAGATTGAACCAACCTGAGAAGAGATTAAATACCAAAATCTAACAGTTTTAGGCCAATTTAATAAATAGTCAAGGAATATAAACTGTGAAATCAAATGAATGATTAAAAGAATTACAGTAAACAAGTGAAACAAATTATTATTGATGTAAAAGAATAACCAACCTGGAAAATTAAAGCTTCAAACTTTTCTTCTATAGTAGTAATTACAACTTCTAATCAACCTGTAAAAAAAAATAAGATAACCTATATCTGAAAAGGAGAATAAACCAACCTGAAAATCAAAGCTTAACCCAAAAATAAAATTAAACCAACCTTTCCAAAGAGTAAAGAATTGGGGTGGCGGTGGTTGAAGGGCAAGTCAGAGAGAAAGAAAGTCTCTCAGGGTTTCACTTTATAGTTTTTAGTGTTAAAAATAGGCCCGCCCATTAGTTCCAATTCCAGACATTAACACCCGCCCAATACAAAGCCCATTAGCAACCTCAATGGAAGTAGCGTTGTAGATGATAAAACCCCTCTAGAAAAATAAGTTTGTTTGTTTGTTTGTTTGTTTTTTTTTTCAAAATATAATTACAACCATTTGCCACACCAGCCCCATACAGTGTTGCAATAGGTGACCTTTAGCAACAATTTTTTGGCATTGCAAAAGGATGCACTGCGCTGCTAAAAATCTCTTATGTTGTAGTGAATTATTCTTCAATTAATAATAACCTATAATTAAAAAATGAAAAAGTAGATTGCAAAATGAGAAGAGTATTTGTCATGAGAGAATAATATCTTTTCTCATATCTTAAATCACTAATCACAACACGTACACAAATCAGCTAGCTCAAAAAATTTTTACAAGTTTATAGTTTGAGTTTTGTTTTTGCTAATAGATGGAGAAGAAGGTAGATGCTTTCTCATATCTTAAATCACTAATCACAATACACAAATCAACTAGTTCAAAAACAGAAACAACTAGATCTCAAAAACATTTACAAGTTTATAGTTGGAGTTTTTTTTTGCTAGATGGATAAGAATGTCATAATTGGTATTAAACAAAAAACCAAAATTATTAATGATAGCCGCTCATTTTTGTCCTAAAACCGAAATTACTGTTCACCCGGTACTGTAGCAGAAATTACTAGTCAATTTGTGTCTATAGGCCTAATTTTGTGGGATATTTATGGTTTTGTGTCACCTGATTTTGTTGTACATTTGCTGATGAAATCGATGAAGAAAATGACATGGAACCATAGTTCGTGATTTCGACGGAATTCTCAGAATTTCGCCTAATATTTCAGTTTTTGAGAAATTTGGAATTCCGAACAAGAGTCGAAAAAACATAAGTTTCAGAATGTACTCAAAATATAGCGGAATAAGGGTCGGAATTCTGATTTTTAAAATTTTCAGAATTCCAGAGATTTCGAAATCTTGAACCATGCATGGAAGTGATGGAACAAAGTCATTATGTTGAGTCTACAACTATCTATATTGGTTGAAATCATTTATCCAAACACTCGGAATTCTTTTAGTTCAATTGCTGAGCTCACACAAAAATCGACTATATGAATATTACAAAATTCGATTATTTGTGCAAGTCAACATAAATTTTTTAAACAAGTAGATTAATATTCGAGTAAACTAATGTTTAATTTGCCCATTATACAGTCAACCTCGAATTTCCCCTTGTACTAAAAATCTTGTACTTTGAGTCTACTTTAAATCCGTTTCTTCTCATTGAGTGAACTTAGGCATCATTCTTTTAGTAAAAGAGTTGGAAATTGAAAGTATTCAGCACCATTATTTTGTTTTGACACCTAGTTGTAAGTTTTTCCTAGTCACATAAATTTTAATGAGAGGATAAATCATTAGAACTAATTAAGAGATGTTATAGAAGAAGCAATACTAATTAATGTTGTTAGTATTAGAATAATATGGCTTCGAGATGAGAAAATGTGTGTGTTTTAAATGGTTTTGAAAGGGTATGGAATTTTAATTTAATGTTTTATATATAGGAATCAAGTGACATTTTTCTTCATTGAATTAGGTTGAACTACTGGTGGTAATAACTTTTTCTGTTTTTTCGGTTAACATTTACCTTGTGTACGTAGAAACAGAGAATTCAAGACACAAGATATTTTAGGAATAAAAGATTTTCTTTAGATGTTGAAAATATATAGTTAAGATATAGATGTAAGTATGTAACTCAATTTTATTTATATTTTATTTTATATTTTTACAAAATGATTTATTATTATTTTTTTAAAAGTGGAAAATTAAAATAAATATCATTATTTTATTAATAATGATAACGAGTTTTATAAATAATTACGACAAGCGTGCAACAAGCTGTACCATAAGTCATTTATGAATATTTTTATTGTTTTATTTATTTTTCCGAATAGGGCTTGAGTTTAGCAGTCCCCACTGTTTCATTAGAATTGCAAATATACATGACTTTCTTTATCCTCCTCCACAATTAACTGAGGCACTAGAGGGGGTATAAAGTAGTTGTAACCTTCAACATACTCAAGAGAAGCCAAGAGATCGGCTGCTCTATTACATTCTCAATATACGTGAATAAATTATATGGAGAGGAATCTTGATGGGATTAACTATCGATTAACCTATGAACTTGGCAAAATATTCCACTTTGCCCCATGAACCTTTTTTTAGAGCGAAATAAACCTAATACTTGGTATGAAATTCCACTTTGCCTACGTCGGTAGATTTCGGTCCACGAAATGATGATGTGGCTAATTTATTTCATACATGTTTTTTATCAAATAATAAAAAAACAACATAAACAAGTGATTGTGCAAAATGAAACACATCACCACATCACCACATCACCACATTACGTGATCACGTGAGTGTCCAACGGTTTTCTCTTTTGTAATATAAAAGGAAACCAAGGTCGTCGATCTTCTTCATTCTCCAATGTTCATTTTTTTTTTTATTTCTCTTAAATTCCCATAAGTTTCTCTTAAATTTTTATCATTTCTTTTAGTTCTTTTCACTCAAATATGTCTCAACAATCAATCTATTCGTCTGGTACTTGTGAGTGTGGAGAACCAGCGTCTATTAAAACTTCATGGACTGAGCAAAACTTTGGCAGACGATTTGTAGGATGTGTCAACTACTATACTAGTAGAAAGTGCAGGACATTTTATTGGATTGATCCACCACTTACTTTTCCGCCTTATACACTAAAAATCGAGGAGCTTGTGAAGACAATTGTGGAGTTGGAAAACAAAATCATGATGCTGAAGAAGAAGAATGAACAAGAAAAATGGTTGATTGTGTTTCTTCTATTTGTTGTTTTCTTTATTTGGTTGAAGTAGGGATGTTGAATTAGGGTGGATGCAAGTAGGGTTTGTAAGTTGTGTTATGATTTCCAGTTTGATTGTAACGTCACTGTAATGGAATAGAGTTTTAGTTTTTAGTTACTGTTTGCATTGTGCACTTCTATAATCTTTCAACATCAATTTCATCCATAAATAAAACATACATGCGCGGCCAATTTTATTTAGATTGGAACAATTCATTTGTAAACAAAAAATTGTAGCATATTATGCAAAAAAAAAAAACCTGCAACATATATTATAAAAAAAACTATAAGGTTTCTCACAGTACTTAGAAACTGCAACATAACAGTCTTGTGTTTTTGTTGACATACATAACCACCAAACAAAACAAACAAATAAAATAAAAGAACTACAGTAACAAAAGCATAATCACCTTGCAGCATACATATTATATGGTTCACCAAGCCTAACATACAAGACAATAACAAAAGCATAATCACCTACTCCTTCTCCCCCCTACTATGCTTTGCACCTACTGTCTTTTTCCCTCTACCAGTACCACCAGCTGCACTTGAACTTGTAGCACCTGCAGTTGACCTTGTAGCCTTGGATGGACTTGGAGCATTGCTGCAGTTAAACCAGGCATACATGTTTTCAGCTATTGATGGACTTGAATTCCTAGGACTTAACCTTGTTACATACCCTTGGTTAAGTGGCAAGAACAACACTTGACCTTGTTACCCTTGGTTAAGTGGCAGCAACAACACTTGACGTTGTTACCCTTGGTAGAGTGGTAGCTGCAACACTTGACCTTGTTACCCTTGGTGGAGTGGCAGCAACAACACTTGACCTTGTCACCCTTGGTGGAGTGGCAGCAACAGGACTAGCATTTGATCTTCTTTGAAGAAGTGTGGCTTGAAGGTGGAGGTCCAAATGAAGAAGTTTGACTTGAAGGAGCTGCATCATTTGGGCTTTTATTCTTTGGTGAAGTAGCAGCAACACCAGCAACATTTGTTGCTTTATCACTTAGAGTAGGAGCAACATCTGGTGCATTTTTCTTTGAATACTTTCCTCTTTTCTGACCTGGTAACTATGGAAATAAAAATTATAACAATAATTTCAAAATTATAACAATCATTTCAAAATGACAAATGCACTAACCTTTATGTATTGGTCTCTAGTGTTTAGACAATCAATCACTTCAAATCACCCAACTGGTGGTTTCACCCTTTTCTTTGAAGTAGTTGCACTCTCATCAGTTGGTGTTGTCTTAGTTTGAACTGGATTCCTTTTTTTCCTAGCCTACATTAATTGTCTTAATTAAATCAAGTTATTATTAACAATGTTCCAAATAAAACAAAATTATCTATATATTAATATCATATCATACTTACCTTATTCCTTGACTGTGCTGGTGGAGGTGCTGGAACAAATGCCTTTTTGCAACCTTTTTTTTATTGTGGCCAACTTCCTTGCAATTAGAACAATGTATTTGTGCCCCCCTCCTTGATAGATGCCCTGGTTTCTTTGGGGATTCATGTGGATCCTTTCTTCTATTCCTTCTTGGTACTCCTGGCATTCTTCTTTCGATCAGGTGGTTTAAAGGGTTCCTTCACCATTCCACTAATTTTGGTTTTTCTCCACTGTTTCTCTCCATTTAAAGGTTTCATGGTTACTTCATAAGCTTGCTTGATGGTCTCCACCTTGTAGCATGACTGCACAAAGTCATCAGGATTCTTACCATTAAAAGCAATGGTTGCAACTGTATGACAACAAGGTATACCACTCAAATCCTAGTCCCTGCATGCACAAGTCCATGCTTTTGTGTCAACTATATAAGCAACTGTATTGACCACATGCCTCACTTCAACCATTAACTATCTGTCTCCTTTGCTGCATTCTATTCATCACATATAGCCTTATCTCCTCTAACATGTAAATAATTGGTTTGCCCCTTGCCCCCAATATACAAGCATTGAATGTCTCACACATATTGTTCTCCACTGCATCACATCTTGAATTGTTTAGGAAATAGGCTTTACACCATTGTTTTGGGTTTTGTTGTTTCATTAGGTAATCATATGCATCATCAGATAGGACTTTTATTTCATCCATAACATTCTCAAATTCTTTAGGTGTACCACTTTTACATGCTTGCCAAAACAAATTCTTGAATTGTGCACCACCATGCCTCTTTCTGAAGTTGGCATAAACATGTCTAGCACGTACAACACCTGTGTTAAGCCAAGGGTAACATCTGTGCTATAGCTTTCACAAGACCCTTTTGTTGATCTGATAAGATTGTCATGACAAGGCCATTTGATGTCCCAATGTTTGCAGCAAACAAACCCAAAAACCATAACCAAGACTGATTGTTTTCACCTTCCACCATAGCCCATGCAATGTGGTACATTTGGTTATTCCCATCCCTTCCAACCGCTGTAAGTAATTGCCCCCTAACATGCCCATTCAAAAAACAACCATCAAGACCAAAAACAGGTCTACATCCCTGCTTCCACCCTCTAATCAAACTTTCAATTCAATGTACATCCTCTGAAAATAGGCAGGAGGATGACCTTCAACTAGCCAGTGAAGTTCAATCCTCACAGTACTTCCTTCATTCCTTCTCATTATTTCCCCAACATAGTCCCTCACTTTACTATAATGCTCAATCACAGCCTTATCAATATCTCCTGTTGCAAGCCTCTTAGCCCTAAGGCATTGTGATTGAGACACATTGATGCCATAAGTCTTTCTTACATCTAGCACAAACTCAGCTAACTTCCATCTTGTGGTGTCAATTAGCTTATCTTTGTATCTCCTAGAAAGCCACCTAGCATTCCTAAGCTTGATCTTAAACTTTCTTGAACATGCATGTTTTTTAATATAAGTTTTCACCTGAACTGTCTCCACACCTTGCATGTAGCTTGCATACAATTTCTAGGTGCACTTCTCAGCACAATGAGCCTTTAAGAATCTAGCTTCATTCTTTTTAAGGCCATTGTAAACTGCATAGTTTCTTAAGCATTCCTTTAGCTCTTCCATGGTTGCAAACTTCATTCCAAGTTCAGGTTTTTGTAACTTAACTTCAGTCTTGGGATTGAAAACAGGATACCTATCTTTCTTTCTTGTAACATCTGCTTCCACATCAAATTCATCTTCTTCAGGACTATCATAGTCATCATCACCAATATCAATATCTGCTTCCACATTATTATCCCCTGCAGCAGTAAAGACATCATTCTCCATATCCCCTACATCAACATCAACACTAATGACCTCACTAGTGCATTCCCATCTTCCTCAGAGCCTACTGCATTCCCATCTTCCTCAGAACCCACCTTAGCCTTAGCTTTACCTTTATTATTATAGTTCCTCAACTCTATAATCTTCTTTCTAACCTCAATAACCTCTTCATTATTAGAACAATGATCTAAACTAGCAACACTCTCATCATCACTTGAATCATTTTCTTCATAAAAAAATTGCATCATCTTCACCTGTATCATCTTCATCACTCCCTATTCCAACCTCAGTATGGTCTACATACACTTCAATCCCAGCAAAAACTTTAGCTTGATCACACATTTTGGTAATTTCATAATCACCCTGAATCAACCTAAGACCACTGGCTAAAGCTTCACCTGGAACCCTATAGTAAATCCTAGTGAAATTTCTATAACCAATATTTGCAACCATATCAGTCAAAGCTACGAAAGACATCGTTGAATAACTAGCATGATATTCACGATTCACTTTTCCACCAATATATTGTAAATTTCCAACAAATTCCCATCCCCCCCCCCCTCCCCATAATGCAATTCCAAAACAAATTCATCCACTGAACAAATAAAACATAAGTTTAGAACCTTAATTTTCATGTTACAATAACAAAATAGACAAATCTAATTTATTCGAATCAATACAACAAATCATAATGATTTAGAGCAAATGGACACAAAATAAATGATAATTGAATGAAATCAGAACATACAAAACCTTAAATTATATAAAACCCCTAATTTGTTCACAAACCCTAAAGTTATAAATTTCGATTACACTTACTTGATTCTCCTACAATGCAAAGTCGAAGCACACTTTCGATCTTCCAATTTCAGTGCAATCTTCCTTTCTCGTTTTCCTCTTTTTTATGGAATGGGTACCTTTTTTTTTTTATGTTTCCCTCTCGTTTGTTTTTTTTTTTGGATCCTTTTTTTCCCATGCATGGGTTGTTTTTGTTTTGTGGGAGAAGAGAGAAGAGACTCACGTGATAGGCTGAGATGCACGTGATGTGGTGATGTGTTTCATTTTGTACAATCACTTGTTTATGTTGTTTTTTGATTATTTGATAAAAAAACACATGAAATACATTGGCCACATCATCATTCCGTGGACCGAAATCTACCGGCATAGGCAAAGTGGAATTTTATACCAAGTATTAGGCTTATTTCGCTCTAAAAAAAGTTCATGGGGGCAAAGTGGAATATTTTGCCAAGTTCATAGGTTAAATCAATAGTTAGTCCATCTTGATGCAACCTCTAGAATTTCTGCTTTGATGTTCCAGCATTCCCATACCCCTTGTTCTTTGTTAAGCAGTATATGTACTACTCGCATTGGGTCTAAAGCCACCTCTATTCGCTAAACTTGTATATATAGTCTAACATCCCTTGAGTCCCACTAGGATAACATTCAATTCTTGGTACATAATAGTTTTCAGATCGACCTGCAGCTCTTGTGTATGCAAGAATAACATTCCCTCTATTGTCTCTGATAGTGCCTCCTATATATGCTTGCTCGAGTCTCGGTGAGACAAGATTTGTATTTTATTTTTATTATATCAAAACTTGTAAATTGAAAGAGTGATAGCTATGAGACAAGACAAAAAACGTTAGAATTAAGTTATTCTTTATAATTATTTCGATGGTTTGGTATATGTTTGAACCATGACATAACCCTATAGCACAATGGATGAAGTTGAGGGAATGCGTTTTGGACATTAAATTCAATATATTCAATATGGAGCAAATGTTCCACCCCCCTAGCACTATCTTAGCGTATGGAGCAGTTAACAACAATTGCTCACCACTCTGATTGGCGTGTGGTTAAGTATCAACGAGTGTTTGACGATGTAATATCACACCACTAACATTACATGCGTGTGAGGGAATAATAATATGCGTTATTGGCAGTGGCGTCTGGAACCAAACACCCAATGAAGGTGGTGTGTGGGTTACAATGCATTCCACTAGATATAAATATAAGGTTGAAATACGCAAATGAAGTTGGGGTTTTACGACTACATCTAACCATTAGATCTTGATTTTCATTTTATATTTTGTTAGTACCCTCCACTCTCAACCACTCGTGGCAGACCACGTGTCCAGACTACAAGTAAATCGTACATACGACCTAAGATCAGGTCGTCCAAATGACCTATGAAATGTAACTGCTGCAAACTAGTCAACAACATCATTAATGACAGATCATTACTTCGTAATGGAAGGAGGAAAACCAATTATTAAGATAGTGCAAAAGGGGATCTATGCCTATAAAAAGAGGCGTCTTCTCTATTCTCAAGGGGGAGGCTCAAATTCTCTCCATCTCCAACTCAATCACTCAAGATAAACTACGTCTGACTTGATTCCAGTTCATCAGAGAACTTGATATGTAGGCAGCTCAGAACACTGACCTGAGTTTAGTCAAACATCTTATACAAATCCTATTCTCCGAGATTGTAAGGTCGTGACTAAATGTAACTCTACATATTTGATGTGTTTTTTGTTTGAGGATATGCTAGTGTTTAGAGCATCTTCAAGTCTTCAACCATCAACACCAAACACCAAATCAACAATTTTTTTTTTGTTGAAATCCAACATTAATCCTTCTCCAAGCCTTAAATCTCAGCACCCTTGGTAGCAAGTTGTCTTGTGTTTGTTGCTTCATCAATAATATGGTGTGGTTTTATAAGTGGCACGTGGTTAACAATCTAACGCGTGGACTTTTTTCAACTGAGTTTTTCAGCACATGATAAATTGATATATAACTAGAGTTTGGCGTGGGCTTGGGATGAACGGTTTACCTTTTGGCGCACATGATTTATTTGCCTCATTTTAACTTTAACGACTGAAGTTGCATCACCCTTCAAATGTTTGATTATGTGCAGACCCTTCAAATGTTTGATTATGTGCAGTTTAATAGGTGATTAATAGCCTATTAATAGGCGCTATAACCTACTTGACCGATACGATTAGCAGAAAAAACCACGATCTAAACAGGGTCAATTAATAAACATGCCAATTAATAGTTCGATTTATGTTCATTAATGGGGCGATTTAGCACAAATACGTGTCAAAAAAGTGACAATTAATAGGCATGAGGGTTATTTGTTGTTTTATGTTTTTCTCAAAACATGATTTGTATATATAAAGTTATAGAACAAAAAACCTATAATATATAAACCCAACTTAAACCAACTTCCCTATGATATAATTTTAGCAGAGTCATGGATGCCTTTGGGTTTTTGAAATTTTATATGTTTTTTATTTGACTAGACAGTAGACTATATTGCAATGAGGCTATGATTACATTTTGGTGATTGTTGGATATGTTTCTCTTTTTTATTTCACTTAAATATGCATTTAGCTATTAGTTATTTGTGGCATATTACCTATGGGAAGAGAAAATCTTATTCGGAATTATCACCCGATTAGTTTTCCAATTAATCCCCAATATATTCCGATTAGTAGGTCTAATCGCTATGCACTCCTTAACCGATTAGCTACCACTTAACGCTTAAACTGCACATGTTTGATGTTTCACATCGCCTGAAATTGTTGCTGAAATTCAAGTGTTAGGACATCGCAAATGCAGGCCCTCAAAATAGAAGGCCGCATTAGCATTTTAAAGATCTATTTAAAGGAAAAACATTGTATATATAAAGGACCTCTAAACCAAATGAGTTTCACACTCGAACCCCCACACCAATTTCAATTGAAGAAGAAAAAGAAGAGAAGATGGAGAAATCTCAAAAGTCCATTTCAATTGAAGATGAGAATGATGAATTTAAAGTTGAAAAAATTGATTTTATCCCTAGCTTGAAAACCCCTCAAAACAGTGAAATTATTGAAAAAAAAGAAGACGAAGATAATCAAGATGTGTTCGTTGGAGAAGTCACGTTTTGCTTAAAAAAAAAGTCAAGTGTGAATGGGCTTTGGGCTTTAGCTCCTTTAAAAGATCGATCTATAAGAATGAAGACATATATCCAGTCTGTTAAAATTAAAGGCCTATTTAAGGGTTGCGTTGGAGGAAATTTATCTTTAAGGTCCATTAAATTTGAAGTTAAATGGCCGTATCCAGGCTCCATTAGGGCATCACCAATGCAGAACTTCAAAACCCAGGGCCACGTTATCTTTTTAAAGTGCCATGTCAGTTTTTTGTAGGGCAACTCAAGAAGAAGAAAGAGTAGTGAAACTCTATATTGGTGGTTGTTCCAGCAGAGAAAATAAATGCTCCTCTAAACCACATGAAATATATATATATATATATATATATATATATATATATATATATATATATATATATATACCATATCACCATATCGCTCTATTTTCCAACCCAAGCAATATTAGTGGTTCCTAAAAAAGAGGAGGTCCTAATAATTAGAAATGCCTCCCCATATTTGTTTAAATCTCCCTAATCTATTCTTAAATTACTATGACCTCCTCAATTTCTAATTTTATCACAAAAAAAAATAACAAAAAAAGATATTGTTACAAAAAAAAAAAAGCAAAACGAAGCTTGTCGTAGCACTGTCACTCACCACCGTCAACATCTTTGCCATAACACTGTCACTCACTCCATCAGCAACAGGGCAACAGTGTACTCACTGGTTTTTGGTTTTCAGAATTTTTGTTGGCGGGAACAGTGTGGTATACTGTTGACAGCATTTGGTTTTGGATTTGTTTGTTGGACTAGTTTTGGGATTTGTTTGTGGATTTGTCTGTATTGGGTTCTGTGTGTTGTTATTCTACGGGTTTTTGGGTATGGGATATGTATAGTTTGGGGTTTGTTTGGTTTGGGATATGGTTACCTGGCTGCGGGATTTTACTATGAGAGGGAAGAAAGGTCTCGCCCTCTCAGCTACTTCTTTGGGGGTTTGTGCCCCACCCCCTAAGAAACGTGTCAATTGTCCTTTCCGGGATCGTCATGGATGCACCAATGGAGTGAACGGTAATGGGTTTACTGTTCCCTATATTTTCACACATTTCGATAAACAACATTTGGATTGCCAGTTGAGTATCCATAGGGTACAAGATGAGATTAAGGATGATTGTGAACTGTATTTGTCACTAGAGAACTCCTTAAGGTCATTAGACAAATAGGTTTGTGGCATTTGTCTTTGCATCTATGCACTCGGGATACCGTGTCGACATCCAGATGATACCATAGAACCGCCTGCTTTGATGGAGAGTAGAGAACCCGCATGTGTTATTATGGGCATACCACAGCCGCCCTCTAAGCCTAACACTACGGATCTTACACTCACGACACACAGGGGTGACGGTGATACCCCTAATCAGCTTGGTGATGTTTCGCATCTTGATGAGACGTTACTTGATAGTGCATTCCGTATACCTTTCCGTACTGTGAAAAGTATACCACGTGCTTGTCGTTTGGCTTTTTCTGGTGCACTAAAATCTGCTTTCTAGGATATTACGACTGATCCTCGTTTAGTTATGCTCTGGGTTCATCTCCTTCTTCTGCCGCGCTGTATTCTGCAAGTTTTTCAACCACAGAATCGTCAGGAACGTCGTTCTGGTACTAGAAAAAACCTTCAACAAAAATAGATTCTCCATGCTTAACCTTTGACGACATGGAATGAGCCTGGTGGGATGTTTCGTCTCTTAGAGTTTGTAAATAAAGCCCCCTTCAATCTAGCCACCCCAGAGATCTATCCCCATTCAGAATGTGCGTCGATGCTTGCAGAAAGTTGCTGATGGACATTCTGCTGCAACGGTAAAAGTGTTGACTTCATCAGGAGTTGCCCCCAATACTGCGGAGACCATATGTGCATTAGAGGAGAAGCACTCGATGCGATAACCACCTATAAGACCAACTATTCCTTTTGCTGAGCCCCCTTTAGTGGTAGAGAAAGACGCCCTATTGTCATGTATTAGGTCGTTTCCGAAAGGTACTTCTTGTGGCCATGATGGTCTTCGAGCTCAGCACTTGTTAGATGCCATGAGTGGTGCTGCAGAAGCTATATCATCTAATTTACTAGATGCATTGACCCCTGTGGTGAATCTTTGGTTACAGAGACGATGTCCACAGCCGTTAGCGGAGTTCATTGCGAGTGCTCCGCTTACTCTATTTCTTAAGTCGGATAATAGTATTCGTCCTATAGCTGTGGGCATGGTTTGGCCGTCTGGTCTCCAAGATTGCAATGAAAGGAGTTTCCAAAGACGTGGTAGGGTACTTACAGGATTTTCAATATGGGGTTGGTGTTTCGGGTGGAGCAGAAGCAATTTTGCACGCTGTCAACCGTATAATGTATGCTAACAGGGACAATACCTCTCTTTAGATGCTGTTTGTAGATTTTCAAAATGCCTTTAACATGGTTGATCGGACTACCATGTTAAGAGAGGTTCGTATCCGGTGCCCAGCTATTGCCCCTTGGGTCGAGTACTTGTATTGTCAACCTGCAAGGTTATTTTTGGGAGATGGCTACATATGTTCTATATCCAGCAAGGCGACCCTTTGGGTCCCCTTCTCTTTGCACTGGTGCTGCATCCTCTGATTCTACGGATCCAGTCTAGTTGTCAGTTATTGCTACAGGCTTGGTACCTAGATGATGGGACTCTGATCGGAGATACAGAATAGGTGGCGATAGCTTTGGGTATGATTCAGGAAGAAGGACCTTCTTATGGGCTGGTTCTTAATGTGGCTAAAACTGAGGTATTTTGGCCATCACTAGATCCACGTCGCTCCACTCTCGGTCTCTTTCCTTCAGATATGTCCCGTCCTCAGCAGGGGGTTAGGTTGCTTGGAGGTGCGGTCAGCACTGATCTATCTTTTGTCAGGGGCCTTGCTCGAAAGCGTGTTGAAAAGGTTATGACTTTGATGGACCGTTTAGCTGTGTTGGAAGATCCTCAGTGTGAGTTAGCGCTTTTACGAGCATGTGTGGGATTCTTTGGTCTTTGCGATTCGTACTTGTCCACCATCGCTTTTCAGAGAGGCAGCTAAGACTTTTGATCGGCATCTCCGCAATGTTCTCCAGGGTATTGTGGTTTCTGATGGTCCTGAATTTGGTGATATGCAGTGGCGTTTATCGACACTCCCATTATATCTTGATGGTTTAGGTATCTATTGTGCCTCTGATGTCTCTACTTTTGCTTTCGTGGCCTCCCGTTGTCAGACTTCTGAGCTTCAGAACCACATTCTTAGGAGTTGTGGCCGAGTGGCTGTTGATGCGATTCTTGATGTTGCTAGCAGTGCATTGAGTCTCTGTTTACCGATCTTGACCTTAATTCTTTGGCTGTGAATGCTATCGTCCCCTCAAAACCACAAAAAGTTTTGGCAGAAGCGTTCTACAGTAAGATTGTTGATGGTATTGAGAGAGAGTTTGAATTATCTGCTCATCAAAAAGCAGTCATTGGATACTTGCAGTCAGAACACGCAAAAGATTTTCTACTTGTTATTCCGATGGAGGGACTTGGATAGTGTATGTCGCCGGTGGAGTATCGTTCTATTCTCCGGTACCGTCTCATGATTCCTTTGTACTCTGACGGTGGTCTATGCCCTATTTGCAAAAATAGTAGATTGGATGCTTTCGGGGACCATGCAGCACACTGTCGACACTTTTCAGGTTTCAAATATCGACATGATCATGTCAGAGATATTTTATGTAATGCATTTTGGAGGGCTGGGGTACAAGTGAAAAGGAGGCTCTCGTCAATTTTCTCATTGATCCGAATGAGGGAAGATCGACACTTTGGCCTGCGGATGTATTGATCTATAGTTGGTCTGAGGGGAGGCATGCATGTATTGATGTAACTAGAGCCTCTCCGTTGGTAGGGATTGAGAATGGAGTCTTTGGGGTGGGTGACGCAACTAATAGAGCAGCAGCAAGAAAGATTGAGAAACACGAGGAGGCTTGTAGGGCTAACCAGCATTGTTTCATTCCGTTCAGTTTTGACACTTTTGGTTTTTTGGCACAACAGTCTGTTGAGTTCCTTAAGAGATTGCAAAAAGTTATGGACTGCAGCGTAATGACAGCTGGTTCTAACGAGTTTGTTTTTAGGAGGATAGGATTTGCTATTCAGAAAAACTTGCGTCACACCTTGTTGCACACTTGTCCTAATTATTTGTAAAACTCGTTATCATTATCAATAAAATTTCCACTTAAAAAAAAAAAAAAACACGGGAAACCATTTGTACAAAGAAGAAATAACGAAAAAAAAAAAACCCTAAATCGAAAGTGCCATGACCTGCCCTCTTTCTCTTGAAAAAAAAATGCTATTTCTCCTACTCTACCAATCTCTTCATCCATTCTATTTGAAAAATCAACTTCTTTGGATCATCTTTGTTTGATGCCCTTTTTTACCAGGATTACAAAAGAAAGTAGTTGATGCTTGTAGCAAAAGTTTCAATTATAGCAAAATGAACGAACCTCATCCATCAAGATTTCCCCGACTTTAGTCGATTTTGAGTTTCTTCCTTGTACAATTATCTTCCTTAGATAGTCTGTTGCAATCAATTTGTCCGTTAGGAATGTCACCTAGCACTTTGGCTTACATAACGATGAATGTAAGGTACGTACATTGTCAGAAAACAAATTACCTCTTTCAGTTTGATTCCTGCAATGTAGTTTGGTTTTCCCGGCTTCAGAACTGCAAATGAACCAATATTTGTTTAGTGTCATCTGTGATGTATAATACCAAAGTAAATATATTGTTGTTTATTCCAAAAATTTATATACATTTATATTTATCAAACTTGATAGCTATAGTATCCTACTTGCTTCACTACATCGTAGACAATATCATTTGTTCAGCACCAGAACAAAGAATTATCCTTTTCTCCCTTTGTCTTTAAAATTTCTTCCACTGTCGTATTCTCCACACTACAAGCGAAATGAAAACTTATGCAGTAGCCAAACACAAGTAAGTAGTTCGTCAGCCATTAATAAGAAATATGTTATTCTATTTTAATGTTTAGAATTGCCTGATCTTATTCAAATATATTGCACTAAGGGTGCATGTTGATTGACGGAAAAATGTTTCCAAAAAATTAGTCTAATGTATCTGAATGATGTATTTCAGTTCACAGGACAATAATTTCCAAAGCATTGTAAAGTCTAAATAAGATATAGAATACACATGTTAATCGCCTTGCATATACCGAGATACATTGCGTATATTCTAGAAATAATAATGGATGCAATGAAAGTTCAGAAGAGGATGTTAGTCATGGTAATGGTGCTGAGGAAATAGTTGACGGTTCAGATAAGGATGTTAGATGTGAGAATGGCGTTCATGATTTTAGGAAAAAGAGCAACGGTTCGGAACAGAATGATGTCAATGATGGCAATATCTATTCGAGGTAGGTTAGTTTAGAAAGTTTACCAATGTCGGCAGGGATGGTTCCCGCCAACCCTGTGCGTGTAAATCAAAGAAGGGAGAGATTTGGGAAAGAGGGGAAGCTTAAATTGTCCAATGTACCACTAGCTAGGTTCCCAATAAAGACCTTCATATATATATATATATATATATCCGTTATATATATCCGGTGTGTTTCCTATGCTTATCTCCGTTATGCTTCCCAGATTGTTGCATCTGATTCCGTCCCTTGCACATGGGTTTGATGAATCTTTAGTAACAGTATCATTGTACCATGATTGGATGGTAGACCCATAATATTTAAGGCTGGCCTTCCAGTAGAGGAGGGATTTCGCTTCTACAGATAACGATACAGATGACACAACAGCCTTTTCATTAGCATATGAGCTGGGAGAAAGTAGTAGTAGTAACAATATAATCAAAACCAGTATGGAGATGGAGAGTAGTGAAGCCATGATGTTTGGTAGCTAGCACTAGACAAGGTAGTGTTGGGCATTACTAGCTAATAATTAGTATGTGCTGCATGATTGCTCTTTTGCACCATTGGATACGTTTGTAGTATTGACTTGAGAGTCATTAGTCATGGTCTCTTATCATTATTGATGTGAGAGTCGTGGTCTCTTATCTATGTAATTAATCTAGTGATGGGCACTTTGGCATTGATTTGAAGACATTGTCTTCTTTGTAGAATTTTCTGGTCATCTGCATATTAACGGCAGTTTGCGTCAAAAGAGGAGGGTTTATATTTGTGTCATGGTAGTGGATAGCGCAACCACTGCTAGCATGCTGCCACTAATAAACTTGCACGGCTGCTGATTCTGCTCCCAAATTTGCCTAAAAGCCAAGTACAGGGTTATGTCTACTCGGGTTGGATATTTTGCAACGGATATCTATGTCAGCATTGTCCTTCTAAGTTCTAACTTGCTCATAGGGTGTTTCTTTGTTTTCCCTCTCTGTCATTTACTATAGTCTAAATGTTTCTTGCCATTTATTGATGCAGAAGAGGCATATCCTTAGGCCTTAGCCGCATGTATGAAAAAAAGTTTCGCATATGTGAGTAGACCGTACCTTACTTTTCCTGGTAATCGAATAACTGTTTGAATTGAAAGATATTACCATTTTCTTTTTCGAATATCTTGATATAGATTGGTATGCATGCCATGTTTATGTTGAAATGACAATGCTTTCGTTTTCGTATTTGTGTAGTAGTCATGCTCTATTAGTGTAGGATACGTCGGCGTCAAAATTGTTGAATTAGAGTGATTCTGTCATTCAACCGTTTCAGCAACCCTTGCCTTCTACAAAATTTAATCAAGTCTTCCACCCTAGAACTCCCCAACAAAATGAAAACACCTCTTCTCATTAGCAATACTTACAAGATTGTTCAATCCCTCATCATCAAAATTGTTTAGGTCAACTTTAATTTTTCCAACTGCGATATCGATTGAAAAAAGAAATATTTTTTGTACACTTAAACGTTTGCAAAAATTTGAATTCGAACAGGTAAAGTTCTTAGTTTCTCTTTCAAACCAATAAATATAGATCAAGCTCTTTATAGGATAATAAATGTTAAGTTTATTGTCAGGGTAATGAAATACTCATGTTTAGCTTATTGTCAGGGTAATGAAAGTCACGTTTGAAGGTAATATGAGTTTGTTAAATAATTTGAATAAAAATTTCACGATTTTTGTTAAAACTTCTGACCCATTATATTGGATTGATTAAAACTCCAAAACTTTTGGTCTCTGTTATAGTATATTTGATTATTATGAGAAAACACTCCCTTAGATTGTGAAGACTTTATGGATACATGAAGATTGAGAATTCAAGAAATACGTTTTCTATATCTTGCAGAAATTCGTAAAAAAATAACTGTTTAGACTATGGTTTGTTATAAACAATCAAGTAAAATGATCAAGTAGTGAATAGGACACTTTGGCATCTATTTGCATTAGCCAAAACCAAAGTTTCATTACAATATTATTTCATGTCCAATATAGTGATCACACTCTTCTATTAATTCCCTTTTTGTACGATAGCACTCCATGACACCATTTGCCTTCTTAAATATTGCCACAATTATTGATAAGCTCGACGATATTTGTTCATAACTTATCAATACTTTTTGCAAATTTATTGTTTAGTACAATCAGTTAATAATTCCATATGGTAGCCATGAAGTTATATCAGTTTCAAGTTGAGAATGATATTCCTTGGTATTATTGTAGGTTCATTTGATCATAGCAAAATCCAGAGAAAGCTATGAAAATTTGAAAGGCAATTTATGTAGCATAAGATTGAAGGTGGCAAAAGGGATAATCTCATTGCCCTGTACAGTGTTTTGTCAAGATGAAATTACGAATTTAATTTGAAATATCATATATGTTAGTTGTAGAAAGTGTTTTGTCACCATTAACTATAAGATGGGGTAGGACCGCAGGATGCCAAACAGGCCTTTGTTATTCGTATATAACAATCCACCCCGATTATAAACAAGTACAAATATTGGATAGTTGTAGTACTGTTAGTTTACACCAGGCATAGGTTAAAACCCATTATAGTACATCTTCTATTGTTATACCTGCATCCTTATGTGGGTTATCCCCTTCAATGTGGGTTGTGTAATAGGCTAATAACAATGGGGTTTGCTTTACATCTACATAATATCGACATAGTATGTGTTCAATTAGAAAAGAATGTATTGGTCACCTTTAGAGCTTTAATTACTTTTTTTATTAGACAAAGGCAATGCCTATCATTCTTTTATTGCCTAGGTTATATACAATAATATTTACAATGGAAAACATATTAGATTCCATCATGACTACTAAACAGGTTCCTAAAAATGGGGATACTAAACTCTATTAATTTTTTACATTCCTACATTGCATATAATAAACACTTTGTATTGGATGTCTAATATTTTTTCCTAACTTATAGTGGAATAGGTTATTTGTTTTCATTTTCTTTCACAGATAGTATGGTAATTCATGGAACGTAAACGGTGAGTGTCTAAAGTTATCATAAAGTTTTCTTTAATTATATGTTCTTTAACAATCAGATGAGACATACCATTTAATTATGACTATTAAGAGCTTGACTGAAACACAAGGAGCAGAATTGTTGGACAACCAAGTATGAGCTCGACATTGATTTTCTTCTCTTCTTCTTCTGCTCTTCAAAAAACTGATCTATCTTACTACTTTAAAGAGAATTGTCTCGTGAACAATAACACTTTACGATTTTACCCCTATTCGGCTTCGATAATTACGGATATGTATCTTAATGATTATTGTAATAACGTAATTTATGGAGGGGTAAAATCGTCCATTTCCACAGTGAAATTCAGACGCTTCTCCCTCATTTTAGCACATTGCCATCAATTGCCGCTGATCGAATTTTATATTTTTGTGCTGCCCGGCTCAACCCAGCTGACCGCACACGTGGCGTAATATATTGCTCTTATTTTCTCAGTCATTTTCGATATTGCCACTGACCGAATTTTAAACTTTTGTCTTTGCCGACCAAAAGCCGATCACCCGACACGCATGGCGCCATCGCGTGCCGTGTACTAGTGGTATGTTACCACTCTTATCACATTCTCTTTCCCGTGCTTTGGTTTATAGTTTAATTCCAAACTTTAAATCTGTCTTACTTTGATTTATATAATGGATGCTTGGTGAGATATCTTAATTAGATAAGTTGAATAACAAATGTTGCTTATGGCTTTGATTAGTTTGTTTGTGCTCTTACTTGAGATATCAACAATTTGTATCGGTGTATAACATAGTGTACTACTCAGTACATAGAGTAACTAAATGGAAAACCAAGTGCTTATTCAGTTCCTAGATAACTGAGCAGTATTTTTGAATAAAAATAAATTGGAAGTTGTTGCGAAGGTTGTAAAATGTCAAGCTATAAACATGCCTGGACTGTATATGCTAATTATAAAGACCTGGCGCTGTCATCCATGAGAATGGTGCAGCTGATGATACTAGCCTAACCTCTAACTGATTCTAAAAAATGGTTTCAGAGTACATGAGAGGTGGCTAGGGAGCACTGGACAGTGGACACATATGAATATATAATTTTTAAGCCTATCCTCACGAGTGGTATTCATGTCATTTTACAAAAAGTATTCTACGGATATAGGAGAGAGAGAGGCAAGAGACTTTCGCTGTTTCAGTTGGTGTTTCGAATAAGAAGAAAACAAAGGCAATAATCAGGTAAGATCAGAGCTCTCTTTCTACCTCCTTGACTCCTCATTGATTTTCGGCATTTAACAGTTTAAAGGATATAAAACCTACTAAAAATTTGAGTACAATTACTGATGTAGTGTGTTTTCTTTTACTTTTTCATCAAAACTAGAGCCATTTTTCAGTTTTTCTTTGTTGTATGTCTGCGTTACAGCTGAGAAACTGTGGCCAACTAGACTGAAAACGAGTGAGAGGCAAAGTAAATCAACTGGAAATTTTATGTAACCCCCCTGAGATTAGTTCGTGTAACCCCACCTTAGATGGCATGGTTACAAACTCCAACTTGGATTGAAAAATCTGTTTCTGTATATGTGGTTTACTCTGCATGTGGAGGCAAAAGACTTCAAGGGTCTCCTCCTCGCCAAATGCTTAGAGATGACTGATCTAGAAGATTAATAAGTGCAAAATACTTCATAGGTTTTCATTCTTTTCACCTATCCTGTTATGTTAAGAGTCCAAAACCCTCATGACTTTTTGTATGCGAATTAGGGAGTGGTAATTATTGAATATTCTTCTTAGTTCAACCTTTCTGTTTTTGGTCATCCCATTACATGTAGGTTGTTGTATTGATGTTTAGGGGATATATTTCCTAATAAATCTAAGTTCGCGTCCTTTTGCTGGACATGTGAGAAATATTTTAGTTGATGTGAGGCTGGGAATTGGCTTCTACCTACTGTATTTATGATTGTCATTTTGAAAACTTAGTTGAGTTTCTTAAGTACATGCAATTCTATATTATTTTTATGGATATGTACCCTTACTCACTTAGTTTTGTTTAAATTTTACTTATGCAAAGCATCAATGATTGATATTCATAAGCCATCTACTTGGGTTGGAAAAAGTGTTATTAAAATCACTAAGAAAAAAATACATTATTCTAGACTTGAAACAGGTTGGTCTGAAAAAAATGTTAATTACAATGTCTTACCTTATCGAATTTAAGTTCCATATGTCGTGTTTTTTCTTGCAAGTTTATTTATCTCAATATAATGATATATCGTAATAATATTAGCATGCATAGTACCCTAAAAAAGTTTTGTCCATTATTTGTTGTTGGAAGTCTGCCCTTGCAGATTGGCTTTGAAACTTAGTAGCACTACTAAATGGTATTGTTACTGTTTTGAGATGAAGCAGGCCTATAAAAGTCATAATCCCTTTCTCCCAAAATCAATCACCCATTGGCATTTCCATTAATGAAAAAAGAGGAATCTCACTCAATGGTAATAATGATTAATCTATATATTTCAAGGTTACGTTTTTATATTGGTTCTTTCTTCTTCTTCTTCTTCTTCTTTTCTTTGAGGTTTCTTATTTTTCTCCATCACATCCTTTTTCCTAATTAGATGATGGTCTCAACTAGAAAATGTTTCACATAAATTACGATGGTCGCAACGTAATTGCAAATGTAAGTTGTCATTTTAGTACCAATGTTCTGGACTATTTTTGTCTATGGGCAACGTATTGGAATTGTACTAATATTAATTTTAAAAAAGTTGGATGTGATGGTCGTCATGATCTCATGCAACTCATATTTGACCTTTTCAAAGTGTGTATAAAGCTTTTCAATTAGGTTTATTTCTTATTATGTTCTTTCTTAACTTTCTTTACAAGCGTTGGAAAATCTAGACAACAATTGAAATATCTCTGTCTCAGTTACAAGATAACTTTATGCCTGCCACCAAGCAAGTGCGCCCTTCTAAACTACAAGGTTATATAATTGCAATAAGGTTACCTAACGATTCCAATTTAGGCTGCGCGATGACCTTCGAGGGTTCACTAAGCTAGCTAACAACATATCAAGTAACGGTAACATAGCTAGCACTGTCGACATTCGCAACTCAGGTTATAATTTATCCTTATTATAAATGTTGGTATTTTTCTTTTCAATCAGTGGTTGCCTTCCTATTGATTTTAATTATCATAATTGAATGGTTTTTAATTATGTTTTATCAATTCTCATGTAGGAGGGAGCCGTTGGAGTTTCTTTTTGCGCACACGAGAAATCAGGTAGGGGTGCAAACGGATAGGTTCAGATTCGGATATGCCTGTATCCGAATCCGAATTCAAAAATTTATACCGATATCTGAATCCAAATCCAAATCCAACGGATATTAAAAAATTTATCCAAATCCGATTTCGGATATCTGAATCAAATATCAGATAATATCCAATCCGAAAATTAATATTAATTAAAATTTTATTTGCTTTGAATAATTCATTTTACCACTATAAAAACTATTATAAATATATATATTTGTCATTTATTATTATTATTTTGTTATTATAGTTTTATATTATTAGTTTATGATTTTATATAATATTTTATACAATAATAAATAAATAAATAAATTATATATAATAAATATTAATTTTTAAATCGGATCGGATATTTTCGGATGCGGATATGGCAGTATCCGAATCCGTATCCGAAACCAGTTCGGCCATAAAAAATTATCCGAATCCGATATCCGAAATTTTCAGATAATATCCGATTTTTCGAATATGAATTCGAACCATATTCGAATATTTGGATATCCACTTACACTCCTAAAATCAGGGGACAAAAAATGGAAACAAAACCTACAAAGAATCCACGGTAAGCAAAACACTACCTAATAAGTAATAGCCCACTGTATTTCTTCCCAAAACCCGTAATTTTTCTGCCTCTCCCATCCTGTGAATATTAATCTACTGATAATTAACTTGATAATGGTGGGCTTAAATATTCACGTATAACTTGCAGGGATTGAACACACTGCTTCCATAAATCACGAGGTAAAAACAAGTTTTTTATTTTTTATTTTATTTTTCCAACTTTGCGTTTTTGGTTGTGGGTTTTCTCTTCTTTGATAGAGTTTTTTTTTTAGTTGTCATGATTGCATCTGTTGACAGGTTTGAACTTGCATCACTAAATAATTGTGCCATTACTTAATTGCACATTAGTCATCGAAATTTGAACACTTTAACTTAAGCCTCTAAAAGCTTGCAATATACTACTAGATGGTGAAACAAACCCAAAGTTAGGAGACTTCGACCTTAGTAAATTATGTGATCATGGAGTTGATCCTCAAACTTCTCGCCATGCAGGTACTCTCAACTATATTGCACAAGAACTTGCTAGAACTAGCAAAGCAAGTACACATACTGATGTGTATCTATTTTGAGCATTTCTCACTGCCGTTCCAAATCAAGGTACGCATCTTCTTCTTTCTCTCCAAAATTTATGTTTTGTAATTAAACCAACATGTTTAATCAGGGTATTCACATTCTCTAGCTTCACTAAAGTGTTTTTTTTTTATTGGAATTGATTGGATTTTTGAACTTTTAGGATTTATTTGGGTTCTTAAAAATGAATAGAAAATGGAACATTTAGATCTAACATATAAAGAATTGGGATTTTAGTGCTATGTTGATTTTGTTTGGGAGTGTCTAAGTTGTGGGTCACTTAGGGTTATCAAGTCATTGGAAATAAAGGAATTGGATTACCGTATCCCTATCGAATGAATAGAGGAGTGTTATCAAGTTTTGAAATACACTAATGTATATAACGTACATTCAAATTCTTTTATTTATTTTTATCACTTATCAATGCATCAGAAAGTGGAGAAAAAAACTGGCGAAAGAAAAACGGGTTGCTCCAAGTCTCCAACTCAAAATGGAAAGCTAAAGCACCCTAAACCCAAAAACCCCACGACTAAAAACCAAAATAGTTGCTTGACCCATCCCCTCCATGAAGATTAATCTGTTGGGAGATGGTAAGAAACAATCCAACCAAAGTTTTTCATTTAATTTAATTTTATTTGTGGTTCTCTCTCTTTACTATGTTCTCTCTCTTTGTTCATGTAGTAATATAATTGAATTATGACTATTAAGGTGTTGATGAATAATCTATAACAACTTAGATTTATTATTATTAATTAATCTCATCCACATTTTATTTAGAGTGAGGATTAATAGGACTAGCTGCTGCAACTGTTGGTTTAATAATGGAAGCTGCTCAACATCTCAAGGTATTTTTGTATTATTATTAATTACTGGACATCAATCTATACACTCGCTCATTTTCTTTGTGATTGTAAAATTAATGGTAACATCTTCATCTCTTTAATAATGACTACTCTTTAATATTCTGCGTGTCTTATCTCATCTAGACGTATGTGTTGTTATTCAAATCACTTTAGACTAGGCAAGGTTGCCTCAGGCCCTAATAGTTTAAGGTAATCCAACTCAATGAGTCTTATTCACCTTAAGGATTTTATCAATACCTGCACAAAGAACCAAAAAAGTCTAAGATTTTGAGGCACTATGGGTTGAGTTGTTCATTCAACTTTTCTTCTTTAGGGGAATAACTGGATAAGTATACACTTGATTGGCTGATATTAGGTTCTAACCTTTGAATAATATGCTTCTCTAATGGATGTCTCTGTCAAAGTCTCAACATACGGGCTTGGCAAATTGGAGATAAGCTCTGATAGTCTTTAAGCCAACAACAAATTGCGTTAGCTATGTTTCAGCCTCTTGCTTGAAGACAATAACTATCTGAACGTGAAACCTTAGGAAGGAGTAAGGATCTATAATAGCACTGTCAATTCTTTTTCCATCTTAAATATACCACACACTTGAATACGAAATTCAGTAGTTGGGTTGGAGGTAATAATCTGTGTACTTATCGTACGCTCGATGACATTGTTATATACACCAAACCTTTTTTTTCATATGCCGACTTCCAAAACTTCAATATTTAGCTATGTTGTTTTGAAAGTATCTCATGGAAAGGCGACAAAGATAGTTGAATTGGAAGTTCATGCCAAAGAAATCATCATGCTTTCAATATCCTACTGGTTACTGCTAGATATGATTTGTTGTTGGTGATGCAAATGTTGTGAGGTATTACCAAAGAAATCTTAATGCATGATGTTTAGGCGTGAGTAGTTCTTTTAGTGTGTTTTGAGTTGATGTAAACTGTTCTTAGGTAAAGAACATTTCCAAATTTAACACCAATGTTTCTATCTAACACATTGAGATACCCCCATAGCACATCGACAATCCTTTGGTAAGAAGTAGCACATAAGATTCTTTTTAGGCAACATTTTCTTACTTAGATTACTAATACATTGCACTTATTATTGGATTTCTTGGACTTCTTATCATAATATTGTATATTCTTGAGTTATTATTCGATTGCTCTACTTTTATTTATTATTATTGTTATTTTTTTTTCCTGATAGATTGATTTGTTGCTTTTAGGTATCATAAAGCGGGGAGTGTGGGACGACGCTAGGCATACTGCTCACCTTAAGCTGTTGTAAAGTTGTGTACGAGCTTAGGGTCATCTTGGTTTCCTTCATTGGGAATGCTCATTTCCTTAATAACATCACGACCGAAAAACATCTTCTGTTGTATCATTTCAAAAAATATTGACAAACTAGGTGGGTATGTAAAAGATATTCTTTGTTTTCCATCACTTCGGCATGTATCAAAAAAAATATTGTGACATTTCATTTTGTTGCTTAGTCTCAATTTTTTACAATACAAGTAAAGTGTGGTATACCACTGTAGACATCAACTATGGATCAAACGCTCCTTTTGGGAATGTTCATGCATGTCCCTAATAGTCGCCTAATTGTCTGAATTCTTTGCTGATTATATTTTTGATAATATACTGTATACGTACTAATTTAAAGGAGTATATATGTTTGAAGTTTCTTGCTGAATGACAAGTAATCAGTCCATAAAATTGCAAAATTGAATTTCCATTCCTTTTTTGTAATAAATTTCTTTCAATTGAAAAGGAAATTTAACTAAAACATGTGACCAAGATAAGACGTGAGCTAAAAAAAATATCAAGTAAAAAATATCAAGGACAATTCGTGCCAAAAAAATCTAAAAGAACTTAAAGCGAGCTATCTGTTGTTGTATTGCTTTTCATTGATTCAAAATTGCTTAATTGCAGACCTAATGAAATGAAGAGTCTTTACTGAGAAAACTCTTAGATTTTATTTGGCTTTGCCTTATGTAGTTAAGCCTTTATATTGACAATACATTAAATCTTTATACCTTGGCGTAGCCTTATGCAGACCTTGCATAGTTTTCTTTTTAAAGAATCACTCAGATTCTAAGAGCAAACCAAACAAGGATCGGAGAAAGAAACACAAATTCAAATCTCCCTGTCACAATAGGATGACTCTTAGAGAGAGTTTGACCAAGCAACCAACTAATGTAATGGATTCTCAGTATATTTGTGTTAAGCTTTGCATCTCTAGCTAATGGAACAAATTGAGCACTATACGTTTTTCAGAGTTAACTAACCTCATAGAAATAATTAACGAGAATCGGGAAAGGGATGCAATTGCATTGAACTATCTAATTAATATGAATTCAGAAAATAGATGCAAATGCATTGAACTCAACGAATTAATGAAAAATCGGAAACTGGATGCAAATGCATCGAATTAACCTCAATCAATAATTAACGGGAAATCGCAAACTGGGTGCAACTCCATCGAACTAACTTCAAAAAACAATCAACGAGAAATCAGAAACTGGATTCGAATGTTAAGAACTAACCTTAAGGAATAATTAACGAGTAATTGGAAACTGGATTCAAATGCATCAAACTAACCTTAAAGAATAATTAATAGGAAATCGGAAACTGGCATCGAACTAACCTCATAGAATAATTAACGGAAAAAAAAAACAAAAAAGCTAAATACAAATCCATTAAAACTAACATCAAAGAATAATGAACGGGAAATCGGAAACTCGGTGCAACTGCATTGAAGTAATCTCAAATAATAATTAACGAGAAATTAGAAACTGGATGTCTCGATAAGTATAGTTTTACATTGAAAATGGTGTTTATCATATCTTTTTTCATATATTGGGAATGCTTCCTATTCAAGTAGCTTCAATATGACCATTGCATTATTAGGCATTCATACATGACTTTAATAAAACTTCTATTTTCCAACAGCAAAAGAAGTCGAATGGTTTTTTCATGGATGGTTTTTTTATTTTTATGGAGAGTGGAGTTTTCACGTTACAAAAAATTTGAATGAGCAATCAATATAATATTTATATCTCATAGCTCTGCATAGAGCATATAATTTTAAGAATAATTTATATAAATAATAGCTATAAGGTGGTTTAGCAAATTCAGGTGATGTCATATTATATATTCAGTAAGAGTCCCGGCCTCCCGAGTACCAAGACTTTAATTGCTTCTGAATGGTTTAGGTGTTTACATTTTTTTTTCTTTCTTTTTTAATTTTTAATTGTTTTTGAATGGTTTCAGGTGTGTCTAAGTTCTTTAAATTTTCGATTATTTAGGCTTTGGTCCTACTATTAATAGTGAAATTAGGTTTTGGTCATATTTTTCAAATTTATTAGGTTTTGGTCCTATTTCTGTTTGTAGAATGTGAGTCAAAATAGTTGACCTTGGTCAATCTGTTTCAATGTTTGTATTTTCAAAATGACAAGATTACCCTTCAGTGTAGGACTAAAGCCTAATTTCGCTATTAATAGTAGGACCAAAGCCTAAATAACCCTAACTTTTTTAGTCTATTAATAGAAAGATGTCATTCAATCTATCTTCATATTCAGAGAACCTTCATCTTTCTCCTTTTTTTTTACTGTACAAATCTTGTTCAAAAATCTTCTGACAATCAATTTAATCAAATTACATAATGTAAATACAAACATAACAAGTTAGCAGACTTCAACACCGAATTGTCCTATATTTACAACACACATTTAATCATCAATCAATAGCCCATAATCTACTAGTTGAAACAAAAGAAGGATGGGTGGTAACGGAAAGACAAGTTACTCAGCGAATTCAAATGCTTACAAGTTATTGGAAGAGGTTGGATACAGTGACAGTGCTGCTACTGTTTTTAGAGCGATCTTTCTCCCTTCTAATCAACTAGCTCGTTGTTGTCAAGTGCTTGGACCTCAAACGATGCCACACCAATCTGGTCTCTTTTTACTCTCTCCCATTTATTATTGAATTTTTAATATCAAACGTTGGGTCAATCAAGTGCTTGTTTGATTTGATCATTGACTTATTGGGGTTTTAAGAGGGGTTATTTAGGCTTTGGTCCTACTTTTCAAATTTATCCTCCTTATTATTCACCAACTCCTCGAGATGCGCACAACAACAAATTGACGGTCTGATGTTTTAGTTCTCGATCTGTAACCAAACCCTATATCGACACGTGGCGAATTGAAAACGTCAACATAAAAACACGTGACATGCACAAGGAGGGGTATTCTGGCCATTTTGAAATAACAAGCAGCTTGACCAGGGTCAACTATATTGACTCACAGTCAAGGAAAAAAGTAGGACCAAAGCCTAATAAATTTGAAAAGTAGGACCAAAGGCTAATTTCGCTATTAATAGTAGGACCAAAGCCTAAATAACCCTTAAATTTTCTTATAAAGTAATATGATCAAACATATTGGTTGCAAAAAGAATTTTGTTGTGAAAGATGGTTAGTTCACTTTTTTTTTGACTGAATCATTGATTTAAATTGGAAGGAGACTACAATTTTTTTTTTTTCATTGTATATATTTATGTTGCTCTATGTTGTTCGTAAGTTGTAATGGACAATGATGTCAATATAAACACTTTGGTGCTTGAAGTTTAATGTTATTTGCAAAGTGGAAATGATAGTGTGTTGTTCACAACATTGCAAGAGCAAAATTGTAAGAACTTCAAAGGATAAAGAGCTTCAATGAAATAGAAGATGTGCAAGCACTTCAATGAAGTGGATAGAAGTAGATGATGAAAGGCCATCATGGGCATTTGGTTTAGATAATCAACTCTTTGAGGAGTCAATACAAGATTGAGAAGGAAAACGTCGTTTGGACAAGTGCCAACTTTACAAAGCTAGGATAAGAATGATATATTATGTGTAAATATATTATGTAACCTGTTGAGTTAACTCCAACGCACCACTTAGGATACAAAGGAGGATGTACACTAGAAGTCAATTTATTTGATTTAATAAAAGTTTGATTGTTCTTACTTGCCCAATATGCTTAATGATTACATTATCCAATACATAAAACGGAAAAACATACTACACATACCCAACTGCAGCAGAAGCAAGTTGGATGACATTCAATTCATATTAGAAAACGAACAAGTTTTCTATATCAACAACACAAAAACCATCAACGCGTGATAGACAAAGCACTATGAATAAAAGCTTACTATTTATGAACATTAGTCACTATTGAAACTGTTATTTTAAATTTTGTCTAGCAAATGGAACTATGTCATAATCAATAAGCCGATAGTTTAATGTTTATCGATTATGCCAATTTTTTTGTTTGTCTATCCTCTAACATATTATTATTATCTTGAGACTACTTTGAATATGAATTAGATTGAGGTTTGCATATAATACAATAGCTATACAGAAAGCAGTGTAATTAAAAGGGAATAATCCGGGAAGACATACAGACAGGTAAAAATTATAAATCAACACTTACTCGGCAAAATAAACTTCTCGATCCCATTAAATGTAGAAGTAATAAGGCATCCAAATAATGTCCATTTCTCCATGCAGCAAAACCAAACTTAATATACAGCAGAGATACCTCCCAAAAAAAAAACCCCCCCTAAAACGGAGAATATAGTGCCATACAGTAAGCAAAGTAATTAAAAGCGGAGAATCCGGGTAGACAGACAGACGGGCCAAAATTAAAAATATACTTACTCGGCAAAGTGAACTTCTCAATCCCACTAGATGGCTGCCAAATAATGTTCATTTCTCCATGCAGCCAAATCAAACTTAATATATAGCGGAGATATCTTACCAAAAAAAAAATCAAAACAAATAATATATTGAAATACAAAAAACGGAGTAATTAAAACGGAGAATCTGGGCAGACAAACAGACAAGTAAAAATTCAAGATCAATATACTTACTCGGCAAAGTGAACTTCTCGATCATCCAAATAATGTCCATTTCTCCATGCATCCAAAGCAAACTTAATATAGAGCAAAGATATCTCATAAATAAAAAAAAAAAAAAAAAGTCAAAACAGAGAATATATTGAAATACAGAAAGCAGAGAAATTAAAACCGAAAAATTCAAACTCTTTCAGTTTTATGTCGATGAAACATAAGACTATATCAAAATCATTTTGCATAAGTACTACCATAATTTGTGTTAGGGATATTAAGCCTATCTGCTCTTTGAAATCAATAGATCACAAACAACCAAGAAATTAAATAACCAACTAGAAAACAAAGCTCCAGCGTTAGGATTGTTACCAGATATGGTGTTCTACTGCCAATATATATCGCAACCTATTCGAATTTTATCCCAATATTGTGAGAAATGAAAACCAATTATTAATAAATTGAACAATACAAACCCCCCTTTATCATATTGGCAAACATTTCTCATGAATTTAATATAAAATTGAGAATTGGGGATGAAAATACCTGATATGTAGTGTGAAATGAAGCAAAATATGTGTAGAAAAAAGAGGTAGCAGAGTCAATCAATGTTTGTAATTTGATAGAAGTTGCGATACAAATACTGGCTTATAACATATCTTATAAAATTTGTTGGCCCCTAAGCCCAATAGTACACGTAGAAGTTTCAAAACACAATACATGTTCTACCTGCTAACTTTGTTCTTTAACTTCTAGATAATTGGAAAAAAAAAACTAATTTAAAGATATATATACAAAACTAGAATCCTACGAAAAGTGAAATTCCAATCACGTAGTAAAACCTAATCTATTAACCTAAAAAAACCTATATACGTACAAAAAAATCAATTGCACTACACATCCAAAAACGAGGTAGCCTATTTTCTTCTTCTTCTCCATTATTTACAATGATTTTTTGACTTTCATATTGAAAATACTGATTAAGTCTTTTTTTTTTGTTATATTAATATTTCAATGCATAAACTAAAGAGTATTGTGTTCAATGCATAAACTAAAGAACATGACGTCATGAACTCAACAAGATCAAAGATTAATTTATAAGTAAAAAAAAATGAAGCAACATACACATACATGATACATGCATATCAACACATGTTAGTTTGTTTCGCTAGAGTAGATGAAGAACAGTACCTGAGAGAGATCGAGAGAGTGACTGACTAAACTTTCTTTGGTCAACGATACCAACTGACAAAATATAGAGACTCCCAGCAATGATATAGAAAATAGTGTATTGATTATTTCTACGATTTGATTATTAACCACACACATGGCAGTTAAAATTCAGGAAAAATTGAACAAGTCATTAAATTAAAAACACGTGTCGATTGAGATACCCTACTATTATTTGCATAAGACTCAAGCGTCTGGTCAACTCAGAAAACACACAAATAACTCTATCTAATGAGCTTTACTTGGGTATTTATTATTTAAAAAACAAAAAATTAAAAGACACCACAAATTTTGGACATCTTAATACACTATAAAGTCCATTGAATAAAAAAAAAAGCTTTCTCTCACGCACACATTCAAATGAGAAAAGTCATTGAATTCAAAATTTAACTATTGAAATTATTTTATAGTGGAACCTGTTAGAGAGATTAAAGTCGAAAAATTCAAACTCTTTCAATTTTATGTCGATGAAACATAAGACTATATCAAAATCTAAACCTTATTTCTCGACAGTTGTTGGGGGCCTTTTGTTGTGCTAAAACGTGGGGGCTCTTGGCGGTTGCCTAGAGAGCCTACCCTAGAGCTGCCTTGCCAAAACCACAAAACGATTTAGCTTTTAGTCCTAATTATAATAGCAAATTGTGTTGGTCTACAATTTTTCGTTTATTAAAATTGGCGCTTGACCGAGTTGACCGTTTTCTAACATTTGTTTTTAATGAAAAATGGCTACAATACACTGCACATGTCATGCACGCAACATACTTGAGGACCAAACAAAAATATTGTGATTAACAGTAGGACTAAATATTAAAAACTCCAAGGAGAAAATCAGTACTTTAAAAATAAATGCACTTTTAAGATAAACCCATATAATAGGTTAACCAATTTGCTATCGAGAATACATATATGGAAATTAGAGATGCGAGTGGTTAAGGCCATATAATAGGTTAACCAATTTGCTATCGAGAATACATATATGGAAATTAGAGATGCAAGTGGTTAAGGCCATATAATAGGTTAACCAATTTGCTATTAAGAATACACATATGGAAATTAGAGATGCAAGTGATTAAAGTGACAATACGTGTTAAGTATATATACTAATGGGCTAACAATTGAAAAAACAAAAAATTAAAAGACACCACAAATTTTGGCCATCTTAATACACTACAATGCCCATTGAAAAAAAAAAGGCTTTCTCTCACGCACACATACAAATTGGAAAAGTCATTGAATTCAAAATTTAACTATTGAAATGATTTTTTAGTGGAACTTGTTCACTTCATATTTTAATTTCACATTTTATACAAAACAAAGTATTTACTAATTTTTTCTTCCCTTACATAAAGTAAGTAAAACGACACCCGTTAAATGCTTAATAAAGTGTATATTAAGTTACATAACTGATTTACACTGCCCATTGATACAAAAAAACATCCTTTTAGTACGTCTAACAAATTATTTGTGATGGGAACTTTGATCAATTAATTTAATGTTTGAATTTCAATATAGTTTGCAATTAAGAGTTTTTATACATAATAATAAAATAGAAAAAAATTATATAAAAACGGTCCCGAAAAAAAATAAACTGAAGTCACGCGCGGAGTTAAGTGAGGTCATGTGCTTTGGGCTTTGGCCTTGAGGTCATTTAAAACCATCCATAGAAATGAAGTCAGTTACCCAGGAATATAAATTTGGGGCCATTTAAAAGCTGCGTTGGATGCAGGATGCTGTTTATTGGATTGGTCCTCCAAATTTAAAGATAATGACCCGGATACAGTCCCGGTGTTAAATTGTGACATCCGAAAGCGAATTTAAAAAACAGGGCTTTGGAGTTGATTTGAATGGTAGCGGGCCTCCGGTCCACACGATCATCATCAGGCCCAAATCGCCACGTAGCAACAACATATTTGCCTTATCTGCCACATAACTCACCACGTGTCATATGAATCCTAGTCACCAACCTTTCCTCTTCTCTCTATAAAAACCCATCCTCATTTCTCCACATTCCTTCCTTCCTCACCACTCTACACCAAACTCTTCACTTATTAATCACTAATCACTCTCCGTAATGTTAGTTTCTTGTTTTTCATTAGCCTACTTTCACAAGTTATTCGATACTTGTTAAACAAATCACTCAATCAAATAATAACAAGTTTAATAATAACAATCAATCTAACGGTTCATGTTACTTGATTTGATGGATGAAGTGTTGTGTACGAAACAGTAGTGGATTAGATTACTTGTTCTATTAATAATTTTGTGTGTGTGTTCATTTCTTGTTTCTTCTTGAGTGATGAAGATCCAACCGATTGATTGTGAACCAACCGAGTCATCAGTGAAACCGGTAGTGAAATCGAGGTTTAAGAAATTATTCGAATGGCAGTTTTCAAGTGTATTGAAGACTTCTACTACTACTGATTTGGAACCAATAAGTTCAGTCTGTTTAGCAAATTTGGTTCAAAACTTCATTGAAGAAAACAATGAGAGGCAGCAAACAGTGAAATGTAATAACAATCATCGGTGCAATTGTTTTAATGGAAACTGTTCCGATAGCTCTGATGATGATGATGATGAAGATGATGATGGTGACTTGTTTAATTCCTCCACCGCTTCTTCGTTTACTCAAACTTGTGATCTTCTCAAGGTAAAATATTAATCATCATCAATTCAACCAAATAACTTAGAAACTAAGCTTTACTTATTGATTTTTGTTTTATTTAATTGTTTCAGAGTTTGGTTTGTTGTGAGAGTAATTTGGAGAAGAATGTGTTGACTGAAACTGTGAAGATTGTTGAGAAGAATAACAAGATCTGTAATTGCAAACGTAAAGAAGAATGTAGACAAGTTGTTATTGATGGCCTTGTTTCTCTCGGTTATAATGCTTGTATTTGTAAATCAAAATGGGAGAAATCATCTTCATTTCCTTCTGGTAAGAAAATTATTTTTAGACTTTTATATTATAGAAATGTTCTGAATATAGAAATTTATTATTTGTGTTGAATTTGAACAGGCGAGTATGTGTATATTGATGTGGTGATTGAAGGAGGAGAAAGATTGATTCTGGACATTGATTTTAAATCGGAGTTTGAGATTGCGAGATCGACTGGGAATTATAGATGTTTACTACAATCTATACCGGCGATTTATGTTGGAAAAATTGATAGGTTGAAAGAGATTGTTACAATTGTATCTGATGCAGCAAAGAAAAGTTTGTTGAAGAAAGGTATGCATGTTCCTCCATGGAGAAAAACTGAGTACATGATAGCCAAATGGATTTCTCCTTATACCAGAACGTCAGATGGAATTGAATCAGTACCTAATAAGTCTTGTTTGATCGAAACGAAGAACTTTTCAGGGGAATTCGAGCTTATATTCAGTGAGACGTGTTCGAATTCGATTGCAGTGCCAGTGGAGGAAGAGAAGATAAGTGTTGTTGTGACACCATGGAAGCCACCAGCAATAAAACCAAAGAGTAACCAGAAAGGAACAAAGATGGTAGCTGGTTTAGCTTCAGCTCTTAAAGAGAAACCTTAGTACAGGTCTCAAATTTTGATATTATTAGGAATTAGAATATATAACTAAAAAAATGATCTTACAATGTTGTTTACTTCTCTGCACCCTTACTAGTTTTTATTTGTGAGGGTTTGTAAGAAGAAGGGAGAAGAGAAATTGTTACTTTCGCTATGTTTTTTTTAATATTCAATTACTAATACAAAAACTTACACAAAAAATTTACAGATAAGTTTGTGTTCTGCTGTTCACTTGTTCTTGCTAATTTTGTGAAAACTGATAACTGAAATGGTTGTTGAATGATGTCATCTGTTTTGGTTTATGAAAGAATATTTTCTGATTTCGAGTACAGTTTCAGTTGGTTGGTTATTATATTGAATTCAAGTGTTGATGGTTTCAAGCTTTTTGTAGTGGGGGGTTCTTGAATTGAAGGGAACAAGGTGGACAAAAAGAGATCAGAGATTTATCTGTTTCTTATCTTCAAATCCCATTTTAAAGATTAGTTTTTGAAACTTGGTAAGACTTTTGGCATTAGGATTAAGACTAAAGCCTTACTTTTCTCAAGTCTCAACTACCTTGTTTGTGCAAAGGTTCAAAAACCTACTAAATCAGGCTATTGGCAATTCTGTTTTCATTTGCTAAGCCTACATAAGTGGTATAATAAGTGGTCTAATTTAGTTTGTACCTAGAAATCTAAGCTACTGGTTAGGTTTTAGCTTAGCCAATGGATCATGCACTACATAAATTGGTAGCAGGTCCAATTAGTGTTGGATTGCGATTTTTGGTTTAATTGATGCTAAAAGGACGCCACGTACAGTTGAGACCTACGTCAAACCAGCAGGGCCATGTCTATGGGGGAGTGGTACAAATTGATGTATTAGAGGATTTAGAGCATCATCAATAGGTTATGTAAATTTATTTATCTATATAGGCTCCACATAAAAGTCATATGTGTTTTTAAAAGAGATTTACACAATGAATTTAGTGGATAAAAAAAACACAATAGCGAACCAATAAAACTTTTTGCAAAATGTGTAAAAACAAATGGGGTTGGCTTTCTATTAATTTAAAATAATGTGAATGCGAAATTTATAGAGTTTTATTTTTGAAGTAGTGGGTAGTTAGAACTAATTGAGTTTAAAAATGTGTAAAACTATTTTCATTTTTAAATATGTGTTTACACATTTTTAAACTAAAAATGTTTTTAAACATTTCCGTTGGTAGAGAAATTTTAGAGTTAGATGCTTAAATTTACACTAAAAGTGGTTTACACAATTCCAGATCATGCTCTGATATCAGATTTATACATTGGAGAGGAGTCTCATGATTTACTAGTGGTGACTGGTGATACAAAGTTCCAACACGGGTTGAGTGCTTTGGACTAAATGAACAAAGAAAAGAAAGGGGATCGTGCCATCTTGAGAGGGGAGTGACAAAAGACAAAAGTGGGAAACCCAGAAAAGTTAGGTGATCTCCGCTTTGTTCTAGGTGATGAGATGATGCAACTTTAAGATTAGAGTATAGTATTCCACATTGAAGTGTTAAAATAGCTTTCAAAAAGAATTAATCGGGTTTTACGTTGCTCAAATCTCAGACCTTGAGATGGTCATGTACTCAAATCTCAAGTTTAGGAGACAGTTCACATCAATCCACAATCATACTTTGAGAACATCATTGCACCAAAATGTAGTGGAACTTTGCCAAAGATAAAGGGTGGTGGGTGGATGCTTTGGTTCCAAAACGCGGAAAAAAGGAGGGGTTAATGAACATGAAAACTGATGTGCCCATCTGATTATTGCTCTGTAGTCTGTACCAAGGCCCAAAATTTCGATATCGGTTAATATATCGGTGTACTAAAAAACCGAGATATATCGGATATCTCGGATATATCGGATATCTCGGTTTTTTTGGTGACCAGTCCAAAGTTTCTAAAATATCGGATATCTCACCGATATATCTCGGATATCTCGCCGATATATCTCGGATATATCGGATATTTTGGAAATTTCAATATTAAGTTATTAACAATTGGTCAAAAAGTCAACTGATATATATCGATTATCTCGGAAATATCGATTATATCGGGTGATATAAACTTTTCATATCGGAAATTCGATATATCTCCGGAAAAAAGGGTTCAATATTCGGTGGATATATATCGGAAATATCGATATCGGTGTACCAATTTACCGAGATATATCGGCGAGATATCGGATATCTCGGCGATATTTTGGGCCATGGTCTGTACTCTCTAATCAAAATTAGTAGGATTCATAATATTTCTATATAGTGAGAGCTCCCTATATACCAGTATCGCGTTATAGGTGGCAAAAGGGTCGCGTTCGGATGTTCCTTGTTCCACACCTAGTTCCTTGCAATAACAAATATTACGGCTCATTTTAAACACAACAAATTGCAATAACTGACATGTTTGGAAGGATGGTATGTTTGCAACAAAAAGGATTGTACAACTTACACTTTTTTTTTTCGAGAATTATTGTACAACTTACACATAGCTAGTTAGATACTTAGATGACTACATAGAAACAAGTACAGACAATTCCCTAATTGTGCACCCTTGAGTTCAATGTGCCTCACTAGAATTGAACGCTGATTATAGGCCTGATCATGAGATAGCTAATTGTTTTAAAAAACTAGGTGCTGCTTCTACAATTCTACCTAACTGTAGACTGTAGTAGAGCTCCGAGTCAATTTCCTTGTTGCTTCATAAAGAGGCACTTTGTCTTATCCAATCCAAGGACTGATTCAATGTTTGCTCTCACTTCATCATTACAGTGACCGGTTCAATGTTCACTTTCATGCAAACTAGCATCACACATTTTGTTTTGGATATCGTTTGAATTGCAGGTTTACGTTGCTGACGCGTGTGCTCTCTACCCACTCATGTCTGTGATTTAAACGTTTGCCATTTGAGCCGTATTTGATGCGATCAATTGTTTTAAATTCAGTAATGACACATATGTAGCTCGAAACAGTCCCTAGGTGCACCTCTGGTCCTCTAGAGCTACCCCAGATGCTAATACGCCTTCCACATTATCATTAATGATGTGGCCGGCCTGCTTTGGACACAATAGGACTCGTGAAAATCATGTTATTGAATTGGAACATTTTCGTTCGATTAATCCCAACGTTTTTCACCTTCTTATTTTTCTCCATAATGTTCAAACTTGACTCTATTTCTACAATGTAACCAATGTCCCAATCATTCCTCACAAGTCACAACATGTTGTACATTCTTGTTTATGTCATTGTTTATACAACATTTCAGAGCCCCTTCAGTTTAGATTTGTATCAATGACTTGATCCAACTCATTTAACAGTTTTCATTAATTTTAAACAGTGACAAGTTCTATTACTTTGGAATTTGGATCTTGTTCGTGTATCGTGCAAGTGTGTAACTTACTTGACGCGTATTTCAAAATCCAATCACGATAACTTAAAATCACAAGTTTCTGCAGCTTCAATCCTGTATTATTTGTCAGTTTGTGTAAGAAAACAGGATTCCTAACTTATATTGCACTGTTTCGTTACTATTAGCCTCGTTATCATAGGCATGAATCATACATAGAGACTGCATTAGTCTGTTTGTTATGGATTTTGTTATTAATAAATAAAAAGATCTACTTAGCTCAATATTTAAACAAATGAATAATATCCAAAAGTTTCTAGATTTCATCTAACAATAATCTAAAATGTAACCTGAACTACACTATACTCAATTATTTTGACCGTTTTAGATGTAGTGTTTATTAAACGAATAATCTCTCTGTCACAAATGAAAATTTTTCTTCTTTATAATAATTTGCAAGACAGCTTTTTATTGAAGGCCCAAGACTGAAGAATGAAAAGATAACGTTTCATTACTTTCATATGATTATAAACTTTGTTTAATACATTAAATCCAACTTTATCTAGATAAGCAGTTGCGAGTATTAGCAGTTAGGAATAATCTCTGAGTTTTCTTGAAGTTGTCGCTCCTTGATTCGCTGAAGATTACTTGTGAATTGTGATTATAAAATAGAATATACAAAGATTATAATTCAATAATTTAGAGTTCTGTTAACATCACCTAAAATTCAATGCAAATGACGTTAAGTTGAGTCTTACATTTCAAACGTACAATCTCTAACAGCACACAAACAGAAATATTAAGTATTATTGTATATTCGAATGCTACAAAATGTACGCGCGCAATACATAATATATTTTATAGCTAGCCGATTTGTATTTTGTCTATCATAAATTCGTAACAATAATTTTGATTACTGTGAAATAAACATTATTTAGTGAGCCGTACTGTAGTAAGTCCATGAATTTTCAAATACAAGAAGGATTAGCTGTATTATGTTTATGAAATCCATTTTTTCTTTTAGTTGAGTTTTTATTGAAATGAATTAAGCAAAAGGTCATGAATGGAGCCTTCAATGAAGTAGAACTGACTAAGGTGCACTTTTATTTTATTTTTAATTTTTCACTTTTTTCTTCTTTAAGAAGTAGAGAAAAAGTCAAGGTTTCAAACAAAGAGAGATGGGTGAGAGTGTGAGACTTGAGAGTTAGAGCAAAAAGTAATTCTAATCTTTAACCAAAGAACTCTTTGAACTTTACTCTGCAATGGCAAGAATCCTACTTCTATTAATGCAAATGCTTTATCTCATTTTCCTTGTTTCATATATGCTTTTGATAAGAAAAATGTAAAACAACCACGTAAAGAAAAGGATACAAAACGTGAACAATGGCTTTGGTTTGCATTTATTCAAGGCAACACGTTTTTTCCCTTTGTATGATAAGGTGTTTGCTACTTTGCTGGAACAAACACAACTCGGTTTTTATGGAGGACTGGCTTGTTCTTTACATTTGTTTCAAAGGAACATTTTGCTCCTTTTCTTGTGAATATTTTGAATCAATGCTTCAAGTGAGCTTAGCCCATCCAATAAAGGTTGTGCGAATTACCAAAAGCAAAATCTTCTGTGGCAAAATGTAACGAGTCGTTGAGGGTTCCCTGACTGACCATAGTTGAGGTACTGAGGTAGTTCCATTTGACCACTGTAACATCACTCTAAAGCCCAAGTAATGTATGCTGTCACTGCTTTGTCATATGTTCATATTTCGGGCCTCAATTGGAAGCCCATTGTTGCTTTGTAAAGTCTCTTGGAATTTTGGAAATGATTACAAGAAGTAAAAGAAGACTAAAATATGTCACTTGGGAATGCACTTCTTAGCTCTTGCTGTAAGAATAGATTTGAGTTTTGAGATGCGCAGCTGAAGTGTATTTTGAGGATGCACCCTGTATGATTTTCATGAGGTTGCCAAGTTTTTGAGGATGCACTCTTTGAATCTTAACTCAAGGTCCCAAGTCTTTGAAGTTAGTCCATAGCAGATTTAATTTACTCGACCATGTCTTACATATTGCACCTACCTACCTACTACGGATAACTATAGAAGACTCTACTCAGACAATCAGAGGCTTGCTAATTTCCATTCATTAGCACAAAAATGATACCAGTCAATGGTAAATGCCATGCCAGTCATGCCCAAGCATTGGTTTTGAGCATAATCTTTGTAACACACGCATTGGCCCATAACGAGAAATCTGGTGATGAACAGGGTTGCGTTTGGGCTTGTATAATTTGGAAAATATGCTCAACCCAAGAGCTTGTCCAGGGTCTATATATTCATAGTCTCTAGTCCTCTCTGTGTTAAGAGTTGAGACGTTTGCTGGATTGTATTGCCAAGCAGAGTCTCGCTACATGTAGGTCTGGTGTTTACTGTTTACTATTTAGTATTCAAGCTAGCTAGGCTCCCTTTTAAACAAACACTAAAACGTGTTCAGAACTTCAGATAGCACGATGAGCAATGCAGAAACGAGTGAGTAGCTCGAATCCTTGATTAGAGACTGTATTATTGTAAAATGTTACTGGAGCCTAGCTTTGTATGATATGGTCAAGTTTTTATCAATTTGTAGTAGAAAGTGATAACACCCCCACCAAGTCAAGACTTCATCCCTAGTTTTCACACTCAAACTCAGTAGGAAAAGTTTTTCAAGTTTGCAGCTGGGAAAACAAACTTAACCATAGCCTCATTGAACTGCAAATTGTGCATATATTGGATGGAGCAGCTAACACACAACTTCGGAACATATCATTTATCAATTCAATGTAATAATAATATTAGCAAATATCATGTAAAGAACATGCATGCCCAGCCCAGGGAATATATAATAATCTGAGAACATTTGTAAAACACTTGCACATGCAGTACTTGGTTAATTTCAAACAGATGGATCAAATAAAAAATGGTGGCCAATGAGGCCATATGTATGGAAAGATGCAGAAGTAGCTAGTCCCGCTTCCAACCATTCGCCACAAAATCACAAACCAACCCAAATTTCAACTTTTCGACATCATATAGCTGACCATCTTCTGATCGCTATAAAGGAAAAGAACTCGAGGATTTTGGGCGTGAAAAGCTACTATTTGGAAATTCAGGAATGAACATATTTTCGAGTATAGTTGCAATGGAATTCGTAGACTTACTGTTAGCATCAAAGACCACTCTCTTCTACATATATTCTGCTCGTTGAGTACCCATAATTCAAGTTCACGAAGATCTTGTGTGCACATAGAATAAGCCCGTCTGACTGACTCACTGACCAATACTTCTTTGAGCCGAAGAGAAAGAACAGAAGAAACTTAAACTGATTTAGTCCATGATCTTCGTCTTTGAATAATGGTCTCACCCATGAACGGCAGTGATTTGAATTGCAAAGGTTATGAATTCAAGCCAATCTGTGTTTTCTTTGAGAACTTGTATTAGCACGCGCTCTGACATAGAACAACTGGAGCGGCGCACACGCCTTCCATTCCAGTATCGCAGCATGTACCGTTTGTTTCCTATTTGTTTTAGGATTTTTATTAATGTAGATAGCAACAATGTGTACCTATTAGGAACTTGTAATCTCTATATAAACAAACAATTGTAGGGGGATTTTAATCTTGCCCAAAACCCGAAACCCGCCCAAAATTCGAACAAAATACCCGCACCGAACCCTGCCTGAACCCGACAAAACCCGAACCAGAACCCAAACTGAAATACATAGGGTAGGATTTGGTCACACTCTCTAAACCTAGACCGACCCGAGCCCGACCCGATAATTTAGCCCTAAACCCGTTAAAGGGCTAAAAAACCCGAAACCGAATCCGGACCAAAATCGAACTCCAAATCCGATTTCAATTGCATACTACTAATCTCATATAAAAAAACTAATCTCATATAAAAGAATAAAAAAAAAAGAGAATGAGTTAGATAAATATTTGGATTATGATCTCATTCATGTTTACAATGATGACTTATTTAATATATTGGATTATGAAAAAATTTATATCGGGATTTCTAATTTTTTCAGTAATTGCATGTGATCATGTGTCTATAGTTCATTCCGAGTCTATCTATTTTTAAATCATATCAAATAATTATGTCCGAGTATAGGTGATAATTACTTCCAAGTTCATTAGAAGTTTTATTTTGTTTGAAAGATTGGTGGATAGTCGAATAAGGAATAAAATGTAGATATATATTTCAAATAAAGTTTCTTATTGTTTTCTTTCTTCATTTATACCAGGCTTTATCCTACCCGAAATCTGAACCTGAGCCCGATGGATACCCGAAATATAGGGTTAGGGTAGGGTTTAGTCACACTTCTCAACAAAATACCCGACCCGCTGAAAACCGGTCCAGGTTCGGGTAGCCCGATACCCTTTCAAAACCCAAAAAGTCAGGTTCGGGTACCTGTTTGGACATCCCTATTACAATTGTGTAAACAGTAGAAATTAATCAAGCAGTAAATATTTTCTCAAATAAATCTCTCTCTCTAATTTCTCAACTTGTGTGACTACATTGCCGTTGATCAATCTGTCCCAGGTTATGACTAGATGGCCTGCCTCGGGATTGTCCACATCATAATCCTCATTATCTGAGTAGGGGACTAGATTATGTATATTACCCTGGTCCAGATTCCCATGCTCTCCTGCATCATTCCCTTCTACATCTGCGGCATGTTCCGCTTCCATCTCTGGGTTGTCGATTTCTTCCAGATCTCCTTGCTGTGCATGTTAAGCATTTATCTCATCATCTGATGAGTCTGGATCCAGTAACTTGAAAACCATACTGACCAGATGATCGTAATCTGGCAGCGCCGCCGAATGATGGATCCACCTTGAATCCCATGCTGGTCCATCTAAGGTGCTGTATCTTAGTCGAATGAGACTCATATCTGAGTTACATAACAAAAAATAATAAAAAATAAATTAGTACAACTTATCAACAACCACTAACTAGGACTAACAACAAATCTTAAACCTTCAAACGAATGTGAACCTTGCACAGATGGGAAAAGAAGCATGCCACTGAGAATTAATTGAACAATCTTCAAGAGGGGCACAAACAGAGACAATCCATGATTCATGCATGTCAAGAAAATGCCAAATTATTGTAATTCTTTCGCGTCTCAATGAAATAAAAAGCAAGTGTTTCTTGGAGCCAATAATATTACTTACTATTGTGCACGTTCAACACCTACACCTCTAATAACTAGCATAGATGGATATAGGGGGGGTGCGTGTGGGGGCAGTCGCACCCCCTGATATTAGAAAAGCTACACTACTACATAACTAATTGTCTAGAAAAATCTTCAAACTATAAGGACTTGCACCCCCCCAATTTTTTTAGCAAACTTCCAAGATCGCACCTCCAAAATTTTCACAACTATAGTGAGAATATAATAATAATAAAAAAATAGTATGAAAAAAAAAACTAATAAAAAACATTCCAATAAACCAACATTTTTTTTAATTCTCTTTTTGACCTTACAAAAATTATCATTTATCATTTATTTTGAAGGTTTAATGGGTGAATGAGACTAAAACAAATAGCCAAAGGCCCAAAGCCCAACCGGTTAGTTTGTATAAATCTAGTAACTCATAAAAAACTCGTAGGCTTCCCTCATTTCTTTCACTCTTAATTCTTAAACAAGCGTCAGATTGACCTCAACCCAAACAAAAAACAAAAAACAAAAAACAAATTCATAAAGGACTTGCTCTTAATTATTTGTAAAACTCGTTATCATTATCAATAAAATTTCCACTTAAAAAAAACAAAAAACAAAAAACAAAACAAAACAAAGTAATTTTTCACTGTTAATCTTTTATAGTTTTCTCTACATGATAGTAGAGTTATATAGACTTATAATATTATAGGAAGTTAACAATTTGTTGAATTGTTATATACTTATGGACTAGATTATGTAGATATGTATAGACATAGTAGTATCAATTAATGGCTTAAGTGCTTAAGTAGTTAACTTTGTCAGTCAATATTAAATTCTTAGTAGTTAACGCACTCTAGTTTTATGAATTGAAATAAATACATTATTTTTTTGATATTTATTGTTTAGACCTTCAAAAAAAAAAAAAAAAAAAAAAAATTGCATACTTTTTTTTTTGGGGTGGGGTGGGGTGTGCACGTAATCTCGCACCCCCTGATTTAGAATCTTGGTTCCGTCCCTGATAACTAGACCAAAGTCGCCAAACCATGTCAATGGACGATTGATTTAGCTATCAATGGTGTGTCATTCCTACATTCCTTTAACGCATCAAAAACTGATATGTACTGTTAAAACTATACCATAAGTACTTATTTTCGTAAAAGGAATGTAAATATACCTTCACAACATGGCGAGAAACTCTAATAGTTAATCTTTATCTGCAATGGGAATCAAGATATTAAAATCTTTAAATCAAGAAAGGATTAAGAATAAAAAGATTTACCTTGAAGAACAGCATGCGAAAGATGAACCAGGTAGAAAAGGGCTTTTGGTAAGCCGTGACAAGAAAAAAGAGATTTTTTATGTTGCGCGGAGAGAAGAATGGAGAAACGAGTAGGGTTTTTCAATTCTTGATGTAAGAGGAGGGAAAGAGAAGGGAAACGAGAGTGAGGTAAAAATGGTTGGAGAGTTTGTTGGCAAGGCGGGAAATATAAGAAGTGTTCCAGCACTGCAATTCTGTTAAAAAATGCGCGACATCTCGCGAAATAATTTGAAATAACCGCAAGATCCAAGTCGACTGTTTTTGCTCATCTCGACGAAATATGATATTCACGATATAATGGATTACATCGGGCGATATATTGAATCTTAAAAACTTAAACTAGTGAAATTCAATATATCGCTTCGCTCATATAAAATAAATAAATAAGCAATTCCATGTACTAGTCAAACCAGGATTATCGAAAAAATAAAAAATAAAAAATGTACTAGTCAAACCATAAATGCCCTCATGATTGAGGGCCTGATAGCCCACCCGTATTTTGTATAGTATTAAGGGCCAGGTCGAGTAGGGTCATGCATGAAAACTCGAGCCCTTAATCCGCCTCTCGACCATCATTTTTTTTACTTTTGAGGACCAAATGAGGGCCGGGTCGAGCCCGGTCGAATTATATTTTACTAGTTTACTTAATTTTTTTGATGTTTTTTTAATTTATTTTCATCATACTTTGATTATGTATATCAATTTTAACTAAATATATAAAACTAATTCTTATGCCTTTAGAAAAAGAGATATAGAGATGGTGGAAGACATGATACTTTTAAAATAACTAAAATTTTTCATACTTAACTATGTTGTTAGGTTGAAATTATTTTTATGTATGACTTATATATCTATTCTTCAATCAATTACAAAAAACGCATATGTTATGTTCTAATCTATCTCCCATTGAAAACTAATTTAGTGATTTTTTAAAATACAACTTAGATAAATACATAAATATAATGTAAAATAACAAGAAAATTAAACGTATGAGGGCTAAGTGAGGGCTGATGATGGCTTAATGAGGGACATGCTCATGCTTCAGAACTTAGGCCCTAGCCCGCCCTTTATAGGCATGAGGGCTGGGCCGGCCCACCCCTCAAATTTGTGAGGGCTTAACATGCAATTTTGAGGGCCGGGTCGAAGGCCTGAGAGCCAAATTATCACCCCTAGTTTAATCGATGTTAACCGACCCGAACCGACCGGTTTTTACATATTTTAAAATTAAATTAATTAAATATATTATATATCGGGTCGGTTCGGGTTGGTTTTGGAACTAAACCGATGACTGAACCGACCCTATCGGTTTTCAAATATACTTAACCAAACCAAACCGACTCTTAAACATAACCAACTGGTTCGGTTCGATCGATTTTGTCGGTTTGGTCGGTTTTATGCACACCCCTATCCAATGGGGATACTATGTGTGCTGCTAATTAAAGGCCATATAGCACCCCCCAACACTAAATGATCATTCCAATGGGGTTGCTAGAAGGGTCTTAAATTTGGCTAGTGTGATAAACTCAGCTAAATTTGTGACCTTGTCTAGCAGCTGCCATAGTTAAGTTGTGGGAGACGGATGACACAATTTATGCATTCCGTGTGTTAAAATGTGATGGACGGCAAAAAAAGTGTTGTTTGTATCTATTTGCCACCTTAAAGTAAAAACACCCATTGGAATAGTTTTAAAGTTTTGGGCATACAAATTTGACTCTCCATGCTAGAAATGCCAAAAAACTGACGTGTCACCCTTTTAACAGCTGCTTTTGGCAGCTCTACATTAGACTTGCTCTAAGAGGTCTCAAAAGAAAAAAAAAAAAAGTTTTTGAAGTGGCGTACTCTGGCATCACCAATGGAGCCTTTATACGGCCTCTATCCTAAAAAAAAAAAAGGTTTATGATGGTCCTGGCTTCGGGGATTTGCAATGACATTTAGCGACGCTTCCATTACGCTTTGGTGGGTTAGGTATCTATTGTGCATTTGATGTTTCTGCTTTTGCTTTTGTGGCCTCCCATTTTTAGACTTTAAAGTTTCAGAACCACATTTTTAGGAGTTGTGGTCCAGTGCCTATGGGTGGGATCCTTGATGATGCTACCAGTGTATTGCGTCTCTGTCTTCCCGATTTTGACTTTGATTCTCTGGTTGTGAATGCTACCGTCCCCTCAAAACCACAAAAAGTTTTGGCGGAAACTTTCTACGGTAAGATTGTTGTTAGTCTTGAGAGGGAGTTTGAGTTATTTGCTCGTCAGAAAGCAGTCATTGGATGCTTGCAGTCGGAACATGCAAAAGATTTTCTACTTGCTATTCTGATGGATGTACTTGGACAACGTATGTCACAGGTGGAGTATCGTGCCATTCTCCGGTACCGTCTTATGATTCCTCTGTACTCTGATGGTGGTCTTTGCCCTGCATGCAAAAAGAGTAGATCGATTAGATGTTTATGGGGACCATGCAACACATTGTAAATATTTTTCGGGTTTTAAATACCAACATGATCATGTTTGAGACATTTTGTGTGATGCATTTTGGAGGGCTGGAGTACAAGTGAAGAAATAAGCTCCTGTTAACTTTCTCACTGATCTGAGTGAGGGCAGATCAACACTTCGGCCTGCGGATGTCTTGATTTACAGTTGGTCAAAGGGAAAACATGCATGTGTTGATGTAATTGGAGTCTCTCCATTGGTACGGTTGGGGAATGGTGACTTTGAGGTGGGAAAAGCAGCTAAGAGAGCAGCGACAGGGAAGATGGAGAAGTGATGTAGTACAGGATCTTGTAGATACATATATGGATGCACATGGTGGTGTCTCAGTGGTTTAATAGTTTAGTTGTTTATAGTTTGAAGGCGCGCACGGCCTTGGTGTAGCCTTCCGACACGGGCGCACACCCTCTAGGCTTTTCGAATTCAAGCCTTTTTTAGTTGAAGGCCCGCACGCCCTCAATTTAGCCTTATGTCAGGCGTGCACACGCTCTGGGCTATTTGTAGTCAGGTTTTCTGTTTTCTGTAGGTTATAGTTGGTAAACTTTAGGATCACCGCAGTCTTGATCTTTAGGTTTTAGACGCCTATTGAAGGGCTGTTGAGGTTTGTAATAAGGGATTCTTGGATTTTATCAATTTTATTCATCGTTTCTTGGTTAAAGAACGATTCTTGATTGTTTGCGAGCTAACAAACATTTCATTCATACATCAGTTGGTATCATAATCAACAATGAACTGGACATGCCTCGTATAGCAGGAAAATGGCGTGGTAGAGGACAGCGAGAAGCAACTCTGGAAGATGTGTATGAACATGATTGCATGGCCAAACTTTCAAGGCAGGTAGCGATGCTAACCCGCCAGGTCGCAGCCCTAACATGATCGACCGAACAACCACAAAATCATGAACCACAGCTGGTGGAGGACGATTTTGAGGCAAAGGACGCTAATCCCTTTGTCGACTTAGCAGAAGAAGAAACTTTTCCCCTTGTTCCACCACCACGGGAGAATAGACGTTGGGAATCTGGGTTAAAAATCGATTTGCCCGAATTTCATGGGGGTTTACTTCCGGATGAACTAATTGATTGGATTGGTACAGTGGAGGAGGTCATGGATTTCAAAGATATTCCAACAGACAAGCGGGTTGCACTGGTGGCGACTAGGTTTCTGGGTCGTGCTATTGCTTGGTGGCAACAGTTGAAAGTTTTCCGCTACAGAAAAGGTAAACCTAAACTTGTTGCGTGGGAGAAGCTTAAGAAACATCTCCGTGTAGATTTTTTTACCCTTTAATTATACTAGAGAGCTATATCAGCGTCTCTAGAACTTACGTCAGGGTTTGAAAACGGTTGATGAATATACCAAAGAGTTTTATCAGCTTTTGGCTCGGGTAGACCTTGCTGAATCTAGTGATCCATTGGTAGCACGTTATATTGGGGGTGTCTGAAATAACCTTTATGATGCACTTAACTTGTTTGATGTCATCACTATCTCCGAACCGCATCAGCGCACTTTGACCTTAGAGAGACAACTGAACTGAAGGGGTAGTACTACTTCCTACCACCCTCCTACTGCACATATTGCTAAACCACCAGTTGTACAAGAGATTGTTGGTCGCAACCCTACTTCAGTTAAGTGTTTTCATTGTGGTGAGGTCGGGCATTATGCTAACCGGTGTTCTAAACCGCCAGCTCCTGGCAAGATTTTGTTTGCTGAAAACGAAAATATTAATGACTACCATGTGGGTGATATTTTAGGCGCACCTATTTTTTATGTTGGCCTTGATGACGTGCCTGAGGAGATTGTTCAAGGTGACAGGGGGGACCTTCTGATTGTTAGGTGCCTTTGTTTTGCTCCAAAGGACACTGAGGGTGATGGGTGGCTCCGCAATTATATTTTCCAGTCCACCTGTACCATTCAGGGGAAAGTTTGTAAATTGGTTATTGACTCTGGCAGTTGTGAGAATATGATTTCTTCTGAGGTAGTACGTAAGCTTAATTTGTCGACGGAGAAACACCCAGCTCCTTACTCCTTGTCCTGGCTGAAGAAGGGAACTGAGGTTACTGTATCTAAACACTGATTGGCGGATTTTTCCATTGGTTCTAAGTACTCCGATAAAGTATGGTGTGACGTCGTCTCTATGGATGCCGCCTGTCATTTATTATTGGGTCGAACTTGGTAGTTGGCGCAACACCTATAGCTTCCTGTTCAGTGGTATTAAGATCTTACTAGTGCCCAGTAGAGAGCCAGCCCCGATTACTCCTCCAACACCGAAGCTGTCTTGTTTAGCTATGCATAGTTTTGAGACTGAATTACTAGCCGCAGATCATGTGTTTATTTTGATGTGTGAGCCACACTCTTTAAACGCCACCGCCCCAGAGTGCGTATAGGGTTTGTTAAAGGAATTCTCTAATCTTTTCCCCGATGACTTGCCCGTTGGGTTGCCGTCTATGCGGGATATCCAACACCAAATTGATTTGGTCCCTGGTTCCAAAATTCCAAATCGTCCGCACTATCGAATGAGTTCGAAGGAGCATGCTGAATTACAGAGACAGGTCACTGATTTACTTGCTAAAGGATTTATTCGAGAAAGGCTCAGTCCTTGTGTTGTGCCCGCTTTATTAGTTCCAAAGAAAGATAGTACTTGGCGTATGTGTGTCAACAGGTGGGCTATTAATAAGATCACTATGAAGTACCGTTTTCCTATTCCTCGGTTAGACGACCTCCTTGATCAGTTACATGGTGCTGCCGTGTTCACAAAGCTTGACTTAAAGTCTGGTTATTATCATATCTGTATTTGTATTGGTGATGAGTGGAAGTCAGCTTTTAAGACAGAGGAAGGCCTTTGTGAGTGGCTAGTTATGCCATTTGGCCTCTCTAATGCTCCTAGCACCTTTATGCGTGTCATGAACCAGGTCCTGAAGCCGTTCTTGGGCAAGTGCGTGATGGTGTGTTTTGATGACATTTTGATTTACAACAAAGACATCCAATCTTACCTCCAGGATCTCCACAATGTATTGTCTGTGTTACGTCAGGCTCAACTTTTTGTTGCGGTTCCTAAATGTGTGTTCTATACTGACTCAATTTTATTTCTGGGTTATGTGGTTTCGAAAGAAGGAATTTATGTTGATAATTCTAAAGTGGATGCTGTTCGAACTTGGCTTAGCCCGACAACCCTCACTGAAGCACGCAGTTTTCATGGTTTTGCTTCTTTTTTCCGCCGCTTTGTTCCTTACTTTAGTACTATTACTACACCTATTACTGATTGTTTGCGTAGTGGTAAATTCTTTTGGTCTCAGGCCGCGAAGGAGAGTTTTCAAGTGCTCAAGATCAAGTTAATTTCAGCACCAATCCTTAAACTACCGGACTTTTCGTCTCCTTTTGAAGTATGTACTGATGCTTCTAAAGTTGGTATTGGCGCTGTTCTTAGCTAGGGTACTCATCATGTTGCTTATTTTAGTGAGAAACTCAATGGGGTAACATAATTACAGTGCTTATGAGTTGGAGTTCTATGTCATTGTTCAAACCCTTAAGCATTGGCGTCACTACCTGATTCACTCTGAGTTTGTTTTGTATTATGACCATGAGGCCCTGGAGCATATTGGAAATCTGGATAATTTTAGTGCACGACAGTTGCGGTGGTCTAGTTATCTCTAGGACTTTACTATTGTTTTGCGTCACAAGTCTGGCGTACAGAATTGTGTGGTTGATGCCCTAAGTTGGTGCTTTTTTCTTTTAGTGTCCTTACGCACCATGGTGTTGGGTTTTGATTCGTTCCCTGACCTCTATCAGAGTGATCCCTATTTTTGCTCCTATCTTAGTTGCTATATAGGAGGGTCAGTTATCGGAGTTTTCTTTACAGGATGGGTTTTTATTTATTTAAGGGTCGATGCCTCTGTATTCTCGATTGTAGCCTTCGTCTCCGTCTTCTTCATGATTTGCATTGTGAGGGGCATTTTGGCTGTGACAAGACCTTGACGTTGGTATCTAATTCATACTTTTGGCCAGGTTTAAGCAAGGATGTTCAAAAGTTTGTTGTGCGTTACCAGATTTGCCAGGTCTCTAAGGGGCATGCTACGAACGCAGGGTTGTATATGCCATTACCCATGCCGAACCGACCCTGGTGTGCTATTAGTATGGATTTTGTTCTTGGTCTCCCTCGTACTCAATGGGGTTTCGATTCCATCTTTGTGGTGGTTGATAGATTCTCAAAGATGGCTCACTTTATTTCTTACAAGAAGACTACAGATGCTGTTAATGTTGCTCAGTTATTTTTCTGTGATGTCTACCGCTTGCATGGTTTGCCTGACTCCATTGTTTATGACAGAGATACTCGGTTTTTGAGCCACTTTTGGCGTTCGTTGTGGAAAATGTTGCATACCGATTTGGAGTTTAGTAGTGCTTATCACCCTCAGACTGGTGGACAAAACAAAGTGGTTAATTGTTCTTTGGGTAATTTACTGTGTAGTTTGGTTGGCCCTAAGGTGAAGCAGTGGGATTCTTTTCTTGAGCAAGCCAAATTTGCTTTTAACTGTTCGGTTAATCGCAGCTCTGGGTACAGTCCGTTCCAAGTCCTTTATGGTTTTAACCCTCGGGTTGCTGCCGATCTTACTCCCATATCTGGCTTAAGGCCTGTTCATCCTACTGCCTCTGACATTGTTCAACATCTCCATGATATTCATGCTGCTGTTCGCACGAATCTCTTAGAATCTAATGCCAAGTATAAGGCTGCTGCTGATAGGCATCGCCGTTCTGTGGAGTTTGAGGTTGGCGATTTCATTTGGGCGGTTCTCACTAAGGAGAGATTTCTTGTGGGTGCTTACAACAAGTTGGGCCCTCAAAAGATCGGTCCTGTTGAAGTGATTGAGAAGATTAATCCGAATGCTTATCGTCTACGATTACCCAGTCATATTCGCACTTATGATGTTTTCAACGTGAAACATCTCCTTCCTTACTTTAGTGACTCTTCCGATAATGATGACTCAAATTCGAGGACGAATTCCTTCCATTCAGGGGGGGAATGATGCAGCACAGGATCTTGCAGATACATATATGGATGCACATGGTGATGTCTCGATGGTTTAATAATTTAGTTGTTTTTAGTTGAAGGCGCGCACGCCCTTGGTGTAGCCTTCTGACAGGGGCGCACGCCCTCTGGGCTTTTCGAATTCAGGCCTTTTTTAGTTAAAGGCACACCTTCAATGAAAGAAATTAAACATACTTCAATTTTAGAGTTTGCTCTAATGGGGCTCTCGATCTAGTTTCCCTACCCATCCCAATCAACCCTTCCCTTTCCTGTGGGGCACAATAGTATCTACTCCACCCTTCTCCCTCAACTTCTCATTTTCTTCTCTCCCTCACACCCAAAGCCTAATTTTTTTTTCCAAATCTAAATTTTTCATATCTATTTCCTACCAAACCTCTTCCCTCTGCTCTCAACCTCCATGTTAGCTTCTCTTTCTTCTCATTGGTGAAAAAGAGAATTGAAAGAAGATCAAAATGTTCTTTTAAGGGTTACTATAACCAGTAGGTTGATCGACATGATGGGACTTGCTCTTTATGGGATATGGTTATGGGGATTGTGGTTTTCTCATTGGTGAAGCCTTCTTTTCCAATTTTGCAGATTATATCCTCTTTGAAGACCTTGAATAAGTCAGATCTAAGTTGCTTGTTGTATTTTTCTGGTGGTTGTTGCTTCAAGCTAGCTCTTCTTCTTCCAACAGTACGTTCTCAATTAGTGTCAAAGCTATGGATTCAGCCAATTATGTCTACCTTTATGGTTTGGCTCTAATCCTTGTTGTTGGTGTTATCCCTCACATGAGGATGAGGAAGAAAGAGAAAAATAGGTCTTGTTAGGTGGTGAAGAGATCGAGAGCGCCGCGACGACGCCAGATTAGTCGTGCTAAAAAGCGCCAGCGCCCGCGGTGGTGAAAAGAAAGATTTTTTTTTCAGCCTCTCACGAAACATGTGTACTGGAGTTTGGGATGAAAAAATAAGAGGGCATGCGCTCGCTCAGATTAGGCTTGCTAAGAGCGCGCCCGCGCTCATGCCTAAACAAACCAAGTTCTGATGTTTCTACAGTAAACACAAAATTTCGCAGACGCACCAAAATTTTAGATTACTATAAAAACAAAAGTTAGGTTTTGGAAAACCAAGTCTTGAATAAAATCCCAATTTTGAGAGCAACCAAAATTGAGAGAAAACCCTTGCAAAGAAGAAAAGCTTGTAAGGAGAGAAGAGAGATCTAGTAAGTTTGGAGAGACTTGAGAGGATCGGAGTAATTATAATATTCCTTCCCATACTTATAAAAGGATTAGCTCTTGTGGAAGTAGGCATAATTGGCCGAACCACGGTACATTTTTGTGTTGTGGTATATTTTACTTTCTATATATTTATATTGTTTGTTTGTGATAGTTATATCCATAGTTTAGGTTATGGTTGTTGGTTGTAGTTAAAGTTTAGATTTTTTTTTATTGGAGTAGTAGATTGTCCAAGTGCAACCTATCTTAGTGGGGATCGATTGGTATCGTTTTCCCCAACACTTGTTTGTCTAAGGCCAAAGCTCTCTCCCTAAATTTACGTACTCTCTTTCCGGATTGCTGGTTTGAGTATCTTGGTCAGGCCATCACCCCTTTGTTGGGATTTTGGTGGGGCATTCCATTATGAAATTGCTAACCTGCCTCTTGTGTCGAGGATCGCGAGTGTAATGTTGCACGGTTTGAAGGCTTTTAGGTCTTCGCTTTTGGAGATCCAACGTGGTGTTTAGTTGAGCAAGTATGTAGTTGGTTCACAGATGAAGAATGGGTTTCCAACATGGATTTGTTGCTGCTGTTGGGTGTTTGGTTATGGTGGAGTTTGTTTCAAGAAATTATGGATGGCTAGTAGTTGTTGTATTTTATTTGTACTGTTTTCATCTTTTTTTTTTCTTGCTCTCAGCTTGTTAGTAATTCATTTTTTGATTAATACAACAAGTTGTTTATTGAAATAAATAAATAAAATAAAATAAAAAATGGTACGATATTTTGCAAGGCTTGCATTGTAAAGAGTAGAGACCCATTTTTATTATCAAAAAAAAGATACCCATTTATTTATGAAGGTCATTTATATCTTTTGGTTAACTAGTATTACACACACACTGCACACACACACACACACACGCACCCCTACTAGATGAGCCAATTAGGACATCCCTACACTATATATATAGGAAATTAGGGTATCTCTCTCGCTATCTCAAATACACATTAGAAGAAAAAAAAAAGTAAAATTGGGTTGACCGTGTGTATTTTTCAGTGTATTTTTTTTTAGGGCGGGGGGAATACTATTAACCCTGTATCACCCAATGCAAAATGAAATCCGAGGCCACAAAAACTGAGAACAGTATGGATTTCTGAAAAAAGGCTCAATAGTAACCTTTAGTCCTTACCCTACACTCACAACCTAAGGGCATCTCCAATAGGGGGTGTAAACAGTATAAAGTATAAAGTTTACACTCCAAATGTAAAAAAACTTCTTCCAATGGGGGTTGTATATCGTAGGTAATAGGTTATTAGTCAATAGATCGGGTGGGAATTCCCCATCCAGCTATTAGTTAATAAAAAAAGCCCGGATGTCACTTATAGTAACGTCTGTGTAACTTAAAAACTCATAAGTCACTTCAACTGATGTTTGAAGCTTTATTTTTCTGTTTGCGACGATCTAAGTCCGTTGCTCAGTGAATTATAACTATTGCAAAACATGGACGTTGTTTTGAATGACGTATGAAAGTGTACCACTATTTGTTTTAAGCCTTTGCGACGGGCCAAGCCCGTCATTTTTCATTATTTTGAATGGGCTGTGACAGTTTAAGTCTGTTGTTATCTCTTTTTACACATTTGCCTCCACCTACCATTGGAAGAGCCACAAGTAGTAAATATATACTTTATGTATTTGGGAGTTAGATAGAGTGTATAATCCTAGTGGCACCTATGTGGAGCCTAAGGGCATCTCCAATGGGGGGCTGTAAACTGTATAGAGTGTAAAATTTACACTCCAAATGTCAAAAAACTCTTTCCAATGGGGTTAGTATACAGTAGATAATAGAGTATTAGTTGATAGAGGAGGTGGGGAATTCTCCATCTCGCTATTAGTTGATAAATAGCTCGGGCGACACTTTAACCAATGTCCGAACAAAAAAAATTTCGAACGTGACTTTAAGTAACGTCCCTTTCTAATTCTAAAGTCATAATTTGTAATTTTTTAACTCAGACGTTTAAATTAAAGAGATATGTCACTTTAAGTGATGTCCGAGTTTAAAATCCAATTTTTTTTTACACTTCTCTATTAGGGAGTATAAAGTGTGGATATTTATAGGCTATACAGTAGTATGCAATTAGAATTGTAAAATCCTAATGACACCTACGTGGAGCCTAGGTGGAGGTGTAGTTTTACACCCCCCATTGGAGATGCCCTAATAAGTATCTTGAAGGGTAATAAGAAAAAAAAATGTAAACGCATTAATTAATACGATATTTTTTACCAATCTAAACAAGAACATTTTCCATCCCTAAAATGATGGAACCTATTTTGATCTCTAACAATTATTTCCCTTTCATATATCTTAGAAATAAGCTTAGTATTTGCATGACAATCATAACACACTATACACAAAGGTTCTTTATAATTCTAATAGGAACACTTGAACTGGATGCAATAAGACCAAAGGCAATTGCAAGCCTTTCACTGTGATAAAGGAGGGCATCCTCTCTCTCTCTTCCTTTTCTATGTCAAACAACACTTCTTTTATACTTGCATTATGGCCATAGAAAATGGTGTTGTGCTTGTTTTGCTCCTAAAATTTTCAATGAAAACTTTAGTTAGAATGTAAGGAAACTAGTTAATGCCCGTGCCTTCAGCACGGATTTCATAAAGTTATTATATATTATAGCCCCCCCTAACAATCATTGATATCAAAGTACAATAATTAGGCAAAGGAAGAAAACTTTTTTCTTGGATTTTACACTTAATTACTTGCCTATGGATAGACTTCAACTTTGCAACAACATTCAAGAGCTACACCTCTTCCTCCGAGCACGATAGTAATTAACTATTGGAAGTAATTAAGAAAATTGAATCAACAAATACTTAAACATCACTGAGAACTCTGTACTCACAAAGTACTATGTTGTATAGCAGTATGTGAAAGACCATTATCTTCTTTAGTTTTGTTACTTTTTGCATCTTAATCAGTAACTCTTGGTGATTTTCCAAGTAATTCTTTGATTCTATGTACTTGTAAGTTATGTTCATTTATGTCTAAATGGTAAAATCCAGCTAAATATTGTATAGTGATGAATTTGTGCAGAAGGCCCCAACACCTACAATGAATATCATCAATGGTTGTTAGTTGTTGGTACTGGAGAAGTGTATATACTCTCCATTGTTCCAACAGTTGGTCTGTGTAATGGTAAAATACAGTAGCATGTAACAATTCAATTGCTCGACAACTTTTCACAGACTACAGATACATTCAAATCTTACCAACCAAAAAAAAAAAAAAAAAATCACAGAATACAAATTGCGCTGAGCACAAATTACACTTGATCTCACTCACTAACTCACAGTTTTACTATTAAGATTGTGTTAGCAGTATCTGTATAGATTACACTTTTTCTCACATTGTCAATCGTACTTTTACTCTATAAATCAATTTCAAAGAGGAAACAGATTCTCAGGTAGCAACGGCAGTACCAGCCCTAACACCAACACTACTTCCAATGCCGATTCCAATACCTCCATCGCCAACGGAAATGTGAGAGGTGTAACAGTCCAGTGAATATATTTGATAATAGTATGCCAACGTACCAAAGTACCGAAGTCAGAACCAGCGACCACCAAAATAAAAACAGACGACTCCTAAACATACGCAATAAATGCATCATTTTAGACTGTTAGATGAAAACAATATATGCACTAAGTAGCAGTCAAAGGTGTAACATATATCAATCTATTAACTGTGCCTATATTGCTAGCAGCATAGCTATCGAGGATCGGGAACAAATGCAACAAAATATAAGTTACTTGGTCAAGCGGTTTGATCTACAAATCGTGTAAAGTTTGATAGCAGTGCAAGAATTTTTAAGCAATACACTATGCCCCAAAAAACAACCTATAATATGCCTCATTCCCATGAATAATTAAAATGAAAAAAATGGGAAAAAAAATGTTTGACATGCAATACAACGTGTCTGAACCTTGGCAAGAAGCAAGAATAACAAAAACCCAACAAAATGCTAAAAAAAATCCTATTAAAGACCATATATGATTCTTACTATGCAAAAATGGAATAAACATCCCTGTTAACCTACACAACTTTCATCTAATCGTTGCGTGTGTAATGCGCTTAGCTAAGATAGTCTTCACTAAAAGAGCAATGGAATGCTTATAAATAGTCATGCCAAGTATACATAGATTGGTGTCATGGCATCAATAATGTTAATTTGATGAACATAAAATCAGTGCACATTTGCAATTTGGTCAAGAGTGGCTTTGCCATACCGCTATAAGTGTACATTTTTCTTAGGCATTACAACCTTTTTATGTATTTGCACCTCCATTTTAAAACATAACATGAAAATAAAATAAAATACCTGAATAAGGCGTACTTTTGTAGCACCTCCTTATTGCTTATAGAGCCTACAATACAAACTCCATTCGCCGGTGAAAGAATTATAAAGTATCATACAAATGGAAAAGAATAGTAATAGAAACAACAAGCACAGCAAGTGCAAAACTTAAAACGAAAACAAAAATAGCGAAAACACACAAACACAAACAAACAACGGTTCCTCAGTTGGGAGGACAAAGAACTAAAATTAAGTACATAGAACTTAGATTACTTTTAGAATTAGTATGGAATAATTGTTGGGTCCACTTGGGATTGACTAAAAAAGTTACACAATCGGATGTAACTAAATGAAAGAAACAAAAACAGATGAAAAACCTAAAATGTAAAACTATTACAGTCTAAAAACAGAGATGAAGAAACAAAGTGCAAGGTTAACTAAGATAAACAAAGTGCAAAGTTAAGAGAAAGGCACTGGAGCGTTAATAGCGTGAAAATGATATTACCTTGGCGCAGTTGACCCAAATGAAAGAGATGTGACTTCAAAGTTCTGCAATTGGCAATGAAATCATATTCACCTAAGTGGCTTAAAATGAAGGTACAATCCGTTAAGCGCGCGTATACATTTTAAAGGGATTACAGAAAGGTATAATACCTCAAGTGTAATCAATGTCTACCTCAATGACATAACTGAAAGCCAAACAATTTTTTTTTACCAAATTGGTATAAATCTTAACACACACGATTATGCAATAAGAAATTAATTTTATTACAGAGTCCAGGGAACAACATGGATTTACAATTTTCTTTTTTAGGAGGGGAAGGTATCAAAAGCTAAAAGAGAACAAAGTGATTGACATGGGTAGTTGGAGAATTTTTCAATTCAACAAGAATGTATATGCAATATTAGTATAATTACCAAGAAATACCCAAGAAGATTTAGATGAAATTCAATAAGAAAATACCACCAAGCAAAACCCCAAAAAATCTACCAATTATTAAGCTTTGTAGCCCATTTGGTATGGACTACACACTCAGAAATGGTGTTTGGTCGACTGATCGAAAGGGTCGTTAAGAAATGACATAATAATCAACATGTTGGGTTGTTACATTTTAATGGCACAAATGTTGGAAGCATATCAACATCCTTATGGGTGTTGCTTTCGCCAAGAGCCTATTAAAGAACAATATGGGATGCAATAATTATTCTAAATAGCCTTTTTAATAATTTGTAAATGGACCCTTTTTTTTTGTGAAAAGGCATTCAGTGAGTTGTATCATAAGTACATCTGAGAGGCTCAAAAACTGTCTTTCATTACCAAATACCAAGGGGAGGTCCCAAAACAACTACGCAAAATGTCATTAACAAAGGTCGTGGATTGCAAACAATAGAGTAGAGAAATGTCAAGCTAAATAAAATTATTGTATAACTTCAGGCAAACCGATAGTAATATTCAAAGTTTAGAGTTTGTATGGAGCTAAAGTTTAGACAAATAGGATGGCCGCAAATAATTGTGGGACGCGAGAGCCAACTAGAAAACCAAGATTAAAGGGGTATCAAACATTACATGCAAAGAGTTTAGCAGCAATAATTTTAAGCTACCGATGTTGAAAGAGCATAGCTACATCTATGATAGGGGAACATATGTGCCAATCACTACATGACCGGTCTGATACTGAGCCTTTCAAAGAAGATGAAGTTACAAAAAATGCATTTGAAGTAAAGATATTCAGGTGGACTAAGAATAAAACTTGTAAAGAGAAAGAGAAAAACCTTGGTTAGAACAGTAAGACACGCCTTCATCTTCATCTACAACCACTTCAACATTGTTCAATTGTCTAAACCCCCCGTCACAACCCGAATTTCTAAACAATTACAAAGTAAATATTTGAAATATAAATATCTCAAACATCATTATGTTCAATTGCCTAAAAACCTAGGTTATGACAGGGTGGATACAACACATGCCAAAACCGAAAACCCACATCATAAAGAATCAACTTAGCAACAATAATCTCCTAAATTCCTCAACCATCACTTTATTAAAATACTATCTTCCGTCCCAATAAAATATCAAACAAAACTCTAAGAATAAAAGTCCTTACTACCCTATTCTCATGTCATGCAAAAAAAAAGTAAACTACGTTATTACATCCTTCCCATAAGAATCAGACCTAATAAAAGAACTAACTGACTGCTCCAGGCAAGAATCCAAATCATACGCTGTGGTTCCACTGTCTTCCACCTATGTTCCCAAGAACACACCCACGTTGTCAAAACAAAGCAAACATGGGTCAGCAAAAATGGAATTTGCTGGTATGAGTAGACTAACAACATAAAATAATTTCCAAACTTTAATTATCCAACAAACACTTTATATGTACTCATATCTTATTCATTTTTAGCTTGGAAGACAGGTAGTTCCGTCATTTCAACCGGCATAGTTTCTTCCCAAGCAAGACTTTCATTCTATTAACTCATTTTAATAACTAAGTAATTGAATTAACCCTTACCGATGTTCACTTCTGTATAAGGGTAGGACCGCGTCCCTGCACAAAATATTATTAAGTCCTACCCTCCTGCAAACGAAAGTTAGAAATTCTAAATAATCATATGTAGATATCCTATCAGTATTCAAATGTAAGTCCAAACACACCCGTACAATCAAATCAATTTCTCTTATTAATTAATCGATTACTTTTCTTATACACTCACCCTTTAGTACCTACTCCACGATTTGCACTCCACACATTTGCCAAATCACACATTCCTGTGTGCCTCTCTCCCACCGAATACCACAATATCATAGCCATCTCTAGGCTTTCATACAAATATTTCACAGTCTCTTTGGGCATAAAACTCAGGTCATTCATGGCACATTCAATGAATATCTTAGGTCATTCCCGCCACATTTAAGGAATACCTATCATATCACTAACGGTCGACCAACCAAGGGTCAATTTAACCAAAAACCCAAAGACTAAGGCCCAAAAGGTTTAGTCTTTCCGACGCCCAATCTAAAATAACTTAAGCCCACAGTAAAAATCTAAACAAAACACTTAAGCCCACAAAGCTGTTTCGGCCCAAGCCCAACAAAACCAAAAAACTCACTGTTCATCTTCCTCACCAGCACCTCCTGCTTGGTTTCCAACCACCACCAACTCCTAACTTCTTCCACCCTCATCCCAACTGTTTTAATCCTTGTTAAAAACCTTATAACATTAATAAAAGCAAAAGCTCAATTCATTTAATCGATAACCCTTCATCAAAACTAGATCTGAATCAATCTGCCATTAACAACCCATTCAAGCCATTCAAGTTTCAATAGCACCCAAACCATTAACCCACCATATTCCATTCTTAACAATCAACCATCGAAATAATAGTCTGAAAGTTGGTGATCCATAACCTTTACTAAATTCCAACAGTTCTAAGTTAGATATGAATCATAATCTACGTACTGCACTTCCAAGTCAGCCACTAGCCAACGGTTTACTAAAGACCAAATATATATATATATATATATATATATATATATTCCCATGAAAATTGTATCAAAAGGTCTTAACCTTAACATCATTATCATAACTCCACATTTCTCTCACATGTACAGGTACGTTAGATACTTCAAGACAAAGGAAGTTAGGAATATAACCACTTCACACAATGCAATAAATAAATTTCATACTACTACTATGGGGAATATCTAACCATTCTAACGAAACAAAAAGATAAAAATGACAGTATATCATCCATGACTATGAGTAGATTTTCATCTCTTGGATTAAAAAAAAACTAACTTAAACTATTAACTAATTAATAAAATCAGTTGGTAATTGATTAAAATTTAAAACAAATAAAAGTTAGACTACTCACCTGTAGTACGCTCCGACTATCAGCTAGCTATCAGTAGATTTCCAGAAAAACTTCTTTTTCCTCTCTCAATAAATAAAACTCTCCCTTTTTTTCTGTGTAAAACTCTTGGTATTTTCCCAAAAACTCTACGTGAGAATCTCCTTTTTATTTTTAAAATCCCCCACCGAAAAACAAGGATAAAAGGTTTATCTCCTAACCCTACTGGGTTTCCTATCCTTACTAATATCTATCATATTTTATTTTGTTTTATCTATTATTCTTATTCTTATTCTTATTCTTATTCTTATTCTTATACTAGGAAAATAAAAGAAAAAGACGGGATGTTATATATAATATACACACCTTAAAAGGATCTCGTCCCGAGATTTAAGGTAGAGTGTCAGAGAAAAGCTCAGGATGCATCTGTCTTACTTTATCTTCAAGTTCCCAAGTCACATCATTTTCCCTTTCACTCCACTGCACTTTTACTAAGTTTACAATCCTCCTCCTAAGGTGTTTCACATCCCTATCTACTATCGTAATAGGTCTCACTATAAAAGTTACATCATCGTTTAACTCTAGCTCTGCTGACTGAACAACCTCGGTAGGATCTTTCACACATTTCCGTAGCATAGACACGTGGAAGACATCATGAATCATTGCTAAGTTAGGCGGCAAAGCAAGACGGTACGCCAAACTACTAACGGAGGCTACTATCTCATATGGTCCAATATACCGTGGACTCAACTTTTCTTTCATGCCAAACCTCATAACTCCTCTTATAGGGGAAACTTTCAAAAACACAAAATTGCCTACAGAAAACTCAACCCGTTTCCTCTTCAAATCTGCATAACTTTTCTGCCTACTTTGTGCTGTCTTAATCCTTTCTCTAATGACTTTAATCTGTCCAGATGTTTCTCTCACTATCTCAGTCCCAAGTTATACTCGATCTCCCACGTCTGCCCAACAAGCAGGTGATCGACATGGACGCCCATACAAAGCCTCAAAGGGTGCCATACCGATGCTCGAATGGAAACTGTTATTATATGCAAACTCCACCAAAGGCTAATGCTCCTCCTATTCTCTACCAAAATCCATTACACAAGACCGTAACATATCTTCTAATATCTTATTCACCCTCTCCGTCTGTCCATCTGTCCATCTGTCTGAGGATGATAAGCAATACTCATCGCCAAACTAGTACCCATAGCACGCTGAAAACTCTTCCCAAACTCGGAAGTGAACAAAGGATCTCGATCTGAAACAATACTCACTGGAATCCCATGTAACCTGACCACTTCCCGAATGTACAAGGAAACCAACTTATCTGTATTTCTACGCACGTCAATAGGAATGAAATGAGCAGACTTCGTTAAATGATCAACAATAACCCAAATAGATTCATTACCTCTCCAAGACTTAGGCAAGCCATCAATAAAATCCATAGAAATGTGCTCCCATTTCCACATCGGTATCTCTAATGGTCGCAATAATCCAAAAGGCCTTTGATGTTCAGCCTTAACCTGCTAACAAGTTAAACACTGAGAAATATATTCTCTGACATCTCTTTTCATCCTTTCCCACCAAAAGGTCCTCTTCAAGTCTTGGTACATCTTCGTTCCTCCAGGATGAATTGTAAACCGAGAACGATGAGCTTCATATAATATCTCCTTCTTTAACTCTACATCATCTGGTACACACAATCTCCCATGAAATCTCAATCCTCCCTCAGAATCAATTGCCCAATCAGACGGACACTCTTCTAAAATATCAATGACCAGATCATCTAACCGACTCAAAAGAAATCGGTCTCTGTGCTGAATGGCAATCACTCTACTGAAAATCACCGGCCTAACCTCCAAACTGCATATATACCCCTCATCTGTACCTGGTGTAGTCCGGACGTCATAAGCTGCTATAGTCTCTAAACTTTTCCACTCTTGCACCATAAGAGTGCTCAAAACACCAGGTAATCGACTAAGTGCATCAGCAACTACATTGCCCTTGCCTGGGTGATACTGAATCTTGAAGTCATAACTACTTATGAATTCCATCCATCCTTGCTGTCTCATGTTCAACTCTTTATGGGAATAAAGATACTTCAAACTCTTGTGATCTGTGTAAAGCTCGAACTTCTCACCATACAAATAATGCCTCCACACCATCAAAGCAAAAACCACTGCCGCTAACGAGATAAATGACCCACCTGCTTACACTCCCAACAAGCCCTTTCAACATGAACTATGACTCTAAGTGATGTTGCTGGTGTAGGTAAAAGTAACGCTACAGGTCGATACAGAAGAGCGGGTGCACGACCCTGAAACTAGTTACCCTGCCTCGGCCACTGATTCCCCTGAGGTCTATAGCCTCCAGGCTGCCCCGGTGGCCTATAACCACCCTGCTGTACAAATCCTCCCTGGGGTCGAAATACACCCTGCTGATGAAATCCTCCCTGAAACCCCTAGGATGGTGGTCTCTGAAACGGACCCCTCTGAGCAATATCATAAGGCCTAAATCTATTTGGTTGCCTGCTGTCAAAAGGCCTAGGACCAACAACTGGTATCTCACCAAACTTCCTCTTCCCCCTCGACTCTCTTAGGGTTGCATTATGCTCCTCATATCTCAATGCCAAGTCCAACACACGATCAAAGGTGTTCCCGTCAAAAGGAATCAACTTGCTGGACAAGTAACTCTCTAACCCACGTATGGACTTTTGGTTTTTCTTCTTGTCAGTATCCACAAGATAGGGAGCAAACCTCGATAACTCATTAAACTTGGTCACATACCCCATCACAGACTTACCGTCTTGAGTAAACTTAGAGAACTGTTGAGCCAATTGTTCTTTTACTGCCTTAGGAATGAACTTACTCTCAAATCTAATCTTGAAGTCTTCCCAAGTTAAAGTTCTAGTGTCCAAACTAGGGGTGAGAGCTTGCCACCAAAACCTAGCAGCGTCATCAAGTTGGTGAGCAGCCAACTCCTGCTTCTGAACCTCAGTAAGCTGCATACACTCAAATACATTTTCACAACTTTGAATCCAAGACTCCGCTGCGATCGCGTTCCCAACACCTGTAAACTGCTGCCCACCAAGAGTACCAAACTCCTTATTGTGCTTAGCAAAAGGATCTCCCTGAACAGGATGGTTATTCTACATAGCCTGCAACAATTGATTCAACTGTCCTCCTGACATCTGTACTGGAGTGTTCGCTGCAAGTCCAATAGTATTGCCATTACGTGTCTCAACCATGATCTACAGTTTCAAACAAAACTCCTGTTAATATTCACATATTTCCAAAACTCTCAACACTATAACCCATATTCCACATCCGATGATCACTTAGACTTTCTAAATCTAAGCTAACCTAAGCTCGATACCAAAATATCACAACCCGAATTTCTAAATAATTACAAAGTGAATATTTAAAATATAAATATCTCAAACATCACTATGTTCAATTGTCTAAAAACCCAGGTTATGACGGGGTGGATACAACACATGCCAAAACCGAAAACCCACATCATAAAGAATCAACTTAACAACAATAATCTCCTAAATTCCTCAACCATCACTTTATTAAAATACTATCTTCCGTCCCAATAAAACATCAAACAAAACTCTAAGAATAAAAGTCCTCACTACCATATTCTCATGTCATGCAAAAAAAAAAGTAAACTACGTCATTACATCCTTCCCATAAGAATCAGACATAATAAAAGAACTAACTGACTGCTCCAGGCAAGACTCCAAATCACACGCCATGGTTCCACTGCCTTCCACCTATGTTCCCAAGAACACACCCACGTTGCCAAAACAGAGCGAACATGGATCAGCAAAAATGGAATTTGTTGGTATGAGTAGACTAACAACATAAAATAATTTTCAGACTTTAATTATCCAACAAACACTTTATATGTACTCATATCTTAATCATTCTTAGCTTGGAAGACAGATAGTTTCGTCATTTCAACTGGCATAGTTTCTTCCCAAGCAAGACTTTCATTCTATTAACTCATTATAATAACTAAGTAATTGAATTAACTCTTAACGATGTCCACTTCTGCATAAGGGTAGGACCGCGTCCCTGCACAAAATATTATTAAGTCTTACCCTCCTGCAAACAAAAGTTAGAAATTCTAAATAATCATATGTAGATATCCTATCAGTATTCAAATGTAAGTCTAAATAAACCCGTACAATCAAATCAATTTCTCTTATTTATTAATCGATTACTTTTCTTATACACTCACCCTTTAGTACCTACTCCATGATTTGCACTCCACACATTTGCCAAATCACACATTCCTGTGTGCCTCTCTCCCACCGAATACCACAATATCATAGCCATCTATGGGCTTTCATACACATATTTCACAGCCTCTTTGGGCATAAAACTCAGGTCATTCATGTCACATTCAATGAATATCTTAGGTCATTCCCGCCACATTCAAGGAATACCTATCATATCACTAACGGGCCATTTATGACACATTCAATGAATGCCCTGGGTCATTCCCACCACATTCAAGGAATACCCAACCCTACATTCTCATACACTCAAGGAATACAACTAACCCGCAAGGCGAATACCTTAGTTCCTCTCTAGGACAGTCTAAATAATCTAGTCATTCATGGCACATTCAATGAATACCCGAGTCATTCATGGCACATTTAATGAATACCCATTTATAACGCTAACGGGCCATTTATGGCACATTCAATAAATGCCCACCTAGTATATGACATCATCAGTCATAAAACTCATTTCCAAAACTTGAGGCGTGGAGAGTTCTAAAAGGGTGCGGTAAATTTGTTTACACATTATTGAATTTTATTGCATATATTATTTCAGAGAATGGAGGAGTATCTTGTTTTATGTATTATTGTTTACGCGTTATTAATTAGATTGATGTCTAAGTGTCATAGCGTCGTATATCATAAAAGACTGAAATATCATATAGTAGTTAATATACGTACACACGTATATATATAAAGGTTTTAGCCTAAAGCCAAGTACGCTAATAGCCCTAGACCTATCCTAATATACCAAATCATAATCCGAGTTAAAAGTCAAACTTGGTCAACTAGTCAAAGTCAACTCTGGTCAACAGCCAAAGTCAACCTGCCACGGGTCAACAGTAGTCAACCAGCCAAGGGTCAATCTAACCAAAAACCCAAAGACTAAGGCCCAAAAGGTTTAGTCTTTCCCAGGCCCAATCTAAAAGAACTTAAGCCCACAATGAAAATCTAAACAAAACACTTAAGCCCACAAAGCTGTTTCGGCCCAAGCCCAACAAAACCAAAAAACTCACTGTTCATCTTCCTCACCAACACCTCCTGCTCGGTTTCCAGCCACCACCAACTCCTATCTTCTTCCACCCTCATCCCAACCGTTTTAATCCTTGTTAAAAACCCTATAACATTAATCAAAAGCAAAAGCTCAATTCATTTAATCGATAACCCTTCATCAAAACTAGATCTGAATCAATCCGCTATTAACAACCCATTCAAGCCATTCAAGTTTTAATATCACCCAAACCATTAACCCACCGTATTCCATTCTTAACAATCAACCATTGAAATAATAGTCTGAAAGTTGGTGATCCATAACCTTTACTAAATTCCAACAGTTCTAAGTTAGATATGAATCATGTTCACGTACTGCACTTCCAAGTCAGCCACTAGCCAACAGTTTACTACAGTATATATATATTCCCATGAAAATTGTATCAAAAGGTCTTAACCTTAACATCATTATCACAACTCCACATTTCTCTCACATGTACAGGTACGTTAGATACTTTAAGACAAAGGAAGTTAGGAATATAACCACTTCACACAATGCAATAAATAAATTCCATACTACTACTATGGGGAATATCTAACCATTCCAACGAAACAAAAAGATAAAAACGACAGTATATCATCCATGACTATAAGTAGATTTTCATCTCTTGGATTAAAAAAAAACTAACTTAAACTATTAACTAATTAATAAAATCAGTTGGTAATCGATTAAAATTTAAAACAAATAAAAGTTAGACTACTCACCCGTAGTACGCTCCGACTATCAGCTAGCTATCAATAGATTTCCAGAAAAACTTCTTTTTCCTCTCTCAATAAAACTCTCCCTTTCTTTCTATGTAAAACTCTCGGTATTTTCCCAAAAACTCCACGTGAGAATCTCTTTTTTATTTTAAAAAACCCCCACCGACAAACAAGGATGAAAGGTTTATCTCCTAACCCTACTGGGTTTCCTATCCTTACTAATATCTATCCTATTTTATTTTGTTTTATCTATTATTATTATTATTATTATTATGATTATAGGAAAATAAAAGAAAAAGACGGGGGTGTTATACCCCTCCTCCCTAAACTACATAATCTAGTTACCTTATCATAGATGTAGTTACCTTGAATGGCAAGTCTGAGTTTAGTTCTCCGTGATCTTCACTTTCATCAACATCTACGAAACATATAGAACTCGTCTTTTCCCCCCTTAACCAAAAACTATAATAGCAAAACAGCTCAAATCATATAAAGTAACAAATAACACGTGGCAGTATTAAGGGTTGGGAAAAGAGATTAGCAAATTCATGAAAGAGAAGAGTGGATAATGTTTTTTTCATCAGAAGAAGAGTTCTTCATAACACATACCGACAGAGCAAAGAGAGAAGCTTACCTGAGTGAAGTTTCCAATAAGAACTGATAAGGAGAGATGCTTTCCATCTCTTGGAGCGAGGGAGGAATTAGAGAGATGGGATACCAAAGGATTTTGGAAAGAAAAATTCTAGAGTGAATGACAGTACAACACGGTGTGAGGAAGAAGAAGTGGTAAGAGGCGAAAGGTTGTTTTTGTTTAATTTCACAATTAAAACTCCTAATTAATTCCTAATCCTACTCACTCTATGGATTGTTGGCCATCGATTTATACCCCTGAAATCGAATCCCAACCGCGAGTTAGGAAACCGAGCTATTTTGTTAAGTTGATAGATTGGACGGAATGTTAATTAGTCGTTAGAACTGGTCATGTGAGTTGCACCCTCAACTTCTGGTACACTTTTGAATACCATAACAACCTCGACCTCAAAGCAAAAATGAAGGGAAGGCACAGTCTCTACTAAAAATATCATATCATTCAATAACTATGGAATATACATTCCACTTCAAAAAACCATACAAATCATACCCGATTATTACCGTCTCAAACAAATCTTCATACAAATGTGTTTCTAACAGTTGAGAAAGCCCCACAAATGCATATATACCTTAATTTAAAAGAAACAAAAGATTTTGTCAAATCAAATCGACTAAAGTACAATACAAAACACAAATAGGATTGTATAGAAAAAAAAAAACCCATTGCAAAATGGAGCTTGACCAGAAGCAGTGAGTTGGGACAAAACAAAAATGGCAACACAACCCCCACCCTATTTATCTACACTTTGCAGATTCTCCTCAAGTCCAACTTCTACACATTAACTGGTTGTCATCTCACGTGTGGTAACAAATATACCAGATTAAGCTCTGAGGTGTGATTTTACAATGATCCAGAAGTTTCCAAATGCTATATAAACTTTTAAGGCTCGATCGAGTACGAAATTATATAAAAAGACTTTTGCATAAGAACATATGCTGCTGAGTTGGTTTTCAATATGGAGAAGAAGACGTGAGGAAGAATATCAAGGCATTGAAGTTAGGGCATTAATGAAAGAATAAACAATTCGAATAAAATTCTCACCTTAAATTGGCTGCTTTACCCCGACATCACAGTCTTCTTCATCTTGAGTTTGAGTCAAATATCTTTTGGTTTTCATGATTTGTGTGTGGTGTATTATCTGTGTGTTTAAGTTGTTTTATCATACGACCTGAACCAAAATATTTTGAACAAAGAAGAAGAAGAGATGCGCACCTTGAAGAGACATTCAATTAAAAATTCGGAGACCTTCAATTAAAAATTTGGATCGGACTTGGTCGAAGCACTGAGATGTAGAGGGAGAACCCAAAAGGTTTCGAAGTTTTTCACCTAGGTCCCAATTAAATGCTAATCTCGGAGAACGAAAGGTTTGGGCACGAAGGGTTTCACATTTAAGAATTTGATTTATTGATTATTATGTAGGAAACTTATTCCAAAAATATACTTATTGTTAAGTAAACAAGAAAATCAAATTGATATAACAAATATATCATGAACAAACCTTTAGTTCAACAAACAAACAAACCTTTTAGTTCAACTAATAAACTTAATTTACCAATGATTAAATCTGAGCCTTGTGAAGATTCACTATGTCCTTAAGACAGATTTTCCCCCTCACAGTGCTTGAAGGTTGATGGGAAACTGTCTCCCAAGATAGAACATATTTCCTTCTATAGAAAGTTAGCACTTCAATTCTATAGAATCAGCGAACACAATATAGTATTTGACTAAGAATAGAGGGAGAAGAGAAAGATCAGAAATGTGTGATCTGGTGTGTCTTTCTCTCCAAATTCATCAACTATTTATAGGTGAGTGGTGCCTCTTTGAAACAACACAGTGACTCTTGGGAAAAAAGTAAGAAACTATTTGAAAAGTCACATGTTTCGAAAGGACACACTATTTCGGTATAAAGCACTGTTTCGACCCAGTGCCTATTTCGAAAGGTCACACTTTTTCTGCATGATGCACTGTTTCAAACCAGTGCACATTTCGAAAGGTCACACCTTTTCGGCATAATACATTGTTTCGAATTAGTGCACCCTTTCGAAAAGGTTTTTCTCACTTTACGTACTGTTTCAAGGAAAACCCATTTCATCTCAATTTGGGATAACTTGGGAGACAAATTACTCATTCACATCTCAATGGATTTGTGCAAATCCATTTTTCCAACAATTAAAGTTTGTATAAACCTAGACAATCATCTTCATGCAGTACCTTCTCGAATATTGTTGGTTCTCACGTTTATATTCATTTTGGCCTTGAACACTTCTTGGTTTCAGATAGTGCTTTTGAGACATTTGCCTTTAAAATTCTCATAAAAGCGGCCCCACTTCGCACTAACACAGGTGATTTCTATAAAAAAGTATCTTGCAATACTCCACTTGGATAACATAACTTTCTAAGATATAGTAAATCATTAAAAGCTTGACTTATCCTGGTTCTCGCGGCAGATATGCACTGTCTTATATAGGAATAGGTTAGAGTATAATATTACTATCCAGTGCTAACTGAGTCACAGACATAATTCACCTTTGAACCTAGATCTTGGGATCTCCAGTCAACTAGGTTGGTTTTTCCATTATGAGGACTCTTGGTTGATTATCTCAAAGGCTTTAAGCCCATTCCACTTGCTCTCTTGTTAAACCTTTTGTAAGCGGATCCGCAATGTTATCTTTTGACCTTACATAGTCGATTGAGATAACTCCATTTGAGAGCAATTGTATAACGGTGTTATGTCTACGACGTATGTGTCGAGACTTCCCGTTATACATGCTACTCTGTCACAGTGTAAACACACTGCTGGCACATGTTTAGCCCAGTTTGGAATATCCTCTAAGAAATTTCGAAGTCACTGAGTTTCTTCTCCAGCCTTGTCCAATGCTATGAATTCTGATTCCATAGTGGACCTCGCTATGCACGTTCGTTTTGAGGATTTCCTTGAAATTTATATATCTCTCCTAGAGTAAAACACCACATTTGATGTCTTTTGAGTAATACTTCAACAAATTTCCAATTTTGAATTGATTAATTCAAGGAGATACATAATCCCCCACATTTTTCAATTTCTTATGACAAAGTCAATAAATTGGAAAACCATTTAGATATATGTTTTTCAAGTGAGGCGTCTTGTTAAAGAATGTCACATATCATTCATATAGTGTCGAAACACTTCTAAGACCTCAATTTTGCTTACAAGTATGCTTACAAAACAATATCTTAAGCAATTTTCTTTATTGGTACTCTTTGGCGCAATAGTAAAACACATACATCTTATAAATAATAAAATAATTTTAGAACCCTTTTAGCACCCGCCATTCCTATCATCTGGAATGAAACAAGGATTCTCGGAATCTTGGATCATAATACCCCCCAAGTGTGGCATTACCACCATCTTGTTTGCTTTCAAGAAGTCCATTCCAAGAATGACTTGAAAATGGTCTAAGCGAGCAATCATCAGGTCCACCTTTCCTCGTCAGTTGTTCATCTTAATGTCAACTTCCAAAGCGAGTCCTTTCACTGGTTCGGCTTCTTGGTTCAAGCCTCTCATAGAGCCTTTACATTCTATGAGTTTCAATCCAATAACCTCGGATATATACTCAGAGATTAACGTATGAGTTGAACCAGTATCCACCATTGCTAGTAGACACCCGTAGTTGTTGAGTTCCACCTCTACGAACATAAGGTCGTCATCGGGGACCAAAATGTTCATATAATTCAATGGACTAGTAGGTCTAGCAAATGAAATAGGAATAGCATGAATAGGAGAACCTGGTGGTGTTGTCATTTCTATTAAACTAATATGTGAACTTGCTTCTGTTTGAGAGAGAAAGAATGGAACACCTCCGGTATAATGAGTGGGCGTTGAAAGTACCTTTTCAGTAAGAGACAAACAGTGTATGAGAGACAAAGACTGTGCTTTTAACCGTCTTTGGCACTAACAGTTACCTTGTAAAGGTTTCTAAACCATCTCTTGCCAACAGGTGTGGTACCGCTTATTTAGTTTTGTGTCCTTTCAAACATGCACACCTTTTTAAAGGGTCACGCCTTTTCAATATAAACATATTAGTGAACTGAGGGTAGGAGATGTAACCACCATATACGACATGCACTAGTAAAATATAACCACCCGGTTGGGCCCTCCATTAAAAAAAAATTGCGGCAACATACTTTCTTTGTTTCTGTTAGTTATTGGTTCCGTTTTACATAGAGACAAGAAGACTTCAAGTCTTGAACCGTACCTTATTTACTAACATGTGGCTTTCATATTTCCAAATAGAAAAAATTTGCCTTAACATTTACTAATGCATGTTACTGAAACAATGCATGCTAGTGAGCGTGACTGTTGTCAAAGTTGTAATCAATGACACCTATACATCATCATTTAATGTACTTTCTGTTATTACACATGTCATCCATGGTGTAATCAATGGTGTTTCATGTAGTGTATGTGTACTGTTCATATTTAATATGAACAAGGTCCCGAAAACATACCTGACTTTCTGCGTGTTACTGAATTGTACTAGTATTTACCTGTAGACACTTTCATATTGTCTCACACCAATAAAGATTGTTAGTGCATTAACAATAAGTATAATAACCAAAATTCAATCCAAGAAACAAATCTGTCTTAAGTTTGTAGGAAACTTATTCCAAAAATATACTTATTGTTAAGTAAACAAGAAAATCAAATTGATATAACAAATATATCATGAACAAACCTTTAGTTCTTCAAACAAACAAATCTTTTAGTTCAAGTAATGAACTTAATTCACCAGTAGAAAAAAGGTTTTTTGTGACTGTTTTAAAATGTTATTTGTGACTGTTCTGTTCGAAACGGTTACAAATGGCAGAAAAGGGTTTTTGTGACTGTTTTAAAAAGTTTTTGGTGACTTACGTTTTCGAAACGGTCACAAATGGTTTTTTTCTAAAGAAGGTGTATATGTGTGGAGAACTATTTGTGACTATTTTACTAAAATAGTTATATATTATCCAACCCTTAAGTGACCGTTGGACCCATTATTTGACCCAACTAGTTTTTGGTCCAGCGCTCCCACAACTCCACTAAAAAACAACTAATTTGTAATGCAACACACCCACTTTATGTCACCATCTTATATGAACTATTCAGTTTTCGGTAAGTGCCGCCACAACTCCACTTAAAAATAACTACTTAGACCACACAAATTAGACATACCAACATAGCCCAGTGAGTCCAGGTTCCTTTAAACACTTCCAGCCTAGTGAGCCGTACGTGCTCTCCTCTACAAAAAAAAGGAAAAAGGTTCGAAACGCCCACGACTCTCTCTTCACTGGGGTTGTTAGGTTTTCCAATTTCAAAAAGAAAATTTTGGTTAGTTGTGAACTCCGATAATCGTTCAACTTCAAGTTTTCAGTCGAACTCCAATAGTCATTCATTTTCTTTCTATAAGACTTTTTCTTTTCTTAATCTTTATTTGTTTATCTTTACTTGATGCAGGTTCTCAAATTTCAACTATATATTCTCTCTCACCTCAGTTTTCCCATACGAACAAAAGGTTCAATCTTTATTCTTTTATATCTCAAGTTCTAATGATTTGTGTCTCTAAATTGGTCTTTTTATCTTGTTGTTGTTGTGTCAAGTTATTGGTGTTGTGGTTGATGTTAGATTTATTGAAGGGTTGCCACCTATTTCGACTGCTTTAGAAGTTTTGGATAATTCGATTCGGTTGGTTTTGGAAGTGGCTCAACATTTGGGGGAGAATACAGTTAGGACTATTGCTATGGATGGTACTGAAGGTCTTGTTAGAGTCAAAGGCTTCTTAATACTGGTTCTCCCATAACTGTAAGTATGACCCATTTATTAACTTTAGTTATTTGTTGCTAATGAGAGGTAATGTAAGGAAAATGTTGTATAAATACATTTGGGACTGTTTCAAACATTGAGATTAGTTTTCCACTGCATATCATGGTATTCTACAGTGGTTAAGATGTGGGGGATAATTTTTATCTATTTTGGTTGTGGTATTGATGGTAATTACCCTTCCTTATCTGTGGGTTATTGGTGTTTCATTAGGTACCTATAGGCAGGGCTACTCTTGGTCGTATTATTAACGTCATTGGTGAACCCATTGACCACAGGGGAGATATCAGTAAGAATTTTTGAGATAGTGCTCATTTACTCATCATAGTTTTGTCTTGGTACATATGTTTTGGTTTGTTCACTGTTTTGACATGTTATTTCCTTTTTCACCAGAAACCGATCATTTCTTGCCCATCCATCGTGAGGCCCCAACCTTTGTTGAGCAGGCTACCGAGCAAGAAATCCTTGTAATTGGTATTAAGGTATGAAGAGCTTCATGTGCTTATGTAAATATTGTTTATTATCAGTTGTAGGATTAATTATTGAGACATACCTTCGACGAAAAGAGGAGTTGTGAGATATGAATTGATTCCATCTTTTTGATAAGCACTTGCATCTAACTAGTGATTTGACAGGAAGATGAAGAAGGACTTCTTCTATGGTGTCTTCGTCCATTAAGGAAAAGGATGGGGAATAATAATCCACCGTACTACGATCAGGACAGTTAAATATATAGGCGAGACCTGAACGTAACCGAGTCGAACAACTTACCCGAGAACATCAAGGAATCCACTTTCGAAAGCAAACAGTACACGCGTGTTCACTTATTTTTGGCAAGTTAAAAATAAGGAAAGTACAACTAGTATACTGCATAGCAGTGGGGCATGAGCGGAGAATTAAAGTGCGTGGAGAGTGGAGAGGGAGAGATGGAAAAGGCGTGGAGAGTGGAGAGGGAGACAGAGAGGAGATAAGGACAGAATCCAACCAAAAATATTTTGGCCACATACCACATACCCCGAACGTTCACTCTAAATAAAAATAAACCGGTTAAACATTGAATAAAACTAAGAATAGGGAATTAATCTCACTTAATGCCATCGCGATTTCGTCTTTGTGACTCGAGTGTGATAACGTAGCGGGGGATATCCTCAATGAGTTGAGATATGCAACTCCACTTGACTGAGCTTCTCGAACGAAGTGATCATGGAATCTGAAGTATTGTCTAATGAGATACTTGATGATCATCAAAGTGAGGAAAGTGATAAGAAGGTTGCTGATTGGCTGAAACTTCCTAGCGTGCTTTTCTGTTACATTTCACAAGGGTTCATCCACATTCAAGACCTTATCCTGTTTGGTGTTGTTTGTACTCAGTGGCACTCCGCTTATCTTGAAACTCTTAGGGAGTACGACCTACCTCCCCATGCAACTTCCTTTTCACGCTTCCCATAAAAGATGAGCCCGATAAACGAAGTTTCTATTCTATAGTCCATTCGATAAGAGAGTTTACAATTTCAAGTTACAAGTTCAAATACGTTATAACAATGATTTTTGTTGGAAATAAATTATCAAGACAAAAGCAACTGTTGTGTTTTCACTCATTGAACACATCCATCCATTACTCTAGATGTCTTGGAGTGATAGCTAGACTTGTCACGACTTCGTAGCCACTTCGAATAAGTTGAAACACTGTTTTATCACGTAACAAGGCCCGATGGCCAGACAAACTCCTACCCCATTTGTCGCGGGTAAGCCATCAACCTGAATATATAAAAACATGGATTTGAAAGAAAGCATAGATAATCTACTTTGGAAGAAACATAATTCAAACTGTAAGCTAAAATAATATCGGTTTGACACTCAAAAGTAATTTGAATGATCAAGCTTCCTTCAATTGATAAATATATTAACTCGTGCCCCCACAAAGGAAAGTTGCGGTTAGAAGCTTTTGTTTCGTCAATAATATTTCAAAGCCAAATTTGTTTAATATCCCAAAACCAATTTTCGTGATTTGAAATAGATCGTGGTAACAGCTCCACTAACTTTACCAACCGAGCGGTTGGCATGCGCTTTTAACTCGGTGTCACTATATTTTATCTTCTCACTTTCGGATTTGCCCAATCCCGAGATTTACAATAGGCCATCCCAAACAGTTTTTTTTTTCCCCAACTAATAAACAGCAATGAAGAAGTGAAGTGAACTTTCCGGGTTGCGACACAATAATGTTCATTTCGACACATCATGCAAAACCTGAATAAAGTAATAAGATCTCTAAATAACAAACAACAAATCTTCACGTAAAAGAAATGAGCTTAGAAAATATACCTTAGCTGATTTGGCAGGAGAATTACCATCTCCATCCACATAAATATATTCAGTTTGGAAATACCATAAAGAGTAGAAGACCACATTAGCAAAATATAAACACCGACGGGTGACATATATCTAAGTAATCCCGGATAAACAACCAACTCAGTGATTAAACCTTTAATTACATCTCTTTGCTGTTTGGTTTCTTTACATGCAAAAGTCATGAAATGTGGAGAGCTAAAAAAATTTCCCTCTGTCAAATTTCACAATCTTCTAGTCAACAACCGGTTTATTCCAAAAGCTCTTTGGATGAGATATAACCTTAAATACTTGAAGGGTTGCAGGTCTTAGGCAGGCGGGCATAAGACCAACAATACCCCCTCCAAGATTGGCACACACCTAACACGATCCAACTCAGTGCCAGTGCTGGACCTCTCACGACCACTTTACCTCAAAAGTTAAGCATCTAGAAAGTGAGGTAACAATGTATATCAAAGGGGTAATAGGTCCAACACCTACTTGATAGGCAGCACATGCCCAACACATCCCCCAACTAAGCTGATTGATGCCTGAGTCCTGATTCGTGAAGCTTTTTAATAATAATAATCCGAGAGCGAGAAATATAAGAAAAACTCACTTGTCATCATGAACAGGAACTCCCCATTCTTCATCATGGTAAGCAACATAGAGAGGATCTGCACATCAAATCCAACATACCGCAAGGCTAAGTGCAAGAGTGTGATAACATACTCCAATATTGAATTAAAGATTACATTTGAAAGCTCTATATATTACCAATGAAGAAAAGAAACAACAAACATGTTGATTCGCACCAGTTGATAATTATCAAATAATCCTTACAATGAAAGACGGTCTCAAAACGTGAACATACATGCCTTTTGGAAAAAAATCAGCATGTACTTAACCGAAATGATAAATGATAAATGATATATATAAGATAAGCTTTCGATATGAGTCAGACTGCACTGACACGATTGGTGAGAGAAGACCAGAATTGATGGGGAATGCACTATCGATATGAGATTTTAGCTTGATACCCAGAGGGTTCCCCTATTTCAAATTCCGGGAAGAAAGCAGTCAAAACAGCTCATAGACAAAAAGTTTAGCCAAAGCCAACCCAACTACTACCCATTCGATTACCGGGAGTCAGAACATTCGGGCAAGGCCAGCTGGCACAAATAGAAAGAGACAAAGCCCTCACTCTGGCAGCCCTTTTCCCAAAGATAGGCGGAGGGAATGGAATCGAGAATAGCCGAGTGTACAGGCTATGGTGCGGGTCGAAGAGCAAGCTTCAAGGGGCAGAGAGGAGCAGACTTGACCGACGAGGCGGGGATCTCCGCTGCTCCAACATCGAGGAAGTCCTACGGTAAAGTCATCAATCGCACCGACCGAGTTTCGGACACATCGCATCGGAGCTCGGTCGAGGTCGCCCACGGCCCTAAGACGGATCAAAGAAGAGTGGGGAACCTCTCACTGATTTTTGGAATTCAACATCAGGAAGTGCACCATCGACCGACATCGACTCATCCCAATCTTTAAGGAAGAGATCAACGATCCCAAGTTATCTCATAAGAGATCTCCTTTTCCCAAAAAGAGTGAGCCAGTCGATCTAACATTATTCTAGCCAGAGAAGAAAGGAGGAGTTTCTGACTTTCCAAGTGATTGGTTTTCATTGTTTTGAACTGATCGACAGAAAGCAGGAAAGTAAACTGCTTAAAAGTTTATGACATCAAACCACCAGTTTCTCTTGTTCCCAATAAGTTATCATAAACAATATATCATTTAACAGTTGAGATCTCTAATTCACACCATTACATGTTTCTGATCCACTTGCATATATCTCACAGAGGCATTACATTGTAGTGCCATTCCAAACTTCTCCGATATTTATTCGATCAGACAACCCAAATAACCCAGCTCAAACCAAATACGAAATCCTTTATTTAAAGCACTAAAAATCTGCAATTGCCAACTTTGTTGTTATCTTTTCAAATCCAATTCCATGATGAAAATACTAAAACTCTATAAGCAAGTAAAACGATAAGATTATTTTTGTGAAACATCCCAATTCGAATAAAGTTTGAGAAGCCAACTGCAAGTAGATCGCGATCTGGCAGATGCGGTGATATTTGGTTTCAAGTAGGTATATAAACATGGAAGTCAAGAATCTACTAAATTCAGCGAGAGATACATTACCTAGAACTATCTCTCTTGTCTTGAGTATGGAGAGTCGTACAAATTGAAGAAGAATCCAGTGGAACAACCTTCTCGCGAGAAATCCAAGAGCGAGAATAGAGAGACGGTCCTTTATCACTCTTAGATTGTGAGAACAGTTTGGAGGAGAGATTGGGAGAGGTTGGAGGCGAACATAGGGGAAAATGAGAAAAGAGGGGGTACGGTCAGACACAAAGTAAGGGTTATTTGGGGGTACGGACAGACATAGGGGAGAGTGACACGTATGAAGTGGATTTTTGTGAGAGTTTTGAATAGCGACCTTAAGAGTTCGCTCACGCTCACGGACTAACTACTTACCCCAACGTGTGACCGTCTCTGACACTGTGACTGTGTTACAATCAAGTTGTGTGTTTTTTTTTTTTTTTTTTTTGGTTTTTTTGGTATTTTTTTTTCTTCGCTAACAACATTTCTTATATATTAAAACGTTAAAGGAATAATACTACTATCCAGGAGGTGTTTTGGTAGCAGACTCACTTCCTGGTCACGGAAAGCCCATTGAGCCAGATTATGAGCCTCTCCATTGTACCTCCAGTTGATCCAACTTAACTTACAAAAATTAAGAGGCCTATATAGATCCTCTATCATAAACTTAATTGGTTCTAGCCTCCAATTATGAGAGTTATGCTCCAAAGGGATTTTGAATTGTTAACATGCTATCACCCTCTAACAAAATTGAGCTCTCTCCTATACTTCTAGCCAGCTTCGCAGCAATCTCCAAGGCCACCATCTCAGCCTCCTCAGCATCTACTGCTCTGAACCTCCTGGTTGCTGCTCCCTTAAGGTTGCCTTCGTTGTCCCAAGCCAGAGCTCCAGCTGCCGCATCTCCTGTCCCCCTATCAAATGCAGCATCAAATCTTTACTTATTACTATAGTTTATAGTCCTATAACAGGAAATAAACCATTATCTGAACTTGTGTTATTTATCCTAGGTTGTCTTATTTGGGAACTAATGTTCCCTACTCCCTGATTGTCTTTAAAAGCTTTGAGACATCTTGTCCAAAGGGCTGCTGTTCTCCTTAGCAAACCTTCTCTGTTGTTGCCTTCGAACTTAGCCTTGTTCCTTGTCTCCCATATACCTTGCAGAATAATGCAAAGCAAGACTTCCTTTTTTTGCAATTCCTAGATCTTTCTCCTTGATCCACTGTACTAGTAGGTCAATCCAATCTCTTATAGTGTAGTGTCCCAGCTTTTCTAGTTTCCCCCCAAGTTGGAGGCAAACCAAACAGACTTAGACCATTCACATTTGAAGAAGATATGTATAGGGTCCGATCCTCTTGCTCCATCCAACACAGAGGACAAGAACTCTCCTTTGATATCCCTTCTCCTTAGCAAATCCCCGGTAGGAAGGATTCCTAGGTATAGCTTTTATAGGAACATTTGTATATTGGATGTGACAAGAGCTTTCCATATAGCTTTGATGGTATTAATGTTATGTTGTGAATAAACAACTGCGGAAACAACGTTATCCACTACAAATATATTAACCCTACACAAGGATTGATCTTTCTCTCTAGACAAGACTTCAACACCCTCCAAGTACTATCCCAACACTTCTCAATATCAATTAAACAAGCATAAAAAGTAAAACAATTAATGCAAAAGAGAACACACCACAAGACAAGGATATATCGTGGTTCGGCAATTTGCCTACATCCACACTGTGAGTTCCAAGCTTTACTAGATGTCTAGAGTAACAGATTACAAGAGCTCTCAATTCACTCACAAAGAATGAACACTCAACTCACTAAGAATTGCTCTCTTACAATCACTCTCTTTCTTGATTTTGGTTAGGTTAAGTTTTTACAGAAAAAAACTTATATTTATCTTGTTTTCAAAAAGTCAAAGTCGGGCTAAAATCACGATTGGCCTACTTCGCCAAGCGTAAAAAGTCGAAGTGCGCGGCACCTAACAACCTGTTCGTTCGCCAAAGAGAGGATCGCGGGCGCGCCCTTGTCCAGGCATACATAGAGCACGGGCGCGCCTAACAACCTGTTCGCCAAAAAGAGAAAAAACTCATTTTTTTCTCTACATTCTCTACCTCGGTGAGGTTTTAACACATAAAACTGAGTCGAACACATCCAGCAAGAAGTACTAGTCCCAGAACTCGCCGTCTACTGCCCCGAAGGTCCATGCCTACAAAGGGCTCTTTCAAACATGTAGGATTTGGAGCAAGTCCAGACAGTGTTGGAACTTAACTCCGGTGACATCAGCAGGATTGCCATGGGTGTCCACTTTCTCAAGTGCTACATCACCATCCTCAACGACATCCCGTACAAAGTGATAACGGACATCAATATGCTTGCTCCGAGCATGATGAACCTGGTTCTTCGCCAAATGAATAACACTCTAACTATCACAATACAAAGCAACACTGTTCTGCTCAATACCCATATCATCCAGAAGACCTCGAAACCATAGTGCCTCTTTCACTGCCATATACTCTGCCTCAGTAGTAGATAGAGCAACTGTAGCATGTAGCATAGACCTCCAACTAACCGGTGCACTATCCATCATAAACACATAACCAGTAGTCAATTGTCATCTATTTAGATCACCAACATAATCGGAATCCACATAACTATTGACATAACAAGTGCCTCCACCATAAACTAATCCCACATCCAAGGTACCCTTCAAGTACCTCAATACCCATTTCACTGCCTCCCAATGCTGCTTCCCAGGATTTGCCATATACCTGCTTACAACACTAACTATCTGTGAAATGTCTAGGCGTGTGCGCACCATATCATACATCAAACTGCCCACTGCACTAGCATAAGGAATATGAGCCATATACTTTTGTTCCTTCACCGAACTAGGATATAACTTAGTTGAAAGCCTAAAATGCCCAGCCAAAAGAGTAGAAACCGACTTTGCATTCTCCATACCAAATTGAGAAATTACTTTCTGAAGGTATTTCTTCTGAGATACAACTATCCGTCGCTTCTTTCTATCTCTGTCAATCTCCATGCCCAATATCTTCTTGGCTCCACCTAAGTCTTTTATCTCAAACTCAGAGCTAAGTTGAGATTTCAACTTGTCTATCTCCACCATACTTTTGGAAGCAATAAGCATGTCATCCACATAAAGCAGGAGATAGATGAAGTGATTACCATGAAGCCTACGAAAGTAAACACAATAGTTATACTTACTTTGGGTGTACTTATGTTGCATCATGAATGTGTCAAAGTGCTTGTACCATTGCCTTGGCGATTGCTTTAAACCATACAGTGATCGATTCAACTTGCACACATGATCTTCTTTCTTAGCAACAACAAAACCCTCAAGTTGTCTCATATAGATCTCTTCCTCCAAGTCCCCATGCAAGAAAGCAGTTTTCACATCAAGTAGCTCTAACTCCAAGTCGAAGTGAGCAACTAAACTCAATAACACACGAATGGAAGTATGTTTGACCACCAGGGAAAATACCTCATTGTAGTAGACTCCTTCCTTCTGTGAGAAACCCTTTGCTACCACTCTTGCCTTGTACCCAGTACTATTAGACTCAGGAAGGACCTCTTTCTTTCTGAACACTCATTTACTGCCGATAGTCTTTTTGCACTTTGGCAATAAAACTAGGTCCCATGTGTGATTTTTATCAAGAGATTCTATCTCTTCTTACATAACAACCAACCAATCTCTGTAATGAGCATCTCTACCAGCTTCCTTGAAGCTATCTGGCTCATCGTCTTCAATATTCAGTGCATATGCCATTAAATCCACCTGACCATAGTGTTTCACCGGCTTCTCGTGCCCATACTTGTGCACTTTTTTAACTTGTCTCTTTGGCCTAGGGTCAGCTACTACAAGTTGAGGATGCTCATGCTCTTATTTCTGTTGTTGCGTGGTTCCATGATCTAGTACCTCATCATGAACCAACTAGTCATCTGCTGTAACAGACAACTCAAGCTCAGTAGCTTGAACTTCTATAGACTCACCATTCTGCTGGCCAGCTTTTTCCGGCTTACTGAAAGATAACACGGAAGTCTCATCAAAGGTAACATCTCTGCTGACCAAGAACTTGTGGTCTTCTAGACACCACAATCTGTATCCCTTTACCCCATTTGCGAAGCCTAAGAATATGGCCTTCTTAGCTCTAGGATCTAGCTTGCTTTCCCTCACATGGTAGTAAGCAATCGATCTAAACACTTACAAAATACTATAATCAGCTGGGTTACCTGACCATGTACACCTAATAAGGTGCCTTGCAATCTGTAGTTAGAACTGGTGACCTATTGTACAGGTAACACGCCATGGACACTGCATCTGCCCAATACTCTTTGCCTAGACTGGCATTAGACAACAAACATCTAGCTCTTTCAAGCAAGGTTCTATTCATCCTCTCTGCCATTCCATTCTGCTGAGGCGTGCCCCTGAATGTCCAATGTCTGGCAATTTTCTGTTGCGCAAAAAACTCTTGGAAAGGCTCATAGGTATACTCAGTACCATTGTCAGACCGTAGAGTCTTCACTTTTCTATCTGTGCGATTCTTAACCCTTGCCTTCCACTTCTTAAATGTCTCAAACACTTCATCTTTTGTTTTCATCATATACACCCACACATAGCGAGTATGATCATCAATGAATGAGACATAATAACGGTTACCTCCTTTTGAAGCCACTGGAGGTCCCCAAATATCCCGACGCACATAATCAAGAATGCCATTGTTGTCGTGCTTTCTTTGAACCGAACTTGACTTCAGACCGCTTCCCGTAGACACAATGCTCACAGAACCCCATACTTGGCTTCTTCAAGTCCTTTAAGAACCCTCGCTTGCACAACTCACTCATATGCCCTAGACGCATATGCCATATCTTAGTGCACTCATAATCATCACTACATGCACTCCATCTTCATGTCACACCTTCAATTTTCGGGAATCGGGGAAAACCCTATTTGTCCCCGACTCTTCGATCTCCGAGGTGTGACGCACTCTCCACTCCCAAAAACCCATAAATAGTTTTAAAATATGCGGATAATTAAAAACCAATAAAAATTTCAATTATACATAAGTCCTCTTCATTACAAAAATTCCCAATTAAGATTAGGTTATAAATCTCTTTTCAATAACTCTTTAATTAAAATATACAAATGAGAATACAAAAACATTGTCTAGACTGAAAAGCTATATCACCTCAAGGGAAAAACAAAACGATCAGGAGATGTAAGCTAATGCAAACCACAAGCAAGCAGCCAACCTTCTTCAACACTAAACCTGTCAAAACTTATCAACTATGTTCATTGAATGAACACACCCGATAAGCAAACATGCAAATCGGGTCAGCATTATAAAAATGCTGGTGTGAGTAGCCCTAAAATACAACATATAATATACATATACATACACAATCCATACGGCAGTTAGTTCCTCCATCAAGGCGCCTTAACTTTTAATGACTAATACAACATCCTTAAGTTCAATAATCTAGGCAGGTAGTTCCTCCACTGAGGCGCCTTAACTTTCAATGACTAAAACAACATCCTTAAGAATAATAATTTAAGGCAGGTAGTTCCAGTTCCACTGAGGCGCCTTAACTTCCCACTAACCACACAACAAACTATACACATAATAAATAAGGCATGTAGTTCCTCCATCATTTTAGGTTCTAACTAAACAAATAACCAACCAAACATATTACCATAATTAGATTATTTCGGGCTTTCTTTGCGTGTCCCTAAAATCGCGTCGTATCTATGTCTTACCTAGTTTCCCGGCTACCACAATCGCTACCCAACCGAACATGTACATCCACATGCCTCCCTTACATAATGAGCCACTCCGTGCGTAACCACCTCGCGGGATGCCGCGACACCGTAAATCCTCACACCGAAGCCAAATCTATGTAAGACCGCCACTATTCTAAGATAAAATATTGCGCATCATCGTTCTATTTTCTTAACGGAATATATCAAGCCACTATTATTCGCTACGATTGCCCAACACATGGGTCAATCACATCTTATATATACACCCAACACATGGGTCAATCATATCACATAAGCCCACACAAGGCAAATCTCATGAGTTGTGGTAGTGGGGTTCTAGGATTTTTCGTTCGTAATTTATTCAGTGTCATACGTTTATGACTCATAAGCATTTCTACTATACCACGCCGCAGGTCAATTACCTTATTGCACTAAGCCACAATACATAGAAATATCTCGGGTTACCTCATAACCATTTTCATTCTTTCACGTGCCAATATATTATTAAGACTACACCACACTCCCGCAAATATTCACCAATACTATATTAGCATCTCACATATAAAAAATAATGGAGTGTATATACATTTTTCCATGATATTGCAGTAATATAACTATCTCAACATATTATATTATGTCACAATGCTTCAACGTATCGCATACATTTTTATTATAACGTATTAGGAATATAATATCTCCTAACATCTCAATATCGTCACGTGTCAAAAATACATAACATCAAGGTCAAATCTTTCTTAGATATTGACAACCACATATATACTAGCTTCCACAGCATTTTATTATTATATGTGTCCATATAATATACACATAAAACGTATCACAAATAAACAGTCCACAGTCTACAATCAAAGCCCAATATATATATATGCTTTACACACTACTCACGTCAAATCTAAATTAGATAATGACCAACCAAGTTATATAATATCCGACAACGTTTTATTATTATATTTGTCCATATAGTCCAATATGTGAAAAACTAGAAAAGTCAACATTCACAGTCAACGGTCAAAGTCAATGGTCGACGGTCAAAGCCAAAGTCAACACATCATGGTCAAAGTCAACACATCATGGTCAAAGTCAACACATCATGGTCAAAATCAAAGTCAACCCATCATGGTCAAAGTCAACACATCATGGTCAAAGCCAAAGTCAACCCATCATGGTCAAAGTCAAAGTCAACACATCATTGTCAAAGTCAACACATCATGGTCAAAATCAAAGTCAACCCATCATGGTCAAAGTCAACACATCATGATCAAAATCAAAGTCAAGCCATCATGGTCAAAGTCAACACATCATGGTCAACGTCAAAATCAACACGTCATGGTCGAAGTCAAACTGTCATTGTCAAAGTCAAACCGTCGTTTCCGTGTTCGGACAAGTTTCGGGTCATAAAACCGTGGTTCGTGGCTAAAGTCAAAAGTGCATGTTTCATGGGCTCATGGCTAAGGTCATGGTTCCGGACCCAACCGCCAAGCCCAAACCTTAAAACCCGAAGTCTAAAAGTCCTTATTTATTTATTTTACCCGATTAATAGATCTATTTTAAGTCCAATGGTCCATCCATGCAATATTAGATACGGGCCAAAAAACTTTAGACCGAATCGCCCAAAACTAATTGGAGAGGCCCAAACAAAACTTAATTAAACTGGTCCAAAAATACAAATGAAACGGCCCATAGACTAATATTAGAACTGGTCCCAAACTTAATTAAATCGGGCCCAAACAAAACAATCTAATCCGGCCCAAAACAACTTAACTAAAAACCGGCCCAACCAAACTAAAATAGAATCGGGCCCAACAACAAAACAAAGGTCGGCCCAAGGAAACCGACCCAGCCCATTCGGGTCTACCCAGGTCGTCTTCTCCAAATTTCTCCTCCACCAGCCACCAAAATCCGGCCACCACCCCTCACTTCCTCATCACATCCGTTCCATTCCTCATCGAAAATCAACAACCTTTAATGAACACACCACACACTTTTATGTACTGCCGAGATCACTCCCCAAAAATCAGATCTCGACCGCCATTAATACACGTTCAAAGCTTCACACAACCCAAATCTCCAGTCCACCATCACCCCACTACCACCATTCATCAAACTCCCAACCCACCATACCAAAACAAACAACCAAACAATCAAAAACAAAAAACGATTTACTGTCGGCCGCCATTGCCGCTGTTCAAAGCTTTAACAGCCCTCATTCCATCGTCAAAACCGAAACCCCACACTTCCCAATCACCCATCCCGAAACTGTATAACAGTTCATATTTCACGCCTCCATTACCGACTGTCTGTCGACGTTTTACAGCTTCCAACAATACCCACATATCAAACCCGACGCCCTCACACACTCAAACATAAACAACAACAAAAACAGTTCAAAAAGTGGTACTGCCGATATCTTGTCGAGCTTCGCAGCGCCATTGATGCTCGTCGAGCCGGCCAGTTCAACATCAAATAGCCCCATAAGCGCAACAGTCCAAAGATAACCAAAACAATAACCTACTAATTAACCAGATTAATAATTAACGCGATATGACGAAGAATGATGAGCAGTAAACTATTACTGTATACCGGTGAAGTAGAAACTAACTACTCAATTGCGAATGCGACTCGGCCGAATCCTCCTAGCCCGATTCGTCGGCCCAACGCGTCCAACCAAACCAGCTTCTCTCTCTGGCCTCCATTTTTAATTATTCTATTATCTAGGAACCCTATTTTCTAGAAAAAGTGTTTATATACTTGGGTCCTAAAACCCAAGCCTTAACCGACTTCGGCCCAAAATCGGCCCACGATCCGAGTCCGGTCCGACGAATTTTTAAAAATAAATAATTTAATTAATTTATTAAATAGAAAAATACGTATTTAAAAAAATACGGGCGTTACAGCTACATTGCCTATCACCGTACTACCCATCAAAGTATACAAGGTTCCATGTCTTTGACCCTTCATAACAACTAAAGAGCCACTAACAATCTTTAGGACTCCACCTTCCCCCACAAACTTGTGGCTTTTGAAATCTAAGGTACTAAGAGAAATAAGATTTTTCTTTAGCTCAGGAACATGCCTAACATCGGTTAAAGTCCTCACTATACCATCATGCATCTTGACCCATATAGTTCCAATTCCTACCGTCTTACAAGCAACGTCATTACCCATCAAAACGGAACCACCATCAATGCTCTCATAAGAAGTAAACCACTTTCTATTCTGGCACATATGGTAGGAACATCCGGAATCAAGAATCCACCTTTCGGCCATATAGTCTTGTGTGGACACACAGAGACTCACATCGTCCCCTTCAGAGCCGGAAGCAAAACTTGCCTCAACTTTAGCCTTACCTTTCTTCTTACCATTGTTCTTGTTATCTTTCTTCGGGTGAGGACAATTACTTGCGTAATGTCCCTTTTCATCGCAATTGTAGCACTTCACATGTTTAAACAACTTCTTAGACTTGGACCTAGACCTCTCATTGCTTGTAGAGGCCTGTTCATATGACCTTCCTCTTGCCACTAGCCCTTGTCCTACATCAATGCTATTCTCAACTCATGTCTTCTTCATCAACTCATAAGAAAGAAGCACACTTTGAACTTCATCAAGATCAACATCTTCTCTATTAATAAAGGTAGTCATTAGATGCTCATAGCTTTCGGGCAAAAAGAATATTAAACATGCCGCTTGATCCTCATCATCCATCTTCATGCCAACATTCAAATAATCCGCTAGGCGTCGACGGAACTCACTAACGTGCTCTTGCATCGTTGAACCATCCACCATCATCTACTGATAAAGATACATTTTAAGGTATATTTTGGTCGTCATGCTCTTGATCATATACATAGATTCTAGCTTGAGCCAAATACCGGCAGCGGTATTGGGAGAACCGGCAGCGGTATTTTCTCCCATCACATTATACATAACCTCATTTGCAAGACACAACCGAATTGATGAACAAGCCTGTGGGTCGAACTCTTCCTAATCATCCTCACTCATACTCGCCACTTTAGATTTAATTAATCCCCTTTAAAGCCTTGTGCAAACCTTGTTGGATGAGGATGTCCTTTACTTGGACTTGCCAAATCCCAAAGTTATTCTTCCCATTAAACTTTTCTACTTCAAACCTTGCATTTGACATTTTGGGAGCCATTTTTCAAGTCACACACAATAACCCAAAAAATATTTTTCACTCAGGAATTTTATCGAACACCTTGTCTACACAAATTTCGAGCACTATGGTTCTTTACCAAAACTCAAAATCTTAGGTCTAATACCTAAGCTTTGATACCAATTGTTATCAATAAACAACTGCGGAAACAACGCTATCCACTACAAATATATTAACCATACACAAGGATTAATCCTTCTCTCTAGACAAGACTTCAACACCCTCTAAGTACTATCCCAACACTTCTCATTGTCAATTAAACAAACATATAAAGTAAAATAATTAATGTAAAAGAGAACACACCATAAGACAATGATATATCGTGGTTCGGCAATTTGCCTACGTCCACACTGCGAGTTCTAAGCTTTACTAGATGTCCAGAGTAACAGATTACAAGAGCTCTCAATTCACTCACAAAGAATAAACACTCAACTCGCTAAGAATTGCTCTCTTACAATCACTCTCTTTCTTGGTTTTGGTTAGGTTAAGTTTTTTACAGGAAAAAACTTATATTTATACTATTTCAAAAAATGTCGATAAGTCCTGGCTGAAATAATATGGAATTTGCGCATACTGCCAACAAAAGTCGCCTTGTGGCGCCGCTTTGTCCAGCAAACATAGAGCCTGGCTTAACAACAACCTTTGCCAAAGAGAGAAAAAACTCCTTTTTTCTCTACATGTTAAAAGAGGATGAATGTTCCATACCACCATTCCCTACCAGTCTTTGATAGGCAGATTTGACTGACAAGATACCATTTCGTATCCATCCATCTAATTTTATATTTCGGCAAGCAAACATTGGTTTAATCATGACTTGTTTTATAAGGTTGTTAATAGTTGATGGGAATAGGTGATCAATCCTATTTGTGTCCCATCCACTACCATCACCAAAATTATATCATTCACTTTTAAGAATTTGTAGATCTTGTCTCAAAGGAAGGAGATCATTGATAAGAATAGGTTTATTATTTTCTTGAGCCAAGGATAGCTCATGACCAACACTTCCTCTCCCTTTCCAATGCCCCGGATACAACCCTCCAAGACTTTCTAACCAACTTTATGAACCCTTTCCAAAACCAAGAAGCATATGGAGGAGGGTTCTTTTTTAACATCAAGCCGTTCCTTCCACATATGTTACAATCAAGTTAATCATACAAATTTTATCCAAAAAGTCAATCATACAAATCGGCCCCAACATCCCCGAAAATTGGACCCCAAAATGAAAATGCCTCGTGGTTTTGGGGCGCAAGTGAAACCCCTAAATGAAAATCAACTCAATCGCATTTCATTTCAATTTCATCTCACATTTTCATTTAACATTTCAATCGAATCCAAATCCAATCTCACAATACAATCAACATTCAACCAAATCCAATATTGATCTTCTATTTTATGCTAATGATCCTCCATTTCTTATATGATCTTTTCACATTTTTTGTGTGGGACAGGGGGAGTGATGAACTAATATGAAAGATTCTATGCCAACTCAGATAGGCCTAAACACCTACAACTGCTATCCGGATATCTCTCATAGACACATGTCATTCATCACGCGAATCAGATATCTCAGACTCATCAAGACACTCTAGTCGCAGACCCGATATCCACTCTCAATGACTATAAAAGCCATCCTTTAGAGCTACGTGTGGCTTGATTCCAGTCTCACTAACACAGTGCCGGATACGTAAGCATTTTCTTACTCATGAAGAGCAGCCATTAACACCAAATAAAATCATCCCCTCTTTATTATCCCAACTTAAGAGCTTAGAACTAAGTCTTAATTTTTTGTGTAAATTTAGATATTTACAGTACCCAATGACACATGCATAGTTACATACAGAGAAAATCAGTAAAACTTTGCCCAATCTTGTGTATCAAAATCACAATCCAACTCAAACCTTTGTTTGAACAACCATTCGCTTATACATTCACTCTTCTCGCCAAGCACCCGGATTTCAAGATCACAAAGATCGTGTTGCTTAGAAAGAATAAAGACGACAATCCGCCCAACAAAACCATTACTACCTCCTCAATCAATTATTTACTTGGAACAACGACACCGAGTATCATCATAGACTTCGTCCCTGGCGGTACTATGTATGCCCATACGTTCTTGCTTGACTACAACATGTCTCTCCAAGCATAAAACAATAGTAGGAGAAATTTGGATTAAATACTTCCTTTGAAGAAACTCAAGAGAAGTATTACGGATGAGTTCAACTAAATGTTGTTGCTTTTAGACCTCGGACCACTTTGTATTCAATACCAATAATTTTATTGTTATATATGTATTGTTCAAAGCATGGAAAGGGAATTTTTGGCGTAAACTTGTGAACATATACAATCAAATATTGGCTACAAAATCATAAAACCAACTCGAACTTACAATTTTCAACGCCATAACGGATCATCTTCTTGCCGCTATAAATGAATGATTGTGATTCCGAGTTTTTGGGGGGTGAAACGGTAGTATTGCAAAATTTTGGACTAAACAAAAATGAAAAAAAAAATGAAAGTGAAAAAAGATGAAGTTTCATGGCTATCTTAAATAATGAAAAAGGCGATATTTTGATTTGCCCACTCAAGAGTTGGGGGAGGGTTCTTGAAAACCCATCTATCATTGATGTTCAATGTTTGGCTCTTTTTCGACTTCTTTTAGTTGTTGGAGTATGGTCTGCGCCAACATATACTCAAAGTTTAATTTGCTAAATTTGAATACATTCACTTTCCATTGCTCATTAAAATTTAATTGAGAGAACAGATTATTATAATTAACTGTTTGTTCTTTGTGAGAAAACAATACTAATTGAAGCAAAGTTAATATGAGAAGAAATCGAAGAAGAATTTTTTTTTTTTTTTGATAGGAGAAGCAATAATATCTAAAGAAGCTTGGGAGTTTTTATTGTTCGAGCTAAGTTATATTTTATCTTTCTTGAATTATATTAGGTTGAACCGTTAGTAATAGAGAATACTTGTAGGGTGCATAAACACACACTCTCTCGCTTGCACTTTTGTTGTGCCAACAAAGACCATTCCTTGACACAATCTAACTGATAAGTGTAGTTTTTATAACTAAAAACAATAGATTAGAGATGGGAAAACATTAGTTATCAATATATAAAACTCTCTAAATCATGTGATAGGGAGTAGAAGGTTTCGATCCACTTTTGTTTTGCATGTACTTGAATACTTATCTAGACTAACTAAACTACTTCACTAATGAGAGTAATATGATATGAAAACAATGAATTAAAGATACAAAACAATTATTTAAATTATGAGAAAGATAATTAGTAAAATTCCACCTTGATTCAATTTACTATTAGTTAGGTGTCTAATTACTTTGTTTGGTCCCTAGTGAATACCAAGTCATCTTTTGATCAAAGTTTCACTCGAGCACGCAGAGTTTAAGCTCCTCCACAAATATCTTTGATGGTGTTTTATCTCTAGAAACTACCTCATGGTCAATGTCAAACTCAACATGTCATTGTCAAAAGTCAAAGCATCATCGTCAAAGTCAAAGGTGAAAGTCAACCGTCCATGGTCAAAGGTCAAAATCAACCGTCGATGGTCAAAGTCAAAGTCCTAGTCAAAGTCAAAAAATGTCGTCAAAGTCAAACTATCGTTTCCATTTTAAACGGGTTCATGATCATAGCCATGGTTCATGGCTAAGGTCAAAAGTCGCATGACTTCGTGGGCTCGTAACCCGCGGTTAAAAAGTTAAAACCAAGCCGAACACTTAAAACCGAGCGTCTAAAGTCCGTATTTATTCTGCGACCCGATTGGATCTATTTTAAGTCATGGGTGCCCTCGTTCAATATTAGAAAGCGGGGGCCCAAAACTTATCTTGAAGCGGCCCCAAACGGTTAAAGTGGTTAGGTCGAAAAATAAAACAAAGAAGCGGCTGACATAACTAATGTGGTCGAAAATTTAGCGAAATTTATTGACTACTACTTTGAAATTTCGCCAAGCCAATAAAACATTTCGGTCCAACAACTTAAAATGAAATGGCCCACCAAAATAAACAAACTAGGCCCAAACAAAACCAAAGCGAAAATTGACCAAAACCCAAAGACTTTGGCCCAAGGCCCACCACTTAAATTAGATTTAATTACCTAAAACAAAAACTGAAATTTAGGCCAAAACCACTATTGAAATTTAAAATTGGCCAAAACACTAAAGAATTTGGCCCAAACCAAACACTTAAATTTCGCCCACCTGACTTAAAATAGAAATAGGCCCGACAAAACAACCATGGCCCAAAGAAGTGAAACCGACCCAGGCCCCAGCCGAGCCGTCAGCAGTTCACCTTCTTCACCCATTCTCCTCCTCCTCCACCAAATCCGGCCCCAAAACCTTCACACACCACCCCAAACAAACACCGTGAAAATGGTGTGGGTGAAAAACCCACAACTTTAATTAACCAAGACACTCCAAATTTCGGTTCGAAATCACCCCCAAAATTTAAAAAATCCGGCCCATGCATTAATGGCTTCTCTCGAGCTTTGGCGACCCACACCTCACTACACCACCCAAACATCAACCCAAACAACCTTCCACACCACAAAAAAGTTCAAACAACGAAAAAATTACAATTTAACAACCAAAAACAGCTCAAGTCAATTTCTTGGAGGATGGAAGTGCGCCGTTGATGGAGCTTCCAGCTTCAATCGGCGACCCCAACCTCAACCAAATCCACATAGAATCCATACACACAACAACGATTATAGCGGTTAATCAACACCACCCGAGAAAAGTTCCACCAAAATGTAGGGCGTTTTCTTGGTGTTGGACTCAGCGACTCCTTCAGAGTTCAACGGCTTACTCGAGTTTCAAGGATTTAGTAAATAATCCTACTACTATCTAACCGAACCCGGTCAATAAAAAATTGGCGGTTATGAGTAAAATAGCGACATAGGAAAATCAGAAAACTAAAGCGGCGAGAACCAAAACTTCGGCGATGGTGAAATCGATTTAAGAAAAATAATAATATAATTACTCACAAAAAGCGGTTTACATGAGCGAAAATTCATAAATTGAAGCGGATGAAAATCATAGTTCTAGTAGTGGTGAGAGTTAACTCTACTCACCGGTCTTAACAGACTCCGCGAATTTCTCGAGTCCGAGCGTCGCGATCCACTCTCTCCAAATCCGGCTTTCATCTACGCCTCCATTTTTAATATTCTATTCTCCGGGAACCACATTTTCTAGAAAAAGTGTTTATATACGGGTCCGAAACCCAAAAACAACCGACTTCGGGCCCAAAACCGGGCCCACGTATCCGAGAGTCGGTTAGGCCAATTTTGAAAATAAATAATTTAATTAATTAATAAATAGAAAAATACGTTATTTAAAAATCACGAGGCGTTCTCTGACTATACACATCTCAAAAGAATCTCGTCGAGAGATTGGGATGTAAACTATCTGAACAAAAGCGTTGGTTCTTAACTTAGAACCTATACAAGAATGCCGTTGATTAAACTTAAGCAAGATAATATTGGTATTAATTATGTTAATTAATTCCGAATATATGTCCTCATGCCATTACAAAACCTATCATAGTTTAAGCTGTCTATATTAAAACAAATTATTCTTGTCCTTAAATACAAGATAAATATATCACATCTTTTTAGCATGCAATTTCTTGACCGTAGCAAACTCTCTGAAAAATAATATCCTACATAACTAATCAATATATGGGGAAAGTTCATCCATGCATAAAACATTATGGAGTCTTTCATATCATGCATAAAAGAAAATTAGTGTCCTAATACACTTAAAACAAAAATCACTCATGTCATTAATACTACAATAAAACTTTATATTTACTTTAGTCATGCTCTCGAGAAAAATTAAATTTTAAAACCACCCTTGAATCATAATTCATGCTTGCAAAAGATCAAATATAGATGCATTATTCAAAAAATAATTTTTCATATTCCTCTATCAAAATCATATAGTTTGAAACAAAACAATTCAAATAAATACTTTCGAATATGCAAAATCATGTGAAACTAATTTAGCGATATTAATCAATCATATCATATCATACGGTAATAGTTCCTCTATATATACAATAATATATAAGCGTGTATCGCATCTCGGTATACACATCTCAAAAGAATATCGTTATATCATGAGTATACCGTCTCAAAAAAAAATACTGCGTGTATATTTCGGTATACACATCTCAAAAATATCATTATATTTTATTATTATATTCAATCTATTTCTAACTAATCACCTCTAACAGTTAATCTCTTATACTTTAAAATACTATTCATCCATTAAAATTAATGCGGTGAAGTGAGATAGTTCCTCGACACCGAGGCAATTGGTTCCTTACTTTCGATGCGTTACAAAGCGCCCATCGGATAATACAACTCATTCAATATAGATTAAAATATCTCATTATTCCTTGAATAATATCATACCACTCAAATACAAAGTTCCGCAAACATGTGGTCATACTTAATCCATACTCCGTGAAAATGAACACAAACAATAAAACAAGATTATAGCGGCACACATCATTTTGATCAAATCCATTTAATATTTAACATATTACAAATATAACCACTCCTCATATGATAAGGAAAAATAAAAGCATCTCATATGCACTCCACAAGAGTAACTAATATAAATATACACATTACACATACAATCAAATCAAGAAAAATATTGACTCTCTTTATTTTTTATATCTCTTTCATTTTTCTTTGTAAAAATAAAACAACTAAGCGGAAATAGTTTTGAAAAATATTAACTTCTTAAACACTACCCATAAACTACGATCAGAGAATCACCTAGACTCACCTAAGTCTAAGCTAACCAAATGCTCACGATACCAAATTTATCACACCCGAATTTTGGCGAGTCGGAAAAAACATTATTTGTTCCCGACTCTTGATTTCAGGGGTGTGGCCTCTCCACTCCCAAAACCCATAAGCGGTTTTAAAATATCGCGGATAATTAAAACCAATAAAAATTTTAACTTATACAAAGTCCTCTTCATTATAAAACAATTTACAAATGAAAATGCAAATAATATTATCTCGGTGAAAATCTATATCACCTCGAGGAAAACAAAACCAACACGAGATCGCAATGCTAGCATGAACCACAAGCGACAACCAATCTTCTTCATCACTAAACTGTCAAGACTTATCAACTATGTTCATTTAATGAACACACCCGATAAACAAACATGCAAATCGGTTGACATTATAAACAATCTTTGGTGTGAGTAACCACTAAAACAACATATAATAATACATATATATACCCCGACAAATAAAGCGGAGTTAGTTCCTCCAGGGGCACCTTAACTTCGAACCACTATACAACAACCTTAAGAATAATAATTAAAGGCGGTGGTTCCTCCATTTGAAACCTTAACTTCCCACTAACCACCGCAACAAACTATACACATAATAAATAAAGCAAGTTCCTCCTCCCCTCGGCCTTAGGTTCCTAAACAAATAACCAAACAAACATATTATATCGTGCCTCATTTCATGCTCGATCCGCGAGTGGGTCGAGTCTACATGAAATTAGTTTGACCCACATTCATAAAAAACCATATATAATCATCTATCTACGGCTACATCGGTAACAAATATATTACCATAATTATATTAATTCAAGCTTTCTTTGCGTGTCCCTAAAAATCCGCGTCGTATCTATGTCTTACCTAGTTTCCACACGGCTACCCTGATCGCGACCCACGCCCGAACATGTACATCCACATGCCTCCGCACATAATGAGCCACTCCGTGCGTAACCACCTGGCGGGATGCGCGCGCGAGTAAATCCTCACCGCGGAAGCCAAATCTATGTAAAAAGCGCCAGCTATTATTCGGCAAAATATTAGCGTCATCGTTCTATTTTCGCGAGCGGAATAATCAAGCCACTATTAAATTTCGCCCGGGGAGGGCCGCCGAGGCCATTCGAACAAGCGAAGCGCCCGGAAGAAGGGCAGCCGAAACCCATTCGGATTCGCGAAGCGCCCGGAAGGGCCAATCCACATGAGTTGTGGTAGTCGGGTTCTAGGATTTTCGTTATGTAATTTATTCGGTGTCATACATTAATGACTTCATAAACATTTCTACTATATCGCGTGCGGGTCGATTACCTTATTGCACTAAGCCATAATATCTAGAAACATCTCAATATATCTCATAACCATATTTCATTCTTTCCGCGTGCCATATCTTATTGCCTTTACACCACCATCAGGTAGAATAAATATTCACCATGCTATATTAGCATCTCACATATAAAATAATGGAGTGTAAATACATTTCTCCAAGATATTGCATTAATACAACTATCTGGCATATTATATCATGTCCACAATGCTTCAGCGTATCACACACATTATAGCATTATTAGGAATATAATATCTCCTAACATCTCGATATCGTCCGCGTGTCAAAATACACAATATCAATGTCAAATCTTTATTAGATAATGACAACCAAATATATCAAGCTTTCCACGGCATTTTATTACTATATGTGTCCATATAATATACACGTAAAGCGTAGCACAAATAAAGCGATCCACGGGTCCACAATCAAAGCCCGATATGTATATTTCTTTACCTTACTCGCGTCAAATCTAAATTAGATAATGACCAACCAAGTTATCTGATATCCGACAATACATTATTACTATATTTGTCCATATAAACAAACATATGAAAAGCTGGAAAAGTCGACATTCCGCGGTCGGCGGTCGAAGTCGGCGGTCGGCGTCAAAGTCGAAGTCAGCGGTCAAAGGTCGACACCTCATGGTCAATGTCAAACTCAACATGTCATTGTCAAAGTCAAAGCATCATCGTCAAAGTCAAAGGTGAAAGTCAACCGTCCATGGTCAAAGGTCAAAGTCAACCGTCGATGGTCAAAGTCAAAGTCAATCTGAGTCAAAGTCAAAGTCATCGTCGTCAAAGTCAAAGTTGTCGTTTCCATTTTCGATGACGGGTTCATGATCATAAAAATGGTTCATGGCTAAGGTCAAAGTCGTGACTCGTGGGCTCCATAACCCGAGTCGTGGTTTCGGACCAATGGCAAACCCAAACCTTAAAAACCGAGCGTCTAAAAGTCCAAACTATTTATTCTACGACCCGATTGGATCTATTTTAAGTCCATGGGTGGCCTCGAAACAATATTAGAAAAGCGGGCCCAAAACTTATCTTGGGCCCTCCCAAACGGTTAAGTGGTTCGGTCCAAAAATAAAACAAAGAAGCGGCCAACATAACTAATGTGGTCGAAAAATTTAAGCGAAATTTATGACTACCACTTGAAATTCGGCCAAATTTTGAATAAAACATTTTGGGTCCAACAACTTAAAAATGAAATGGCCCAACCACTAAACAAACTAGGCCCCAAACAAAACCAAAGCGAGTCGGCCCACCAAAACCAAAGACTTTGGCCCAAGGCCCGACCAAATAAATTAGATTTAGCCCACTAAAACAAAAGCTGAAATTTAAATTCCAACCACTATTGAAATTTAGGCCAAAACACTAAAAAATTTGGCCCCGAACCAAACAAAAAATTTAAACCCCACAACTTAAAATAGAAATAGGCCCAACCAAAAACAACCATGGCCCAAAGGCTCTCCCGGGCCCAAGCCCATCCGTCAACGGTTCACCTTCTTCACCCATTCTCCTCCTCCTCCCTCACCAAATCCGGCCACCCAAAACCTTCACACACCACCCCAAACAAACCGCATCGAAAATGGTGTGGGTGAAAAACCCAACCAACTTTAATTAACCAAGACACTCCAAATTTCGGTTCGAAATCACCCCCAAAAATTTGGATCCGGCCGCCATTAATGGCTTCTCTCAGAGCTTTGGCGGCCCACACCTCACTACACCACCCAAACATCAACCCAACAACCTTCCCACCACCAAAAGTTCAAACAACGAAAAATTACAATTTAACAACCAAAAACAGCTCAAGTCAATTTCTTGGAGGATGGAAGTCCGCCGTTGATGGAGCTTCGAGAGCTTGTCGGCCAATTTCACCTCAACCAAATCCACATAGAATCCATACACCTGAACAACAAATATAGCGGTTAATCAACACCACCCCGGAAAAGTTCCACCAAAATGTAGGGCGTTTTTTCTTGGTGTTGGACTTCGCGACTCGCCAGAGTTCAATGACTTACTCGAGTTTCAAGGATTTAGTAAATAATCCTACTACTATCTAACGAACCGGTCCAATAAAAAATTGGCGATGTATGAGTAAAATAACGCGACATAGGAAAATTCAAGAAAACTAAAGCGGCGAGAACCAAAAAAATCGGCCGGTTGGTGAAATGAAATTATTTAAGAAAAATAATAATATAATTACTCACAAAAAGCGGTTTACATGAGCGAGAAAATTCATAAATTGAAAACGGATGAAAATCATAGTTCTAGTAGTGGTGAGAAATTAACTCTACTCACGGTCTTAACGACTCCACGAATTTCTCCTCGTCCGAGAGCGTCGCGATCCACTCTCGAAAATCCGGCTTTCATCTCTGCCTCCATTTTTAATATTTTATTCTCCGGGAACCACATTTTCTAGAAAAAGTGTTTATATACTTGGGTCGAAACCCAAGCCCAACACCGACTTCGGGCCCCAAAAACCGGGCCCACGTATCCAGGAGTCCAATTCGGCAAATTTTGAAAATAAATAATTTAATTAATTAATTAATAAATAGAAAAATCGTTATTTAAAAATCACGGGCGTTCTGACTATACACATCTCAAAAGAATCTAGTCCAGAGATTGGGATGTAAAAACTATCTGAACAAAAGCGTTGGTTCTTAACTTAGAACCTATACAAAAATGCCGTTGATTAAACTTAAGCAAGATAACATTGGTATTAATTATTTTAATTAATTCCGAATATATATCCTCATGCCATTACAAAACCTACTATAGTTTAAGCTGTCTATATTAAAACAAATTATTCTTGTCCTTAAATACAAGATAAATATATCACATCTTTTTAGCATGCAATTTCTTGACCGTAGCAAACTCTCTGAAAAAATAATATCCTACATAACTAATCAATAATATGGGGATAAGTTCATCCATGCATAAAACATTATGGAGTCTTTCATATCATGCATAAAAGAAAATTAGTGTCCTAATACACTTAAAACAAAAATCACTCATGTCATTAATACTACAATAAAACTTTATATTTACTTTAGTCATGCTCTCGAGAAAAATTAAATTTTAAAACCACCCCCTTGAATCATAATTCATGCTTGCAAGCTGGATCAAATATAGATGCGTATTCAAAAAATAATTTTTTCATATTCCTCTATCAAAATCATATAGGTGAAACAAAACAATTGAGAATAAATACTTTCGAATATGCAAAATCATGTGAAACTAATTTAGCGATATTAATCAATCATATCATACGGTAATAGTTCCTCTATATATACAATAATATATAAGCGTGTATATCTCAAAAAGAACTGCGTATACACATCTCAAAAGAATATCGTTATCGCGCCAAGTATACCGTCTCAAAAAGAATACTGCGTGTATCTGGGTATACACATCTCAAAAAATACTGATATCAAAATTATATTTTATTATTATATTCAATCTATTTCTAACTAATCACCTCTAACAGTTAATCTCTTATACTTTAAAATACTATTCATCCATTAAAGTTAATGCGAGTGGTGAGATAGTTCCTCGACACCGAGGCAATTAGTTCCTTACTCGATGCGTTACAAAAGCCATCGGATAATACAACTCATTCAATATAATTAAAATATCTCATTATTCCTTGAATAATATCATACCACTCAAATACAAAGTTCCGCGGACATGTGGTCATACTTAATCCATACTCCGCGTGAAAATGAACACAAACAATAAAACAAGATTATAGCGGCACACATCATTTTGATCAAATCCATTAATATTTAACATATTACAAATATAACCACTCCTCATATGATAAGGAAAAATAAAAGCATCTCATATGCACTCCACAAGAGTAACTAATATAAATATACACATTACACATACAATCAAATCCAAGAAAAATATTGACTCTCTTTATTTTTATATCTCTTTCATTTTTCTTTGTAAAAATAAAACAACTAAGCGGAAATAGTTTTGAAAATATTACTTCTTAAACACTACCCATAAACTACGATCCAGAATCACCTAGACTCACCTAAGTCTAAAAGCTAACCAAATGCTCGATCACGATACCAAAAGTCACACCCAATTTTGGCGAGTTGAATTAGGAAAAACATTATTGTTCCCGACTCTTGATTTCAGGGTGTGGCCTTACTCTCCACTCCCAAAACCCATAAAAGCGGTTTTAAAATATCGCGGATAATTAAAACCAATAAAATTTTTAACTTATACAAAGTCCTCTTCATTATAAAACAATTTACAAATGAAAATGCAAATAATATTATCTCGGTGAAAATCTATATCACCTCGAGGAAAACAAAACCTGACACGAGATGCAATGCTTATGAACCCACAAGCGACAACCAATCTTCTTCATCACTAAACTGTCAAGACTTATCAACTATGTTCATTTAATGAACACACCGATAAACAAACATGCAAATCGAGATTGACATTATAAACAATCTTTGGTGTGAGTAATACTAAAAACAACATATAATAATACATATATATACCGCGACAAATAAAGGCGGTTAGTTCCTCCACGAGGCACCTTAACTTCAACCACTAATCTGACAACCTTAAGAATAATAATTAAAGGCGGTGGTTCCTCGGTTGAAGCGCCTTAACTTCCCAACCACCACCTGACAAACTATACACATAATAAATAAAGGCGGTGTAGTTCCTCCCTCGTAGCCTTAGGTTCAACTAAACAAATAACCAAACAAACATATTATATCGTTACCTCATTTCATGCTCCATCCGCATGGATTAGATCTCTGCCCCAATAATTTGACCCTATCGCAAAACCATATATAATCATCTATCTACTACTACATCGGTAACAAATATATTACCATAATTATATTAATTCAAGCTTTCTTTGCGTGTCCACTAAAATCCGTCGTATCTATGTCTTACCTAGTTTCCACTGGCTACCACAATCGCAACCAACGCCGAACATGTACATCCACATGCCTCCGCACATAATGAGCCACTCCGTGCGTAACCACCACTGGCGGGATGCGCGCACGGGTAAATCCTCACCGCGGAAGCCAAATCTATGTAAAAACTTTGCCCCTTATTCGGCATAAAATATTAGCATCATCGTTCTATTTTCGCGAGCGGAATAATCAAAACCACTATTAAAATCGCCCGGAGGGCAGCCGAAGGCCATTCGACAAAGCGAAGCGCCCGAAAGGGGCCGAAAAGCCATTCGGTCGCTGAAGCGCCCGGAAGGGCCAATCCACATGAGTTGTGGTAGTCGGGTTCTAGGATTTTTTAGTTATGTAATTTATTCGGTGTCATACATTAATGACTCATAAACATTTCTACTATATCGCGTGCGGGTCAATTACCTTATTGCACTAAGCCATAATATCTAGAAACATCTCAATATATCTCTATAACCATATTTTCATTCTTTCCGTGCCAATATCTTATTGCCTTTCACCACACTCAGGTGGAATAATATTCACCAATGCTATATTAGCATCTCACATATAAAAATAATGGAGTGTAAATACATTTCTCCAAGATATTGCATTAATACAACTATCTGGCATATTATATCATGTCACAATGCTTCAGCGTATCACACACATTATAGCGTTATTAGGAATATAATATCTCCTAACATCTCGATATCGTCCGCGTGTCAAAATCACAAATATCAATGTCAAATCTTTTATTAGATAATGACAACCAAATATATCTGAAGCTTCCACGACATTTTATTACTATATGTGTCCATATAATATACACGTAAAGCGTAGCACAAATAAAGCGATCACGGTCCTCAAAAGCCCGATATGTATATGCTTTCTGGCACACTACTCCGCGTCGAATCTAAATTAGATAATGACCAACCAAGTTATCTGATATCCGACAATACATTATTACTATATTTGTCCATATAAACAAACATATGAAAAGCTGGAAAAGTCGACATTCCGGTCGGTCGGTCGATTGAAGTCGGCGGTCAATGATCAAAGTCAGCGGTCAAAGGTCAACACCTCATGGTCAATGTCAAACTCAACATGTCATTGTCAAAGTCAAAGCTGTCATCGTCAAAGTCAAAGGTGAAAGTCGACCGTCCATGGTCAAAGGTCAAAGTCGACCGTCGATGGTCAAAGTCAAAGTCAAAGTCTGAAAAGTCGTCAAAGTCAAAGCGTAAATCGTCAAAGTCAAAGCTATCGTTTCCATTTTCGGCGGGTTCATGATCATAACCATGGTTCATGGCTAAGGTCGAAGTGCATGACTTCGTGGGCTCGTAACCCGCGGTCGTGGTTCGGACCCAAGCGACCCGAACCTTAAAACCGAAAGTCTAAAAGTCCACTTATTTATTCTACGACCCGATTGGATCTATTTTAAGTCTATGGGTGGGCTCTCGAACAATATTATTAAGCGGGCCCAAAACTTATCTTGGTTCCCGAAACGGTTAAAAATGGTTCGGTCCAAAAATAAAACAAAAAAGCGGCCCAACATAACTAATGTGGTCGAAAATTTAAGCGAAATTTAACCCGACTACCATTGAAATTTCGGCCAAACCCAATAAAACATTTCGGTCCAACAACTTAAAAAAATGAAATGGCCCAACCACTAAACAAACTAGGCCCCAAACAAAAAACCAAAGCGAAAATTAAATGACCAAAACCAAAGACTTTGGCCCAAAGCCCGACCAACTTAAATTAGATTTGGCCCACCTAAAACAAAAGCTGAAATTTAACCAAAACCACTATTGAAATTTCGGCCAAGCCACTAAAAATTTGGCCCCAAACCAAACAACTTAAATTTTCACCAACTTAAAATAAATAAAATAGGCCCGACCACAAAAACCATGGCCATGGCCCAAAATGAAACCGACCGGCCCCAGCCCAAGCCGTCAACCGGTTCACCTTCCTTCTTCATTCTCCTCCTCCTCCACCAAATCCGGCCACCCAAAACCTTCACACACCACCCCAAACAAACCGTCGAAAATGGTGTGGGTGAAAAACCCAAAACTTTAATTAACCAAGACAACCAAATTTCGGTTCGAAATCACCCCAAAAAAGTTGGATCCGACCCGCCATTAATGGCTTCTCTCGAGCTTTGGCGCCCCCACCTCACTACACCACCCAAACATCAACCCAACAACCTTCCCACACCACCAAAAAGTTCAAACAACGAAAAATTACAATTTAACAACCAAAACAGCTCGAGTCAATTTCTTTGGAGGATGGAAGTGCCGCCATTGATGGAGCTTAGAGCTTGATCGGCCCCCAACCTCAACCAAATCCACATAGAATCCATACACCTGACAACGGTATAGCGGTTAATCAACACCACCCCCGAAAAGTTCCACCAAAATGTAGGGCGTTTTCTTGGTGTTGGACTTCGACGACTCCTTCCTTAGTTCAATGGCTTACTCGAGTTTCAAGGATTTAGTAAATAATCCTACTACTATCTAACCGAACCCGGTCCAATAAAAAATTGGCGGTATATGAGTAAAATAACGACATAGGAAAAAATGCGAGAAAACTAAAGCGGCGAGAACCAAAAACTTCGGCCCGATTGGTGAAAAATCGATTTAAGAAAAATAATAATATAATTACTCACAAAAAGCGGTTTACATGAGCGAGAAAATTCATAAATTGAAAGCGGAAAACCATAAAATCATAGTTCTAGTAGTGGTGAGAGTTAACTCTACTCACCGGTCTTAACGACTCCACGAATTTCTCCGAGTCGAGCCGTCGCGATCCATCTCTCTCGAAATCCGGCTTTCATCTCTGCCTCCATTTTTTAATTTATTCTTCGGGAACCTATTTTCTAGAAAAAGTGTTTATATACTTGGGTCGAAACCCAAGCCCAACACCGACTTCGGGCCCAAAACCGGGCCCCATATCCAGAGTCAATTCAGGCCAATTTTGAAAATAAATAATTTAATTAATTAATAAATAGAAAAATCGTTATTTAAAAATCACGGGCGTTCTGACTATACACATCTCAAAAGAATCTGCGTCGAGATTGGGATGTAAAAACTATCTGAACAAAAAGCGTTGGTTCTTAACTTAGAACCTATACAAGAATGCGCGTTGATTAAACTTAAGCAAGATAATATTGGTATTAATTATGTTAATTAATTCCGAATATATATCCTCATGCCATTACAAAACCTACTATAGTTTAACTGTCTATATTAAAACAAATTATTACTGTCACTTAAATACAAGATAAATATATCACATCTTTTTAGCATGCAATTTCTTGACACGTAGCAAACTCTACGAAAAAAATATATCCTACATAACTAATCAATAATACAGGATAAGTTCATCCATGCATAAAACATTATGGAGTCTTTCATATCATGCATAAAAGAAAATTAGTGTCCTAATACACTTAAAACAAAAATCACTCATGTCATTAATACTACAATAAAACTTTATATTTACTTTAGTCATGCTCTCAGAAAAATTAAATTTTAAAACCACCCTTGAATCATAATTCATGCTTGCAACTGGATCAAATATAGTACGTATTCAAAAAAATAATTTTTCATATTCCTCTATCGAAATCATGTAGTTTAGAAACAAAACAATTCGGAATAAATACTTTCGAATATGCAAAAAAAATCATGTGAAACTAATTTAGCGATATTAATCAATCATATCATACGGTAATAGTTCCTCTATATATACAATAATATATAAAAGCGTGTATATTGCGGTATATACACATCTCAAAAAATATCATGTATCATGAAGTATACCGTCTCAAAAGAATACACGTGTATCATGGTATACACATCTCAAAAAGAATATCATATATTTTATTATTATATTCAATCTATTTCTAACTAATCACCTCTAACAGTTAATCTCTTATACTTTAAAATACTATTCATCCATTAAAGTTAATGCGAGTGAAGAGATAGTTCCTCGACACGAGGCAATTAGTTCCTTACTTCGATGCGTTACAAAAGCCATCGGATAATACAACTCATTCAATATAGATTAAAAATATCTCATTATTCCTTGAATAATATCATACCACTCAAATACAAAGTTCACGGACATGTGGTCATACTTAATCCATACTCCATTGTGAAAATGAACACAAACAATAAAACAAGATTATAGCGGCACACATCATTTTGATCAAATCCATTAATATTTAACATATTACAAATATAACCACTCCTCATATGATAAGGAAAAATAAAAGCATCTCATATGCACTCCACAAAGAGTAACTAATATAAATATACACATTACACATACAATCAAATCCGCGAAAAATATTGACTCTCTTTATTTTTATATCTCTTTCATTTTCTTTGTAAAAAAAAAAACAACTAAGCGGAAATAGTTTTGAAAAATATTACTTCTTAAACACTACCCATAAACTACGATCAGAGAATCACCTAGACTCACCTAAGTCTAAGCTAACCAAATGCTCGATGCCAAAGCATCACACCCGAATTTTGGCCGAGTCGGAAAAACATTATTTGTTCCCGACTCTTTGATTTCAGAGGGTGTGGCCTTTCTCCACTCCAAAACCCATAAACAGTTTTAAAATATCGCGGATAATTAAAACCAATAAAATTTTTAACTTATACAAAGTCCTCTTCATTATAAAACAATTTACAAATGAAAATGCAAATAATATTATCTCGGTGAAAATCTATATCACCTCGAGGAAAACAAAACCTGACACGAGATCAATGCTAGCATGAACCCAAGCGGCGAACCAATCTTCTTCATCACTAAACTGTCAAGACTTATCAACTATGTTCATTTAATGAACACCCGATAAACAAACATGCAAATCGAGATTGACATTATAAACAATCTGGTGTGAGTAACTACTAAAACAACATATAATAATACATATATATACCACGACAAATAAAGGCGGTTAGTTCCTCCACCGGGCACCTTAACTTCCAACCACTAATCTGACAACCTTAAGAATAATAATTAAAGGCGGGTGGTTCCTCGGTTTGAAGCCTTAACTTCCCACTAACCACCTGACAAACTATACACATAATAAATAAAGCGGGGTAGTTCCTCCTCTCGAGGTTAGGTTCAACTAAACAAATAACCAAACAAACATATTATATCGTTCCTCATTTCATGCTTTCGATCCGCGAGTGGGTTCTCTGCTAAGTAATTAGTTTGACCCCCCTACGCAAAACCATATATAATCATCTATCTGCACGGCTACATCGGTAACAAATATATTACCATAATTATATTAATTCAAGCTTTCTTTGTGTGTCCACTAAAATCCGTCGTATCTATGTCTTACCTAGTTTCCCTGGCTACCACAATGATTGAATGACGCCGAACATGTACATCCACATGCCTCCCTTACATAATGAGCCACTCCGTGCGTAACCACCACTGGCGGGATGCGCGCACCGGTAAAATCCTCACCGCGGAAGCCAAATCTATGTAAAAAGCGCCCACTATTCGGCATAAAATATTGCGCATCATCGTTCTATTTTCGCGAGCGGAATAATCAAACCCACTATTAAATTCGCCCGGGGAGGGCCATTCAGCGAAGGCCATTCGAACTTAAGCGAAGCGCCCGAGAAGGGCCGCCCGAAACCGATTCAGGTCGCTGAAGCGCCCGGAAGGGCCAATCCGTGAGTTGTGGTAGTCGGGTTCTAGGATTTTCGTTATGTAATTTATTCGGTGTCATACATTAATGACTCATAAACATTTCTACTATATCGCGTGCGGGTCGATTACCTTATTGCACTAAGCCATAATATCTAGAAACATCTCAATATATCTCATAACCATATTTCATACTTTCCGTGCCATATCTTATTGCTACACCACACTCAGGTGGATAAATATTCACCAATGCTATATTAGCATCTCACATATAAAATAATGGAGTGTAAATACATTTCTCCAAGATATTGCATTAATACAACTATCCTGGCATATTATATCATGTCCGCGATGCTTCAGCGTATCGTATCATTTTTATTATAGCGTTATTAGGAATATAATATCTCCTAACATCTCCGATATCGTCGCGTGTCAAAAATCACAATATCAATGTCAAATCTTTATTAGATAATGACAACCAAATATATCTGAAGCTTCCACGGCATTTTATTACTATATGTGTCCATATAATATACACGTAAAAGCGTAGCACAAATAAAACGATCCACGATCCATGATCAAAGCCCGATATGTATATATCTTTTACTTCTTCGTCGTCAAATCTAAATTAGATAATGACCAACCAAGTTATCTGATATCCGACAATACATTATTCTATATTTGTCCATATAAACAAACATATGAAAAGCTGGAAAAGTCGACATTCACGGTCGGCGGTCGAAGTCGGCGGTCAATGATCAAAGTCGGCGGTCAAAGGTCAAAGTCAAAGGTCAACACCTCATGGTCAATGTCAAACTCGACATGTCATTGTCAAAAGTCAAACTGTCATCATCGTCAAAGTCAAAGGTGAAAGTCGACCGTCCATGGTCAAAGGTCAAAGTCAACCGTCGATGGTCAAAGTCAAAGCTGTCTGAGTCAAAGTCAAAAAGGTATCGTCAAAAAGTCAAAGTATCGTTTCCATTTTTCGGCGGGTTCATGATCATATACCATGGTTCATGGCTAAAGGTCAAAGTCAATGACTTCGTGGGCTCGTAACCCGGCGAAAAGTCAAAGTGGTTCGGACCAATGGCCAAGCCCAAACCTTAAAACCGAGCGTCTAAAAGTCCACTTATTTATTCTACGACCCGATTGGATCTATTTTAAGTCCTATGGGTGGCCTCGGTTTCATATTAGAAAGCGGGCCCAAAACTTATCTTGGCGGCCAAACGGTTAAAGTGGTTGGTCCCAAAAAAATAAAACAAAGAGAAGCGGCCCAACATAACTAATGTGGTCCGAATTTAAGCGAAATTTTAATTAACTTTATTGACTACCATGAAATTTCGGCCCGAGCCAATAAAACATTTAGGTCCAACAACTTAAAAATGAAATGGCCCAACCACTAAACAAACTAGGCCCCAAAAAAAAACCAAAGCGAGTCGGCCCAACCAAAACCAAAGACTTTGGCCCAAGGGCCCAACCAACTTAAATTAGATTTGACCCACCTAAAACAAAAGCTGAAATTTAGGCCAAAAACCTATTGAAATTTCGGCCAAAAAAAAAATTTGGCCCAAACCAAACAACTAAATTTGACCCAAATTACCTGACTTAAAATAGAAATAGGCCCAACACAAAGAAACAACCATGGCCCAAAGATCTGAAACCGACCGGGCCCAAGCCCAGATCGTCAAACGGTTCACCTTCTTCACCCATTCTCCTCCTCCTCCACCAAATCCGGCCACCCAAAACCTTCACACACCACCCCAAACAAACCGCATCGAAAATGGTGTGGGTGAAAAACCAAACTTTAATTAACCAAGACACTCCAAATTTCGGTTCGAAATCACCCCCAAAATTTAGGATCCGACCGCCATTAATGGCTTCTCTCCGAGAGCTTTGGCGACCCACCCTCACTACACCACCCAAACATCAACCCACAACCTTCCCACACCACCAAAAGTTCAAACAACGAAAAATTACAATTTAACAACCAAAAACAGCTCAAGTCAATTTCTTTGGAGGATGGAAGCGTGCCATTGATGGAGCTTCGAGCTTCAATCGGCGACCCCAACCTCAACCAAATCCACATAGAATCCATACACACAACAACGATATAGCGGTTAATCAACACCACCCCCCAAAAAGTTCCACCAAAATGTAGGGCGTTTTCTTGGTGTTGGACTTCGCGACTCTTCCAGAGTTCAACGACTTACTCCGGAGTTTCAAGGATTTAGTAAATAATCCTACTACTATCTAACGAACCAGTCCAATAAAAATTGGCGGTATGAGTAAAATAGCGACATAGGAAAATCACAGAAAAACTAAAGCGGCGAGAACCAAAAACTCGGCGGATTGGTGAAATCGATTTAAGAAAAATAATAATATAATTACTCACAAAAACAGTTTACATGAACAGAAAATTCATAAATTCGAAACAGATGAAAATCATAGTTCTAGTAGTGGTGAGAGTTAACTCTACTCACCGGTCTTAACAGCTCCACGAATTTCTCCGAGTCCGAGCCGTCGCGATCCACTCTCCAGAAATCCAGCTTTCATCTCTGCCTCCATTTTTAATATTCTATTCTCCAGGAACCCTATTTTCTAGAAAAAAGTGTTTATATACCTGGGTCCGAAACCCAAGCCCAACACCGACTCGGGCCCAAAACCAGGGCCCGTATCCGAGTCAATTCGGCCAATTTTGAAAATAAATAATTTAATTAATTAATAAATAGAAAAATCATTATTTAAAAATCACGAGGCGTTCTGACTATACACATCTCAAAAGAATCTCGTCCCGAGATTCGGATGTAAAGCTATACGAACAAAAACGTTGGTTCTTAACTTAGAACCTATACAAGAATGCACGTTGATTAAACTTAAGCAAGATAATATTGGTATTAATTATGTTAATTAATTCCAGAATATATGTCCTCATGCCATTACAAAACCTACTATAGTTTAAGCTGTCTATATTAAAACAAATTATTCTTGTCATTAAATACAAGATAAATATATCACATCTTTTTAGCATGCAATTTCTTGACCGCGTAGCAAACTCTACTGAAAAAAAATAATATCCTACATAACTAATCAATAATACAGGATAAGTTCATCCATGCATAAAACATTATGGAGTCTTTCATATCATGCATAAAAGAAAATTAGTGTCCTAATACACTTAAAACAAAAATCACTCATGTCATTAATACTACAATAAAACTTTATATTTACTTTAGTCATGCTCTCAGAAAAATTAAATTTTAAAACCACCCTTGAATCATAATTCATGCTTGCAACTGGATCAAATATAGTGCGTATTCAAAAATAATTTTTCATATTCCTCTATCAAAATCATGTAGGCTGAAACAAAACAATTGAGAATAAATACTTTCGAATATGCAAAAATCATGTGAAACTAATTTAGCGATATTAATCAATCATATCATACGGTAATAGTTCCTCTATATATACAATAATATATAAAGCGTGTATCAAAAGCGGGTATACACATCTCAAAAAGAATATCGTGTATCATAAGTATACCGTCTCAAAAAGAATACTGCGTGTATCATCATGGTATACACATCTCAAAAAAGAATATCATATATTTTTTTTTATTATATTTCAATCTATTTCTAACTAATCACCTCTAACAGTTAATCTCTTATACTTTAAAATACTATTCATCCATTAAAGTGTAATGCGAGTGGTGAGATAGTTCCTCGACACCGAGGCAATTAGTTCCTTACTCAGTACGTTACAACGCCATCAGATAATACAACTCATTCAATATAGATTAAAAATATCTCATTATTCCTTGAATAATATCATACCACTCAAATACAAAGTTCACAGACATGTGGTCATACTTAATCCATACTCCACGTGAAAATGAACACAAACAATAAAACAAGATTATAACAGCACACATCATTTTGATCAAATCCATTAATATTTAACATATTACAAATATAACCACTCCTCATATGATAAGGAAAAATAAAAGCATCTCATATGCACTCCACAAGAGTAACTAATATAAATATACACATTACACATACAATCAAATCACGAAAAATATTGACTCTCTTTATTTTTATATCTCTTTCATTTTCTTTGTAAAAATAAAACAACTAGCGGAAATAGTTTTGAAAAATATTACTTCTTAAACACTACCCATAAACTACGATCCGAGAATCACCTAGACTCACCTAAGTCTAAGCTAACCAAATGCTCTGATACCAAACTGTCACACCCCGAATTTTGACAGAATTCGGAAAAACATTATTTGTTCCCGACTCTTGATTTCAGGGTGTGGCCTTCGCTCTCCACTCCCAAAAACCCATAAACAGTTTTAAAATATGCGGATAATTAAAAACCAATAAAAATTTTAACTTATACAAAGTCCTCTTCATTATAAAACAATTTACAAATGAAAATGCAAATAATATTATCTCAACTGAAAATCTATATCACCTCGAGGAAAACAAAACCTGACACGAGATCTGCAATGCTAAAACCAAACCACCAGCGACAACCAATCTTCTTCATCACTAAACTTTGTCAAGACTTATCAACTATGTTCATTTAATGAACACACCCGATAAACAAACATGCAAATCGGTTGACATTATAAACAATCTTTGGTGTGTGAGTAATACTTAAAACAACATATAATAATACATATATATACCACGACAAATAAAGCGTTAGTTCCTCCACGAGGCACCTTAACTTCCAACCACTAGTCTGACAACCTTAAGAATAATAATTAAAGGCGGTGGTTCCTCCAGTTGAGGCCTTAACTTCCCACTAACCACCACAACAAACTATACACATAATAAATAAAGGCGGTAGTTCCTCCCCCTCGAGCGCCTTAGGTTCAACTAAACAAATAACCAAACAAACATATTATATCGTTACCTCATTTCATGCTCATCCGCGAGTGGGTCGTCTCGCCCAAGTAATTAGTTTGACCCACCCATACGCAAAACCATATATAATCATCTATCTACAAATACATCGGTAACAAATATATTACCATAATTATATTAATTCAAGCTTTTCTTTGCGTGTCCCTAAAATCCGTCGTATCTATGTCTTACCTAGTTTCCACTACCACCAATCGCAACCCCAACCCCGAACATGTACATCCACATGCCTCCCTTACATAATGAGCCACTCCGTGCGTAACCACCACCGACGCGGGATGCGCGCACCGTAAATCCTCACCGCGGAAGCCAAATCTATGTAAGCCGCCACTATTCGGCATAAAATATTGCGCATCATCGTTCTATTTTTCGCGAGCGGAATAATCAAGCCACTATTAAAATTTCGCCGGGAGGGGCCCGAAGGCCATTCAAAGCGAAGCGCCGGAAGGGCCGCCCGAAGGCCATTCGGATTAAGCGCCGGAAGGGGGCCAATCACATGAGTTGTGGTAGTCGGGTTCTAGGATTTTCGTTATGTAATTTATTCAGGTGTCATACATTAATGACTCATAAACATTTCTACTATATCACGTGCAGGTCAATTACCTTATTGCACTAAGCCATAATATCTAGAAACATCTCAATATATCTCATAAACCATATTTCATACTTTCCGTGCCAATATCTTATTGCCTTCACCACACTCAGGTGGAGCAAATATTCACCAATGCTATATTAGCATCTCACATATAAAATAATGGAGTGTAAATACATTTCTCCAAGATATTGCATTAATACAACTATCCTAGCATATTATATCATGTCACAATGCTTCAACGTATCACACACATTATAGCGTTATTAGGAATATAATATCTCCTAACATCTCGATATCGTCGCGTGTCAAAAATACACAATATCAATGTCAAATCTTTATTAGATAATGACAACCAAATATATACAAGCTTCCACATTTTATTACTATATGTGTCCATATAATATACACATAAAAGCGTAGCACAAATAAAAGCGATCCAACGGTCACAATCAAAGCCCAATATGTATATGCTTTACACACACTACTTCGCGTCAAATCTAAATTAGATAATGACCAACCAAGTTATCAATATCCGACAATACATTATTACTATATTTGTCCATATAAACAAACATATGAAAAGCTGGAAAAGTCAACATTCCACGGTCAATGTTCGAAAGTCGGCGGTCAATGATCAAGTCAACGGTCAAAGGTCAACACCTCATGGTCAATGTCAAACTCGACATGTCATTGTCAAAGTCAAACTGTCATCGTCAAAGTCAAAGGTGAAAGTCAACCGTCCATGGTCAAAGGTCAAAGTCAACCGTCGATGGTCAAAGTCAAAACTCTCTAGTCAAAGTCAAAGTCTGTCATCATCGTCAAAGTCAAACTATGGATGTTTCCATTTTCGACGGGTTCATGATCATAGCCATGGTTCATGGCTAAGGTCAAAAAGTGCATGACTCGTGGGCTCATAACCCGCGGTCGTGGTTCGGACCCAACCGCCAAGAAAACCTTAAAACCCGAGCGTCTAAAAGTCCACTTATTTATTCTACGACCCGATTGGATCTATTTTAAGTCCTATGGGTGGCCTCGAACAATATTAGAAGCGGGCCCAAAACTTATCTTGAAGCGCCCAAACGGTTAAGTGGTTCGGTCCAAAAATAAAACAAAGAGAACGGCCCAACATAACTAATGTGGTCCGAAAATTTAACTGAAATTTCGGCCCAACTACCACTGAAATTTCGGCCAAGCCAATAAAACATTTCGGTCCAACAACTTAAAAATGAAATGGCCCAACCACTAAACAAACTAGGCCCAAACAAAACCAAACAGGGTCGGCCCAACCAAAACCAAAGACTTTGGCCCAAGGCCCAACCACTTAAATTAGATTTCGGCCCACCTAAAACAAAAACTGAAATTTCGGCCAAAACCCTATTGAAATTTCGGCCAAGCCACTAAAGAATTTGGCCCAAACCAAACACTTAAATTTCGGCCCACACAACTTAAAATAGAAATAGGCCCAACACAAAACAACCATGGCCCAAAGACTGAAACCGACCCAGGCCCAAGCCCAAGCCGTCAACAGTTCACCTTCTTCACCCATTCTCCTCCTCCTCCACCAAATCCGGCCACCCAAAACCTTCACACACCACCCCAAACAAACACATCGAAAATGGTGTGGGTGAAAAACCCCACAACTTTAATTAACCAAGACACTCCAAATTTCCAGTTCGAAATCACCCCCAAAATTTCGGATCCGACCGCCATTAATGGCTTCTCTCCGAGCTTTGGCAGCCCACACCTCACTACACCACCCAAACATCAACCCAACAACCTTCCCACACCACCAAAAAGTTCAAACAACGAAAAAATTACAATTTAACAACCAAAAACAGCTCAAGTCAATTTACTGGAGGATGGGCGTGCCGCCATTGATGGAGCTTCGAGCTTCAATCGACAGCCCCCAACCTCAACCAAATCCACATAGAATCCATACACACAACAACAGTATAGCAGTTAATCAACACCACCCCAGAAAAGTTCCACCAAAATGTAGGACGTTTTCTTGGTGTTGGACTCGCGACTCCTTCCGAGTTCCAACAGCTTACTCCAGAGTTTCAAGGATTTAGTAAATAATCCTACTACTATCTAACCGAACCAGTCCAATAAAAAAATTGACAGTATGAGTAAAATAACGACATAGGAAAATCACGAAAAACTAAACCGGCGAGAACCAAAACTCGGCGATGGTGAAATCGATTTAAGAAAAATAATAATATAATTACTCACAAAAACAGTTTACATGAACAGAAAATTCATAAATTCGAAACAGATGAAAATCATAGTTCTAGTAGTGGTGAGAGTTAACTCTACTCACCGGTCTTAACAGCTCCACGAATTTCTCCGAGTCCGAGCCGTCGCGATCCACTCTCCAGAAATCCAGCTTTCATCTCTGCCTCCATTTTTAATATTCTATTCTCCAGGAACCCTATTTTCTAGAAAAAAGTGTTTATATACCTGGGTCCGAAACCCAAGCCCAACACCGACTCGGGCCCAAAAACCAGGCCCACGTATCCCGAGTCCAATTCGACGAATTTTGAAAATAAATAATTTAATTAATTAATAAATAGAAAAATACGTATTTAAAAATACGGGCGTTACAGGGTGTGCTTCAATGTTCACTCTAAGTATACACATGTGCGACAAGTTCTCACTAAGAGCCTAATAGTGCTCCAACAGTGTTTGTATAACCCTTGAGCTTTAGGTTCTTATTGATAGCAATATATACCTTGGATTATAGGAGTTTGCTATTGACTTTTTATTTAATTTTCTAATTCTTATAAAGAGACTTAACAACTATTCAGGTTTTGTTGGCGTAAAACATATTTACTCATGGGATTTGAAGCACTCGTGGGTGCATCACTTTTATGGGTATATTGCCGTGTGAAATTGAGTATGCATGATGCACAAAAGTTCAATTTAAATGTAAAAAAATAGTGGAAACACTATAGATTTTTTCCCAATAAAATTGGGGTTAAAATAATAAATTGACACGATTTTATTTTGCTAAATTTACCCATAATGACTCGAGTGGCGTAGCCACGGGTTAAATTCTAGTCTATATAATAAAGTAGCTTGGTTTTTTATGCTGTTATATCGAATGGTCAGGGAGAAAAAAGTTTTGGGATGATCCTACGGTGATAAATCAATTTATTTTAAGAGTCCTACTTACTCTAAACTAAAGAGTCCTAAAACTTGCCAACAAAATCACCACCCGAAATCAATTTCTTTTAAGAGTCCTACTTACTTTAAACTAAAGAGTCATACTTACTCCAAAAAAACTTGCCAACAAAATCACCACCCGAAATAAAAACCCCTGCATTGGAAACCAATAGTTCCGTTTGTTCTTAATAAAAAAAATAATAAAGAGTTGTGTACTCTTCATTGAAAACCAAAATTGTTCATCGAATTTTTTTCCCATAGGTTTGATTGGTTCCTTAGATTAAGTTTACATCATTCCAACTTAGTGTACATGACAATGATTTCTAACCCTTGAGCTTTCGGTTTTTATTGATAGCAATATATATATATATACTTTGGATTATACGAGTATGCTACTTGGAGAAGGATCGGAAAATTAGTATGCATAAACACTTCAATTCCATTTCAATTCCTAAGGTGCGCGCATACTAATATATAGAGGTCACTGTAAGTAAGCAAAAGAAGAAAAATGTTAAAAACATGGCCAATAGGTCACCTAGCTTAGTGGTAATTCTAAGAGTCTTGAGAAAATATATCTACACGGGATAGTATAATATGGTTAAAGCAAAATTTCATAATTGGTTAATCGATTTGATAGCAGTAGTTGTACCCTCTTTATATATCCATAGATCCATAGGAATTGATAACATGTTTCCACTTCAATTGATTTTAATTTTAATCACATGGAATATAATAATTGAAAGAATTGGAGTTTGGTTCTCATTCAATTTTCCCATAAGGATGTCAGGATGGAACATTCGTTGATGTAAAATAATTAGTTCCCTTATCAATTTTTGATTATCAGCCATGGATAAGGCACCACCTGCAAGTGCATTTGATGTTTCTGTTGTCGACGCACCACCTAAATCTACTAATGAACCTACTACATCTGTTCAGGTATTTGAAGTTCCTTTTTCACAGTTTTGTTATGTTTGATTCTTACATGATTTCAAACTTTTAAATTTTGTAACAAAGAAAAACTCTTTTGTTAATTTGACAACGTTCTCATTTAATTTTTTATGCGGCTTTTCATGTACTTGCATCATCCAGCAAAGAGAATTGGATTTTATAAATTGAGTACGTGAGCATAAACAACGGATCATTGACCATGTGCTTGCTACCCTTGCTAAGGTATGTAATATATATACGTTCATTATATACGGTGGTTGTTTACTGCCTTCTGATGGTTATGTTTTATCAAATATAAAATGCAGGTTTTGGAAAAACAAGGAAATGAAGGCCATCAAGTCCAATCACCTCCTCTGCAAAATGAGGTTGTAGTTACTCCTCCACAATCCACTCTTAATGTTAGTCCGACCAATGCTTTTACACCCTCTCACCTTCTCATTAAGTTATTAACGAATAGAAGAGAAAGAGAGCTCATAAGTGGTAGAAGCAGCAAGCGAACAAGAAGGAACTTAGAAACAGGCCTTCAAAATATACCTGTGTCCATGTCTTCCCATATGTAAGTTTCGTTTCTTTGTGTGTTTTCTATAGCATTGTTTTTAGTCAAAAATATTTCCATTCCTAGCCAATTATGATTTTTTTTTTCTACATGTTAGTGACACCCAAAATGAAATGGAAGTGGATGATCTTAGTGTTAGTCCGACCAATGCTTATACACCTTCTCATACTTCTCGACGCAAGTTGGACCAACGCAATAGAAGAGAGAAAGAGTGCATAAGTGGTAGAATGAACAAGTGAACTAGAAGGAACTTAGAAGCAGACCTTCATAATATTCCAATATCAATGTCTTCATAAATGTAAGTTGAATTTCACTGTGTTTTCTATAGCATTGTTTTCAGTAAAAAAATATTTCCATTCCTAACTCATTAGGATTTTTTTCCCTACATGTTAGTGACACTCAAAGCGAAATGGATGTGGATGATTATTTTTAGCCTCTTACAGCTGGTGTCAATATGGAAGAACCTGCTAATATGCATAACAATGTCCGCCATTATCTTGGAAAGATGGATGTGGAATGCTCATTTTGTAAAGCTCTGCACTGGAAAGATGAAAGGCTAGCAAATACATCAGTCAAAAGACCTTTTTTCGGGATATGTTGCAAACAAGGAAAATTCAGTCTTCCTCTACTTTGTCCATTGCCTCCTGCGATTCAAGATATATATGATGGTAGTGACACCAAAGCTAGGTCATTTAGACAACATCTTCATAAGTATAACTTGGCTAATGCATTTACCAGTCTCGTTTGTCAACCGGATGACAAAATATTTAGCAATAGCGGTCCTATTCCATTCCCCGTTCATGGTGAGTTATGCCATAAAATTGGATTGTTACTACCAGAACCTGAGAAAGATCCGACTTATGCTCAGCTCTATGTTTATGACCCATCCAGTGCCCTTGATGTGCGTTGATAAGTGTAAAAACTCTAGTTTACTCCTACTTAACTAATTAAACTTAAACAGAAGTAAACCTTATAGTAATTTACTCTAATGTATCAAAGTTATCTACTCTCTTGAATCGTGCAATAAATGGAGTAGAGAATTCGTTCCACTCCTAGTTCTTTAAACGTAAGTTTCCGCTAGTTTAATCGATACTAACAAAACGAATGAGAGTAATGATGAATTGAATTAAACTAATATGGCAATTTAACTTAAATAAGATGTATTAACTTATACTATGATAATAGAATATTGAAATGTAAATATGGAGAAGGGATTAGGGAGATTTGAATCCACTTGATGTACTCCTAATATGCTAGTGTAGGTTATTGCTATCCTAATTAACTATTTTTTTTTTTTTTTTGCTAAAGGTAATTGATTAATAAAAGAATAAGAGTTACATGGAACCAAAAGTAACAAAACAGAACTAGAAATAGGAATACAGGGCCTTTACTAGAATATGGTTATCAAGTTAACAAATCAAAAATAGGTAGTATAGTGGTTCTCCAAATTTTTCATGAAAGAGGATAGAGATTCCCACCATTTACTGTCTCCCTGAGTTAGAGCAGCCCCATGTCTGGCACAACCGTCTGCTCCTAAATTAGTCTCTCTCCAGGTTGGAGTGACATTTATCCATGCTGCTTTTCCCTTAAGATATTTCCATATTTCCTTAACTCTCCAATGTGTTGTGTTGTTCTGGAAAGCGTGAACAATTTATGAGGAATCGCATTCCACCCAAATATATCGCCATCTCAGTTCAAGCACTTGCTTAATGGCCTGCACAATTGCCATTGTTTCTACCATGTAATTTGTGGACGTACCCATTCTGCCAGTAGCTGCTCCCAGAAATTCTCCTTTGTAGTTTCGGAATTCTAATCAACTAAGATTAAGTGTTGATCCCTAATTATTCATGGCAATCTCTGCCAACTAATAATTAGCATGTGAGGAAGTCCAACCCATTCTCATGGCGAATCAACTATCTTACTAGAGTGAAACTCTTAAACGCAATAATCCTAACTAACACATCAAGTCTTCATCAAGCTTCATCAAACCCCTCTAATGGAGGTTTAGCTAGAAGTCATTAGACTATCATAAGCATTTAAATAAGAATGAAGCATAATTAAGAGCAAACTTTCTTTTATTAATCAAATGAATAATGAAGAATAATAACTTAACTTAAATTTAATATAATAACTAAGTCTAAATCCTAACTATTTAGCTCTAAATAATTATATCTATCTAAGTCTAAGTATATAGAGAGTTATGCCTTAGTCCTCTTTATATAAGAGAGGCTAGGTTTATAATTTCGTGCATGGGCTTTGGAGCCATGTTTTGGGCCCTTAAATCAAACCCAAAACCTAATTACATAAGTCCAAAAAGGGTTTCTCTATTGAAAATTACTGCAATAGTCTTTTCGTCCACTTCTACTTCTCTGATTTGGTCAAGGTCTGGACCGTTAGAAATCTCTTTCCGAGCCGGTCGTTTTAACATATAATAGGCCCAATTACGATGTCTTAGTCCAAAGATACGGCCTGCGGAAGTTCTATTGACTTTTCTGCTCTATTTCTGCCCGCGTTGACTTTGACTTTTCAGCTTTGACCGGGCTTTAAAAAGGCTTTTTCTCCTTGAATGATGGCCTTTAATCATAGAACCTCTTAGCAACCAACTTTTACTCCTTTATCTCGCAAAAGTGATATGTTTCTTCACATATTTGACTCCAAGACCTGAAATACATAAATGTATGTGAATAGTACTAACTCATATATATTATACACATAATTGGTCTAAATGTAATGATATTAAGGGGTTAAAACTACAGTTTTTGGCTCTTATCAAACCATCCCCAAACAGCATTTTGCTTGTCCTCAAGCAAATATGATAATTTAATATAAGTGACCAAAAATGGAGTTCTAACTAATCTCTTTTCGCCGAGTGCGATTGCATTGACCATATGCAACAAGGCCTTAAACCACTAGGAATTCCCTGGTGGATGAGTTATAGCCTCATGAGAGTTTTCCAGCGAAGGTACTCACAAACTTCATCCATACTACAACGACTAAAAAATAAAATTATTGTTTCCTACTTTATTCTCAGATCTATACATTTCATTAGCAATGAATATAGAATAATCAAGTCGAAACCTAAGCTAATGTGTGCATAATAATCAATCATCTACGAATAAGCATATATATAATGAACTATGCTATGAAATGCAATAACAAATCCGTTTTTGAAACTTTGGAATAACATCCTTAAGTAGGACCTCACATATATGTCAAAACAAAAACCACTCTGATTTTTCCACTCAAGTTTCACTCACTCCAGTGCGCAGTGGGCACACTTTACCTTACAATCTTAATGACACACAAGGAAGCCGAAATCGATCAAACACATCTGTCACTTACTATCATACTAACCTATTCCTAATTGAGTTAGAGGTCTTTATTAGGTGTTGCGGGGATTAGGTGACGGTTTAAGAATGAAGGAAATTGATATTCAAAAAGGACAAGTCTGAGATAATAGAGTCTTCATATTATGTAACTAGAGAAAACCTTATTCTTTACTTTGCTTCTACACTTTGTTTCCATCCTTAGCCATTTTTTTTTTCTTTTTCTTTTGACTTTTGACTCCTTTGATTATGTTTTTGAAGTTCTAACTTTTTATTTTATTTTCTTTTCTTTGGATGAAAATTTCATTTTCTTATTTGAAGCAACTAACAAATTCTTGGTTTCAAAGGTTTTTCTCTTTTCTATTTTTCATTTCATCTCTATTCTCAGACTCATTCAAAGATGAGTAGGCTGATTTTTATTTTTATTTTGTTTTGTAAAAGGGTAAATGATTTGCAGTTTATGAAAGGCTAAAGAAAGGCTCAGAGGGGTGACTAGCGGAAATAATTTCATATAGGTTTGAATTTCTGGCTATATCGATCTAAAGAGGGCCTAAATTCTCGCTTAGGATATGGTATATTGATCAAGCAAGTGGACGTGTGATTTCTCTATTCGGAATTTACTTCTCCCTTGTGTCATTTCTTAAATATTTCACTCATATAAGACTTTAGGCTATATTCTCACAGGATTTGTAAAATAAGTACTTTAGCCTAGATTTCATAAACTTACTACCAATACAAACATATAGATGCTCATGCAATATATTTATGGAAAGATGTAATGATTATTACCTATGATATTAGCTTTTCCTTACGTTAGAGATTAGAATCTCTAATTTGGTACAAAAGCAACTCAAAGTTCCTTACTCACGATTTTCGTTTTCGTAGAGCTAAAGTAAGGATTCGAACCAACCTAAAGTCTAGGACAACTACAAATTGTTTGTTACTCTTAGGGAACTAATGAGTAAGGTTATATTACTAATGCTAGGTTTCTTTCCTACACAACATTAAGAAAAACATTAAAGTTTGAAATCATGCACTTAATACAAAAGACAAATTACTAAAGAAAAAAAGTGGAGAACTAATCCTCCTCATGTGAAACTAACATTTAGTTGTTGATTTGAAAAGTTTATTGATTCTTCCTAGACTCATAGACAAGCCCCTAATGGAAGAAAACTTGATCCCTAGCATGTACAACTCACTTAAGAGCTCATACATGCTAGCAAGTGGAACCAAGCAATGACTTATCTCTAAGCTCATTGCTTTGATTCCTAACTAGACACTATACCAACTATCATTTTGGGATAGGATGTAGAGCTAGTTGTTCTTCCTAATAACCTACCAAACCAACAACAATTGTTTTTCTCTCACATGAGTTGGATTAACTCCCCAAAAGGGAAGTTAGCTCATGATCCTTGGGACAAGGAAATTATAACTAGAAAAACAAAAAGAGAGAGAAGAGGAAGAAGATAAACAATCAAACTCACTTGCTTTTTATTTTCTAGAAGAAAACTAAGGTTTCCTCCATTAAAAACTATTACAAGTTTTCTTACAAAAACTAAAACTAAAAACTAAAAATGACTAAGGAACTAAAATAATACAAGGTAAGGAAAATAAGTCAAGGGAGTAAATGGAGTGTCCCCCCCTTGTTTTGTTTTCTTCTCCATTTGAGAGACATCTCATTTCCTCCCATGTGAAACATCAAACCACATTTACTTCATTTTTATCCACCACATTAAAACAAAGTGACACCTTGCCTTTTTTTTCATTATTAACACCTAATCTAATTAATTACATGCAAGGTGTTAACTTTGCACTAATAATTTGTCATTTTTGTCTTGACATGCTCCATGATTGATGACTCATCCAATCTTGTGGGCCCGCATAGTGGGTCCTATGTGTAGTCCAGTGGCGGTCCGGTCTTTGGGCAATTTTACAACTTCCCGCCTATGCGTAGAGTTCATCCCCCTGATTGTCTGAGCAGCTCATTTGTCGCATTCGGAGTCCTGGTTCAAGAGGTAGGAGCTTCGGAAGTTTGATGCTTCTGTGCGAATTTGGAAGAATTCATATATATGTCGTTCCTCATGCTTTATCGCAGGTTTAAACTATATTTCCATGTTTACTGCGAATACCTGCAAAAGTATGAAAACATATTTATTTCATGATTATTAAACACATAGTTAACCAAATTTATATGTCTCAACGGGGTTTCATAATACACTTTTGGGTGCTTATCACACTGCCCCCAAATAGCACTTTGCTTGTCCTCAAGCAAAGAAGAGACATTAAAACAGATATGTGGCCAAAAATGTGTAGTCCTAACTAATTCTCGTTTCACAGAGTGCGGTTGCATTGACCATATGCAATAAGGCCTTAAACCACTAGGAATTCCCTAGTGGGCGAAGTTATAACCTCGTGAGAGTTTTCGGATAAGATACTCACAAACTTCATTTATACTACAACGACTTCGATTGGCGAAACTCGTTTCCTAAATTAATCTCGGATATCCATACATCTCCTTAGCGGGGAACGAGGATTGATTTCTTTGAAACTCAAGTTAATATGTATTCAATAATTAAAATATCTACATATGATCATGCATGCGATGAACTTTTCATTGAAATGTACTAGCGGGGTTGTTTCAATCCTTTGGAGAGTGTACCTAAATGGGTTCTCACAGGTTTGTGTCAAAACACAATTTCACTCAAAAATTTTCCACTCAGGTTTTGTTAACTCCAGTGTGCAGTGGGCACACGTTTCCTCACATCTCAAGGACAGTCAGAGGAGCCGATGTCGATCAATCACGTCTATTACTTATTATCACACCATACTACTCCTAATTGAGCTAGAGGTCTTTATTAGGTATTGTGGGGCTTAGGTGATAGTGTGCAAGAAAATGGAAATGGATAATTAAAATTTACGAGTATGAGAGAATAGGGTTTTCATATATTTACACTAGAGAAATCTTTGTTTTGTTTTGTTTTGTTTTTTTTTTTTTTTTTTTTTTTTTTTACTAGCTTAAGAACATGATTCTATTTCTCTTTCCTGAAGCAAATAACTGACTTTTATTTGGGACAAGTCTTTCTCTTTATTCTTTCCACATTTCATCCTATTTCTCATACTCATCACTTAGGTAAGTTCTTTTATTTGGTTTAATAGATGGGTAAGGATATATATATATATATATATATATATATATATTTTTTTATTTTTTTTTTTTTTTTTTTTGGAAAAGTGAAAGGTTTGATGAAAGGTTCATTGGAGTGACTAGCGGTAAAATTTGTAGCGGTAAGAATTTTAGCTATGTCGATCCAAAGATGGCCTAAATTCTCTTTAGGGTTTGGTGGGTGATCAAGTAAGTAGATCGTGATTTTCTAATCGGAAAAACTACTCCTCGTGTCATCACACACAAATCACTCATGTCAAGGTTTTGGTTAGATTCTCACGGGGATTTATAGTTTAAGTAACTAACCGTTGGTTCCGAAACTTCTTGCTATGTACAATTAATGATACTCAGTACATGAATGTTCATGAAAAGATGTATAAACTATTGCATACATATTATCTTAAGTTTCTTAAAAAACAAATCCTAATTCGGATACTAATGTGAGATTTCTAGACAATTTTCATCATTGAAAAGGAAACAAGACTTTGTCACTAAGTACAATTATTAACATGAAATAAAAACTATATACATGTTGCAATTTGCCTAATATTTGCTCTGAGGGGTTAAAGCACCCCCAAATGAGAATGATGCTTAGTCCTCGAGTATCAATAATTAAAGAGAGAAAGTACACGAGAACCGTGAGCAAAATTAGGGCTAGATTCTTTGGACAGAAAGGTTGGAGAACATAATATATTATTCAAAAGAACAAGAAAATGTTCAATAACACACTAAACATAGCACCACGAAATAAAAAATAATAGCATCTGAAACATGAAAAATAATAGCACACCAAACATAAGGTTTAGCTAGATATATGTACAATGGCAAACTCAAGTTTACCATCCAAGGATGTGAAGTTAAAGGCCTCTTGAAGGAAATACATTTCCTTAGCATCGCCAAAAGATAATAGTCTGCCAAATTTCTGCCCCATTCTTAGTTTCCAACTTTCCTCAAATGTGTCTTCATATTTTCATCCTTCGGGTAACAACGAACATGCCTCAGGTACCGAGCTGGACGCTTCCATTGCCTAAACCTCAATGAACGAATGATTCTGTTTGCTGGGCACATAGAATCTACCTTGACCCAGTCATGAAAAGTAGCTGCAAACTCTGGAAAATGTGTCTTCATGATTCGGCAAGCGGTGACCGGTAAAAGTATATGCTGATCCTGAAAAGTGCGAGCTCATTTTAGGTTGGAGATAACACAACCTATGATGTTAAATAATGAATGACCTTGAGCTAGGGCACCGAATACAACGCAAGCAGCCTCATTGGCAGTAGAAAAATGTCAATCTCCCATAATGTTCAGGAGTACAAATAACATCACAGTCCCCATGTTCATGGTCATGCTTGCCAAGGAATGGTGACGTCACGCATGCCACATGTCCATTTCCTTCTCGTTTAATCTCAAGACCATCACCGTAAGTTTCACGAAACGCTTGCCACTGAAAGGTACGATAAGAATTATGATAGATGTAATGCCATGATGCAACAGGATCGTGATATGGAAGATCCAAAGTTAGTGCAAGTTGTTGTTCAGAAAAAATATGAGGTGTGTCACCAAATTGGATTGTGAACCCGTCTAAGTAGAAACCATGCGCATGGTTGAATGCTGGTGTGTCTTCCATATTAGCATAAAAGTATGCAGCCAAACTCGGAGAATAAGTTTGGTCAGGTTGAAGAATTAGGGAAGCCCACCCGATGTTTGTAATATAGTCATGGAAGAGATGGTCATAGGTATTGGAATTCATCATAGACTGAAATGATTGTTCAGGAATGAGTTTGGGAGGTACCATGTTTGATGAAGATGCAATTGATGAAGATGTCATAGTGGATGAAGTAAAGAAATAGGTAACGACAAAGGCAAACTGGATGGATAAGAGAATAGACCCTCCTGTAGCACATGTTAAATTATATTAGTCACAACAATGATGACAATCCTATTAAGCATTTCATACAAAAGAAGACACAAAAGTAATACAAAATTCATAATACGACGAAAAATGTAATAACATATATGAGTATTTATTTATGGACTTAGTAATAATAGAAAATTATGGATTGTTATGTTGATCTTGGAGACGCATATCGTACACCAGACTGTTTAGTTCTTCCATTTGTTGGCCGAGTTGCATCTGAATGTCCCCTTGGCTGGCAGAGAGTACAGTTTGATTTTCCATTAGGAGAGCGTGATTTTGCAAGGATCGAGAATGATTTTCCAAGATCTCCTCATGTTCAACATCATGCGTTGCTTGACGATCTTGGAAATCTGAAGAATTGTGATGATGATATTACGACGAAATGTGTAGTTCCCTCAAACCCCGATGAAGAAGTTTAATGCCTTCTATGGGATTAATAATGTTCACATGGCATTTTCATCAAATAAATGGTCAATTTGAGCTTGGGTCGATTCGTTCCTCTATCGAGTATCGAGTCCAAAACCAACGGAGTAATCTGTTTGGAGTACTTTTATTTGTGCTCTTTGAAGGGGTGTCTCTGGAGAAATTCTTGGATAACCCCAACGCATCATAATCTAGCGTTACTAAAGTGGGTAGGGTCTTGACCTTCTTGTTTTCTTGGTGATTACGTTCCGGAGGTGTTGGATTAGACAAAAGTCATCTCTTTGAGTCCCGCAAAATCCAAAGTAGGTGAAGTTGAGGCTTTGTGACTTCGATTGGTGTGATGTACCTACCACATTGTGTCCCAACCGATGGAGCACAACACGTTGATTTTGTTTCAAAGGCGTTGAAGAACAATGTGATGTGTATTTCCGACTTCCGTCATGAGATCACGGTAACTTCGTAGTAAAGTTTTGGCGAGAATCAAATGATGACTTTTGAAAAAGGGACCCCAGGTGTTCAACGGATTTGAAGTATGTCGGAGATCATTTCCTTAGTCAATTCGAGCGTTGTCCATAGGCATTGAAGTAGAATTTTCCATTTTCAGATCCGCTAAATTGGTAGAACATCAAAACCAATTCTCGGGAATAACCATTTCTTGAATGATATAGAAGAGGCGTCCATCCGCGACGTATGATTTGATGTCAAAATAAGGAGAAAACCGCCATCTTGAAAGTTTTCGTGTAGTCTTTCTCTGTCGTTATTTTTCTTGGTTGATCCATTGGTAGTATTATTGAGGGAAGGATAGGGAAAATTGTTTGAATAAGAATGGCTGAAAAAGAGAGATTTATAGTCAATCTATGAGTCCAACCAATCGAGTCCAAGTGTAGTTAATGACCCATGTGATTATGAACGGCATCATAGGGGATCCACGATGAAGTCTTTGTCATGTCGATATCCAAATATAATTAATGAGATGGTTTAATGTTAGAAAATACGGAGGAAAGTTTCACGGGGTAGTTAGACTTACCGTAATTTCAGAAATGATGATCATAACTTCGGTAATAGAATATGGATAGAATAATCGAGTGCATGTGTGACAAGTGTTATCGTGCCTTGTAAGCGTCTTGCGATTTTCTCTGAACACCATGTGTATCCATTAATTATTTTGGTGAGTTTTGGATGGCCTTTCTTTGTTATGGTTTGTTTATTTATTTACTTATTATTATTATTTTTATTTTGTTATTATTTTTTTTTAGAGAGGAAAAGACAACTAATATACACAAATATTTAATACGAAACTTCTCCATTTAATACGTAACCCGTACAAATGTGTGAGAATTTTATTTAACACACCATACTAATATACAAAATGAAAATCAGAAAAAGAGACGGTTACACAGATCTAGATGTTCTGGATCATGTTATGCATGAGTGACAAGAGAATAATGATAAACACTGTTATTATCGAATCTTGTGATAGCCCATTAAGCGTTGCTCCTTTTCCCATCGCTCTATTTGATTCATTATGTTCAAGAAATTGAGAATTTGTGAAAAAGAATTTGTGAAGAGGGAGAGAAGGGAATGAGTGAAAGTGGAAAAGGAGAGTTGTATTTATAACTTGATTTCTGACCGTTAGGCATCGACCGTTGGAATCGATCCGTTTGGTTCTGACCGTTGGGCTTTGAGAGTAGGCCCAATGCATCAAGGGACAACTAATATAGTAGGAATCCATTATTTTGGGTTAGGTCCAATATTTTTGCCCAAGCCCAAATGATTTCCAGAAATTCCCCTTATGTCCCGAATTGTTCGAAATTTCAAACTTGGAATTTCGATTCGCTTTAACTCAAATTGAACCAATGAGATATCAAAGCGATCGGCATTAAAAATTCCATCCACTGGAATATGACATAATCACATTCAAACTCATTTTTTTTTTTATTTATTTATTTACACTTTTATATACAAATGTACAAGACGAAAGGAATGTGTCAACAACACCGGAAATCCAAATAAAACAACACATCACAACAAATTAACTTCGGGCAACTTTCATGTTGGCTCAAGCGAATCAATCCAGCCCGGTGTGGCTTAACCTTTATGTAATGGGGCCTAGGGTTCAGGACGGTACCATCCCTGACCAATGTGCAATAGTCTAGTAATAATATTACCCTTAGTACATATGGTATAGCCTCAAACCGCCCCTTGATACAGTCACATAGAAAACCGATCGGGGTTGACCTGGTGGAATCCATTGCCCGTACGAACTAGGAAATGTCCGATGTTGCATGTCACGACTTTCTTTGGGCACCATGCTTGGTGCTAAAGGAAAAACGAGTATATACATGTTGAGTCGTTTTACGTCAGATCCTCAAGACGAATGTGAGTCTTTTAACGTCAGATCCTCAAGATGAATAGGAGTCTTTTAACGTCAGATCCTCAAGACGAATCCCAACCTGTGGGAATAGCGGGACGACGACGAAGTTTATCCTGCTGAGCTGGTGTCAGACAATAATATACCTTATACCGGCTCATCTCGGATAGAAGATCAAGACACAGACGAGAAAGGAGTTTGGCGGTTCATACACCACCCCATCCTTTTTAAGCCCGGCGCTTTTCGAGCAAAAGTACTACGACCATTACCTATTCGAGATGGGTGAGATTTGGACCAAATGATGAGTTGGAGTTCGCGAGGAAGAGAATAGAAAAGGGAGGAGAAAGAAGGAGTTGAAATTTTTGGTACCCATTGTTTTCCAGGAGGCACGTTTGCTCGATTATCAGAAGACATTTATACTCAATTCTGAAGTAGAGTTTTTGTGGACTATGGTTCCGGCGCTTGCAACCACACACTCTAGGGATTTAAAGAAAAAAATATAGGAGAGGGCCCGGCTACCCAAATGGCGTACTTTCTCTGTTTAAACACATGGAAAGAAGTACACCATCGAATCTATTAATCTATGTAGACTGGGTCATTGAGAAGAGTCTCTTCGACATCTGGAGAGTGCAATTCATGATAATGTTTAAGGCGTTGGCCATTTACTTGAAATTCACTGTCATCATTTACGTTTTTCAAAGAAATAGCCCCATAAGGGGTGACAGTAGAGACGGTGAAAGGACCAGACCATCTAGTCTTTAATTTTCCTGGAAAAATGTGTAATCTTGAGTTGTACATCAAAACTTTTTGACCGACTTTGAATTCTTTTCTCAATATGTGCTTGTCATGCACTCTTTTCATGTTGGCTTTATAGGATTTCGAGAGATCATAGGCATCACTCCGAATTTCCTCAAGCTCATTTAACTACAATTTTCTCTTCGCGCCTGCCGCGTTAGTATTATAATTGAGGCTTTTGATGGCCCATAGAGCACGGTGCTCAAGTTCAACTGGCAGATCACAAGGTTTTCCAAAAACGAGGCTATAAGGAGACATCCCTATAGGTGTCTTAAAAGCTGTTCTGTATGCCCACAAGGCATCAGATAATCGTAGAGACCAGTCTTTTCTAGATGGATTGACAGTTTTTTCCAAAATGGATTTGATCTCTCTATTAGAGACTTCTACTTGACCACTGCTTTGAGGATGATACGGAGTTGCCACTTTGTGCGTGACTCCGTATTTCTTTACTAATGATTCAAAATTTTATTGCAAAAATGTTTTCCCCATCACTAATTATAGCTTTTGGAACACCAAATCGAGAAAAATATTTTCTTTTCTGAACAAAACGACCGTTTTATGATCGTTAGCCGCGACATGCCAATGCCTCAATCCATTTTGACACGTAGTCAACTGCTACTAGTATGTATAGGAAGCCATGTGAATTTTGAAATGGACCCATGAAGTCGATGCCTCATACATCAAAGATTTCCACAATTAAAATGGGATTTAAGGGCATCATATTACGTTGAGTAATCGTCCCTAGCTGGCGCGGCGATTGCATGCTTTGCAATGTTCATGTGCATCTTTAAACAGTGTTGGCCAATATAATCCACATTGTAGGACCTTGGCCGCAGTTTTCTTACCACTAAAATGACCACCACAAGATTTTTCATGACAGAAGGATAACACATCATTATGTTCCCAACCCGGATGATCTGTGGCGGATTAGTTGGTGAACAATACTTGAAGAGGTAGGGATCATCCCGAAATAAAATTTCACAATGGATAAGAACTTTTTCGGTCATTCTGAGACCAAGATGAAGGGACTTCTTCCGGTAACTAAGTAATTTACTATGTCGGTACCAAGGAGGCGAAAAAATAGAGTACAAGTGTTCATCACGGAAAAGAATCACGATAGGTTACGTATCGATTATCAACATCAATCGACAAGTCGTGATAAATGGTCCGCAACCACATTTTAGCAACCTTTTTTATCTATAATTTCTAGAGTAAACTCTTGCAAAAGGAGAATCCATCGGATCAACCTTTGTTTTGCATCTTTTTTCGCTAATAGATAACGAAGTGCCGCATGGTCAGTGTAGACAATAGTTGGAGAACTCACTAGGTAAGGACGAAACTTATCCAAAGCATATACAACGGCGCGAAACTCTTTTCGGTGGTGGTATAGTTTCGTTGAGCTTCATTAAGGGTTTTACTCGCATAGTAAATGACAACTGGCTTATCTTCTCGGCGTTGCCCTAGTACAGCTCCAATAGCATAGTCGTTCGCGTCACACATTAATTCAAAAGGTTTAGACCAATCAGGTAGTTGAATTATGGGAACGGTAGTTAATGCGGTTTTTAATATCTCAAAGGCTTGTTTGCAACTGAAACTGAAATCAAAAGCGGCATCTTTAAGCAGGAGATTGGTTAAAGGTCTAGCAACCTTTGAGAAATCTTGAATAAATCTCCTATAGAAACCTGCGTGTCCTAAGAATGCGCAAATGTCTCGAACTGTTTTTGGTATAGGAAGTGAAGCAATTTTTTCTATCTTAGCTTTATCGACTTCGATTCCGTCCTTTGAAACGATGTGTCCTAAAACTATTCCTTTAGTAACCATGAAATGACATTTTTCCCAATTAAGAACAAGGTTTTTCTCTTCACAACGTGTAAAGACCTTTTCAAGATTTAATAGACACCTATCGAAAGAATCTCCATATATTGAGAAGTCGTCCATGAATACTTCCATAAACCGTTCAACCATATCACTGAAAATATGAAGCATGCAGCGTTGGAAAGTACCAGGTGCATTGCAAAGGCCGAAAGGCATTAGCCTATATGCAAATGTACCAAATGGACGGTGAAGCGTTGTCTTTTCTTGATCAGTGGGGTCTATGACTATCCTGAAATAACCTGAATAACCATCAAGAAAAAAGTAATAGGCATGACCGCTAAACGCGTTGAGCATATGATCGATGAATGGAAGTGGAAAGTGATCCTACGGTGGCGGCATTAAGTTTGCGATAGTCAATGCATATTCACCATTTCTTTGGGATATGGCCGAAATGCATTCATCTTTATCATTTTGCACAAACCAGAATGCCAGATTTCTTTGGAACCACGTGTATGCAGGACTCACCCAAACACTATCGAGATAGGGTAAATAATACCCGCATCTAGTAATTTTAACACTTCCTCTCGGGACCACATCTTTCATGATAGGGTTTAGGTGCGCGCTGCGGTTCACGCGGACGTCTTAGCATTTTCTTCCGTGTATCGCGATGGGTGCACACATTAGGTTCAATGCCTTTAATGTCATCGAGGGACCATCCAATAGCGAACGATGTTGTTGAATGACATTAATTAAACGATCTTCCTGATCGTCAGTCAATTGTGAAGAAATAATAATTGGGTGACGACCATCGGCATCAAAGGCATGCGTATTTTAATTCGAAGGAAGAGGTTTTAAATCGGGGGGGGTGAGGGGTATTAAAGATTCTTGAGGAAGGTCATCATCCATGCGAAAACAGATTGATGATCATCCAAGTTACTTGACATCAACATTGTAGGGTCAAATAATGGTAATGCCGACTCTAATAACTCATTTACTTCTTGTGTATAATCATCGTCCTCAAACTCAAATTCGCTAAAGGAAAGAAATTGGTACACTTCATCTTCAGGAAAAGAGTTTGTGAAATACTCTTGCGGAATGCTATCAACCCTGTTGACCTCACCATCAATGTCAGGCTCTGGAAGTTGTTTCATCAACTTGAACACATTCACCTCGACCGAAAGATTTCCGAAGGACATGGTCATAGAACCATCTCTACAGTTAATAAGAGCATTAGCAGTGGCGAGGAACGGACGTCCTAAGATGATAGGAATGGAATCACATGCAACTTCTGTATCCAAAATAACAAATAAAGTCTACAGGATAGAAGAAATCTTGGACTTTTACAAGGACGTTTTCCACAATTCCTTTTGGATACTTTATGGAACGATCGACTAACTGTAGAGTCATGGTGGTAGGTTTGAGCTCATAAAGACCTAGTTGTTTAAATAAATAATATGGAAGTAAGTTCACACTAGCTCCTAGGTCTAGTAGTGCAGTAGCCGTGTATTTGTCACCTAAGGTGCATGGAACCGTTGGTCTACCAGGGTTCTTGTATTTTACTATACCATTGTGTTCTGTGATGGAGGGAAACTGTTCAATGAGGAACGCTTGTTGAGGAACATTAGTTCTCCTTTTTGTGGTGCACATATCTTTCAGAAATTTTGCATGTTTTGGTAATAGTTTTAAGGCATCGAGAAAAGGCAAGTTGATTGTTAAATTTTGAAAAGTCTCTCGAATTTCAGCAAAATTCTCATCAGGTTTATTCTTTGCCAAGCGTCTGCAGAAACTGGTGCCTTAGGGTGAATTTTGGCAAAGGGGTCTACTTGCTTGTTTCCTACATTGGAGGTGTTGACTTTGTTGGATCCGGGAATCTTCCGTAGGTTCATTATTAGAAATAGATTCCTTGGAACCCTCTTTTTCCTTTGGTTGATCATCCGCATCGTGTCGATCGATTGTCTTTTTCGGATCGTAGAGTAGTGATTGCATGCACCTCACCTTGGTTGGTGGTGCTTGTACCGAGGGCATTAGTGAGTTCAAAGGTGTGTTTTTTGGTTTAGGGTTTGGAACCGCTTGTGCGGGAAACACTTCCTTCGACTTTTTCTTGCGCCAATTGCTGAAGTGATTGTTGGATAGACGTTAAAATTTGAGACTGTTGGTTCATGTAAGCCAAGAAAGTCTCATTTGTCCTATCTGTAATAGTTGGCGCAGGTTGTGCAGCAGGTAGTAGTTCATGACTATTGCTGAGAAGTTGTTGATTATAGTTGGGATCTGGATTAGCTGGAACAAGCCTGCGGTTGGTTTGATAGTTAGCATTGGAATTATTTTGAAATTGACCTTGTTGGTATTCTTGATTATTTCCTTGGCGGTATGGAATTAAATTGTTGGTAGGTCGAACAGGTGGATTAGCGAAACCTGGAGGAGCCCCCATTTGTTGGTTATTTTGGCACCAAGCGAAATTCAGATGTTGTCTCCACGGTGCATTAGGAATGTTGAATGCACATGCTTCCTCCGATGGTTGAGAAGGGGCGGCGTATAACAAGGGACAATAGGCATCAGGATGGTCAAGACTGAGACAAAGAACACAAGGGGATGTGTCAACGTTCATGACTTGTTTTGGTATTTGATCGTTTACTTGAACTGTAAGGGCATCTACTTTTTTAGTTAGGGATTCTATCAAATTTTTTAATTCGGGATCGGGTTTTACCTCAAAAATTGATGTAGCCTTTGTAACAGTGTCCTTTGTTGACCTAGACGACTCGGTGTTACCCCAGTGTGTACCTTTTTTAGCTTGTTTTTCAAGAAAAGTATAAGCTTCGGTAGCTCCTTTGTCCATGAAGCAACCGCCGTTCATTATATCAAAAGTTTCTTTTTGATGATCAGAAAGACCATTAAAGAATGAACGAACAAGGACATCTTTGTCCAGTTGGTGATGAGGACATTCTAACAGAAGATCAGTAAAACGACTCCATGCTTCTGTAAAGGATTCATGAGGATTTTGACGAAAGAATTGAATTTTCTGAAGCATTTCAGTTGTTTTTTTCTGAGTATAAAACCGCTGAAGCATGAAAGCTTGAACTAGTTTATTCCATGTATCTATGGATCGCGCTATTATTGTCCCCTTAGCCGATTGACGCTTTTTCCGCTAAAAGTGAATGGAAACAAATCGAAGCAAGAGTTGTTCCTTAGAGGCTGGCTGGATGGTGAAATGTTGTTGCCACTTGTTGAAGCCTACGAAGATGATTGTAAGGTTTTTTAGTGCTCCAAACCATGATATATAGGTAACAAACCGAAAACGTTTGGTGGGATCTGAAAATCACCGACAATGTCCTCAAGTTTGATCTGCGGGAAGAAGGTCCTTCCCGTAATGCAATATAGAAGTCGAGAGGGGCTTCTCTGGCTGGTGGAGGATCGTCGGCCATAATGACAGAAGTTGATGGCGATGAAGGATTGTAATGAAGGTAATTAGCAGAAGAAGAACAATTTGTAGGTGAGAACTTACGCAATTGCTTATCGTATTTTTTTCGACGATAGGTATGTTCAATTTCTTTAGTGGAACCAGACCTTAATCTCATGCAATCATAAAATTAGATCTAACTTACAGAAGGAATTTAGTAGGACTCGAATTTTATTATTATCTTAAGCATTAGAGTTGAACAACATATGTCTAAGCTGCTGCTAACGTAACAGTGAAGCTAGGAATACGTGTGCATAAACCAACAGCCAGGTCACAAGAGAGATATGAGGGAGGCTTTCCGTGCAAGCACGGTTCTAATTAAGTAACCTCAATCTTTCAAGTTTCCTAGACACCATTGGAATATGATTAAGATTTATGGAATTAAAATTTATGCAAAGGCGGTATTAATTTTAATTTAATTTGTTTTTAATTAATTAATTAGTTAATTAATTATTTTTATTATTTTTATTATTTTTTATTATTTTTTTATTATTTTTTTTAAGATTTATGCAAGGGTGAAAATACAAACATGCAAATACGATCTACTCATACAATACTAGGTGCAGTAGCATGTGAAGGTACTCTATTCATACGTATAGCTATACGAATAGGCAAGCTTGTGTCATCGATAAATACTTCCATACGTACAGGCAAATATACATCAGTAATACGTATATGTATAATAATTTGTAACTCGATATTACGTAAACGTATATCAACAGTAACAGGCAAATTTGAATCACTCATACGTATCTAAATACATTAACATGCCAATATAGTATACATACGCAGATAAATACGACAAAACTTAACATGCATAATAATTCGATTTCGACAATACTCAATGAGATTGGGAATGTCATATAGAGAGCAGCTTTACCCCGTAGGGTTTAGAAACAACTTACCCAACTCATATTTTAACCCTCGTTGGAATGTTCTCCTCTTTATTGACAAAATCGACTTATTAAACAACACCATTTTCTAAAATGATGATTTTGGAGGGGAAAACAGTTGATTTTGACCTCGAAAATAATCTCCACCGAGCAGCGTGCGCGCCGTCGAGATCTTTCCGAATTGAGCTCACACGCGTGATTCAGAGAACCGTAGCCAAAGTTATGGCCAAAATACCAAAACACATCCTAATTACTATGTATAACTCCTAAGTTATAGATGCTAACATGCAAATAATCACTCATTCGGTAATATATATGCTAAACATGTGACTTAGATATATATATATATATATAATAACTATGCAAAACAGTTCCATTTGTATGTATATATACATTAATATGTAATTCATGACCAGTTAACCGCATATATATATTCATAGTCGTATTCACATGATTCATGCATAAATCTAGGCTAATACGTAAATAATAATCCATAAATTTTTCCTAATACTACATACATGGCATTCATGCAGAAAAAACGAAAAATAAAAATAACACTGAAAATATGGAACCTGTAGCTTCCCGCTAGTCCGCCAAAGAAATGAAACAGACGTTTCAATCCGTTGACGCGATTAATCCCAAAAGAGATTCAAATTATCAGGTACAGGGCCAGATAGTTAGGCCTGGAAATGGATCAAGGTAGATCAGGAGATGCTGGTGGTTGAACAGGGGCAGCAAACAAGCAATTTTGGTACCTGGAAGTGGAACGTAAAATCCGTGAGAGAATAGGTCAAATGCGAGACAAAATCCAAAAAAAAATAACAAAAACGTAAGAACGAAAGAAAAGGAAAGAAAGGAAGAGAATGGGGGTTCCCCCTTGATGCAACTTCCGATCTGTAGCACAAGTCCTATGGCTTTAGAACAGCAGCGGCGCCATTTTGATATTAGCTTTTCCTTATGTTAGAGATTAGAATCTCTAATTTGGTACAAAAGCAACTCAAAGTTCCTTACTCACGATTTTCATTTTCGTAGAGCTAAAGTAAGGATTCGAACCAACCTAAAGTCTAGGACAACTACAAATTGTTTGTTACTCTTAGGGAACTAATGAGTAAGGTTATATTACTAATGCTAGGTTTCTTTCCTACACAACATTAAGAAAAACATTAAAGTTTGAAATCATGCACTTAATACAAAAGACAAATTACTAAAGAAAAAAAAGTGGAGAGCTAATCCTCCTCATGTGAAACTAACATTTAGTTGTTGATTTGAAAAGTTTATTGATTCTTCCTAGACTCATAGACAAGCCCCTAATGGAAGAAAACTTGATCCCTAGCATGTACAACTCACTTAAGAGCTCATACATGCTAGCAAGTGGAACCAAGCAATGACTTATCTCTAAGCTCATTGCTTTGATTCCTAACTAGACACTACACCAACTATCATTTTGGGATAGGATGTAGAGCTAGTTGTTCTTCCTAATAACCTACCAAACCAACAACAATTGTTTTTCCCTCACATGAGTTGGATTAACTCCCCAAAAGGGAAGTTAGCTCATGATCCTTGGGACAAGGAAATTATAACTAGAAAAACAAAAAGAGAGAGAAGAGGAAGAAGATAAACAATCAAACTCACTTGCTTTTTATTTTCTAGAAGAAAACTAAGGTGTCCTCCATTAAAAACTATTACAAGCTTTCTTACAAAAACTAAAACTAAAAACTAAAAATGGCTAAGGAACTAAAATAATACAAGGTAAGGAAAATAAGTCAAGGGAGTAAATGGAGTGTCCCCCCCTTGTTTTGTTTTCTTCTCCATTTGAGAGACATCTCATTTCCTCCCATGTGAAACATCAAACCACATTTACTTCATTTTTATCCACCACATTAAAACAAAGTGACACCTTGCCTTTTTTTTCACTATTAACACCTAATCTAATTAATTACATGCAAGGTGTCAACTTTGCACTAATAATTTGTCATTTTTGTCTTGACATGCTCCATGATTGATGACTCATCCAATCTTGTGGGCCCGCATAGTGGGTCCTATGTGTAGTCCAGTGGCGGTCCGGTCTTTGGGCAATTTTACAACTTCCCGCCTATGCGTAGAGTTCATCGCCCTAATTGTTTGAGCATCTCATTTGTCGCATTCGGAGTCCTAGTTCAAGAGGTAGGAGCTTCGGAAGTTTGATGCTTCTGTGTGGATTTGGAAGAATTCATATATATGTCGTTCCTCGTGCTTTATCGCAGGTTTAAACCATATTTCCATATTTACTACGAATACCTGCAAAAGTATGAAAACATATTTATTTCATGATTATTAAACACATAGTTAACCAAATTTATATGTCTCAACGGGGTTTTATAATACACTTTTGGGTGCTTATCAACCTACATATTAACCTAAGTTTCTAAAAACTATTCTAATATAAGAGCTAACGTGAAACTTCTAGACTATTATCATCATAGAGAAAGAAACAATACCAATATTCCTAAGTGTATAACATAAACTTTTTATTTATATTTTTAATTTTTTTTTAATTTTTTTTACTATAAAACAAGTGCATATTATACATGTATTATCCAAATAGGTGCCTTACTTTACGCGTGTTTCTATGCCACCCCCAAACAAGAACACGCTTTGTCCTCAAAGTATAAAAATAAGAAGGGTAGAAAATACCATGGAAATGCGTGAAAATTGAAGAACACCTGCAAACAAATTTAGAACATACTAATATATATAAATAAAAACAGACGCAACTCTATATGAGTTCCACCCGTTATGGGGTTAACAAAATTAAATTGCTTGGGACATAAGCAGACACGAACAAAAATAAAAACTTACCTCATATCTCGCATTTACTCGTCCTCCTCAATAAAGAACTGAGGTTCCTTGACATCCTGCCATGCCATGATAATTTGCCAGGCCTCACACCATTTATCATCTACAATCGCTAACCGGTCAAGCGCCACTTGGTCGGATGGGGTGTAAGGGGAAACCCAATTAGGTTGTAGCCTCCACCCCGACCAAGTCATTGCACGGAATGAGCGTATAATGCAGTTGGTGGGTCGCACAATGTCAACCCGGCCCCAACCCAATCTGTGAAACGGGCACAAAAATTCGGAAAGAAACATAGCATTATTCGACAAACTAAGACAGGCATAAGAAGATACTTATACCTCATACTGTGAGCTCGGGCTAAACTAGAAACTAAGGTCCGGGGAAAGTCATAGAGTATACGTCCCGTGGCTAAAGCAAGGAAGACGTTGCAAGTGGCGTCATTCACAGAAGAAAAACACCATTCCCCTAAGATGTTTAACATGATAAAAAAATATCATTGTGCCCACGTTCAGGGACAAGCTACCAAGGGCTACGTTATATTGCCCTTGGTCCTATATACGGAAAATTCCTTCCCCATAAGCCTCATGCAAAACCTCATAGGTGTACATCATTAACTCTTATTTCTTACTCGTATAATTAGTCTAAAAGTATTATTATTAAAGGGTTAAAACTATAGTTTTGGGCTCTTATCAAACCATCCCCAAACAGCATTTTGCTTGTCCTCAAGCAAATATGAGAAATTAGCATAAGTGACAAAAAATGGAGTTCTAACTAATCTCGTTTCTCCAAGTGTGATTGCATTGACCATATGCAACAAGACCTTAAACCACTAGGAATTCCCTAGTGGACGAGTTATAGCCTCGTGAGAGTTTTCCAGTGAAGGTACTCACAAACTTCATCTATACTACAACGACTAAGAAATAAAACTATTGTTTCCTTATTTATGCTCCCAATTATCTATATATCTCACTAGCAATGAATAAATAATAATCAAGTCGAAACCTAAGCTAATATATGCATAATAATCAATCATCTACGAATAAACATATATACAATGAGTAATACTATGGAATGCACTAGCAGATCCGTTTTTGAAAACTCGGAATAGCGTCCTTCAGTAGGTCCTCACATAAATGTCAAGACAAAAACCACTCTGATTTTTCCGCTCAAGTTTCGTCACTCCAGTGTGTAGTGGGCACACTTTACCTTACAATCTCAATGACACACAAGGAAGCCGGAGTCGATCAAACACATCTGCCACTTACTATCACACTAATCTATTTCTAATTGAGCTAGAGGTCTTTATTAGGTGTTGCGGGGATTAGGAGATGGTTTAAGAAAGAAGGAAATGGATATTCAAAATCGACAAGTTTGAGATAATAGAGTCTTCATATTATGTAACTAGAGAAAACCTTGTTCTTTACTTTTGTTTCTACACTCTGTTTCCATCCTTAGCCATATATATATATATATATATATATATATATATATATATATATATATATATATATATATATATATATATATATATTTTTTTTTTTTTTTTTTTTTTTTGACCTTTGATTCTATTTTTGGAGTTCTAACTCTTTATTTTCTTTTATTTATTTTTTATTTGGATGGAAACTTTCTTTTATTATTTGAAGCGACTAACAAATTCTTGATTTTAAAGGTCTTTCTCTTTTCTATTATTCATCTCTATTATTAGACTCATTCAAAGAATAGGTAGTTTGATTTTTTTTTTTTTTTTTTTTTTTTTGATTTTTATTTTGTTTGTTTTGTAACAAGGTAAAGGATTTGCGGTTTATGAAAGGCTAAAGAAAGGCTCAGAGGGGCGACTACCGGAAAATAATTCATAGGTTTGAATTTTTGGCTATATCGATCCAAAGAGGGCCTAAATTCTCGCTTAGGATATGGTATAGTGATCAAGCAAGTGGACGTGTAATTTCTCAATCCGGATTTTACTTCTCCCTTGTGTCATTTCTCAAATGTTTCACTCATACAAGGCTTTAGGCTATATTCTCACAGGATTTGTAGATTAAGTATTCTAGCTTAGATTTCAGAAACTTACTACCAACAATCATAGATACTCATGTAACATATTTATGATAGATGCAAGGATTATTACCTATATATTAACCTAAGTTTCTAAAAACTATTCTAATATAAAAGCTACGTGAGATTTCTAGATTATCAAGGGCCTAGAGAAGGAAATCAATACCAATATTCCTAAGTGTATAACATAACTTTTTTTATTTATATTTTTTTTAAATTTTTTGATTTTTTTTTTAACTAGAAAACAAGTGCATATTGTACATATCTATATCCTAACAGATGCCTTAATTACACGTGTTTCTATGCCCCAAACAAGAAGCATGCTTTGTCCTCAAAGTATTTAAATAAATAGGGTAGAGAAATACCATGGAAATGCATGAAATTCTGGAACATCTGCAAAACAAGGTTAAACATACTAATATATAAAATAAAAACTGACGCAACTCTATAAGAGTTCCACCCATTATAGGTTTAATGAGAAATAAATTGCTTGGGACATAAACAGACACTAACTGAAATAAAAACTAACCTTAACTCCCGTTTAATCCTCATCCTCATTTTCTTCAATAAGGAAATGAGGTTCCTTTGCATCCTGCCATGCCATGGTAATTTGCCAGGCTTCACGCCACTTATCGTCTACTATAGCTAACCTGTCAAGCACCACTTGGTTGGATGGGGTGTAAGGTGCAACCTGATGAGGTTGTATCCTCCACCCTTGCCAAGTCATTGCACGGAACGATTGAATAATACAATTGGTGGGTCTCACAATGTTGACCCCAACCCAATCCGTGAAACGGGCACAAAAGACAGGGAAGAAACATAGCATAATACAGCAAATTAAAACAGGTATAAGAAGGTACTTATGCCTCTTGCTATGGGCTCGGGCTAAACTAGACATTAGGGTCTGGGGAATATCGTAGAATGTACGTCCCCTAGCTAAAGCAAGGAAAATATCACAAGTTTCGTCATTCACAGAAGAATAACGTCACTCCCTTCTAATGTTTAGCATGATCCAAAACATAACAGTGCCCACGTTCATAGACAGGCTACCAAGGGCGACGTTATAATTCCCTTGGTTCTCTATCCTAAAGATTCCTGCCCCGTAATGCTCATGCAAATCCTCATAGTTATACATGTACATATTAATTATCTACCAAATAGGCCCATGAGTCTTGTATTTCAGCGGGCATAGCAAGTCCAAGAACAAAGGCTAGCAAGAACCTGGAAATTTCCATTAGTTCATCCTCAATGGTGATGGAGAACACCTGTTCTCCATCTGGTCTATCAAAGAACTTACAATTATCATAAAAATAAGATGTAAGTGCAAGAGAATAAAGTTCATCAGGACTTACCAAGAGCGGCTCCCAGCCTGCTAGAATGATCACTTCGCGAAACCACGCACCATAGGTGTCACTTTGGAACAAGTCTTCAAAAGACTGTTCCGGTATGATACGAGGGGATGTCATCACCAAACTACTCGCTAGAACAGCTGCATACGATCCTGGAACAACCCACAAAAAATTGGAATTTTTCGTGTCTACGAGACTTTTATCCGTAATTGATAGTTATCATATATTTTTGCTTTATCTATTATCATTATTATTATTATTATTATACTAGGAAAATAAAAAGACGGGGTGTTATAATATACACACCTTAAAAGGATCTCGTCCCAAGATTCAAGGTAGAGTATCTGAGAAGAGCTCAGGATGCATCTGCCTTATCTTATCTTCAAGTTCCCAAGTCACATCATTTTTTCTTTCACTCCACTGCACTTTTACCAAGTTTACAATCCTCCTCCTAAGGTGTTTCACATCCCTATCTACTATTGTGATAGGCCTCACTGTAAAAGTTACATCATCGTTCAACTCTAGCTCTACTGGCTGAACAACCTCAGTAGGATCTTTCACACATTTCCGTAGCATAGACACGTGGAAGACATCATATCATGAATCATCGCTAAGTTAGGCGGCAAAGCAAGACGATACGCCAAACTACCAACGGAGGCTACTATCTCATATGGTCCAATATATCGTGGACTCAACTTTCCTTTCATGTCAAACCTCATAACTCATCTCATAGGGGAAACCTTCAAAAACACAAAATCGCCTACAGAAAACTCAACCCGTTTCCTCTTCAAATCTGCATAACTTTTCTGCCTACTCTGTGTTGTCTTAATCCTTTCTCTAATGAATTTAATCTGTTCAGATGTCTCTCTCACTATCTCAGGCCCAAGCAATACTCGGTCTCCCACGTCTGCCCAACAAGCAGGTGATCGACATGGACGCTCATACAAAGCCTCAAAGGGTGCCATACCGATGTTCGACTGGAAACTGTTATTATATGCAAACTCCACCAAAGGTAAATGCTCCTCCCATCCTCCACCAAAATCCATTACACAAGAGCGTAACATATCTTTTAATATCTGATTCACCCTCTCCGTCTGTCCATCTGTCTGAGGATGATAAGCAATACTCATCGTCAAACTAGTACCCATAGCACGCTAAAAACTCTTCCAGAACTCGGAAGTGAACAAAGGATCTCAATCTGAAACAATACTCACTGGAATCCCATGTAACCTGACCACTTCTCGAATGTACAAGGAAACCAACTTATCTCAGATTTCTCACGCGTCAATAGGAATGAAATGAGCAGACTTCGTTAAACGATCAACAATAACCCAAATAGATTCATTACCTCTCCGAGACGTAGGCAAGCCATCAATGAAATCCATAGAAATGTGCTCCCATTTCCACATCGGTATCTCTAATGGCTGCAATAATCCAGAAGGCCTCTGATGTTCTGCCTTAACCTGCTGACAAGTTAAACACTGAGAAATATATTCTCCAACATCTCTTTTCATTCCTTCCCACCACTACACCATAACAGGCTATTTGCAACGACAAAAAACCGTTGCTAATAATTTTCGCAACGCTTTTTAAGTGTTGCAAATATGGCGTGGGTAAAGTGTTAGAAATATTTGCAACGGTTAATAAGCGTTGCAAACAGAAATTTCCAACGGTTATTAACCGTTGCAAACAAAAATTTCCAACGCTTTTTTATTTCACAAACGCTTTTTAAGCGTTAGTAATTTGTTAAAAATATTACCAACGGTTCTTAACCGTTGCAAAGTTGTTAGTGAATTTAGAAAAAATAATTTAAAAAATGTTTGTAACGGTTATAAACCGTTGCTGATGGGTTGCTGATAAAAAAAAAACAATCTCATATATTTTGTAGCGAGACCAGCTAAACCTACAATAAACATATATTACTATGTGCCCGGATTCATAGCCACGCTCACACACATATACAATATGGTGTATCACACTCTAACAAATAGAAAGTCATATCAACCTAAAGAAATTACTAAACTGATCAAGAATTTTCAGTAACCTTCAAGGAACAAAAGCTGATCCCACAGAGACCATTACTCTAGATAGATTCCCATATTATGTGAAGATATAATACAATTTCTTCATATACAAAAAGTGGTGTTAAATTACCAAAATCAGCGGGAGATTTCAGTCGCCAGCAAGACATGCTTGAGATTGAGACCTTGAGTTCTCGTAATTCTTAGATCCGGTGCTTTCCTCGACGAGGAACTATCGAGCTTTTGACAGAGAAACACCAATCTGTTCTTTGTGTAGTTTATTCCTATCGGGATGCTCTTTGTCCAATTCAAACCTATTACAAGACAAGGAACAAACCGAGTAATGTTGGCATGAACTGAAAAGCTGATAATTTGCATATAAGCCGATATGTGAAGCAAATATAAAGGTTCCAGCTCTTACAACTGCCTACATTAAAATGGAAAGCATGTTTGTCAAATTAAGGGACGTTCCATGGTCATTAACAATAAGAAGTGCTTGCGGGACCATCTACAGAATAAAAAAGTGATGGTCGAATTACACTACTTATTTATCAACAAAAAGAGAAGGGAAAGGAAAACTACTTTCACCATTGTACCGAAAGCTGAAATCTCTTTTTTAGTCCATATGTTTTTCTTTGTATCTTACAAAATATATTGAGTTTTACATTGAAGAGGTCAGGAAATTCAAAAGAGTTGATTTTTGTATGACTTTCCTACTATGGAGATAATGTTCATCAAGTACATGTTGGCAATCCATTAGTTACTATAACCTCGTAAATACAAATCACGAAGTTTTTTTGGAGTATGGCTTCATTTTTATTTTACTTTTATTTTTTCATTCTAGTTTTCGCTTTCCACACTTGTATAGCATTACTAATATGTTTGAAGTGCGTGGATTGGTGAGATTTTAATGTCTAACAACTTATACATATATAGTAAAGTTTCCAATGTTCAATGCAATATAGCAAAACAAGTAATTAATTAAACAAATTCAAGTACAACTTGCTTACCAATGTCGCGACACTCTTAAGCAAGGCCCAAAGAATTGCAAAGATGCAATCCGTGGGTCTGCTTTGTGCTTTGTCAAAATTCTGTTCATCACATCAAGTCACAAATACAATAGTTCATATACATCCACTAAAATATTAAGCATGCTCAGCATACACGAATTTGAATTTCACCATAGCTACTCACCTCATTAGTGGAGTTAACCACAGCATCAACTTGAAGGTTCCAAGGATTTCCTCGCCACAAATATATCTTCGAATTAACATCATGGTCAAATATAAGCATCCCGCCTCGAGTAGTGGTTGTAGCCACACTCCTATACATATTCCTAATCCAAAAATTCTATATCTTTGATACCCAACTCTTTTTACACAGCCACAAATCTCAATTCTACTCCAAACTCCAAAAACTAACTAAAACAATCCACACCAAAACTTTATTACACTCACTTTTCAAATCAAAACCCCATATTACATAAATTTAAATCCAAAGACCTGAATCCAAAGACCTGAAGAGTATGACAGTCCTATCGCCAACCCAAACCTGTAAAGTATAATTCAATCGGAGAAACTCCAACATTAAAGCAATACATTGAATATAGTATGGCGGAATATTTGTTCAGAACCTCAAAATCACACCTTAAATTAATTCCATTTTGTCCTTCGCTTCAACACCAAGCGAACTGTTCATATTTGAAAGAAGTAAGAAAAAGTAGCTAAACTAATCAAAACCCTATACAACTATACATCTTAGTTGACAAATATGACAAGATATGGCCTCCTTATTCAAACAATAAGGGTCACGCATAACTTCTCATAAGTCATATCAGCACTCCATACACATGTGACACCATTGCCTTAGCGAATACCTAATGAGAGAATATTACATTAATGATGTATACACCTAGGCCTTTTCTTTTCAGAAACAGTGTTAAATTCCTAAGAAAGAGTTTGGAAAAATCATTTGGGAGAAAATGGCAAAATTTTGCCTTAGCCTACAGTTCAAACAAGACACTATAAAGCTCATTTACAAACATAATTTCGCATATGGTAATACAATGATCACATGGCAATCTACTAAACAAACGATGGTGGAGAATCTCAAACACTCTACTACATAAAACAGGCCATTAATGCCTATGTCTCGGATCTATTATTCGTCATACCAAACAACGTGAAGCATTCATTCAATAAGCTCCTAGTGACGTTTACAATTAATGACTTCTTCTTACTCCTAAAAGTGAATCAATTGTTAAAACTTATAAACATGAATTAGCATGTGCATATGCCTGTGACAAACATTACTGACTGTTAATTTCATTGTTTATATAGACAAGCCAAACAAGTATCCAAAACAAGTAGACAAGTTGTACTTTCTACTAAACATGGGAAGTTATCAAAACAGGAATTTGATAATAAGGTAGCAAGAAACTTACTTGCTCATCTGCTATTTTGCGTAGCGGTGATCTTCCCCCGATATTGAGCTAACAATCTAATTAGAAACAAAAAAATTAACAAATATTGAGCTAACAATCTAATTAGATTACTCGAAAATCAATATATGCAAATAAGAAAGTTAAAAAGTAAAGATTTGGAAAAACTTACCCCAAAACTCAAACGACAATATTCCATACTCCTCGAAGGTTTAGGGGAGAGTCTAATGCTCGAAGCACACCTGAGTACGAGAGAATTAAAAGGAGTTGGACACTTGGAAAACTGACGACGGGACTGGTTTGATGGACTAGGATTGAAAATTACACAAGGTGTATAGCTAAGCAGGCCTTGGGTATCAAGTTTCAGTGAAAACAACCTGATATTCTTGGAGGTTTCATATTCAAGGAGGTTCAAAAATATTAGATGAAAAATATATCACAGGTTAATTTCTGATTTATTCCTTTCTCTCACTATTTTTGGTTGTAGATGCATAAAAGGTGCGTGTAACAGTTTATATGCATTCATTACCATTTCATACATTGATCACACTAGTTATTCTGTTCTATATCAAGGATAAAAAAATAGTTACCATAATGAGTTGATTAGAAGGGACAGGTTTTAGACTGTTCACATTTAAACATTGAGTGATTGAGATAATATTAAACAGTATGAGAATCCAAGGACTACCTGCTAGTATGCTACCACTTTGTTCATAGTAGTAGGTATAGGAACAAATGAAGAATATCGTAAATTCGTAATATATTAAAATATAACCTCGAGCTCTGTGGAGAAGAATATCCAAGTCAAACCCGGATATGTTGTGCCCAACAAGGACATCAATCGTCCAATTTGTGTAATTCAAGCATCGAAGCGATTCAACAAGGCTCTTTCACTGCAAAATAGTTAACTAAAAAATTGTGAAATTGATTTGCAAGAGGATGATGGTAAATTTTTCTAGAAAAACTGTTAAGACGTTCTCTTAGAAAGATGAAATGGAACAATATCATATCGAAACAAAGTTTACCCGCTTTCAACACCAAGTATATTCAAACCAGCCTTTAAATTTCTATCAAGAACCTCTTTTTCGTGAAACCCATTGGAAAGATGCCTCCTTCAAGCTTTCTTATAACAAGAAATGGCTAAGTGCTCCAAGTCTATTCAACTCGGATGCCAACATAGGAGTGTCAATCTGAAAGCGTAAAAAAAGACGGTCGGCATTATTTCCATCATTGCTTGTTCCTCGGGAAAAATTTAACACTACTAACAAAACCTTGGTTATAAAGCTCCATCAAACAAAAGATATTCTTCAAGTCCAAAAGTCATGTTAATTCCTAGGCTTAAGAACTTGCAAATTTTTTAGGCCTTAATTAAAAGTTCACATCAATTTTCATGTCCAAGTAGTCTTTGTCTCATTAATGCGGCTCCATGAACAAAGAATCTCATGAATGAAAAAAAAAATATCGCTACTAGCTTGAGCGTAGAACATGAATGCTGTGATATTACAGCTTATTGGAACTAGACTCACATAGAAAATGCACCAATAACAAATAACGTAACTAATGATCTTTATTCAAAAAATTAGATGATTGAACTCCCGAGAAAACTTCTTGTAAGCTATAAACGACCATTTTTATATACGCTTAGTTTCCAGTTTTGAAAAACTACTCCCTAGTGGCGCCCTCCCGATATTGGTAAACCAAAGCCAGCAGATTGTATAATGGAAATTAGTTGGCGTCCTCCTGATATTGGGTTTGTTAAAGCCAAAACAGATAAAGTGCCTAAGTAAAAATATCATGACTCTTGGCATCCAAGAAGCTTGGCATTGACACCAAGCACAATCCTGTTCTCTGCCTTCCATCTAAAATAATTAGTGCGAAAGAACTTGGTGAAACCCCATCCACGTACGTCCTCCTAACTTAATAAGGGTTTGGGAAGACAAGACAAGACATATCCTCTGTTCATATTCTTAGTCTAAACATAATTAAATTAACAAATTATTACCTGAGATGCATTTCCAAGCCCTGAAGATTGTCGCTTAAGGTCTGCAACTTCATCCTCAAGTATCTTACGAGCCTTGTCTGCTTTATCAAGTCTTGCCATGATCGCCTCATAACCTGACTCACTGCTTTCACACGCTATCTTCTCTCTTTGAGCAATATCCTTATAAGGAGCTGAAATATTAGATTCAGTTACCATAATGAGTTGATTAGAAAGGACAGGTTTTAGACTGTTCACATTTAAACATTGAGTGATTGAGATAATATTAAAAAAAGATTTAAAATCCAAGGACTACCCGCTAGTATGCTACCATTTTGTTCATAGTAGTAGGTATAGGAACAAATGAAGAGTCCAAACAACCAACAGCCAATGCCCAATAGTCGACATGTATACATTGCATACAAGGGCATGGCATAGAGCGAAATCCTACAGATCGCGCAGACACAAGCGGTGACTATGCCACCAAAATCCACAAACAACAAATAAGGTCATAAAAGTGCCAATAGCTAAGGAAAAGATAAACAAAAGATATTGACTCACCTACTTAATCATATACGGATGCAACGAGCAACTAGTTACTTCATGTTCCATAGGACCAATGAAGTTTGGATAACAACAGGGTATGATAGGAGAAACATTGTTGACCACGATTTCAAGAGAGAAAGAGAGTTGTACAGGTAGAAGAGAGTACACGCGGTTCAATAAAATATTATGTACATACAATTCAACTAAAAAAAACAATCAAAATTTTAAACCAAAACAAAGTTTAATTTTGTGATAAAAATCTCAGTTGGTAGTAAATAAATATCGTGAAAAAGGAAAGCCTACTACTTTGATTTGCACCAACCAAATCAAATATTTCCCATGCCCCTCCCTCAGTTTGTTCTCTTCGAAGAAAATTATGAGGGTGGAAAATAGATTATAGAAGCTTCTTGCTATCTCATGAAAATTTACCACAACAAACTGAGTTGTGTACCATGGATTTTCTCTCGTGCAAAAAAGAAAACATAATTTTGATAGAAATGTATGCGTTATATATTTATCCCACCAAGGACAACACCAACAACAAAACCCCTCTTTTATTGCTAACTGCCCCAAGTGAGAAGCAAACACCAGCCAAGCCACGCATTCATTCAATCAAACACATAAAGAGCAAGACAAGATATTTAGAGAACAACCGTACCAACAAACTACAGTGAATCATCACAAATAAATCTTAGTAGAACATTTGTTGCAAGTTTGACTAAGAAAAACAAGTACAGATATTTATGCTACAAATCAGTATTTAGTATAGAAAAATATAAATGTAAAATCATGGTCACTCCGGAACTGATGAAACTAAAAGGAACATAATTTGCATACACATCACTTGGTGCACAAAACAAAAACAGAAAGAAAACAAATAGAAAAATAACAAAAAAAGGAAGTTGCAAGCAAAATGAAGATACACACTGTAAACTTCTCAAGCTCCTTTATAGCACATTTATAAAATCCAATTGCAAGGGGGTCAGTTTTTTTTTTTCCATTTTGCACAGCAGCATTAACATTGCAATTCAATTCAAATATGTATGTGTATAGATATATATATATATATATATATATATATATATATATATATATATATATATATATATATATATATATATATATATATTAATTATAACTACATTCCATTAAATTACTATAAATCTCAAATGATAAGACCACATGCCTAATAAAACTATTAAAGATCAAATAAGATAATAATAAAACATTGATGAAGCCATACCAAGAATCCAACCATGGTTTCCCTTCCAGAGAAATCAAGAACATATGTCAGTTCAAACAAACACATTTCAACTCTCAATTATCTAGAAACGAATCGAACAGAATTAAATGACCTAATACTTACAATGAAGGTGTCATTAAACGATGCATAAATATGGGCCACGCCAAAACATACTCCCCATCTCGCATACAGGTCCAAGGCTTGTCACATCTCAAACTTAATTGGCAAGAAGTCTACTAAGATTTACTCAGAGGAGTAGGAGTGTGATGACAAACATAGATCAAACACCAGAAATTTCGAAGTATAAACTCGAAATTCTTACAAGATGAGAATGAAGAAAATCGAAAAAGGAATCAAAGATCTTGTGAAGCACCTAAACGAGAAGAACACAACCTGATCTCTTAAAGTTTAAAATTTACAGTCATTCAAGTATACAGAGAATAGAATTAAAACAACAATTTCACTAAATACATAAACAAAAAAAAATAGTCTTTTCCAAACAATCTATTAAACCAAGAAAGATTTAACAAGTAGACATAGCGAATATGAGAAAAGGAAAGGAAATTATAACGAACAAAAACATACGATTGTGAAGATAGCTTACAGAATTTCTTCATTGAAGTTTCTGGTTACTTGACAAAATCTCTTAACAAACGCTTGTTCAAACGATACAAAACAAAACCACAAATATTTCTTCAAGAATGCATAAATTTAAAAACAAAAAAACAAATGACTAGAAATGGGATTGGGATTAATTTGAAGAGCGAGAACGAGAGTGGGCTGCATAAGTTTGGTTGCACACTTAAAGTTTGGGTTCAATTGCAGAAGAAAGTTTAAGCCTACGGTTTGGAGTTGGTGGAGTGTGTGTTCGCAAAGAAAGAGAGAGAGGGAGGAGACTGGAGAGTGTAGCGGCGGTGAGAGAGAGGAGAGAGAAAGTAAAGTTATGTTTTATATTTCTAATTTGTAACACTTTTCAAACGCTTTTTAAGCGTTAGCAATTAATTCCTGAAATTCACCGAAATAAAGTAACGCTTTACAACATTGCTAACGCTTATAGAGTGTTGGTAACTTGCCAACGCTCTATAAGCGTTGCAAAGCAAAAAATGTGCATGTTGTAAATATCCTATTATGGTGTAGTGCACCAAAAGGTTCTCTTCAAGTCTTGGTACATCTTCGTTCCTCCAGGATGAATTGTAAACCGAGAACGATGAGCTTCATATAATATCTCCTTCTTTAACTCTGCATCATCTGGTACACACAATCTCTCATGAAATCTCAATCCTCCCTCAGAATCAACTGCCCAATCAGACGGACAATCATCTAAAATATCAATGACTAGATCATCTAACCGACTCAAAAGAAATCGGTTTCTGTGCTGCATGGCAATCACTCTACTAAATATCACCGGCCTAACCTCCAAACTGCATATATACCCCTCATCTGTATCTGGTGTAGTCCGGACGTCATAAGCTGCTATAGTCTCTAAACTCTTCCACTCTTGCACCATAAGAGTGGTCAAAACACCAGGCAATCAACTAAGTGCGTCCGCAGCTACATTGCCCTTGCTTGGGTGATACTGAATCTCGAAGTCATAACTACTTATGAACTCCATCAATCTCTGCTGTCTCATATTCAACTCTTTCTGTGAATAAAGATACTTCAAACTCTTGTGATCTGTGTAAAGCTCGAACTTCTCACCATATAAATAATGTCTCCACACCTTCAAAGCAAAAACCACTGCCGCTAACTCCAGGTCGTGAGTAGGATAACGTCTCTCGTGTATCTTCAACTGTCGTGAAGCATACGACACCACCTTATGGTCTTGCATTAACACACAACCCAAACCAGTTCCACTAGCATCTGTAAAAACCACTAGTTTTCTTCCTCTAGTCGGGATTACTAGAATTGGAGTTGTAGTCAACCTCTGTTTCAATTCTAAGAAAGCCTTCTCACAATCATTAGTCCACACAAACTTCACATCCTTCCTAGTTAACTTTGTGAGCGGAGCTGCAATAAGTGAGAACTTCTCAATAAATCTCCGATAATATCCAGCTAACCCCAGGAAACTCCTAATCTCAGAATAGAATGTGGTTGGTTGTTTCCATTCTTTCATCAGCAACCTTCTCGTGGTCTACAAAGAAATCCCTTCACTAGATACCACATGTCCCAAGAAACGAATTTCTTCTTCCCAAAAATGGCACTTGCTAAACTTAGCATACAACTTCTGTTCCCGGAACGTCTGCATCACTATCTTCAAATGCATCTTATGTTCTTCTGTGTTTTGTAAATACACTAAAATATCATCAATGAAAACAATCACAAATTTATCCAAAAAGGACCTGAAAATACGATTCATCAGATCCATAAAGAATGCAGGTGCATTCGTCAACCCGAAAGGCATCACAGAAAACTCATACAACCCATACCGAGTTCTAAATGCAATCAAAGGAATACTCTTCTCTTCAACTCCCATCTGATAATAACCAGTCCTTAAATCAAACTTTGAAAATATCTTTGCCCCTTTCAACTGGTCCAACAAATCATCAATCCTAGGAAGCGGATACTTATTTTTTATAGTCCTCTGGTTCAAATCCCTGAAGTCAATACACATCCTCAGAGTACCATCCTTCTTTGAAACAAAAATAGCAGGCGCACCCCATGGTGAGTTGCTCGGTCGTATGAACCTGGTCATACACACCTTAAAGATTTAAAACCATATACTCAAAAGATATGGTTAAGCCAAAAACAAAATCACTAAAACTTAAACTCTTACCCTTTCTTGAGTAATTCCTCGACTTGCACTTTCATTTCGTCCAATAGCTTAGGTGCCAACCGGTAAGCCGACTTTGAAACTGGTGCAGTCCCTGGTAACAAGTCTATACGAAACTCCACCTCCCTCTTAGGTGGCAACCCTGGAATCTCCTGAAAAACATCTTCGAAGTCTCTCACTACTTCCACATTGCTGATATCCCTTGTGGGTATCTCTATAGAGCACAGGAAGCTAGACATCACCGAGTCCTCCTTACTAACACAAGTGTGAATCAACCTCGGCATGCCAGGTGTATTCACTATAACCTCCCTCTTCGCACAATCCAAGATAACATGATAACGCGTCAACCAGTCCATACCAAGTATGAAATGGAAACCCTCAAACCCCAAAACGATCAAGTCTACCATAAAGACACGATCTAAGAAACACAACTTAAACCTTTGCACTCGCCATATAAGGTAACAGAACCTCCTAACGGTGTCTCAACACACAAGGGCTTAGATAAAATGGTAGTTTTAAAACTTTCTTTCTCAACATACTGACGAGATATAAAGGAATGTGAAGCACCTGAATCAAACAAAACTCTGAATATAAACTGAGATGAACTAAAGGTACCTTCAACATTCCCATGTCCTGGCATATCTGCATAGGCTCTAGCACGAGTGGCTGGTGTTGGTGCTCTGTTCTGCTGATTACCATGCTTGGTAGGGTAATAACGAGATAAATGACCCACCTGCTTACACTCCCAGCAAGCCTTTTCAACAGGAACTATGGCTCTGAGCGCTGGTGCTTGTGCATGTAAAAGTAATGATGCTGGTCGATACGGAAGAGTGGGAGCTCGACCCTGAAACTGGGGACACTGCCTCTGCCACTGATTCCCCTGAGGTCTATAGCCTCCAGGCTGCCCTGGTGGCCTATAACCACCCATTCTATCAATAACGAAGAACTTGAACCACCTATAGATCGACCTAAGACAATATAAATTTGTTATATATCTTATGAAAATTGACTTATCAGAAAAATGAACGAATCTATATAATTAAAATGAAATGAAAATATGGTTGTGGACTTTACCCAATTTCTAAAATGGTAGATACTATAACCTTAAGGGTATTTTAAGTAAAACAAAACTTTGATATGGTAATAAGGTAATTATAGATGATGGCTTACTGCGGTCCTGAATGAGGGCCTAATTAGGGTCGGGTTGTGGGCCGAGCTTAAGGTTTGAACTCTAGGCCCTTACCCTCCCCTCATATGTTTGAGGGTCGGGTCGGCCCTACCCTCAAATCAATGCGGGCCTTGTTTTGAAGGCTTTTTCAGCCCATGGGCCGGGTCGGGTGGAGGGCTTGAGGGCTGTTTTGACAGCACTAACTAATACGTTTTGTTATCCCTTGTTAATTACATGGTCAAAGTGGTAAACACGCTTCATGCTATTTTCATTTTCTAAAATAGTAGCACTCCTCCCCCCTAGGTCAGATTTCTGGCTCCGTTTAGTTGTTCCTGTATTTGATTATGCGTATACACTCGCCCCCCTTAGGTTAGATTTATGGCTCCGTCCCTGCAACAGAGTACTACCATTGACGATTACTACATTTTCCTCAATTTTCCTCCCAATTCCAAATCCAAATATTTAAGCCCAACCCATTTTAGTGTCTCCAGTCTTTCTCATTCTCTTCACAAAAAAAAATCAGCCCTCAATTCATTTTATAAATCTACTTTAAGTGGTGGAGTGGTCGAACTCCATTAGATCACTTTGATATGTATTCTTTTTTCAATGTAGTAAAATGTATAGAGATTACAGCCCAAAGGCAAAGCCCAATAATAATTTCGCAATAAGTCTACCTTGATTTTTTATTTCGCCATGAGTCCCAAACCAGGCTGGCGTCATCATTTTTTACTTATAATTTTGGCTCAAGGACACATTTTCAATTTTAATTTCGCCATAAGTGTTTCCTTTTCATATGTAAATTTAAATTTGCATATGTATTTTTTTTTTTCATATGCAAATTTAAATTTACATAGGACTTATGGCGAATTTAAAATTGAAGTGGACTTAAGGCGAAAATATTTGGGAAAATTGAGCTCTCAACCCAATTACTTGTAAAATGTAGGGGTAGAACTTGGGTCGGGTTTACCCAAGCTCGATGAGCTTTTGTTGGTCCTGGGCTAACATTTCAGATCCGTTGGCCGGGTTTGGTCTTGTAAAATCAAAGTCTGACTCAGTTTTGGGTTGTGCTCGGGTTAGAATATCAAATAACTGAAAAACCCGAGCCTATGTGCATATCTATATAATAAAGCAACTTGGTTTTTTATGCTGTTATATCGAACGGTCAAGGAGAAAACAATTTTGGGATGATCCTACGGTGATAAATCAATTTCTTTTAAAAGTCCTACTTACTCTAAACTAAAGAGTCCTACTTACTCTAAACTAAAGAGTCCTAAAACTTGCCAACAAAATCACCACCTGAAATCAATTTCTTTTAAGAGTCCTACTTACTCTAAACTAAAGAGTCCTACTTACTCCAAAAAAACTTGCCAACAAAATCACCACCTGAAATCAATTTCTTTTAAGAGTCCTACTTACTCTAAACTAAAGAGTCCTACTTACTCCAAAAAAACTTGCCAACAAAATCACCACCTGAAATAAAAACCCCTGCATTGGAAACCAATAGTTCTGTTTGTTCTTAATAAAAAAAAATAAAGAGTTGTGTACTCTTCATTGAAAACCAAAATTGTTCATCGAATTTTTTTCCCATAGGTCGGTTTGGTTCCTTATATTAAGTTTACTTCATTCCAACTTAGTGTACATGACAATGACTTCTAACCCTTGAGCTTTTGGTTCTTATTGATATATATAGAGAGAGTATGCTATTTGGAGAAGGATCGGAAAATTAGTATGCATAAACACTTCAATTCCCTTTCAATTCCTAAGGTACGCGCATACTAATATATGGAGGGCACTGTAAGTAAGCAAAAGAAGACAAATGTTAAAAACATGGCCAATAGGTCACCTAGCTTAGTGGTAATTCTAAGAGTCTTGAGAAAACATATCTACGTAAGATAGTATAATATGGTTAAAGCAAAACTTCATAATTGGTTAATCGATTTGATAGCAGTAGTTAGTTGTACCCTCTTTATATATCCATAGATCCATAGGAATTGATAACATGCTTCCACTTCAATTGATTTTAATTTTAATCACATGGAATATAATAATTGAAAGAATTGGAGTTTGGTTCTCATTCAATTTTCCCATAAGGATGTGAGGATAGATGGAACGTTTGTTGATGTTAAATAATAAGTTCCCTTATCAATGTTTGATTATCAGCCATGGATAAGGCACCACCTACAAGTGCATTGGATGTTTCTATTGTCGACGCACCACCTAAATCTACCAATGAACCTACTACATCTGTTCAGGTATTTGAAGTTCCTTTTTCACAGTTTGGTTATGTTTGATTCTTACATGATTTCACACTTTTAAATTTTGTAACAAAGAAAAACTCTTTTGTTAATTTGACAATGTTCTCATTTAATTTTTTATGCGGCTTTTCATGTACTTGCATAATGCAGCAAAGAGAATTGGATTTTATAAATCGAGTATGTGAGCATAAACAACGGATCATTGACCATGTGCTTGCTACCCTTGTTAAGGTATGTAACATATATACGTTCATTATATGCGGTGGTTGTTTACTGCCTTCTGATGGTTATGTTTTATCAAATATAAAATGCAGGTTTTGGAAAAACAAGGAAATGAAGGCCATCAAGTCCAATCACCTCCTATGCAAAATGAGGTTGTAGTTACTCCTCCACAATCCACTCTTAATGTTAGTCCGACCAATGCTTTTACACCCTCTCAAACCTTCTCGGTATAAGTTGGCCCAACGCAATAGAAGAGAAAGAGAGCTCATAAGTGGTAGAAGCAGCAAGCGAACAAGAAGGAACTTAGAAGCAGGCCTTCAAAATATACCTGTGTCCATGTCTTCCTATATGTACGTTTCATTTCTTTGTGTGTTTTCTATAGCATTGTTTTCAGTCAAAAATATTTCCATTCCTAGCCCATTATGATTTTTTTTTCTACATGTTAGTGACACCCAAAACGAAATGGAAGTGGATGATCTGAGTGTTAGTCCGACCAATGCTTATACACCTTCTCAGGCTTCTCAACGCAAGTTGACCCAACGCAATAGAAGAGAAAAATAGCACATAAGTGGTAGAATGAACAAGCGAATTAGAAGGAACTTAGAAGCAGACCTTCATAATATTCCAATATCAATGTCTTCATAAATGTAAGTTGAATTTCCTTGTGTTTTCTATAGCATTGTTTTTAGTTAAAAAATATTTTCATTCCTAACTCATTAGGATTTTTTTTCCTACATGTTAGTGACACCCAAAGTGAAATGGATGTAGATTATTATTTTCAGCCTCTTACAGCTGGTGTCAATATGGCAGAACCTGCTAATATGCATAACAATGACCGCCATTATCTTAGAAAGATGGATGTGGAATGCTCATTTTGTAAAGCTCTGTACTGGAAAGATGAAAGGCTAGCAAATACATCAGTCAAAAGACCCTTTTTCGGGATGTGTTGCAAACAAGGAAAAGTCAGTCTTTCTCTACTTTGTCCATTGCCTCCTGCAATTCAAGATCTATATGATGGTAGTGACACCAAAGCCAGGTCATTTAGACAATATCTTTGTAAGTATAACTTGGCTAATGCATTTACCAGTCTCGGTTGTCAACCGGATGACCGAATATTCAGCAGTAGCAGTCCTATTCCATTCACCATTCATGGTGAGTTACGCCATCAAATTGGATTGTTACTACCAGAACCTGAGAAAGATCCGACTTATGCTCAGCTCTATGTTTATGACCCAGCCAGTACCCTTGATGTGCGTCATCGCCAAAATCCAGAATTGAGACGTGATGTTTTAGATGTCATTCAGAGTACACTATTGGATTGTAATAGATTTACTGAAAAATTTCGTCAAGCATATGATTTATTGAGTGCTCGCGCAGCTAAGGAAAATGACGTGGTAGCTTATCTCCATTATAATACATCTACTGACCCACGGTGATACAATCTTCCTTCAGCAAATGAAATTGCAGTTGTTATACCTGGGGATGGAACTGAAATCAGAAGCACAAGAGATATCATTCTTCATTATAGATCGGGCAATGCAATCGAAGCGGATTGATGAATGTAATCCCGCTTATCTACCCCTGCATTATCCTTTGTTTTTCCCTCGGGGTGAGCTTGGATGGTCAACCGAAATGAAACTTTATGATGTCAATGACGACGATTCGAAACGATTGACTCAGATGGTGTTCTATGCATATCGTTTGTTCAAACGTCATACTGAATATTCAGCAATAGTTCGTGGTGGAAAATTATTTCAAGAGCTTCTGTGTAATGTTTGGGCTTCTACTGAGCAAAATCGGCTATTCTAACTTTATACCCACCAAAAGGATCTTCGTGCTGAAGTGTACATGAGTTTGACAGATTTAGCTGAGGGTACGGATCTTAATCAAGTTGGTCAACAGATTATTTTGCCATTATCGTTCATTAGAAGTCCAAGGCACATGTATGAGATCTTTCAAGCCTCGATGGCTATAACACGTTACAATTAGCATCCAGATATATTCCTTACGATGATAGCTAATCCTTACTGGCCAGAAGTGCAAGAAGCCCTTTTGAAGAACCAAAATATGTTGATCGACCTGATGTTCTTGCCCGTGTTTTCGAACTGAAGAGAAGAGCTTTAATGAAATTTATCAAGAAGAAAAATGTGTTTGGCCGTGAAGTAGCTCATATGTACACCATTGAATTTTAGAAGTGTGGCCTCCCGCACATGCATGCACTCTTTATCCTCAAGCATGAAGATAAAATTCGTACCGCAGCCCAAATTGATCGAATTATATCTACAGAATTTCCTGACGACCCAGATAAGGATCCCTTGCTCTTTGATACAATAAAGAGTTGTATGATCCATGGACCATGTGGTGTTAAAAATATGAACTCACCGTGTATGGAAAATGGCAAGTGCACAAAACATTTTCCACATGAGTTTACAGATGTGACAACCATACAAAAAGACGGTTATCCACTTTATATGTGTCACAACATGGGACGTGTCTATATGGTGAAAGACAAAGAGGTTGACAATAGGAACGTTGTCCCATATAATCCACAGTTGGTGAGGATGTTTAATTGTCATATTAATGTCAAAGTGTGTGCGGGATTACAATGTGTTAAGTACATCCACAAGTACATTTACAAGGGCAATGACAGAACAACAATGGTGTTGGACGACGGAAATAAGATTAAACAGTACATTGATGCCAGATATATTGGACCACCAGAAGCAGCTTGGTAGCTATTTGGGTTTTCCTTACATGAAGAGTTTCCAACTGTTGTAAGGTTATCTCTTCACTTGCCAGATATTTAACACTTGATTAAACCAATTTCATCAATATACTATTAAGTTATACTGGAATGTCATACTGTTAAGTTATGATTTGTTGTCAGGTATGCATCATGTTGTGTTCAACCCTAAGGAACCGAGGGAAAATATTCTTGAGAGAGCGAAATGACAAAAGTTGAGTCTCACTTCATTCTTCGATTGTTGTGCTTCAAATCCAGATGCTTGGGCCTATACTTACCAAGAATTCCCCGAGCACTTTGTTTGGCACAAAATAGAAAAGGTATGGACTAAAAGAATAGTAATGGTTATGCTATTGGCAGGATGTATTTTGCCAAGCCCAACGAGGGAGAGAGGTTTTACTTGCGTCTACTATTGACCATTGTAAAGGGCCCAACATCATTTGAGGATCTACGCAAATTTGAAGGTATTCCTCATCCAACATTCAAGGTTACGTGTGTTGCACGCGGACTTCTTGAAGATGATGGAGAGTGGATACATTGTTTAGAAGAAGCAGCGATAATGAATACTGGTTATCAGCTAAGGAGATTGTTCGGCATAATTTTGTTAGAGTGCAATCCAGTGCAACCACATCTATTGTGGGATAGATGTTCAACAAGTATATGTGACGACCTGACGCGCAAATTACGAACTATCTTCAACATTCCTAATCCATCAAAAGAGCAGATGACAGATATTATATTAATGCTTCCTTCATGTTGCCTATATTATATTATTAATACACAATTTTCCTGCAGGTCTGGGAGAAAGCAATTTTGGGATGATCTGACGGTAAACAAACTACACCACATTAGTCTAAGAATCCTACTTACAATAAAATTCTTACCAAAGACACCCAAAAAACTAAACCACTGAAACAAAACTAAACCACTGAAACAAAGAAAAGCTTTTCTTCACCCCTGCCTTTTCCTTCTCTTCGCACCGTAAAAATAACTCTTTTCTTCACACTAAAACAAAACAAAAATACTACTCCCAAACAAATACTCTGACTTCAACTCTTCTTCACTAACCTTCTTCAAGCACTGGAGATAACTGGTACGTACTCTCTCGATTCTTCGTTCTTTTTAATGATTATAATTTTTGTGACACATTGTTCTCTCCACCACTCCAGATACAAATCTACAAGGAACCAATGGAAGTATTTCCAGTGCAAATCTCATAGCATGAGTTAATACGATTATTAGTTGATTTTTTCCAAAAGATCCACTTGAGTGATACACGACTGCTCTATTTCTAAAACATAGAAGTACGTGATCAAATTTATCATCTATAAATAAAGTGATTATCTAAGGTTGGTCTATTTTTCTGCAATTTGAGTTGATTTCTTGCTTGCTTTGATTAACAGTAATGGTAACTATATAATGATATCCCTATCTAGAACCATTTAATCAGAGTATATGGGTATGGTCAATGTGATCATTTTTAGATTTCTTATATAGATAGATTAACCTATTTAATTTTTTTTCCATTTGCACTTATTACTGTGAAACTGCAGTGCCAAGAGGGTAGTATTAAAATGGTTATGAAGCTGCAATCTAAAGGGAAAAAAAACATCAAAAATCAAAAGTCACACTATTACTAATGAATGGTATACCAAGTATGAACGTTTCAATCCTAATTAAAGATCCTTTCACTCTCCATTTCGTTTTATTATAATCATGGGGGCATGAGAGAGAGGGACTCAGAGATCAGAATTTTGAAAACGCACTTCTTATTGTGTAACTGCAGTGCCATACTTCAGGTGTAAAAACATTAACTTCAACGATGACTATGGTCTGGACCAATTGTCAATTTGAGATATTGATTTGTATTGTGTATTCTACTTTATGAAGTGTTACCATCTTTACTACTATTTATAAACATGTCCTGTTTATTATCGCGTCACTTCCTTAATTTCTTGCCCATTGAGGCCAGTGAAATATACGAACTTGAAGTAAATGATTGGGTCTTGAGATAGATGTAGATTGTTACCAAGTGTATCTTGGTGGTAGAGAGTAGATGGAATAGTAAGAGTAAGAGCTTTAAGAGTTCATTGGTGCTTAACTTGAGATGAAAGAAAGGTTGTGTGTATTGGTTGGCTCTGCCTCCCGGTTTTATGAAATTCTAAAGTACCGAAGTCTTTCTCTATTCGGTACTCTGTGGTTCCCATATTTGTGTTGTCATAGCTTTCTACTTAGACAATTTACACTGGTTTAGTTTATCCGCATTACACTTTGTTACTAGATTTCCATCTGCTGGAAAGAAGTTTGGTCTATATATATCAAAAACCATCAATAAACCAATTGTTGAAGTAATTAAGAAAAAGGTTCCTTTTTATATAGTTTGGAGGTTTTGAGTGTTGTATAATTGATTTCTAATAAATAGTTCTTTTTGTTATAGCTACTTGACTGACAGATTTTATGGAAGAAGACCCAATGCACACATCTTGCCAATTCTGCCAACGATGATAACTTGATTTTTGGGTCATATATTGAGACAATACCTATATTTTTGTTATAATAGATATTATGAACCATAAAAGATGTTGTATATGTCAAAGGTACAATGTTTACATTGTATATGGAAAAATAAATCTGTCAAATGTGCTGCTATGGTGCTCATGTTTTAATCAAAAATGCTAACTCTATTTTTCCATGTTTTGTCTAAATGTCAAAAAAAAAAAAAAAAAAAAAAAAAAAAAAAAAAAAAAAAAATTGAAAACTCTTATGAATTTTACCTTTATATCACTAAAGTCCATAGTGACTCGAGTTACACCACAGATTAGTTAAGGACTCAAGGGTATCATAATGACAGAAACAAGTTCAATTTAAATATCATAAAACATTGGTAACTCTATTGCAAAGATCCTCTTTTCCGATGGAAAATATTCGGACAACTTTGCCAAGATTTTATATGAATTGACATCTAGACCTAACAGCAAAGTGGGTGCGGCTCATGGCATTTGGGGTGTAGGTGACTAGGTGTCTGATTTAGATTGTTCCAGAGGGCGACTATCACTCTTGCATGTAAAATATTGAAAAAGGTATTTATAGCAGTTGTACCTTTGTTTCAACATGTTATCCTTTTGTAGCCAATATATTCTGTTTGATCAACATTTGTTTTTCGTTATAAACTCTACTCTATACTACTTGAGTACTTGATACATGATGGTGTATAAGATTGGCTCTCACTCTACTCTCACTCTTTTGTGTTGTTGTTTCTTCTATTTTTATTTTTTGCTGCCTATTTATACGCCAGAGTTTCAGATTGGCAATCTAAATTGCACTGAAGTTCAGGTCACTCATTTAATGACATTTCGAACCCTTCTCCCTCGTGTGAGCGATTTGGATTCCTTCAAGCATGGCTTTGTTATAGCGCCCCATGGTTTTATATTTTGGCATAAAGGACTAGAAGTCTATTTTCACTTCTTATACTGAATAATGAGTTTGTGGTCACTCCCGAGTGATCTTTCATTCATGATATATGTCGAATGACCCTTGTTGTAAAATGACAGACTTCATTGGTAAGATCACTTTGATATGTGTTTTGTTCATTGTAGTAAAATTGTAAAGCATGATGTACTTGAAATATTGCCACCATTTGCCTCCAAAACCTTGTCAAACATCTAAATTTTTTGGCCCTTGGTTGTGGGAGGAACTAAGCAGTTAAAATCGGTTTTTAGAGGTAATCGGTCTAAGAGCGATATGCGATTAATCGGCGATTTAATCGGTTTAATCTGTTTTATATTATTATATACAATTATATCTTCAAAATATTTTAATATAGAATAGCAACAACATTAAATGTATTAATAAAAATTGTTATTAATTAGTAGGCATTGTTATCCTTGTTCTTATTTATTTTATTGTTATTAAAATTTTAGTTGTTTTTATCTAATTTGTAGTTTCATAAAAAAAAATATCTCATTCTTATGTAATATTAATATTGCAATTTCAATGCATTTGGTGTGACAAAATTTGCAAAGCTCTCTTTCAATTTGATTGATTGAATAAAAAATAGTTATTAGTGGAAAAAAAATAGAAAATAGTCAAAATATAACTTTTTTGGATGAGAATATATATTAAAAAAACTTAGTAAAACTTTAAAGAATATAAGTATAGTCGTATAGATACGTGGCTTAACAAGAAAAGTAGTATGGCCATGTAACTAACATTGGTAAGCACCATAGTATTTCTTTACAAAAATAGAATAAAACAATGTTTAACTTTAAGCTTTCACCATCGTCCTCAATCTCTCTGCAATATAGATATGTAGATCTGGTTTTGCTGCTGGTTCTCTCTCTCATCTCTCTTTGTATTTTGAGGAACCCATCACTCCTCAACCAATCACTCCTCAAAATTCGATCCATTTGCAGTTCTGGAATATTAATCTTGTTTGTTTGTATTTCCCGATTTTTTCCAATTTTTTTATCGAATTTGTATGAATTAACAATCTCATCTCTGCCTAATTCCGAATGTGTGACTATGCCTTGCCCTGTACATGCAAATCAGAGTAGAGAGTGTGACGCTTAACTAATTAAGGTCCCCACTACCTGCCGTCCTACCCTGGTACTCTCGTACATGGTCGTAAGACTTCTTTCCACCTAAGAATTTGCCATAAAGATCATGCAAGTACAAAAGATTAATGTGTATCTTCGACATATTAGACAGACGCCTAAACTAGCAAGACAGACTTAATAATGTGTATCTTCGACATTGGACTTAATAATGCAGCCACACCTAAAATTCATTAATGTGTATCTTCGACATTGGACTTGCCTCAAACTCAAGACCACGTGGCTGCATTTAACTTGCATCTATGTCATATGCTCGAATCCAACTTAATAACTGATAGCAATTTTTAGCCAACTTAATAACTGATAGCAATTTTAAGCCAATGCCTCCTGCTATATATGCGCAAAGTAGATGCATTCGACTCTACAGTTTTTTCTGGCTTCTTGATCTTGATGTGCTATGTATACAACTGTGACTTTAATAGCTTCTACACTCAGTTCATATTCATTAGTTTTTGAGTTATAGGCTTAAGATCGAGTATCGACAGTTATTCAGGGTCTTTCTTTGTTCCTCCACTCGTGAGATTATGGCCCTTTCATTTTCCCCATCAAGTTTCAGCTCTTATATTGTCTTTCTCTTATGCCGCATCAATTATTTTCGTTTTACAAATGTGCTTCTTTTTTCGATGTTCATTATCTCCATGGCTTTAAAGTTTTACATGAGTCGTTCTCGCAAAGTTTTCCTAGTCGATTTTGCATGCTACAAACCTAGAGATGCATTGAAATGTAGCTACGAGACCTTCATGGATCAAATAAAACAGCTGGGGGTATTTTCAGAAGAAAGTTTGCGGTTTAAGAAGAATATCTTGAATAAATCTGGGTTGGGAGAGTCAACATACTTACCTGAGGCATTCATGAGGTCACCACCAAATAAATGCATGGAGGAGGCAAGAAAAGAAGCAAAAACTGTTTTATTTGGAGTCATAGATGAACTTTTGACAAAAACAAGAGTGAAGGCTAGCGAAATTGGGATTCTAGTAGTGAATAGCAGCCTATTTACTCCTACTCCTTCTCTGTGTTCTATGATAATAAATCACTACAATTTCAGGATTAATGTTTTGAGCTATAATCTTGGTGGGATGGGCTGTAGTGCTGCTCTTATATCTGTAGACCTTGCCAAGAATCTCCTAAAAGTAGGTTCCCTTTGAATTTTTCTTTTTGTTTAAGAATTCCTCTTAATTGTGAAGCCATCATCATGCATGCATGCATGAGAGGGATATTGTTGTCACAATTGTGCTTCCATGCTTGGTCCCGGCTTACCGGCTATATAAAATTATGGAACAAATAAGTATAGTGAACGAACACTTGTACCCTAAATCCCTAATAAAACAATGAAATTGATAAACTCAGCAAAGGTGGAATTGAGATGATGGGTATTTACGTGCTCTCTAGTCTCTACGCCCCTTTGGCTGGTGCGCTTTGCTGGAAACTACGTAATTTTGGAGTCAAACATACAATTAATTAACTCGGAAGAAAAATCCATTTATTTGAATTTTGTCTTGTATTATTTACAGTGGAGACTCTTTAGTGGACATAATGAAGATGCTGGTTTTAATTTTGTGATCATGCAGGTGCATCCCAACTCATATGCCTTGGTAGCAAGCACAGAGAACAACACCCTGAACTGGTACTTAGGTAACAATCGCTCAATGCTTATATCAAATTGCCTCTTCCGGATGGGTGCAGGGGCTGTCCTCCTCTCTAATCGAACATCTGATCATTATCGTGCCAAGTACCAACTCATGCATATTGTTCGCACTCACAAGGGTAATGAGGATCATGGTTATGGGAGCACTTATCAGGAGGAGGATACTAGTGGAATCGTTGGAGTTAGCCTGTCGAAAGAACTTCCTAAAGTTTCGGAGGGAGCTCTTAAGTCAAACATAAGTACGTTAGCACCGCTAGTCCTTCCAATATCCGATTGCCTGCGCCTCATTTTTAATAAGGTTGGCGTGAAGTTGTTCCAAATGAAGTCATTTAGTCCAAACTTCAACCATGCCTTTGAACATTTTTGCATTCATCCTGGAGGCAGGGCCATACTAGACAAAGTAGAGAAGAGCTTAAAACTGACGGAATGGCAGATGGAGCCTTCAAGGAGTACTCTTTATAGGTTTGGCAACACATCCAGTAGTTCCTTATGGTATGAACTAGCTTATTTGGAGGCCAAGGGGAGAATAAAGAAGGGTGACCGTGTATGGCAAATCGCGTTTGGAGCAGGATTCAAGTGCAATAGTGCAGTCTGGAAATCTCTTAGGACTATAAATCCTGGGGACGATGACAAAAATCCTTGGGTTGATGAGATTGACACATTTTCTGTTCACATGCAAAGGGAAGCCTAGATCTCATTGATATCCACTCATTCCTTGTACTACTCTATTTTAGCATTTCGCAACTGCATTCAAAATGTAATTTTAGCGCTTCATAAGTTAATATAAATGAAAGGGGATGAGCCAATCAGGATTTCCCCCCACAAGATGGAAAATCAGGGTCTTTCCCCTAAATACACACAAAGAAAAATTCAAATTAGATTGAAGTTATTTATAATAAATGGAAAGGCGCATCCATATAAAAATTGTCAATATTATATGACCCAATAACAAATTTAAATTAATTGCACCTCCTAATTTTTCATCGGAATGCTCTTTCATAGCTAACTAATTTGTACACTTTGAAATGCACTGACACAACAAAGTTCATTTAGCTAGCTCTTTTCTACATTCATATGATCAACAGAGTACTACCATTGACAATTACTACATTTTTCTCAATTTTCCTCCCAATTCCTAATCCAAAAATTTAAGCCCAACCCATTTCCATGTCTCCAGTCTTTCTCATTCTCTTCACAAAAAAAACACAGCCCTCAATTCATTTTATAAATCTACTTTTAGTGGTGGAGTTCATATAACGTGGTCGAACTCCATTAGGTCACTTTGAGACGTATTCTTTTTTCAATGTACTAAAATGTATAGAGATTACGGCCCAAGAGCCAAGCCCAATAATAATTTCGCAATAAGTCCACCTTGATTTTTCATTTCACCATGAGTCCCAAACCACGCTGACGTCATCATTTATTACTTATAATTTCGGCTCAATGACACATTTTCAATTTTAATTTCGCCATAAGTGTTTCCTTTTTTTGCATATGTAATTTTTTTTTCATATGCAAATTTAAATTTACATAGGACTTATGGCGAATTTAAAATTGAAGTGGACTTAAGGCGAAAATATTTGGGAAAATTGGGCTCTCAATTACTTGTAAAATGTAGGGGTAGAACTTGGGTCGGGCTAGCCCAAGCTCGATGGGCTTTTGTTGGTCCTGGGCTAACATTTCAGATCCGTTGTCCGGGCTTGGTCTTGTAAAATCAAAGCCTGACTTGGTTTTGGGTTGGGCTGGGGTTAGAATATCATATCAAATAACTAAAAAACCCTAGCCCGTGTGCATATATGTATGTATATATTTAATTCAGTGTTCTAAAAAAACGCTAGACGGTAGTCGGGCGATGTAGTGGGAGAGCGCTTAGGCCTTTTAGGCAATGCCTAGACGGGCTAGGCGCTAGGCAATTTTTTTCCCTAATATATATAGTAATACACACCTATACTACAAGAAATTAAGAAAATCATATACTATAACTCAAAAAATAAACACAAACAAAGATACTTATTACAAAAATACATAATAGTTGAAGAATATGGACTTCATATAAAAATATACTCTTTGTTATAATGACATATAATTTACATTAGACTTTAGTCTTTTAAACTCATTCAAATCTTAAGCCTACACGGGCCTTTTAATTTTCGACATTTAATCTTTAAAAAAAAAACTTGACTGGACCGCCTAGAGGCAGCCTAGTCGGTCCACTGATTTTTTTAAATGACTTGGGCCTAGGCGAGCCGGTTGGGCACCACCTAGCGCCTAGAAACTGCCTAGACCGATTTTTAGAACAGTGATTTCATTCCTTCTATTCTGTTATATTGTTTTCTTATAATGATTTATTCTTGTCAAAGATAAAGTTGATAATATAAATTTTAGAGAGAATAATTGAATCAATCATGTTAGTTTCCCTTTCAAATAATCAAATCCATTTTATTTAGTTAGAATATTACAATTTCGGTATTATTTACCTCTTAATTTATTTATTTAACAGTGAAAAGGCGTTGAGTTCTTAACTGTTTAACATTGAAACCCAAGAAACTTGACCAACCCGAGTTAGGCTTGGGTTGAAAATTTAAAGACCGACTAAGGCTTGGTCTTGGACTTGGGTTGAAGCATTTGAAACTCAGGTTAGGCCTCAACCCGACCCAACCCGCCCGAGTTCCACCCCTAGTAAAATGTACCTGAATATGTTACCACCATTTACCTCCGAAACCTTGCCAACAACTCTACATGATATAGTTCATCAAACAATTGATCTTTGTGCTTTCATGTACACCTGAAGAGGACATATTTCGACCCAGTCTTTGATACGCCTGGTTCTAGTGATGTTCCAGATGTCCCCCTCTCCAAATCTTCCGCTGATAATGTAACACTAGATATGAGCATGGTCGGAAATAAAATTTTAAAATTTTGGTAACAGATATCGTTACCCTTTTTTTGTCCCAATTTTGCCTTGACCTAAAAAGATTGTCAGAACTAAATTTTTCGGCCCTTGGTTGTGGGAGCTAGGAAAGATAGCAAAGAAAAAACTATTCATTACGACAAAATAAATTAATGTTACTAGCAAGATGCACGTGCAATGCACGCGATGTTAAAAAGAGATTGGCGAAAAGTGTAAACATAATTTTACTTCGCCATTTTTGATTAATCTTCAATTTGGGTTTTTTGGAAGCTAGCAAATTTTGGGAGAAAGCACACAAATTTTTTTTGTAGGAGAGTGTGTATGTACGTGTGTTGTGTCTTGAACTCTTAATAATTCGGCCACCTAATTATACGGGAAACCTGATTCTACTCACATGTTGTGACAATATATGAAACTTAAGGATCTCTCGATTAATGTTGCCGCTAATTGATTTAGATGAAGTATAGTAAAAAAAAAAAGTTTATTATAGAAAGGCACAAAGCAAGGTACGCATCATTCAAGTATGGAAGAGAATCACCGATGAGTAGCCGAGTAAATGTGCATACATGGGGTTGGGTTTGTAAAGCGCAGAGGCCCATTGCGGTGTGCTAACTCTTTCCCAATCGATGGGGACTTCGTGACCGAGAGTTCACAAATGCGTAATTGTTATCCATAAGTAATTACCCGCTATGTTGGCTCTCCATGTGATATTTAATACCGTGAGGGAAACCTTTACAAATGATGCATCTTTTGTTGGTGGTAGAGAAACCGGTTGAGGTCCAAGATAATCGAACTGAACCCATTAATCATATTTTTGAACTGTCCTTAACCAATGCTCATGAAACCCCACTGCTACTTTCTCCGTCACCTCCAATTCCACTACCACCCCCTGGCGAAGTCATGTCCTGAACCGAAAGAGTTTGCAAAAGCTGCAGTAGAAGATGCATGTGTTAAAACAACCAAGAGAATTTCATTTTTTAATCTTGCTTAAAAACTAACATGGAATAACCTAAGATTTGGAATTTGCTTCCAAAAGTTTTAGTGTAGCCACCATGAAAATATTGAAAACTACAACAGATACCAGAGGTTTGAGTGATTAGTAAGAATCCCTTATCCGCTTTTTATCTTTATTGATAGATGGCGCAGATGTTAGTACCTCTTTTGGCCGGTCTATAAATAAGTGGATAGCTCTTACAGTTGTCACCCAAACCATATGGAAATCAATGCAGAATTGCACTTTAAAAGGAAAAGATTTTTGGGATGGCCGGATAGCCAGACTGTACTCAACTTACCTCCATACAGACCTGCTTAACCTACCCCCAATAAATATTAACTTGCAACTGTGTTTGTTTACAACCAAAAGACGATATCAAACCACCATTCTGTACGTGTCAGAGTTGAGTGTGTTGAAACACAGATAGTTAAAGAGATTTCTGTGTTCAACATTGTTAATTCTGGACATTTGAACACACTATGGAGAACTCTTCGTTTTGGTTGCTTCCATGGTAATTAGTGTAGTTATAGTGTTGGGCATTTTTGTTCTTCAAGCAGAGGCGCGTGCATTTTTTGTATTTGGCGATTCACTTGTGGATAGTGGCAACAACAACTATCGTTAACAACGCCGTCTTGTGACGCTTTTATCCATATGGAATCGACTATCCCACTCATCGCGTAACCGTCAAGTTTCTCCAATGGACTCAACATCCCCGATATTATCAAGAAAATATCTCTCATTTTTCATGTGCTGCATTTTATATTTTGAGATTCTTTTGATTGGAGTACATTTATAGTTTGTGTGTATACTCTATAGTGCGCGATAATGTAAAGTTAATGGAAGTCTGACTCCATATTTGAGCAAAGGCCAAGTACTTTAGTAATTTTTGTTTTCCAATCCCTTTTTAGTATAATTTATTTGAAAGTGCTTTATTACTTATATTTAAAACTATGTTATATATACTAACACATGCCATAATTATATATGTAAATCGTATATCAATTGGTGAAGAACCTACTATGTCATACTTAAGGCCATAGCTAACTGACGGAGACAACTTGTTGGTGCTAACTTTGCCTCTGCTGGGCTTGGAGTCCTCAACGACACTGGAATCCAATTTGTAAGAAGCCTCACATTTCAAATTCTAATACCCACACCACCGAACCTTATCTAATAATACTAATCCGAAATGGAACTGTACTTAGTGTATTTACATTATAAATTAAACTTGTTCACTTAGCGCAAAAACCTATCTAATAAATACGTCAGAATGGATGACACACTATTATGCAGCGTGTAAACATAATCGGATTGGCCAAAGAAATTAAGTATTTCCAGCAGAAGATCGACAAAAAGAGTGGGTGCACTCATTGGCACTCGCTTCGTGCCAAAAGACTGGTGAACGAAGCACTTGTTCTCTTCACTTGTGGTGGAAATGACTTTGTTAACAACAACTATTTAGTCCCATTCTCTGTAAGATCTCGCCAATTTGCGGTCCCAAATTACGCTCGCTATGTGATCTCCAAATATAAAGCATGAAAGAAAGAAGAGTTAACAACACAAATAAAAGAAAAGATTGTTGCATTTCCAGAAAAATGAAGACGACAACGTCAAGTATAGCTGCATTTAACCTAGATATTGGGAGCAAATCCACCTTCATCACCAACATTGGTTGCATCCTGACCATACTTCTTTTTTATGACACTTTGTGGATAAATTGTAATATAATCATTAAAACCAAGAAAACATCTTTACATACACTTAGGCATAAATCTGAAAGAAAAAATATTATAAGACAAACTTAGGTAAAAGAAAGATAAGAGCAAAGATTCATACATTGATTATTTTTACTTTTGTGAAATATTGGTCATATGGGCATTTTATGGATAGTACTCAAGATTGTGTTTACAGACAAACTTTGGCAAAAAATTGGCTTGCTTCCTTTGAGAACAGGCACACCTTTGATAGACATTCCTATGAGAATTTTCTGTAGGGTATTTAGTAATACCGAGGCGAAAATATTACTACCCAAACAAACTCTCATAATTACTTTCTCTGTCTTTGACATCAGATTACGGTGCTTCCCGATGTCCCAGTGCATCTCGGTCTACATGGCTTCCCCTTTGTGCATTCTCAGAGGGTGATCCCCTTGCTAGTATCTCGGTCCAAAATTCAAGTTAAGGTCCATGGAGCCTTGGCTTTATGAATGGCTTGATATCGAATGATATTCCTATTGGAAACTAAATTACCTATACAGGTTGAATCCAAACCCAAGACGACATGTATAACTGACAATGTTTTTAAGAGGAAGTGCATGAAAAACAATAAGAGCAGGGGGCATATAGTTGAGCTGTTATAGTGTCGACGTAAATGCAAAGTAAAAAGGAAATCACCTTCTGTTCGATGGAGTCACCATGGTGTGGAAATAACACTGACACGCAGCTGATTGATCCACCACCCTTAGCTAAGTCTTGTATGCTTGTACGTAGAATGGTTTTAGATAGGGGCATGGCTTGATTGCATTGGTGTTATGGTCCTTCTTCACTAAACTATTTTGCCCACCCCCTACCCACCGATTCTTCCTCTTGCTCCCCTACCTTGGCCTCTCCCATTGTCATTACCTTGCAGTGGCTGGTACATATTTACTTGACGCGTGGCGCTGCAGATTGAATTGTTGATGCTACCACACATTGGGCTGCTGTTGTTGTTGTATTGTACACATTTAAATTAACACCGGCCGGAGGGCGAAGCGGCACCCAAGATAACATCGCAGCCAGAGCACCAACACCCAACAAAGGCGAAGATCACACACCACCGATCCGCAACCACCACACACACCACCACCACCACTACACACCACCACCACCACACACCACCACCACCGGTTGACCGCATACCAAAGCACCGATCACTACCACGACACCACCACCACACACAGCCGGTCACCACACCAGTTGACACTGACACACGGCCAACTCCACTACCACCACACACACACCACCACCACACACACGGCCACCACCACCACACACACACACCACCACACACAGCCAGTCCTCACCACACACACAAAGCAGTCACCAACACACACACACAAAGACAACCACCACCACACCACAACAATGGACAACAACAAATCACCACCCGATCCACATACACACACACACACACCCAGTCACTACACGCGCCTACACACACGCCACCATTCACCACATACACACAAAGCAATCCACACAACACCCACAAGAGTTCACAGTCCACAAACACCCACAAGAGTCCACAGTCCACACTCCCATAATCATGCAAAATGCAGAACCACATGCACGATACAACCATACACAATCACACTACCATAAACAAACCTATGATAAGAAAGAAAAAGGATCCCGTGGATTTGAACCACCATCACCGGATGCATGAAGATGACACTCCAACTCCCAAGAGCTCTCCCATTTGAGCTAAAGATCCATTATGTATTTTTCTAAGTTAAGTACAAAACACACGCAGACTAACCCAACAATTGTTATTAGATAAATCCATAACGCATCTCACAACACCGGTATGTCTGCCTCCCACCATTATGTTCACAAATCACACCCCTCTTCTTGTTTAAACCACGAGACTACCATTTAAGTTGTTTACACCAAAGTAGTACCAAACCATACAATTTCTATGATCAAATTTAGCGTCAAATAAACTCAACGAATGTGAATCAAATAAAATCAAGAAAAACATAATAAAAAGAAAGGTCCGGGAAGTCAAAGCAATATCATCGAGAACAATTACCGGCATATGTTCGAAACGCCCATATATGTTTCTACAATTTTTTACACAAATTGATCGAGGAAAGCCCCGTCGGAGATATGATGACCATTGTAACTTGAATTTTGTGGACTTAAGTGCGGGTGGGTGGGTGTTCTTTTTGTTCTTGAGCGGCGAGAAGAGAGGAATAAGCTTCATCACATACCGATCGAATCCATCTTGTTTCTTTAGATAAAGGAAATTCAACTTTGGTAAATAATAAACACCTTGATAATTTACAATTGGAGTTCTGAAAATTTAACTACTGATTATGTTATCTGAATTGGTCATTTTAATGAGTTCTTGTTTATGGCCAAAGTATGAGCAAAGTAGGCTAAAGCCTCATGGACAAAATATGAGCAAAGCAGTTCTAAAGTCATGCTAACTTACTTGGGAGGGTCATAATAGTTTGAACTATCAATATTTGTTGGGGTATTAAAGAAAAAAAAAAAAAAAAACAGAATATTCTTACAACTCTAAAAATTAAAAGACACTTGAGGGCACATACAACACCACATAAAACCACGACTTACTATAAGGAAAGAAGGGAGAATCTAAAGAGCATTTTACCTATGTGCCATTCTAGAGAAAAGAGGAAAAACGTAAAAAAAATTTTCTTTGAGTAGATCATAATGACTCCCTCAACCGACATGCGAAGACATTATCATGAGGGCATAGGTTGATCTCAGTTTAGAAAATGTATACCATGCGACTCTAGCCAGTTCCATTATGAAAAAAAAAAAACGCTCTCTGCTCATAACATGACGACAACACAATTGATTAAGTCTTAGTTTGAAATACATGTAAGCACACTATAATTCGTGACTGATCATCATGGGGCAAGAATCTCATTCGTAAACTTACAAAGCAGAACCAAAAGCTTCGGAGACATCCACACAAAATAATCATCGACCCATGATGCCGCAGGCTTAGCAATGTAATTTGTTTCGGTTTTAAGGATGCTCCTTGCTATCTGCACAACAATAAACAGTTACCCATTTAAACCCGCAGAGTGATCAGATAGCGTAAGAATATAGGAAAACTATGATAACACATTAAGGAGCTGGTTACGTGGACTAATCAAGCAACTATTAAAGCCGGTATCTGATTTCGGGGGCAACAAAATCAAATTAAATTTCTACATATAACTGTTCAAGATTAAAATGACATATTCATATATAGTTACTTTCGGTTAGGTAAGATCATTAGCGAGGAGCTCCTCGATCGTAAGCCCTCATCTTACCCGGAAAAATGAGGATAATAATCTATTGGCTAAAATCATTAATCATTAAACAACATCCCCGAATATATTGGGTAGAACGACATCCAGGTGGAACCAGTAACACTAATAGCACATGAATGGTCTTATTAAACAGGTCCAACCAAGTGTTAACCATGAATTAACATGAAACTTTGTAAATTGTACCTCAGTGTTGATTTACAACCTATGCGGTCTTTGACCATCTTCCGGCCCAAACAAAGAAACTGCATCCTGGACCGATTCAATTGATCTTTTATCAATTTCACCCATAACTGGATATTTGAAGTTCATTATGAACCTTGCGGGCTTGAACTTGAACGGCAGTGTGTAGGCTGTCACACATACAAATAATAGCTAGGCGTTTGTACTGTCCCGAAATTAATCCGATAAAGCTTTTGACTGACATGTTCTTTTTTCATAACCCTTTCTTCTAATCTAACGTAAGTCCCTTGGTCTTATTTAGAATGATAAGCAACTGGTGAGGCTTTATAAAAGGCAAATCCAACATCATATTAATCATAAGCAAGAGCTGAGTCCAACTAAGAAGATTGGCCAAACTTGTTGGCCGTCAAAGTCAGAGTGCTTTCAGGTCTAACACCTGGAGAGGTTACTTAAGTTGACGCTGCCGAAGAAGAATAACTCGTAGCAAGTGGTGTCTATGGGCTTATGACCCCCGTTTGAGCCTTCTTCCCTTGCACATACACCTCACTCCAAGCTCCTTTTGTACGGATAAATCTAGGAAAAAACCTCTAATGCTAAGCATGTGCTGAAATCAGTCGACATCTTCAATTAGAAGCTCCCCCATGAGCTTAAACGGGGTTTCTTGCGCCAAAGCAAGTGCCACCACTAACTGACAAATTTGGATAAAAACGTTGCGGGGACGTGGAGATCAATTTAAGTGACATCCATAGCAGTTGAAAACGCTGCGGCAACTTTTCTCAAACCGTATCTGGATCGTTGCAGTGACAAATAGCAGTTGACGTCAGATCCGTTCCAAGCTGAAAGTTTTTCAGAAAAAGTTGACATCTACAATGTGTAAGGTTCTGCTGAAGATAAGCTGGGCAGTTCTACAACGAACCATGGGGCGCCACCGGTACAAAAAGCGTCGAGTACTTGGAGAGCAACTTCGATGACGTCCATATTTGATCATTTTTAAAACTCACTTACATTCTATCATTATCTAAACCCTCCAAGTACGCATCCATCAAGTTCAGCCATCCAGCAGCATTGCAGCCACCATACCTTTTGCAACAATGTGTTCCAGAGCTGTTCTTTCTGTCAGCTTTTTCTTAAATAACTCCTCTCTATATTTTTTTTTTACCGGCATTGTTTTGTTTATTTGGTGAAACCGGCTGGCTAAGGGGTTCCAACAAAGAAGGCGAAGAGTGCCCGAGCATGCGTATCTTAAAAGGTACGACTTGGCATATCGCGGGATGTCTTTGCGGTCATAACCGATTTATATCTGCGAACTCGTTGAAGGTGTGTGGGTTCCATAAGCTTGATAGTCTTTTGGTTAAGCCCTCAATGACAGACGCATGTTCGTATCCCCAGTTTGGAGTGCTTTGCTGAAGGAGCAACCCTCAGTGAGGTTGAAGTCACAATTGGAAGGGGTGCATTAGATCAATGAAGATGAAAATGCAAGCAATAGTAGTTTCACGGCTCTTTTTCAGTGGTACATCCTTGGTTAATGTTTTCTGATCATAGACTCTAGACTCTAATATATATATATATATATATATAGACCAGTTACTGAAGAATACACCTAATTAAGCATTCAGGCGTTCAGTTAGATGGAAGCTAAAACCAAGTAAAAAAATTCACAAAGTAGACAAAGCATATACATTAGATTATTTTAAAGATATAAAAAATGACATGCATACTTGCGAAGGATGTTGTCTGGACCGTCGCCGGCATTAATAACAGGAATGCCGGCCGTTACGCATCTTCTTCGGCAGCACCACTTTCAAAGTGTCTTATCACAATAATATCAGAATATCCTTCCACCGTTCTTATAGTATCTGCATGTCAAGTGCTCAAATAAGAATAAATCACAATACAATCTACAACATTGTCGACAAAATGGGAAACAAATAGTAGTACCCTCAAAGCGTCTCTCCTTTGCTTGCAGATGAAAACTTCGGCGTGCATTCTCGTGGTCAAAACTTCCCCACCCAAGTGTTTCATAGCAGACTCAAAAGAAAGCCTAGTCCTCGTCGAGGGCTCATAGAATAGAGTGGCCATGAGGTATCCCTTCAAGATTTGGCTTCTTGGTGAGTTTTTCTCAATATCTTCCATCGGACGCTTTAAAATAAATATAGCATTTAGTATATCCCTATCAAATTGTTGAGCATCTAAGATATCTTGAAGCTGAAATTTGTCTCCCCTGCCGAAAATGAAAATGCCTTATCAAGTATTTAAGACCTTTTTAGTTTCTAACGCATGGCATTGGGTTCTTGAAAGAAGTAGCTTCTCGGATGTGAGAGTTGAAAAGAGGACATGGAAACTTGGCTACATCTTCCGGTTTTTGGAGCAGTCAAACCCTTGCCTGGCATAGGGTAGAATTGGAAATCGAATTCCCTCCATCATGTCTCTTTTCAGGCCGTCTCCTCCTCCAATCCGCAGCTACTCGATTCTATCAATCACTACTCTCACCACCACCACCTCCACTGATTCCACCATAGTTCTTGATGTCCTCTTATCCAAAAATAAAAAAACTCCTTGTACCGAGACCTGCGCCCTCCTCATGCATTCCTGCACAGGGTTTTCAAAGTGCACCAGATTTGCAGCATTCCCTACCTTTGAAGTTTGAATTTCTAATAAGTTTTTCTACATTCACCAACACTACCAGTCACGAATCAAATGCCTTAAAGGTGAGAAGCATTTTCCAATCCTCAACTCTGAATGACAATTGTTTTCAATGACAAATATAAATTAATATATTCCGTTCTTTCAAAACAAATGTTTACATATGGCTCCCTCGTAATGTGGCTATGAGTCTGTATGCCATTGTAGATTTGTAGAAACAGTTGAAAACTTGAAACTATAGCAGCCGTGACCCTCACTGTTTTTGGTAGTCACTTTCCCCTTTCTCTTGCTCATGTGTGTTGTTTTGCTTTGAGTTTGAGGTATCTATTTTGAAAATGGAGTTTGGTCTATCACCATGGCTAAAGAAGAGTCTAATCTTTAATGTGGAATACGAGATTGAGAGGAAAGGGAAAGGGAAAAGGAAAGGATGGTATATTAATGGTAATTAAAGTCTCTATTAAATAACTAATAAATATAGGCGTACAATTCATATATTGCGTGTATTTAGTTTTCAACCTGAATTTACACAAAACTCCTTTGTGAGTGTGTTATAACTTAAGGGTATAAATGGAAATAAAAACTAAAATGACGGAGTAGCCCTTTTTAAAGGTATTGAATAATTTATTTTTATATATAATCAAGGGTATTTAGTGGTAGAAAAAAGGCTGGTCCAATTTAAAGTTATAGGTTAATTATAGTATACTCTACTAATTGAGATAATCTATATAACAAAATAGGGTGGTGCTGGACATCCAACACCACCCCCTAACCTTTGGATCTAGCTTATGAGGTGGCGAATCCTAGGGCTTATGAGGTGTAGGTTGTTTAATAGTGTGGAACAAGAGTGTTGCATCATTCTTGAAGTCAACAAATGCGGCTGGACTTTTACTGGACTTCGGTTGGTCTTTTTTGTCGGGCTTCTAATGGGCTTCGATTGGAGTTTTTTTAGTACGTGGGGCGGATGCGTGTCGGGGGCGCCGAAGGCGCGCTTATCTGTGTCGTACGGGGGTAGATCGCGTCGGGGCGCCGAAGGCGCACATATCTGTAGTACGGTGGGGTGGATGCGCGTCGGGGAGCCAAAGACGCGTGTATCTATGTCGTACGGGGGGGGGGGATGCGCGTCGGGGCGCCAAAGGCGTGCGTATCTGTGTCGTACGATACGGGCAAATACTAGTAACAAAAACAAAGAAGGGTGGAGTGGGTTGACAAATTCCACCTCACAAGGTGATACGTGGCCGTGCCACCCCTTAACCATAGCCACTAAAATGTTTTTCTAGGGTGAGTTAACAAATTTTTTTTGGGTGAGTTTAAAAAAATTTCTCACCTCACCCACCCCACGCAAAAAATATCTGGACTGTTTTTGGGTTGAACTTTTATGGGTTGTTGGGCTATGGAAATATGAGTATGGGCTTATTTAAAAAAATGGGGAAGCCGTTAGGACGCCGGGCGCCGCATCTATGTCGTAAAGGGGGAGGGGGCAATGTACGTCGGCCGGCCAGCGCCTGAAAACGCCCGCCGTTCAGTAGCGTATCTGTTAGGGGGAGAGGGTAGATCTTTCGGCGAAGAACGATATGCATTGCCGTCTGGGGGATGCATATCGGATCGCCGAGCGACGCCAGATCTATGTCATACACGGCACGGGCAAATACTAGTGATGAATGAAGTAGAGGACCACAGAGACTTGTCCGATAGAGAAAAAGGTTAAACCCCATTCTTCAACTTTCACCCAAAGATTAGTAGTAGGCATGCACTTAACTAATTTGGTCCCGACTAGTACACCTAAAAAGTTTTGTAATGGTCGTACCAAGAAAAGGTAAAGGTAATATTTTGCTAAGGGTGGAATTTGAGCCGAGCGGCTTGGGCTCAGCTTGTTTAAGCTCGGCTTGAGTTCGGTCATTTAGTTAAATGAGCCAAGCTTGAGCCTATATTATAGCTCGTGTAATAAACGAGTTTTATAAAACTCGACTCGATAAGCTCGAATAACATTTTTGCAGTGTAAAATAATTGAGTTATTCAGGCTCGGCTCGTTTTGTATTAATCCAAACATACTTAATTATTTACTGTCAGTTTATTCTTTCCAATTAGATACATAGATTCCTCCAAAGTACTTACTATACAGCTTCAACATTGAAGATCAATGTTTTCATTTAAAGGGAAAGATAGCTGAATTTCATTACTGTTGCTTGTTGCTTGTGTTGGCAGGTGAAGTATGTTAGATACTAGGGTCTTTTTGTAGTACGTCACACTATATTAGTGCATATTTGAGTTTAGTCACACGAAGTTCAAAATTTTGATTTTAGTCACACTCCGTTAGCAAATCTGTCTCAAGCCGTTAGTCAACGTATTTGACTAGATTTGACCGTATATATATATATTAGAAATAAACCAATCCATCATAAGAAATTTAAACAAAATTTAAAAAAAAAAAATCTATGTATTTGGTTCATCTCTAAAAAAATTTAAAAATTTTAAAAAATTAATTTCTACAATATATATATATATATATATATATACAATATATATTTTAATTTTTTTTAGAAATGACTGCATTTGGTTTATTTCTAAATGACCGTATTTGGTTCATTATATTTGGTTTTTTTTTTTTTTGAAATTACCATATTTGGTTCATTAATTTTTTTTTAAAAATAGTTTCTATGATATATATATTTAATTTTGACCGTACGTTGATCGTATATATATATATATATATATATATATATAGATCGTAGAAATTAATTTTTTTTAAAAAAAATTATATATCTTAAAAATTAAATTTTATATATATATATATGTATATATATATATATATATATATATATATATATATCGTAGAAATTAATTTTTTTAGAAATGAACCAAATACGGTCATTTCTATAAAAAAAAAAATTAATATATATATTGTAGAAATTAATTTTTTAAATTTTTTTAGAAATGAACCAAATACATAGAAATTTTTTTTTAAATTTTTTTTTAAAATTTCTTATGATGGATTGGTTCATTTCTAAAAAAAATTTAAAAAAAAAATTAAAATTAAAAATAAAAAAAAAAAAAAATATATATATATATATATATATATATATACGGTCAAATCTAGTCAAATACGTTGACTAACGGCTTGAGACAGATTTGCTAACGAAGTGTGACTAAAATCAAATTTTTGAACTTCGTGTGACTAAACTCAAATATGCACTAATATAGTGTGACGTACTACAAAAAGACCCTAGATACTAATATCAGAAACTTAATTTTTGAAATTAGGATTTTGTGCATCCGTGTATAGCAAATTAAACCTTGGTCTTGAGAAGTAATAATATAATTTTTTTTAAAGGGCTGGTAATATTGCTCTTATTAGAATTTCCATTTTTTTTTCTTTGTCATATATATGGTTCTCTAGCTGTGACTGTGTTGGACAAGGGATGTAAATGGGGTGGGTCGGGGTTGGCTCACCCTCACTCAATTTCCTCGCTCCGCCACTGGTTCTATGCCATGTGCTCGACCCTACTTAGAGCATCATCAACGCATTGTTATTTTCCATTGTGACACATCAGCATTTTTAGGGGATCAAAATAGTCAAAAACGAATCAAGTACCAACACGAAACAAGAAAAATTGTTTGTTTTCATTTTGCACGGCTAAAGTTGTCCCGTGCAGACATGATTCTTTTATAAACGGCACAAGTTGTCCCGTCCATCAATTCCCTCCATTTTTATGGCACCAACCCATTTTCGCGCCCATTGTTTCCCTCCACTTTCTACGCTATATATCACAGATGAATCACAGTTGAAGCATCCATCTTTTCTTCATCTCCTCTCATCAGTCAAACTTTTTATATTTTGTCATGGGTTCTAATAGTCATAATAGCAATTTGTGCGAAAGAGTAAGTGAACTAATTTTCGACGACGATGATGAAAATACCGCAATCGTTCAACAAATGCAAAGTGATGCAGTTGTAGTGGCGTCAATGATTCCGGATTTCAACGCTTTATCTATACCCAAATGGGGTGGATCTGTTGATAGTAAAGAATACACTAACCGCGATCGTGTTGGTACGCATGAACGGTTGGTGGCTGATTATTTTGCTGATAGACCAACTTATAAAGCAGGTAAGTTTCGTCGTAGGTTTCGTATGAGAAGACCACTTTTTAACAATATATTGGAAGTTGTCACTAATTTTGATCCATATTTTAAGCCTTATTGTGATGCTCTTGGTTTGCCTGGGGTTTCGGGTTTGGTAAAAATGACAGCTGCAATACCGATGCTTGCTTATGGTTGTCCAGCTGATTCAATGGATCACTGGATAAAACTTGCTGAGAGTATAACCCGAGAATCACTTCATCATTTCTGCAATGCAGTTGTCAACTGTTTTGAAGAACAATACCTGAGAAGCCCAACATAAGAAGATATAACACGTTTGCTTGCAGTAGGTGAAGAATGCGGTTGGTCAGGTATGTTGGGTAGTTTAGACTGTATGCACTGGGTATGGAAAAATTGTCCAACTGCGTGGCATGGAACTCATTTGGGCCATGTTAGAAAAGTGACTGTGATTTTGGAAGCAGTTGTAGACCAGGAGCTATGGTTTTGGCACGCATACTTTGGAATGGCTGGATCGTGTAATGATCTTAATGTGTTAGATAATTCTCATTTATTTGATAATTTAGTCAGAGGAACAGCTCCAGCTTGTGTTTATCAAGTTAATAACAATCCTTACAATATGGGCTACTACCTTGCTGATGGAATATATCGACCATGGGCTACAGTGATTCAAACAATCCCATCTCCTGATACTCCTATAGATACTAATTTTGCAAAAGCGCAAGAAGCAGCTCGTAAAGATGTGGAACGTGGTTTTGGTGTTTTACAGGCTAGATTTGCAATTGTTAGCAGGCCTGCTCGTCAGTGGGACAGAGGAGCTCTATCCCGTATAATGAAGACATGTATTATACTTCACAACATGATTGTTGAGAATGAACGTAATGTACAACTTCCAAAGTGGAAACCACCTTCAGATGAACAGTTGCGGCATGAAGTTGAGATGCAGAGTAATGACCATCTATTTGTACAAAACATGGTAGCCAGGACATTAAGTATTCATTGTGGAGTTACTAATCAACAATTGAAGAATGATCTAGTTGAACATCATTGGGCACGTTATGGTGCACGCCACAACCAAAAGAACAACTAATAAGTTTGTTTAAGTTTGTTAACTGTGTTTTTTAAGTGTGCTTTCTGTATTTTCTATTAACTGTACTTTCATCAAGTTTGTTTAAGTTTGATTTGTCTTAGTTGAATTTTCTGTTAACTGCACTTTCATCAAGTTTGTTTAAATTTGATTTGTCTTAGTTGAATTTTCTGTTAACTGTACTTTCATCAAGTTTTGGTGCTTTCTATATTTTCTGTTAAGTGTACTTTATCAAGTTTGTTTTGTTTAAATAAGATTGTGATTTGTTGAATAAGATTTGCACATACTTAAAATTAAAAACGTTACAACATACTTGGAATTAAAAACGTTACGACATACTTGAAATTAAAAACGTTACAACATACTTGGAATTAAAAACGTTGCAACATACTTGGAATTAAAAACGTTATAACTAAAAATCATCATCTTCATATTCTTCATATTCTTCATTTTCATCCCTCAAAAATCGATTGGGAGAGCGTGGTCACGTACCACGAGACTAAGTAGCACTGTTTGTTGATCCAGAAGAAGAAAAAGACCCAAACTGTTAAGAATAATGGGTTGGAATGTATGGACTAGGAGGGGTTGGAATGTATGGAGTAGAAGAGGTTGGATAATTAGGAATAGAAAGAGCAGCACGAATACCTTGTTCTTTTTCAACCCACTTACAATAGATAGCTGCTTGGTTAGCTTTCCAAAATGTCAGTTGAATACCGCTAAACTTGCTTAGATCAAGCATCATGATATCTTGTTCTTTCTGTGCTTCAAGCCTCAATATTTCGGCTTCTTTTTCCTTTTTCATTGAGAGGAACATTTGTCGTTTTAGCTCTGTTTGTTCTTGCAGATATTTTGCAGTTGTAAGTTGATTGTCTCTGACCTCCTCCAGAGTTTGTGCCATTTGGTGCGCAACTTCATCAGCATCTCTTTTCTTAAACTTTCTTCCCTTTGGCCGTTTTTCTGATTCGGGCACTTCCCTCGATGGTTGACTTTCTTCATCTAACGAAATATTGGTTATTCCAATATTGTTAGCGGTTGATCCACCACTGATGTCACCACTAACATCACTACTAGAAGTGGTTCTCTGTTTTTTTGAACTACTATCACTTCTAGCTTGATATAAATGATTCCATTTTGGACTTAAAATTAAAATCCAAAAACAATGCTCAAATTTAAAATGTTTCTTTTGAACAGTTAAAAAAATAGTACGAGCTCGTGACATTGTATCATCCGCATTAGTACCACTAGCATTCATTCTCAATTGTCGATCATAATAACCTTGAAATAAACTTACCGCATGTTGGATGATGTGAAAACGCACTTGAACCGATCCACCAGTTTGTGGTTGCCCTGCATGACCAAGCTTGCTCATACGCTTGTTCATTTCATCAGCAATTTTCTCAAAAAAAAACATGCCTATTTTGGCCCGTTCCAACAACTACATCTTCTGAAATAAAAATCCAACTATGACATAAAATTTCACAACAAAATTTCATCTTCAACAGTTGTGAAATTTTTTGAACGATCTTGAACATAGGTATGTTGGCTGTTTTCTTGGTTTTCGTTTTCACTATTTCTACCACCTCTATTTCCTCTACCTCTAGATCTTTGTGAAGACATTTTGTGATTTTGGTGAAGAATAAAAGAAGAAAGAAGAAGATGAAGTGAATTGGTGAAAAATGAGTTAAGCATATATGCAATATATATAGGCCCAGTCCAACGGAACTAAATATAGCCGTTAATTTCAACGGTACAAAATCGAACCGTTTTAATTTTTTATTAAAAAAAACAAAAAAATGATGGACGGCTAAAGTAGACCCGTCCCACTCTTGGACGGGTCAAGTTTTCCCGTGCGAACCATTTCTATTTTCTTAACCAATTTGGCTCCAGTTTTGACAATTCTTAAAATAGAAACGATCATTTGACAACGTGTTGGTGATGGAAATTGCTATAAAAATTGTCAACTGTCACATTGAAAATCAAAAATAACAACGCGTTGATGATGCTTTTAATAACTGATCGATAGTAATTTTTCTATAATGCCTCTTGTTAAAAATGCGCAACAGCGTAAGTAGATATATAAATGCATTCGACTGTTCAGTTTTCTTTGGCTTCTATACAACTGTGACCTTATAAATAGCTTGTACACTCAGTTCATATTGCTCTTGAGTTAGAGTATCTACAGTTGTTGCCCTTTAATATTGGACTTTCTTTGTTCCTCCACTCCTAAGATTATGGCCCTTTCATTTCCCCATCAAGTTTCAGCTCTTATATTGTCTTTCTCTTATACCACGTCAATTATCTTAGTTTTACAAATGTGCTTCTTTTTTCGATGTTCATTATCTCCTTGGCTTTAAAGTTTTACATGAGTCGTTCTCGCAAGGTTTTCCTAGTCGATTTCGCATGCTACAAACCTAGAGATGCATTGAAATGTAGCCACGAGACCTTCATGGACCGATCAAAATTGTTGGGGACATTTTCAGAAGAAAGTTTGCGGTTCCAGAAGAATATTTTGAATAAATCTTAGTTGGGAGAGTCAGCATACTTCCCTGAGGCATTTGTGGCATTACCACCAAATCCATGCATGGAGGAGGCAAGAAAAGAAGCAAAAACTGTTTTATTTGGAGCCATAGATGAACTTTTGACAAAAACAAGAGTGAAGGCTAGCGATATTGGGATTCTAGTAGTGAATAGCAGCCTATTTACTCCTACACCTTCGCCGTGTTCTATAATAATAAATCACTACAATTTCAGGATTAATGTTTTGAGCTATAATCTTGGTGGGATGGGCTGCAGTGCTGCTCCTATGTTTGTAGACCTTGCCAATAATCTCCTAAAAGTAGGTTCTCTTTGAATTTTTCTTTTGGTTTAACAATTCCTCTTAATCGTGAAGCCATCATCATGCATGCATGAGAGGGATATTATATTGTTGTCACAATTGTGCTTCCATGCTTGGTGCCGGCTATATGAAATTATGGAACATATAAGTATAGTGAACGAACACTTGTACCCTAAATCCCTAATAAAACAATGAAATTGTTAAACTCAGTATAAGTGGAATTCAGTTGATGATGGGCATTTACGTGCTCTCTAGTCTCTACGCCCCTTTGGTTGGTGCGGTTTGCTGGAAAGTACGTAATAATTTTGGTGTCAGATAGACAATTAAACTATAGGGACAGAGTGACAAACATGCATGTAAGTCACTCATATATTTTCAGGGCATGCACTTCTGTTATAGTTGAGTAAATTAAACGGATTCCTAGTTATCTTTGTTCCTTTTGTCTGAGAAGGTATCAGCTGATTGTCCACCATAAAACATTTATAACTATAATGTTGCTTCTGTTCTTCCTTAGACAATAACTTTCTTCTTATGTTTTGATCAGAAATAAGCATTTCATCATAGAGCTCATGACCGCTTAAAAACCATTTTCATGAACTATATTCCCAGAACATGTAAGAGGAGATACACAGGACATGGCATGATATATGCAGAATGGACTACTATATATAGAATTGGAAGTATTAGATTCAAATTATTAAAGGATATATGCCAAACTTGATTTTTAACTATTAGAAGTAGTGACTGAATATCGTGCTTTATGATGCGTGTGTGTAGGTGCAGTGGTGCAGTTTTGGCTCTGTAGCACCTGTATCTGGCACAATTTCAACTAAGATGATAGAAACTTCATAACTAAAACTTTAGTGGACATAATGAAAATGCTGGTTTTAATTTTTTCGATCCTGCAGGTGCATCCCAACTCATATGCCTTGGTAGCAAGCACAGAGAACATCACCCTGAACTGGTACTTAGGTAACAATCGCTCAATACTTGTAACAAATTGCCTCTTCCGGATGGGTGCAAGGGATGTCCTCCTCTCTAATCGAACATCTGATCATTATCGTGCCAAGTGCCAACTCATGCATATTGTTCGCACTCACAAGGGTAATGATGATCATGGTTATGGAAGCACTTATCAGGAGAAGGATACTAGTGGAATCATTGGAGTTAGCCTGTCGAAAGAACTTGCTAAAGTTTCGGAGGGAGCTCTTAAGTCAAACATAAGTAAGTTAGCACCTCTAGTTCTTCCAATATCCAATTGCCTGCGCATTATTTTTAACAAGGTTGGCATGAAGTTGTTCCAAATGAAGTCATTTTGTCACAGCCCAAATTTCTAAACAATAACAAAGTGAATATTTGAAATATAACTATCTCAAACATCACTATGTTCACTTGTTTAAAAACCCAGACTATGACGGGGTGGATACAACACATGTCAAAACCTAAAACCTAGATCATAAAAGAAACCACTTGAAAATAAATAAACCCTAGAAGTTTTCACCATCACTTTATTAAGCTATCTTCTATCCAAACAAAACATCAAACAAACTCTCTGAGTAATAGTCCTCACTACCATGTTCTCATGTCATGTTGAAAAAATATAAACTACGTTATTACATCCTTTCAATAAGAATCCGACTTAATAAAAGAACTAACGGACTGCTCTAGACAAGAATCCAAATCACACGCCGCGATTCCACTGCCTTCCACCTATGTTCCCAAGAACACACCTACGTTGCCAAAACAAAGCAAACATGGGTCAGCAAAATGGAATTTGCTGGTATGAGTAGACTAACTACATATAAACCTTTCCAATCTTTACTTATCTAACTAACACTTTAAATATATCATAATTTAATCATTCTCAGCTTGGAAGACAGGTAATTCCGTCATTTCAACCGGCATAGTTTCTTTCCAAGCAAGACTCTCATCTTATTAACTCGTTATAATAACTTGTTTTAATAACTAATAATTGAATTAAAACTTACCGATATCCACTGCTGTATAAGGGTAGGATCGCGTCCCTGCACAAAATATTATTAAGTCCTACCCTCCTGCAAAAGAAAGTTAAAAATTTTATATAACATATGTAGATATCCTATAGGTATTCAAATGTAAGCCCAAACACACTCGCATAATCAAATCAATTTCTCTTATCAATTAATCAATTTCTTTTCTTATACACCCACCCTTTAGTACCTACTCCACGATTTGCACTCCACACATTTGCCAAATCACACCTTTCTGTGTGCCTCTCTCCCACCGAATACCACGATATCATAGCCATCTCTGGGCTTTCATACACATATTTCACAGCCTCTCCAGGCACAAAAACTCAGGTCATTCATGGCACATTCAATGAATACCTTAGGTCATTCCCGCCACATTCAAGGAATACTTATCATATCACTAACGGGCCATTCATGGCACATTCAATGAATGCCCTGGGTCATTCCCGCCACATTCAAGGAATACCCAATCCTACATTCCCGTACACTCAAGGAATACAACTAACCCGTATAGTGAATACCTTAGTTCCTCTCTAGGGCAGTCCAAACAATCTGGTCATTCATGGCGCATTCAATGAATACCTGGGTCATTCATGGCACATTCAATGAATACCCATTTATAACTCTAACGGGTCATTTATGGCACATTCAATAAATGCCCACCTAACATAATATGACATCATCAGTCATAAAACTCATTTCCAAAACTTGTGGAGTGGATAGTTCTAAAATGGTGCGGTAAATTTGTTTACGCATTATTGAACTTTATTGCATATATTATTTCAGAGAACAAAAGAGTATCTTGTTTCTTGTATTTTTGGTTTACGCGTTAATAATTATATGGATGTCTAAGTGTCATAACGTTGTATATCATAAAAGATTGAAATATCGCATAGTAGTTAATACACGTACACAAGTATATATAAAAAGGTCTTAGCCTAAAGCCAAGCATGCTAATAGCCCTAGACCTATCCTAATAGACCGAATCATAATCCGAGTTAAAAGTCAAATTGGTCAAAGTCAACCCTAGTCAACAGTCAAAGTCAACCTGCCAAAAGTCAATAACAGTCAACCAGCCAGGTCAACAGCAATCAACCAACCCCAAACTCCTCTAACCCAAAAGCCCAAAGTCAAAGGCCTAAAGTCAAAAACTTAAGGCCAAAAAAGAAATTTCAAAAATTAAACACCCAAGCCCACATTTTTTTAGTTCGGCCCAAGCCCACATAAAAAAATCACTGTTCATCTTCCTCTCTCACACTCTCCAGTGTCTCCACCACCAGTCAACCACCGCCAGCCACCGCTCGCCACCACCTTTCAACCTAGCGGTTTGCTTCCTTTTAAAAACCCATACATACCTATACCAACCAATCTCAATTCCCTTTATATCGGTAATCGGGATCGGCGCCATTAATGGCTTCTCCGGAGCTTCAATGTGACCAAAACCCACTACTTAAATCAACTCTCCAATCACCAACATAGTTCCATACTATAACCACATCATAACCCACCCAAAACAAACAACAAAATCAAACAGTACAATTTGAGTCCGCGCCTCCATTAACGCATCACCATTAACGCTCTTCCGGAGCTTCAACAGCACACCCAATTTCAACCCAACAGCACCCAATCACCGATTCTAAAACCCCGACATCAACCAAATCAAAACAAACAACCCACACCACAACAGTACAACAATAGTGTAACAATCCATGACAATTTGGTTCTTTGGCCAATACATAAGTTGACCACTGTTTTTACAGCAGACATCATCGATTCTACAACCCCTCGTTTTAAGTTTTTTCCCAAGAGAGACGGTTATTCATAATTGTATACGTAGTTAACACTAAAAAGTATACAGTCTAAATCAGAATCATACAACAGTATATGAACAGTAAAAAATCATATTGGTTTCATCCTCATGCAATCTACAGTAAACAATGAGAACTTTATCAAAACATAATATATCTACTCACAGTTTATAAACCGAACAGCTTTCCGAAAGCGGAACAACCCCGAAGACCGAAGTCGACTGTCGCGCAAAAAAGACGATCTTCCTTGTTCAAAGCCTTTTCTTCTTTCAGTAAAACTCCCCTTTTTTTTCTAAAACTCTCGCTGTGTTTTTCCCTCAAAAACTCTACGTGAGAATCCCCTTTTAGTTTTAAAAAAAACTCACCGAAAAACAAGGATAAAACTTATCTATTTACTTACGGGACTTTTATCCGTAACTGATAGTTATCATATATTTTTGCTTTATCTATTATCATTATTATTATTATTATACTAGGAAAATAAAAAGAGGGGGTGTTATACATTTAGTCCAAACTTCAACCATGCCTATGAACATATTTGCATTCATCCTGGAGGCAGGGCCATACTAGACAAAGTAGAGAAGAACTTAAAACTGACTGAATGGCAGATGGAGGCATCAAGGAGTAATCTTTATAGGTTTGGTAACACATCCAGTACGTAGTTCCTTATGGTATGAACTAGCTTATTCGGAGGCCAAGGGGAGAATAAAGAAGGGTGACCGTGTATGGCAAATCGCGTTTGGAGCAGGATTCAAGTGCAGTAGTGCAGTCTGGAAATCTCTTAGGACTATAAATCCCGGGACGATGACAAAAATCCTTGGGTTGATGAGATCGACACATTTTCTGTTCACATGCAAAGGGAAGCCTAGATCTTATTGATATCCACTCATTCCTTGTACTACTCTATTTTTAGCATTTCAAGAATCTGCATTCAAAATGTAATTTTAGCTTCATAAGTTCATATAAATGAAAAGTTGTTTATAATAAATGCAAAGGCGCATCCATATAAAAATTGTTGATATTATATGACCCAATAACAAATTTAAATTAATTGCACCTCCTAATTTTTCGTGGGAATGCTCTTTCATAGCTAACTAATTTGTACACTTCGAAATGCACTGACACAGCAGAGTTCATTTAGCTAGCTCTTTTCTACATTCATATGATCAACAGAGCATAGATGGGGGCCCAAAGGTTTTGAAGAACTATTATGTTCTATGTATTATCAGTTTGAAAATTTATGTATATATAGAGGTCCCCCCTTTTACTATGTTTTTAAACGTGAAGCCACAACATAGTCTTCTTATAATAGGTGTAGGAGCGGCATATCAAATGCCAATATTTTATCATTAATCTACGAGACCGAGAATAAAAGTAAGTCAAGTAACACACAATTACGTCGAGCAGAAAATCCTTACAAAGTCACGGCTTACTTGCCCTCTCCAAATATCAAAAAGTAAAACCTTTATTATACCATTTATTTATACCCTTTCTTTAATAAGGTCTCATTATGTCCTCACTCTTCACTTTACCTTTATGAGTTTTGAAAAAAAAACAAAAGGGGGCTCATTTTTAATCCTTCCATAACTTTTTAAACCAATTCATTTCAATTCACAACAAAGATTTGCTAATTCTGATGGAAAGAAGTCAAGAAATGATGTTAGAAGAAGATATAAGCATTTTAAAACCCTGATATTAAACTATTTTTTTCAATTCAACGATTTGGCTGAGTTTTTTGGAGACGAAAAAACTTAGAGTGCCACGTACTATATGGAACAAACCTCTTAAAATAGTCTATATAAGTGACTATGGGGAGCTTAAAGTGGCCAAGTCTTTGCTTTCTCCTAGTCTACCTTGATTGTTCATTTTCGAGATCCATGGGGTATGTTCATAATTTGAATGTTTTACTTCATCTACTAATACTAGTGCTGTCAAATGGGCTGGGCTGGGCCAGCCCGACCCTCAAAACTTACAACCCTCACAAATTGAGGGTCGGGCCAAAACGGGCTAATAGAAAATGTATTAAGCCTTTGCCCGCCCTTCAGCCCATTATAGAGGGCTGAGGGCCGGGTTAGAGATCTTTTTTTCCTCATTGTAATCTTTGGAGCAGACTAGCAGTCTTCATTTCAATATTGAAATACTTATTTTATCCCATACTACAATACAAACACTTGAACTCAAAATAGAGTATTGATTTCTGGTTACAAATACATGTTTAATGTTTGGGATCCAACCATACAAAATGAGGAACAAATACATAATTCTAAGTCTCAAGTGGTTTGTGGCCCATCCACTGTCATGACTGGCCAGTGGGAACCCATTCTATCAATAACGAAGAACCTGAACCACCTATAGATCGACCTAAGACAATATAAATTTGTTATATATCTTATGAAAATTGAGACATCATTTTTCTGATAAGATCAGGAAAATGAACGAATCTATATAATTAAAATGAAATGAAAATATGGTTGTAGACTTTACCCAATTTCTAAAAGAGTAGATACTATAACCCTAAGGGTATTTTAAGTAAAACAAAACTTTGATATGGTAATAAGGTAATTATATATGAGGGCTTACTGCGGGCCTGAATGAGGGCCTAATTAGGGTCGGGTTGTGGGCAAGGCATAAGGTTTGAACTCTAGGCCCTTACCATCCCCTCATATATTTGAGGGTCGGGTCGGCCCTACCCTCAAATCAATGCGGGCCTTGTTTTGAGGGCTTTTTCAGCCCATGGGCCGGGTCGGGCGGAGGGCTTGAGGGCTGTTTTGACAGCACTAACTAATACGTTTTGTTATCCCTTGTTAATTACATGGTCAAAGTGGTAAACACGCTTCATGCTATTTCATTTTCTAAAATAGTAGCACTCCCCTAGGTCGATTTTCTGCTCCGCTCAAATTGTTCTCAGATTTTGATTATCATATCAAATCACCCCCTTAGGTTAGATTTACGCTCCGTCCCCTCAAATGTAGTACTACCATTGACGATTACTACATTTTCCTCAATTTTCCTCCCAATTCCAAATCCAAAAATTTAAGCCCAGCCCATTTTCGTGTCTCCAGTCTTTCTCATTCTCTTCACAAAAAAAACTCAGCCCTCAATTCATTTTATAAATCTACTTTCAGTGGTGGACTGGTCGAACTCCATTAGATCACTTTGATACGTATTCTTTTTTCAATGTAGTAAAATGTATAGAGATTACATCCCAAGGGCAAAGCCCAATAATAATTTCGCAACAAGTCTACCTTGATTTTTCATTTCGCCATGAGTCCCAAACCAGGCTGACGTCATCATTTTTTACTTATAATTTCGGCTCAAGGACACATTTTCAATTTTAATTTCGTCATAAATGTTTCCTTTTCATATGTAAATTTAAATTTGCATATGTATTTTTTTTTTCATATGCAAATTTAAATTTACACAGGACTTATGGCGAATTTAAAATTGAAGTGGACTTAAGGCGAAAATATTTGGGAAAATTGGGCTCTCAACCCAATTACTTGTAAAATGTAGGGGTAGAACTTGGGTCGGGTTTGCCCAAGCTCGATGAGCTTTTGTTGGTCCTGGGCTAACATTTCAGATCCATTGGGCGGGCTTGGTCTTGTAAAATCAAAGTCTGACTCAGTTTTGGGTTGTGCTCGGGTTAGAATATCAAATAACTAAAAAACCCGAGCCTGTGTGCATATCTATATAATAAAGCAGTTTGGTTTTTATGTCGTTATATCGAGCGGTCAGGGAGAAAACAATTTTGGGATGATCCTACGGTGATAAATCAATTTTTTTTAAAAGTCCTACTTACTCTAAACTAAAGAGTCCTAAAACTTGCCAACAAAATCACCACCTGAAATCAATTTCTTTTAAGAGTCCTACTTACTCTAAACTAAAGAGTCCTACTTACTCCAAAAAAACTTGCCAACAAAATCACCACCTGAAATAAAAACCCCTGCATTGGAAACCAATAGTTCCGTTTGTTCTTAATAAAAAAAAATAAAGAGTTGCGTACTCTTCATTGAAAACCAAAATTGCTCATCGAATTTTTTTCCCATAGGCCGGTTTGAATTGGTTCCTTAGATTAAGTTTACTTCATTCCAACTTAGTGTACATGACAATGACTTCTAACCCTTGAGCTTTCGGTTCTTATTATATATATATATATATATATATATATATATAGAGAGAGAGAGAGAGAGAGAGAGAGAGAGAGAGAGAGTTATTTGGAGATCCTTGGAGAAGGATCGGAAAATTAGTATGCATAAACACTTCAATTCCCTTTCAATTCTTAAGGTACGCGCATACTAATATATGTAAGTAAGCAAAAGAAGAAAAATGTTAAAAACATGGCCAATAGGTCACCTAGCTTAGTGGTAATTCTAAGAGTCTTGAGAAAACATATCTATGCAAGATAGTATAATATGGTTAAAGCAAAACTTCATAATTGGTTAATCGATTTGATAGCAGTAGTTAGTTGTACCCTCTTTATACATCCATAGATCCATAGGAATTGATAACATGCTTCCACTTCAATTGATTTTAATTTTAATCACATGGAATATAATAATTGAAAGAATTGGAGTTTGGTTCTCATTCAATTTTCCCATAAGGATGTGAGGATAGATGGAACGTTTGTTGATGTAAAATAATAAGTTCCCTTATCAATGTTTGATTATCAGCCATGGATAAGGAACCACCTACAAGTGCATTGGATGTTTCTGTTGTCGACGCACCACCTAAATCTACCAATGAACCTACTACATCTGTTCAGGTATTTGAAGTTCCTTTTTCACAGTTTGGTTATGTTTGATTCTTACATGATTTCACACTTTTAAATTTTGTAACAAAGAAAAACTCTTTTGTTAATTTGACAATTTTCTCATTTAATTTTTTATGCGGTTTTTCATGTACTTGCATAATGCAGCAAAGAGAATTGGATTTTATAAATCGAGTATGTGAGCATAAACAACGGATCATTGACCATGTGCTTGCTACCCTTGCTAAGGTATGTAACATATATACGTTCATTTACTGCCTTCTAATGGTTATGTTTTATCAAATATAAAACTCAGGTTTTGGAAAAACAAGGAAATGAAGGTCATCAAGTCCAATCACCTCCTCTGCAAAATGAGCTGAGATTGTAGTTACTCCTCCACAATCCACTCTTAATGTTAGTCCGACCAATGCTTTTACACCCTCTCAGCCTTCTCGGCGCAAGTTGGCCCAACACAATAGAAGAGAAAGAGAGCTCATAAGTGGTAGAAGCAGCAAGCGAACAAGAAGGAACTTAGAAGCAGACCTTCAAAATATACATGTGTCCATGTCTTCCTATATGTAAGTTTCATTTCTTTGTGTGCTTTCTATAGCATTGTTTTCAGTCAAAAATATTTCCATTCCTAGCCCATTATGATTTTTTTTTTCTACATGTTAGTGACACCCAAAACGAAATGGAAGTGGATGATCTGAGTGTTAGTCCGACCAATGCTTATATACCTTCTCAGGCTTCTCGATGCAAGTTGGCCCAACGCAATAGAAGAGAAAAATAGCACATAAGTGGTAGAATGAATAAGCGAATTAGAAGGAACTTAGAAGCAGACCTTCATAATATTCCAATATCAATGTCTTCATAAATGTAAGTTGAATTTCATTGTGTTTTCTATAGCATTGTTTTTAGTTAAAAAATATTTCCATTCCTAACTCATTAGGATTTTTTTTTCCTACATGTTAGTGACACCCAAAGCGAAATGGATGTAGATGATTATTTTCAGCCTCTTACAGCTGGTGTCAATATGGCAGAACCTGCTAATATGCATAACAATGTCCACCATTATCTTGAAAAAGATGGATGTGGAATGCTCATTTTGTAAAGCTCTATACTGGAAAGATGAAAGGCTAGCAAATACATCAGTCAAAAGACCCTTTTTCGGGATGTGTTGCAAACAAGGAAAAGTCAGTATTCCTCTACTTTGTATATTGCCTCTTGCAATTCAAGATCTATATGATGGTAGTGACACCAAATCCATGTCATTTAGACAACATCTTTGTATGTATAACTTGGCTAATGCATTTATCAGTCTCGGTTGTCAACCGGATGACCGAATATTCAGCAGTAGCAGTTCTATTCCATTCACCATTCATGGTGAGTTACGCCATCAAATTGGATCGTTACTACCAGAACCTGAGAAAGATCCGACTTATGCTCAGCTCTATATTTATGACCCAGCTAGTACCCTTGATGTGCGTCATCGCCGAAATCCAGAATTGAGACGTGATGTTTTAGATGTCATTCATAGTACACTATTGGATTGTAATAGATTTGCTAAAAATTTCGTCAAGCATATGATTTATTGAGTGCTCGCGCAGCTAAGGAAAATGACGTGGTAGCTTATCTCCATTATAATACATCTACTGACCCACGGTGACACAATCTTCCTTCAGCAAATGAAATTGCAGTTGTTATACCTGGGGATGGAACTGAAATCAGAAGCACAAGAGATATCATTCTTCATTATAGATAAGGCAATGCACTGAAGCGGATTGATGAATATATTCCACTTATCTACCCCTGCATTATCCTTTGTTTTTCGCTCGGGGGTGAGCTTGGATGGTCAATCGAAATGAAACTTTATGATGTCAATGACGACGATTCGAAGCGATTGACTCAGATGGTGTTCTATGCATATCGTTTGTTCAAACGTCATACTGAATATTCAGCAATACTCTGTGGTGGAAAATTATTTCAGGAGCTTCTGTGTGATGTTTGGGCTTCGAGTGAGCAAAATCGGCTATACTAACATTATACCTACCAAAAGGATCTTCGTGCTGAAGTGTACATGAGTTTGACAGATTTAGCTGAGGGTACGGATCTTGATCAAGTTGGTCAGTGGATTATTTTGCCATCATCGTTCATTGGAAGTCCAAGGTACATGTATGAGATCTTTCAAGCCTCGATGGCTATAACACGTTACAATTAGCATCCAGATATATTCCTTATGATGATATTCCTCACTGGCCAGAAGTGCAAGAAGCCCTTTTGAAGAACCAAAATGTGTTGATCGACCTGATGTTCTTGCCCGTGTTTTCGAACTGAAAAGAAGAGCTTGAATGAAATTTATCAAGAAGAAAAATGTGTTTGGCCATGAAGTAGCTCATGTGTACACCATTGAATTTTAGAAGTGTGGCATCCCGCGCATGCATGCACTCTTTATCCTCAAGCATGAAGATAAAATTCGTACCGCAGCCCAAATTGATCGAATTATATCTGCAGAATTTCCTGACGACCCAGATAAGGATCCCTTACTCTTTGATACAATAAAGAGTTGTATGATCCATGGACCGTGTGGTGTTAAAAATATGAACTCACCGTGTATGGAAAATGGCAAGTGCACAAAGCATTTTCCACATGAGTTTACAGATGCGACAACCATACAAAAAGACGGTTATCCACTTTATATGCGTCACAACATGGGACGTGTCTATATAGTGAAAGACAAAGAGGTTGACAATAGGAACGTTGTCCCATATAATCCATAGTTGGTGAGGATGTTTAATTGTCATATTAATGTCAAAGTGTGTGCGGGATTGCAATGTGTTAAGTACATCCACAATTCAAGTACATCTACAAGGGCAATGACAGAACAACAATGGTGTTGGACGGCGGAAATAAGATTAAATAGTACATTGATGCCAGATATATTTGACCACCAGAAGCAGCTTGGTAGCTATTTGGGTTTTCCTTACATGAAGAGTTTCCAACTGTTGTAAGGTTATCTCTTCACTTGCCAGATATTTAACACTTGATTAAACCAATTTCATCAATATACTATTAAGTTATACTAGAATGTCATACTGTTAAGTTATGATTTGTTGTCAGGTATGCATCATGTTGTGTTCAACCCTAAGGAACCGATGGAAAATATTCTTGAGAGGGCAAAACGACAAAAGTTGAGTCTCACTTCATTCTTCGACTGTTGTGCTTCAAATCTAGATGCTCGAGCCTATACTTACCAAGAATTCCCCGAGCACTTTGTTTGGCACAAACAAAATAGAAAAGGTATGGACTAAAAGAAGCAATGGTTATGCTATTGGCAGGATGTATTTTGCCAAGCCCAACGAGGGAGAGAGGTTTTACTTGCGTCTACTATTGACCATCGTAAAGGGCCCAACATCATTTGAGGATCTATGCAAATTTGAAGGTATTCCTCATCCAACATTCAAGGTTGCGTGTGTTGCGCGTGGACTTCTTGACATTGATGGAGAGTGGATACATTGTTTAGAAAAAGCAGCAATAATGAATACTGGATATCAGCTAAGTAGATTGTTCGGCATAATTCTGTTAGAGTGCAATCCAGTGCAACCACATCTATTGTGGGATAGATGCTCAACAAGTATATGTGACGACCTGACGCACAAATTACGAACTATCTTCAACATTCCTAATCCATCAAAAGAGCAGATGACAGATATTATATTAATGCTTCCTTCATGTTGCCTATATTATATTATTAATACACAATTTTCCTGCAGGTCTAGGAGAAAGAAATTTTGGGATGATCTGACGGTAAACAAACTACACCACATTAGTCTAAGAATCCTACTTACAATAAAATTTTTACCAAAGACACCCAAAAAACTAAACCACTGAAACAAAACTAAACCACCGAAACAAAGAAAAGCTTTTCTTCACCCCTGCCTTTTCCTTCTCTTCGCACCGTAAAAATAACTCTTTTCTTCACACAAAAACAAAACAAAAATACTACTCCCAAACAAATACTCTGACTTCAACTCTTCTTCACTAACCTTCTTCAAGCACTGGAGATAACTAGTATGTACTCTCTCTGTTCTTCGTTCTTTTTAATGATTATAATTTTTGTGACACATTGTTCTCTCCACCACTCCAGATACAAATCTACAAGGAACCAATGAAAGTATTTCCAGTGCAAATCTCATAGCATGAGTTAATACGATTATTAGTTGATTTTTTCCAAAAGATCCACTTGAGTGATACACGACTGCTCTATTTCTAAAACATAGAAGTACGTGATCAAATTTATCATCTATAAATAAGGTAATTATCTAAGGTTGGTCTATTTTTCTGCGATTTGAGTTGATTTCTTGCTTGCTTTGATTAACAGAAATGGTAACTATATAATGATATCCCTATCTAGAACCATTTAATCAGAGTATATGGGTATGGTCAATGTGATCATTTTTAGATTTCTTATATAGATAGATTAACCTGTTTAATTTTGTTTTCCATTTGCACTTATTACTGTGAAACTGCAGTGCCAAGAGGGTAGTATTAAAATGGTTAGGAAGCTGCAATCTAAAGGGAAAAAAGCATCAAAAATCAAAAGTCACACTATTACGATCGAATGGTATACCAAGTATGAACGTTTCAATCCTAACTAAAGATCCTTTCACTCTCCATTTCGTTTTATTATAATCATGGGGGCATGAGAGAGAGGGACTCAGAGATCAGAATTTTGAAAACGCACTTATTACTGTGTAACTACAGTGCCATACTTCAGGTGTAAAAACATTAACTTCAACGATGACTATGGTCTGGACCAATTGTCAATTTGAGATATTGATTTGTATTGTGTATTCTACTTTATGAAGTGTTACCGTCTTTACTACTATTTATAAACATGTCCTGTTTATTATCGCGTCACTTCCTTAATTTCTTGCCCATTGAGGCCAGTGAAATAGACGAACTTGAAGTAAATGATTGAGTTCTGAGATAGATGTATATTGTTACCAAGTGTATCGTGGTGGTAGAGAGTAGATGGAGTAGTAAGAGTAAGAGCTTTAAGAGTTCATTGGTGCTTAGCTTGGGATGAAAGAAAGGTTGTGTGTATTGGTTGGCTTTGCCTCCCGGTTTTATGAAATTCTAAAGTACCGAAGTCTTTCTCTATTCGGTACTCTGTGGTTCCCATATTTGTGTTGCCATAGCTTTCTACTTAGACAATTTACACTGGTTTAGTTTATCCGCATTACACTTTGTTACTAGATTTCCATCTGCTGGGAAGAAGTTTGGTCTATATATACCAAAAATCATCAATAAACCAATTGTTGAAGTAATTAATAAACGGGTTCCTTTTTATATAGTTTGGAGGTTTTGAGTGTTGTATAATTTATTTCTAATAAATAGTTCTTTTTGTTATAGCTACTTGAGTGACAGATTTTATGGAAGAAGACCCAATGCACACATCTTGCCAATTCTGCCAACAATGATAACCTGATTTTTGGGTCATATATTGAGACAATACCTATATTTTTGTTATAATAGATATTATGAACCATAGAAGATGTTGTATGTGTCAAAGGTACAATGTTTATATTGTATATGGAAAAATAAATCTGTCAGATGTGGTGCTATGGTGCTCATGTTTTAATCAAAATGCTAACTTTATTTTTCCATGTTTTGTCTAAATGTCAAAAAAAAAATTAAAAACTCTTATGAATTTTACCTTTATATCACTAAAGTCCATAGTGGCTCGAGTTACACCACGGATTAGTTAAGGACTCGAGGGTATAATAATGACACAAACAAGTTCAATTTAAATGTCATAAAACATTGGTAACTCTGTTGCAAAGATCCTCTTTTCCGATGGAAAATATTCAGACAACTTTGCCAGGATTTTATATGAATTGACATCTAGACCTAACAGCAAAGTGGGTTCGGCTCATGGCATTTGGGGTGTAGGTGACTAGGTGTCTGATTTAGATTGTTCCAGAGGGCGACTATCACTCTTGCATGTAAACTATTGAAAAATGTATTTATAGCAGTTGTACCTTTGTTTCAACATGTTATCCTTTTGTAGCCAATATATTCTGTTTGATCAACATTTTTTTTTCGTTTTGGGTTTAATCTCCCTGGTTGATACATAACCAGCATAAAAAATCCCTCATTATGTACCAACCCATAAAAACCCCCTATTTTTTTAAAATACCCAAACTGACTAAAATACCCCCACACATAAAACCCTAGATCTAAAACTTATCTTCTCTCTTTCTTCTCGCCGCATTCTCAAACCCTAGATATCTTGCAAAAATGATAAAATAAGAGAAAAACACCCACCAAAACAAAAAAATCGAAAGTTTTCATCTCACAAACAAAAACGAAAGCAACTACTCATAAAAAGACCAAATCGAAGGTAAAAATCTTTTTTTTTTTTTTTTTTTCATTTGTAAATAAACGAAATCTAAGGTGAGAATCATATTTTAAGTTGTCTGAAATTGATATTAGTTGACACTCTGTAGTTGGTATGAAGTTCACACTCTGTAGTTGATATGAAGATTTGAATTTGTATCATATTTACATAGCCTGTGCAAATTTGAATGTAAATTCATACTTTTATGTGAATATAAATTTACATATGTATGCTTGCTTTCATCAGTACTGTTTTGGTTACAATAATAACTATGTAAATTTACATTTTCGTATGTTTACTTGCATAGCTAAATTTGCTGTGTAAATTTGTATTTTCATATATGTGAAAGTAAATTTTGAAATGTCAGTTTAATAGACTTATTTATTATTTTCCCCTTTATTGCAACAGGAGGTAAAACCTACTAGCTCTACCAAGGTGTTTTGTTATATTGTTTTGTCTATGCTAGCACTTTTTCAAGAGTTCAAATGAAGAATTAGAGATGTTCATATCGCCAAGACGAAAGAAACTCTTTTTGGACAAATTTTTTATAGTTTTTGTTGAAGGACATTGGAGAGACTGAGTTGAATGAGGAGGAAGGACATTGGAGAGACTGAGTTGAATGGGGAGAAAGAGGCAAAGAAAGAATATCATAAAATGATGTGTTGTGTTTTATTGGTGGTCTGGTGGATCACTTTGGGATACTAATTTTGTTTGAATTAAGGACGTAAATCTTTGATCTTTTATGTAATGTCAGTTTGTCTTTGAATTCTGAATGTAACTTTTGAATACTAATTTTATTTGAATTCTTGATCTTTGAATTCTGGATGTAATGGAAAAAATGAGCTTGATACCTTTGTAAGATTTCCTTAACCATGTTAGAAAAAAGTTTATCAGAATTCATATTTGCATATGTAAGTTCAGATTTGCATAGGTCAGCCTCGCTAGATGACCAAAAAAATTCATATTTTCATGAAAATCCATGTGTATATGTAAATTCATATTTTCATATATGTATTCATATTTACATAACTTGTGTCACCCGTGTCGGATGTCGAAAAAAAATGTATATGAAATTTCATATTTGCATATGTAAATTCATATTTGCATATGTAAATTCATATTTGCATATGAAAAATATGAATTTTCGTTACATAGCCCGGTCACCTTTCGAACTTCGGATGTTAAAAAACGTCTATGAAAATGCAATGATATTGCTATGTAGTTTTAAGTTTGCATAATACAAGGTCATCACATACAAAAAAAAAACCACCACGAGGGTTTGAGCATTTGGTTTGGAAAAACGCCTATGAAAGTTATTGCTATATGATTACAATGGTAATTCATGAGTCGTATTTGTTATTCATCTTTGTGGAAATAAATGTAGTCCAATATCAAAAAGAAAATGTTATTGCAAACCGTACTTTTTTCATTTTTTCAATAGTCATTATCCATCTTGAACAAAAAGAACTCCTACATCACATCTTCTGCGGGTTAAAATTTTCATAGGTTAATCTTTTGTGTAATTAAGATTTTCATAGCATACGTCCGATATTAGAATTGTTTTATTTTAGTAATCTACTACGAAAATCTAAATTTTTATATGTAAATACAATTTTGCATATGTTAAAACAACTATGAAAATTCAATGTGCCTACGATCAAAACAATGTGCCTAGACGAAAAAAGTAAACGACTATAACACCCCGTGTTTTTTTCATACGTATTTTTCTATTTAATTAATTAATTTAATTGTTTATTTTAAAAATTCGTCGGATTGGACTCGGGATACGTGGGCCCGGGTTTTGGGCCCGAAGTTCGTGTTGGGCTTGGGTTTCGGACCCAAGTATATAAACACTTTTTCTAGAAAATAGGGTTGAGAAGATAATATAATATATTAAAAATGGAGGCAGAGAGAAACTGGTTTGCTGGAGCATTGGAGCCCGACGAATCGGGCTAGGAGGATTCGGCCGAGTGATTTCATCATCTGAGTGAGTAGCTATTTTGCTATTTCACCGATTAAAGTAGTTTACATACATCGGGCGATATCTTGTTTCGTTTTTATAATCGTTCATTATCCCGTTGTATTGGAATTCGTGCTATTTGTGTTATTAAATTTTATTAAAGTTCGGATTTGTATTAAGAGTTTAAACTGTCGAAAATTTGGAAAAATTGGTTTTTTATGGAACTGTTAAAGCTTCGGAAGCTTGAAACTCCGACAGACGCTAATGGCGTCGACGGTCGTTTTGTTTGTTTATAGATTTCGGGGGCTTGAATGGTTTGTTTGGGTGTGTGTGGGGATGTCGAGTGAGGGCGGTGGAGCTTGAAGAAGCTGTTAATGGCGACCAAATCGCCCCGTTTTAGATTAAACTTTGTTGGTTGGATTTTGTTTGGGTATTTGAATGGGTTGTTGGTAATGGGGTTAGGAGGTTTGATTGAGGTTGGAAGGAGACGTTAATGGCGCCGATTGTTGAGCTTTAATGGAGACGTTAATGGCGCCTATAAAATCGTCCCACTTATATTCAAACTTTGTTGTTGGGTTTGGTTGTGTATTTAAATTGATGGTTGGTGATGGGGTAGGGTAGAGCGTGTGTATGGGCTGTTTATGGTGCTACTGAAGCTCCGGAGGTGCGTTAATGGAGGTCGCGATTTTAGATCTAGATTTGGAGGAGATGGTGGAGTTAAGGGTTGGGATTTTTGGCTTTGTTAATGTTGTTGGGTTTTCTGCAGGGATTAAAACCGCCTAGTCAAAATTGGTGGTTGTGTGGAGGTGGTGGTGGCCGGATTTGGGCTGCTGTTGGTGGAGGGGAAGATGAACAGTAACAAGCCGATTTGGGCTTGGGCCTGGTCATGGGCCGTAGCTAAGTTTAAATGTTTATTTGGGCCGATTTTGTTTGGGCCAGTTCTATTATTTCATTTTGGGGCCAAAATCTAATTTTAGTGGTTGGGCCAAAATCTGACTAGTTTTCTTGGGCCAGTTTGATTAGTCTATGGGCCCGTTTCCTTTGATTTGTGGACCAGTTCAATTTAAAGTTTTTGGACCGAACCACTTAACTGTTTTTGGGCCCGTTTCTAATATTGCTTGGGCCAGTCCATATAATTTAATATAGATCCAATTGGGTCAGGTAGAATAAATAAGTGGACTTTTAGACTTCCGGGTTCTAAGGTTTGGGCTTGGCCAGTTGGGTCCGAACTATTACCTTAGTCACGAGCCCGTGAACCATGCACCTTTGACCTTAGCCATGAACCATGGCTATGACTCTGAACCTGTCAAACACGGAAACGCCAGTTTGACTTTGACTATCGACCGTTGACTTTGACATTTGACCATGGACGGTTGACTTTCACCTTTGACTAGGACAGTTTGACTTTGACCATCGACCGTTGACTTTGACCTTTGACCATGGACGGTTGACTTTCACCTTTGACTTTGACTTGGACAGTTTGACTTTGTCAGTTTGACTTTGTCAGTTTGACTTTGACCATGACATGTTGAGTTTGACCTTGACCATGAGGTGTTGACCTTTGACCGTTGACCGTTGACTTTGACTGTTGACCGGTGACTTTGACCGTTGACTGTGAATGTTGACTTTTCCAGTTTTTCATATGTTTGCTTATATGGATATATATATAGTAATAAAATACTGTCGGATATTGTATAACTTGGTTGGTAAATTATCTAATTTAGATTTGATGTTAAACAAGAGAAAGTAAGTTCTGTGCGTCAGCTTTGCAACACAAAAAGCTTCGATGCGTTTGGATACCTGTGGAAAGAGTTGTTCCATTCGAAAGATATCCCGTCAGAAATCCCATTTCTTTGAAATTAGGATTTTGACCGTTTTCAACCTAAATTTTCTTTTAGATGGGCTAAGGTTGGGACTTCGAGTTCTACATGAAAAAGTATATCTAAATACCTTAGTTTCTAAATAATTAAGTTACATGTCATTTGGATGAATGTAGGAAAAACCTTAGCATTGATTATGTGGCTGATAAGAACTACGAAGGCTTGATTCCAATCTTGAAAGATTTGGATACGTAGGCAGCTTTGAGCAAAAGTGCAGCCACTACACTATATCTATAATATATATATTAGTTTGTGTGATAACTATGTGATTATGTTAGAAATTACTGTTGTTTTGAGACTACATAAATATATATGTGGGAGATAGAAGTTGTATATGAATATAGACTTTAGTATATGTGGATATGTTTTAGACATTAGTGTGTGTGGACTTGAATTTGGGCTAATGAACTATTTGTTTACGATATTGTATATATGAGTATGGTTATATAAATTGTATTTGTTTGATTATAAGTCCGTTTTACATTTAATGATATTTAAGTGCTTGATTTGCCTTGTGCTACGAAAGTGACTCTTTGCATGTGTGGTCTATTTTGACATGAGTAATGCTAGTATAATTATAAGTGATAATAATGTTTTAATGTGTAAGCCCACATCTTTAGAACTCTCCACCTCGAGGATTTGGTAATGAAAAGAAATGTTTATGACTTGTGATGTCATGTGATAGATGGGTATTTATTGAATGTGCCATGAATGACCCGGTATTCATTGAATGTGCCATGAATGACCCAATCGTTTGGACTGCCCTAGAGAGGAACTAAGGTATTAAGCCTTGCGGGTTGGTCGTATTCCTCCTTGAATGTACGGGAATGTAGGTTTGGGTATTCCTTGAATGTGGCGGGAATGACTCGGTATTCATTGAATGTGCCATGAATGACCCGTTAGTGTTATGATGGGTATTCCTTGAATGTGGCGGGGAATGACCCAAGGTATTCATTGAATGTGCCATGAATGACCGATATTTTGTTATGCCCAAAGGAGGCTTTGTGATTATGTGTATGGAAAGCCCGAGATGGCCGTGACTCACAAGTTCTGAGTTTACAAGATGAAAGTATGTTTTTCTGGAAGCGATATCCCGCTTGGGACGTATGTCTTGTAGTGGTACTCGGTGTGAGTGAGGCGCACGGATATGTGTGATTTGGCAAATGTGTGTAGTGCAAATCGTGGAGTAGGAACTAAAGGTTGGGTTGTGTCTTTGAATAAAGGAGTCAACAAGATAATTAATAAGCAAAGTAAAAATATTGATTTTACGTGTGATGGAGTTATTGTATGTGATGTATATGATTTCTTATGAGAAATATATACATGGTTTGTATAAGTTGATACTCACAAGGGATGAATGTACTCCTTGGTTGTGACTTTTCCTCGTTCTCATAAGTAGACGAGTGATACTAAAGTAAAAGTATATGAATTGTGTGATGTTATGGATATGAAGTGTGACGGTGAATAATACTAGTAAATGATTGTGAGTTCTATGTGATTGTGAATTGACTATAACTTGATATGTTATTACGAAACTATTAATGACTTGTGATAGTCTGAGATCTATGATTATGCACGCAGAAACTTTATAACGTAATGATGTCATATGAATGACTACCCTTAATATAGGTATTATGATAAGTGGTATTCCCGAATATCTTGGAGACTAACCGGTTATATCAATTAGACTTAAATGTCTTAAAGGAGGTTTGGTCATGAATGAAATTTTGACTGGCTGAGATAAATCAATTTATTGTGATGTCTAACTCTGTTTTGCAGGAGGGTAGGATCTATTAATCTTTTCTGCAGGGACGTAAATATCCTACCCTAAGGCAGCGTGTTGGCTTAAAAGGTAAGGTATATCAAACTCATATTTAATTAGGTTATCATATGTGCGGTTAATAAATGAAATGTAAGTGGTATTGTATTGTGAGTTATTTTGGAAAGTGGGAATGACGAAAGTACTATTATATGAGATTCTTGGAATTTGTATGTTGGGGTGAAATCTTACTTGGGAAGAAACTACACCGCTTTTTGGAAAACGGAACTATATTGTCTTCAAGTTGAAATTGTTTGTAATGTTATATTATTCATTTGAAAGATTATTATATATATTTTGTTGTTACTCTACTCATACCAAAGAAATTCAATTTGCTTACCCATGTTTGCTTTGTTTTGCAACGTGGGTGTGTTCTTAGGAACATAGATAGTGGAGTGCGATGGATGAAGACACGTGACTTGGATTTGCTCTTGGAGTCTTGGTTTAAGTTTTTCGAAAGTGTATAGTTTTGAATTGAAACAAAGGTAATAGAGTTGGTTAGTAAAAAAATTTATTTGTAAATGAAGCGTTGTTCTTTCAGTTTTAATTTGATCTTAGATTTTAAATATTGTGGTTGATAATATGTTAGTGGGTTTTGTTTCACCCTGGGTTTCCAGATGATTGAATATCAGTTTTAATTTTTTCTGGAAATTTGGGGTGTGACAACGACAGTGTTCATTTTCAAGCTGAGAGCGTTCATTTTCTAGACACTGTCTTGTCTGTAGTTTCACATACAACTGTTGTTGCGCTCTCTCCAAAACCTTCGTTCCTTTGCTTGAATGCAAGTAACTCAAAACCCTGTCCTTCTCTAATCTCAAACACTCCTCAACCTTCAAAATATACAGTTCACAAGAATCTTCTTCAATCCACTTATTCCCCTTGATGCAATAATAAGTAAAAGTATCATCAAGCAACGCTGCTTCAAAGTCATTTTCATAACAATACATTCCCCCCATCCCCATTTCAACAAAAACATCCAACACGTCCTTCAACAATGCTCGATCAATCAGCTCCCCCTCTCGCTCACGGTTAATTAAACAACTTACAACATCTTTAACACTGACTTTGACTTTTTCATACACCAAATCTTGGAAGCAAAGTAGCCCAACAGTTTTAAGTGGCTCTAATTTCATCCTAGTAACAAAAAAACGATCTAGGTAATGGAAAAAAGGTATAATCCAATTTAAAGATTTGATTTAATGAAAAAGGTAGAATGGGAAATAGAAAATTTTGGGGGATAAGAATTAAACCGCAAATTGCTCATAATCTAGAAAACAGGGAGATTAATTAGGAATGTGTAAATAATAGGGAGGTTATATGGGTATGTTTGTGAGGGAGGAGTTTACATATAACCGGATTGGATTGAGGGGCTGAGGCCCATTTCTTGTAAACTCTACTCTATACTACTTGATACATGATGCATGGTGTATAAGATTGGCTCTCACTCTTTTGTTGTTGTTGTTTCTTCTATTTTTATTTTTTGCTGCCTATATATTTATAGGCCAGAGTTTCAGATTGGCAATCTAAATTGCACTGAAGTTCAGGTCTCTCATTTAATGACATTTCGATCCCTCCTCCCTCGTGTGAGCGATTTGGATTCCTTCAAGCATGGCTTTGTTATAGCGCCCGACCCCCCATGGTTTTATATTTTGGCATGAAGGATTAGAACTCTATTTTCACTCCGTATACTGAATAACGAGTTTGTGGCCATGGTCACTCCCGAGTGATCTTTCATTCATGATATAAGTCGAATGCCCTTACTTGTTGTAAAATGACAGACTTTATTGGTAAGATCACTTTGATATGTGTTTTGTTCATTGTAGTAAAATTGTAAAGCATGATGTACTTGAAATATTACCACCATTTGCCTCCAAAACCTTGTCAAACATATGTCGTCCTAGTCTTTGAGACGCCTGGTTATGCTGATATATCCCCCTCTCCAAATCTCCCGCTGATAAATCTAACTCTAGATATGACCATGCTGAAATAAAATTTTAAAATTTTGGTAATGGATATCGCTACCTGTTTTTTGTCCCAATTTTACCTTGACCTAAAAAAAATATTGGTAGATCTCAATTTTTTGGCCCTTGGTTGTGGGAGGAACTAAGCAGTTAAAATCGGTTTTCAGAAGTAATCGGTCTAAGAGCGATCTGCGATTAATCGGTGAATCGGTGATTAATCGGCGATTTAATCGGTTTAATCTGTTTTATATTATTATATACAATTATATCTTCAAAATATTTTAATATAGAATAGCAACAACATTAAATGTATTAATAAAAATTGTTATTAATTAGTAGGCATTGTTATCCTTGTTCTTATTTATTTTATTGTTATTAAAATTTTAGTTGTTTTTATCTAATTTGTAGTTTCATAAAAAAATATATATATATCATTCTTATGTAATATTAATATTGCAATTTCAATGCATTTGGTGTGACAAAATTTGCAAAGCTCTCTTTCAATTTGATTGATTGAATAAAAAATAGTTATTAGTGGAAAAAAAATAGAAAATAGTCAAAATATAACTTTTTTGGATGAGAATATATATTAAAAAAACTTAGTAAAACTTTAAAGAATATAAGTATAGTCGTATATATACGTGGCTTAACAAGAAAAGTAGTATGGCCATGTAACTAACATTGGTAAGCACCATAGTATTTCTTTACAAAAATAGAATAAAACAATGTTTACCGTTTTTTTTTTTTTATATGATGGACAACTTTCTATTCTTTTATTTTCTAAATTGCAATTATTTATAAGATATTGTAAGATATAACAAAGCTTTACATATATATATTTGTAAATTTTTGAACTTGATATATGGTCGAAGTAATCTTGACATGATAGCATACTATTTTATGTTTTAATTATTTATGGGATTTCCTGATTTTTTCCAATTTTTTTATCGAATTTGTATGAATTAACAATCTCATCTCTGCCTAATTCCGAATGTGTGACTATGCCTTGCCCTGTACATGCAAATCAGAGTAGGGAGTGTGATGCTTAACTAATTAAGGTCCCCACTACCTGCCGTCCTACCCTGGTACTCTCGTATATGGTCGTAAGGCTTCTTTCTAGCTAAGAATTTGCCATGAAGATCATGCAAGTACAAAAGATTAATGTGTATCGTCGACATATTAGACAGATGCCTAAACTGGCAAGACAGACGCCAAAATTCATTAATGTGTATCATCGGCCTCAAACTCAATACCACGTGGCTGCATTTAGCTTGCATTTATGCCATATGCTCTAATCCAACTTAATAACTGATAGCAATTTTTAGCCAACTTAATAACTGATAGCAATTTTTCTATAATGCGTCCTACTATATATGCGCAAAGTAGATGCATTCGACTCTACAGTTTTCTCTGGCTTCTTGATCTTGATGTGCTATGTATACAACTGCGACTTTAATAGCTTCTACACTTAGTTCATATTCATTAGTTTTTGAGTTAGAGACTTAAGATCGAGTATCGACAGTTGTTCAGAGTCTTTCTTCGTTCCTCCACTCGTGAGATTATGGCCCTTTCATTTTTCCCATCGAGCTTCAGCTCTTATATTGTCTTTCTCTTATGCCGCGTCGATTATTTTCGGTTTACAAATGTGCTTCTTTTTTCGATGTTCATTATCTCCATGGCTTTAAAGTTTTACATGAGTCGTTCTCGCAAAGTTTTCCTAGTCGATTTTACATGCTACAAACCTAGAGATGCATTAAAATGTAGCTACGAGACCTTCATGGATCAAATAAAACAGGTGGGGGTATTTTCAGAAGAAAGTTTGCGGTTTAAGAAGAATATCTTGAATAAATCTGGATTGGGAGAGTCAACATACTTACCTGAGGCATTCATGAGGTCACCACCAATTAAATGCATGGAGGAGGCAAGAAAAGAAGCAAAAACTGTTTTATTTGGAGTCATAGACGAACTTTTGACAAAAACAAGAGTGAAGGCTAGCGAAATTGGGATTCTAGTAGTGAATAGCAGCCTATTTACTCCTACTCCTTCCTATGTTTCTATGATAATAAATCACTACAATTTCAGGGTTAATGTTTTGAGCTATAATCTTAGTGGGATGGGTTGTAGTGCTGCTCTTATATCTGTAGACCTTGCCAAGAATCTCCTAAAAGTAGGTTCCCTTTGAAATTTTCTTTTTGTTTAAGAATTCATCGTGAAGCCATCATCATGCATGCATGAGAGGGATATTGTTGTCACAATTGTGCTTCCATGCTTGGTGCCGGCTTACCGGCTATATAAAATTATGGAACAAATAAGTATAGTGAACGGACACTTGTACCTTAAATCCCTAATAAAACAATGAAATTGATAAACTCAGCAAAGGTGGAATTGAGATGATGGGTATTTACGTGCTCTCTAGTCTCTACGCCCCTTTGGCTGGTGCGCTTTGCTGGAAACTAGGTAATTTTGGAGTCAAACGACAGACAATTAATTCACTCGGAAGAAAAATCCATTTATTTGAATTTTGTCTTGTATTATTTACAGTGGAGTACTCTTTAGAGGGCATGCAGTTCTGCTATAGTCGAGTAAAGAGTAAACAGTTTCCTAGTGATAGTTGCTCCTTGTGTCTGAGAAGGTATCAGATTGTCCATCAAAACGTTTAGAACTATAACGCTGCTCTCAAAAGTTGCCGTCTACTTCTGTCCTTCCTTAGACAATATATAACTTTCTCTTATGTTTTGATCAGAAATACACATTCTCTCATAGAGCTCAGATCACTTCTTATAAATCATTTTCATGAACGATTTTCCGGGAACATATTAGAGAAGATACACAGGACATGGCATGCGCGCACTATATATGCAGAATGGACTACTGTAGAATTGGAAGTCTTAGCTAGATCCAAATTAAAGGATGCCAAACTTGATTTTTATTCTTTAGAAGTAGTGACTGTATATCGTTCTTTATGATGCATGTGTGTAGGTGGTGCAGTTTTAGCTTGTTCATTTGGCTGTCATAGCACCTGTATCTGGCACAATTTCAACTAAGATGAACCAGATAGAAACTTCAATTCATAACTAAAACTTTAGTGGACATAATGAAGATGCTTGTTTTAATTTTGTGATCATGCAGGTGCATCCCAACTCATATGCCTTGGTAGCAAGCACAGAGAACAACACCCTGAACTGGTACTTAGGTAACAATCGCTCAATGCTTGTAACAAATTGCCTCTTCCGGATGGGTGCGGGGGCTGTCCTCCTCTCTAATCGAACATCTGATCACTGTCGTGCCAAGTACCAACTCATGCATATTGTTCGCACTCACAAGGGTAATGAGGATCATGGTTATGGATGCACTTATCAGGAGGAGGATACTAGTGGAATCGTTGGAGTTAGCCTGTCGAAAGAACTTCCTAAAGTTTCGGAGGGAGCTCTTAAGTCAAACATAAGTACGTTAGCACCGCTAGTCCTTCCAATATCCGATTGCCTGCGCCTTATTTTTAATAAGGTTGGCGTGAAGTTGTTCCAAATGAAGTCATTTAGTCCAAACTTCAACCATGCCTTTGAACATTTTTGCATTCATCCTGGAGGCAGGGCCATACTAGACAAAGTAGAGAAGAGCTTAAAACTGACTGAATGGCAGATGGAGCCTTCAAGGAGTACTCTTTATAGGTTTGGCAACACATCCAGTAGTTCCTTATGGTATGAACTAGCTTATTTGGAGGCCAAGGGGAGAATAAAGAAGGGTGACCGTGTATGGCAAATCGCTTTTGGAGCAGGATTCAAGTGCAATAGTGCAGTCTGGAAATCTCTTAGGACTATAAATCCTGGGGACGATGACAAAAATCCTTGGGTTGATGAGATCGACACATTTTCTGTTCACATGCAAAGAGAAGCCTAGATCTCATTGATATCCACTCATTCCTTGTACTACTCTATTTAAGCATTTCGCAACTGCATTCAAAATGTAATTTTAGCGCTTCATAAGTTAATATAAATGAAAGGGTTAACCAATATTACCCAGAACAAGATGGGAAATTAGGGTCTCTCCCCTAAATACACACAAAAAAAAGTCAAATTAGGTTGACCGATTTTTTTTGTGTGTATTTAGGGGGGGAGACTCTAATTTCCCATCTTGGGGGGAGGTAATACTAGTTCACCCTAAATGAAAAGTTATTTATAATAAATGGAAAGGCGCATCCATATAAAAATTGTCGATATTATATGACCTAATAACAAATTTAAATTAATTGCACCTCCTAATTTTTTGTGGGAATGCTCTTTCATAGCTAACTAATTTGTACACTTTGAAATGCACTGACACAACAGAGTTCATTTAGCTAGCTCTTTTCTACATTCATATGATCAACAGAGTACTACCATTGACGATTACTACATTTTCCTCAATTTTTCTCCCAATTCCTAATCCAAAAATTTAAGCCCAACCCATTTCCGTGTCTCCAGTCTTTCTCATTCTCTTCACAAAAATAACTCAGCCCTCAATTCATTTTATAAATCTACTTTTAGTGGTGGAGTTCATATAACGTGGTCGAACTCCATTAGATCACTTTGATACGTATTCTTTTTTCAATGTACTAAAATGTATAGAGATTACGGCCCAAGAGCAAAGCCCAATAATAACTTCGCAATAAGTCCACCTTGATTTTTCATTTCACCATGAGTCCCAAACCAGGCTGGCGTCATTATTTTTTACTTATAATTTCGGCTCAAGGACACATTTTCAATTTTAATTTCGCCATAAGTGTTTCCTTTCTTTGCATATGTATTTTTTTTTTTTCATATGCAAATTTAAATTTACATAGGACTTATGGCGAATTTAAAATTGAAGTGGACTTAAGGCGAAAATATTTGGGAAAATTGGGCTCTCAACCCAATTACTTGTAAAATGTAGGGGTAGAACTTGGGTCGGGCTAGCCCAAGCTCGTTGGGCATTTGTTGGTCCTGGGCTAACATTTCAAATCCGTTGTCCGGGCTTGGTATTGTAAAACCAAAGCCTGACTTAGTTTTGGGTTGGGCTGGGGTTAGAATATCAAATAACTGAAAAACCCGAGCCCGTGTGCTTATATGTACGTATATATTTCATTCAGTGTTCTAAAAAAACGCTAGACGGTAGTTGGGCGGTATAGTGGGATAGCGCCTAGGCCTTTTAGGCAGTGCCTAGACGGGCTAGGCGCTAGGCGATTGTTTTCCCTAATATATATAGTAATAAGAAAATCATTTACCATAACTCAAAAAATAAACACAAACAAAGATATTTATTATAAAAATACATAATAGTTGAAGAATATGGACTTCATATAAAAATATACTCTTTGTTATAATGACATATAATTTACATTAAACTTTAGTCTTTTAAACTCATTCAAATCTTAAGCCTACACGGGCCTTTTAATTTTCGACATTTAATTATTAAAAAAAAAAAAACTTTATTGGACCGCCTAGACCCGTCTAGTCGGTCCACCGATTTTTTAAATGACTTGGGCCTAGGCGAGTCGGTTGGGCACCACCTAGCGCCTAGAAATTGCCTAGGCGAGCGCCTTGACCGATTTTTAGAACAGTGATTTCATTCCTTCTATTATGTTATATTGTTTCCTTATAATGATTTATTCTTGTCAAAGATAAGGTTGAGAATATAAATTTTAGAGAGAATAATTGAATCAATCATGTTAGTTTCCCTTTCAAATAATCAAATCCATTTTATTTAGTTAGAATATTACAATTTCGGTATTATTTACCTCTTAATTTATTTATTTAACAGTGAAAAGGTGTTGAGTTCTTAACTGTTTAACGTTGAAACCCGAGAAACTTGACCAACCCGAATTAGGCTTGGGTTGAAAATTTAAAGACTGACTAAGGGTTGGTCTTGGACTTGGGTTGAAACATTTGAAACTCAGGTTAGGCCTCAACCCAACCCAACCCGCCTGAGTTCCACCCCTAGTAAAATGTACCTGAATATGTTACCACCATTTACCTCCGAAACCTTGCCAACAACTCTACAGTTCATCAAACAATTGATCTTTGTGCTCTCATGTACACCTGAAGAGGACATATTTCGACCCAGTCTTTGATACGCCTGGTTCTAGTGATGTGCTGATGTCCCCCTCTCCAAATCTTCCGCTGATAATGTAACACTAGATATGAGCATGGTTTGAAATAATATTTTAAAATTTTGGTAACGGATATCGTTACCCTTTTTTTGTCCCAATTTTGCCTTGACCTAAAAAGATTGTCAGAACTAAATTTTTCGGCCCTTGGTTGTGGGAGCTAGGAAAGAGAGCAAAGAAAAAGCTATTCATTACGACAAAAATGAATTAATGTTAGAAGACCCCATAGACTTGTCTGACAGTCTGACAGAGAAAAAGGTTAAACCCATTCTTTAATTTTCACCCAACAATTAGTAGTAGGCATGCGCTTAACTAATTTGGTCCCGACTAGTACACCTAAAAGGTTCTGTAACGGTGGTACCAAGAAAAGGTACTATTTTGCTAATGGGGGAATTTGAGCCGAGCGGCTTGGGCTCAGCTCGTTTAAGCTTGGCTTGAGTTCGGTCATTTAGTTAAATGAGCCAAGCTTGAGCCTGTATTATAGCTCGTGTAATAAACGAGTTTTATATAACTCGGCTCGATAAGCTCAAATAACATTTTTGCAGTGTAAAATAACCAAGTTATTCAGGCTCAGCTCGCCTAAAGCTTGGCTCGAGCTCATTTTGTATTAATCCAAACTTATTTAATTAGTGGTAAGTTTATTCTTTCTAGTTAGATACTTAGATTCCTCCAAAATACTTACTATACAACTTCAACATTAAAGATTGATATTTTCATATAAAAGGAAACATCATTGAATTTCATTACTATTGGTTGTTGCTTGTGTAGGCAGGGAAAACATGTTAGATACTACGTGCTGTATTGAAATTAAGATTTTGTGGATAGCAAATTAAGCCTAGTTCTTGAGAAGTAATAATATAATTTTTTTTAAAGGGCTGGTAATAATGTAATATTGCTCATATTAGAATTTCTATTTTTTTTTTCTTAGTCATATATATGGTTCTCTAGCTGTGACTGTGTTGGACAAGGGATGTAAATGTGGCAGGTCGGGGTTGGCTCACCCTCACTCAATTTCCTGGCTCCGCCACTGGTTCTATGCCATGTGCTCGACCCTACTTAATAATTGATCGATAGCAATTTTTCTATAATGCCGTAGATATATAAATGCATTGGACTGTTCAGTTTTCTTGTGACCTTATAAATAGCTTGCACACTCAGTTCATATTGCTCATGATTTAGAGTATCTACAGTTGCCCTTTAATATTAGACTTTCTTTGTTCCTCCACTCGTGAGATTATGGCCCTTTCATTTTCCCCATCGAGCTTCAGCTCTTATATTGTCTTTCTCTTATGCCACGCCGATTATCTTAGTTTTACAAATGTTCTTCTTTTTTCGATGTTCATTATCTCCTTGGCTTTAAAGTTTTACATGAGGCGTTCTCGCAAGGTTTTCCTAGTCGATTTCGCATGCTACAAACCTAGAGATGCATTGAAATGTAGCCACGAGACCTTCATGGATCGATCAAAACTGTTGGGGACATTTTCAGAAGAAAGTTTACGGTTCCAGAAGAATATTTTGAATAAATCTGGGTTGGGAGAGTCAACATACTTCCCTGAGGCATTCGTGAGGTTACCACCAAATCCATGCATGGAGGAGGCCAGAAAAGAAGCAAAAACTGTTTTATTTGGAGTCATAGATGAACTTTTGACAAAAACAAGAGTGAAGGCTAGCGATATTGGGATTCTAGTAGTGAATAGTAGCCTATTTACTCCTATACCGTCCCTGTGTTCTATAATAATAAATCACTACAATTTCAGGATTAATGTTTTGAGCTATAATCTTGGTGGGATGGGCTGTAGTGCTGCTCCTATATCTGTAGACCTTGCCAAGAATCTCCTAAAAGTAGGTTCTCTTTGAATTTTTCTTTTGGTTTAACAATTCCTCTTAATCGTGAAGCCATCATCATGCATGCATGCATGAGAGAGATATTATATTGTTGTCACAATTGTGCTTCCATACTTGGTGCCGGCTATATGAAATTATGGAACAGATAAGTATAGTGAACGAACACTTGTACCCTAAATCCCTAATAAAACAATCAAATTGTTAAACTCAGTATAATTGCAATTCAGTTGATGATGGGCATTTACGTGCTCTCTAGTCTCTAAGCCCCTTTGGTTGGTGCGGTTTGCTGGAAAGTACGTAATAATTTTGGTGTCAGACAGACAATTAAACTATAGGGACAGAGTGACAAACATGCATTTAAGTCACTCATATATTTTCAGGGCATGGACTTCTGTTATAGTTGAGTAAATTAAACGGATTCCTAGTTACCTTTTTTTTTTTTTTTCCAAAAAAAAAAAGAAGGTATCAGCTGATTGTCCACCATAAAACATTTATAACTATAATGTTGCTTCTGTTCTTCCTTAGACAATAACTTTCTTCTTATGTTTTGATCAGAGCTCATGACCGCTTAAAAACCATTTTCATGAACTATATTCCCAGAACATGTAAGAGGAGATACACAGGACATGGCATGATATATGCAGAATGGACTACTATATATAGAATTGGAAGTATTAGATTCAAATTATTAAGGGATATATGCCAAACTTGATTTTTAACTATTATAAGTAGTGACTGAATATGGTGCTTTATGATGCATGTGTGTAGGTGGTGCAGTTTTTGCTTGTTCATTTGGCTCTGTAGCACCCCTATCTGGCACAATTTCAACTAAGATGATAGAAACTTCATAACTAAAACTTTAGTGGACATAATGAAAATGCTGGTTTTAATTTTTTCGATCCTGCAGGTGCATCCCAACTCATATGCGTTGGTAGCGAGCACAGAGGGCATCACCCTGAACTGGTACTTAGGTAACAATCGCTCAATGCTTGTAACAAATTGCCTCTTCCGGATGGGTGCGGGGGTTGTCCTCCTCTCTAATCGAACATCTGATCACTGTCGTGCCAAGTACCAACTCATGCATATTGTTCGCACTCACAAGGGTAATGAGGATCATGGTTATGGATGCACTTATCAGGAGGAGGATACTAGTGGAATCGTTGGAGTTAGCCTGTCGAAAGAACTTGCTAAAGTTTCGGAGGGAGCTCTTAAGTCAAACATACGTACGTTAGCACCTCTAGTTCTTCCAATATCCGATTGCCTGCGCATTATTTTTAACAAGGTTGGCATGAAGTTGTTCCAAATGAAGTCATTTAGTCCGAACTTCAACCATGCCTTTGAACATATTTGCATTCATCCTGGAGGCAGGGCCATACTAGACAAAGTAGAGAAGAACTTAAAACTGACTGAATGGCAGATGGAGCCATCAAGGAGTACTCTTTATAGGTTTGGTAACACATCCAGTAGTTCCTTATGGTATGAACTAGCTTATTTGGAGGCCAAGGGGAGAATAAAGAAGGGTGACCGTATATGGCAAATCGCTTTTGGAGCAGGATTCAAGTGCAACAGTGCAGTCTGGAAAGCTCTTAGGACTATAAATCCTGGGGACGACGACAAAAATCCTTGGGTTGATGAGATCGACACATTTCCTGTTCATCATATGCAAAGGGGAACCTAGATCTCATTGATATCCACTCATCAGCTCTTTTACTCTGTTTTTAGTATCTCGCAAATGCATTCAAAATGTGATTTTAGAGCTTCATATCACATGAAAAGTTATGTATAATAAATCCAATCTTATAACTACTTTTTCACCTGTTGATATCTCCGACGTGTCAGATATGCGGTTGTCAACTGTCAAGTCGCATCCATCCGTATAAAAATGAGTAATTCTATGGAGACAGGCATTTTGGCCCGGTTTAGTGACTGGTTGCCGTGTCCTCCGATCATGCAGTTTTCTACTTTTTTTTATTTGTCTAACTCAAACCAAATAAAACACAATTACTCTACTACCCTCTTTTCTTTCTTCCACCCATTTAGTCATTTACCAACATCCTACATCCTCTCAAATTATCAATTTCAGATTGTGATCCCTACTAATTTTCTCATTTTTTTTTATTATAATTTTTTTTGCTAATGATTTCTCATTTTTTTTTCTCTTTTTTTTTTGCTAATAATTTCTCTCTTTTTTTTTTTACTTTTTTTTTGCTAATAATTTATCATCTAATCCTTACAAAACGAGGCACAAATTTTATTTCATACCCTTAGGCCCTGTAAATTAAAGGGAAACCCCTGACCTCTAATGAATAGAAAATTAGAAGAAAAATTGATTGGAGAACTTGGTTGGTTAGAAAAGAGGATTTCAAGAATTCATTAATAAAAAATAGTTTTCACAAGTTTTTCACTGTAACAAGATTTTGTCTCCAATTAGAACAAATGAAATAGTATAAAGACACCAATACACCATCTTCTATTTTTTTGATTTTTTTGTCTTTCTTCACCAATGAGAATAAAAAAAGAGGCGTGGAGTCAATGTTGTATAAAGGAGGGAATTGGGAACTATTTTCAGTTTTTTAATTTTTGTCAAGTGGAAAAATAATTAAAGAATAAAAAATAGATTTGTCATGTCATCAATGTCACTAACCAGACCAAAAATAATATCGCCCTTAGAATTAGGGTGATCTTGGACATACCCATAAAAATACTCCCGTACCCCATAACTAACTCAATTTTTGCCATACCCCAATAACCGCTTCAATCCAATAATATCTTCCAAATTAATTTGAGATATTTCCAATAGGGAAAAGAAAGATAAAAAACAAAAAGACTGAGAGACTCATTCTAAAAGGAAACAACAAATAAAAAAAATTGAAAATAATACTCTAGACCTTGAAGAATATTTGTGTTACTACAACACACTACACAATAAGAGAACTTCTAATAAAGGTAAAAGAATGCCCAAAAAACAAATTGTTTTTTTCCTCTTCTAGAAGTGTTGCTTCAAATTTGATTTTTTTTTTCTTATTGCAATTACTTCTTCTTCATCATTGTAGAAGGGTTAAAGGAGTTTAGTAAAAATATATCAAATTGAAAATTTCTCAAGCGGAAAATGAGAAAGACAGCAAGGAGCTGCAATGAGAAAAAAATACATTAATGGCTGATGAGTGAGAGGAGGAGGAAGACTAAATTCTACAATTTTATCTCTTTCTAATTCCTTTCGTAAAGGAGAAAAAAAAATGACAGAAAAAAAGGAAAATAAGTGCGAAGGGTTTGTGTTTGGTGGAAGGATAAACACTTGTTTTGTTTTGTCTTTGATATACTAGGGTAATTTAGGAATCTAAATGTGTCTTAAACAATTTTATTTATTTATTTCAAAGTTGGAGCACAGGAGTGTCTTTAGGGTGATCTTGGACATACCCATAAAAATACTCCCGTACCCCATAACTAACTCAATTTTTGCCCTACCCCAATAACCGCTTTAATCCAATAATATCTTCCAAATTAATTTGAGATATTTCTAATAGGAATAAAGAAAGAGAAAAAACAAAAAGACCGAGAGACTCATTCCAAAAGGAAACAACAAATAAAAAAAATTGAAAATAATACTCTGGACCTTGAAGAATCTTTGTGTTACTACAACACACTACACAATAAGAGAACTTCTAATAAAGGTAAAAAAAATGCCCAAAAAACAAATTGTTTTTTTCCTCTTCTAGAAATTGCTTCAAATTTGATTATTTTTTTTTTTTATTGCAATTACTTTTTCTTCATCAGTGTAGAAGGGTTAAAGGAGTTTAATATAAATATATCAAATTAAAAATTTCTCAAGCGGAAAATGAAAAAAACAAAAAAAGTCAGAATGAGGAAAAAAAAATACATTAATGGCTGATGAGTGAGAGGAGGAGGAAGACTAAATTCTACAATTTTATCTCTTTCTAATTCCTTTCCTTTCGTAAAGGAGAAAAAAAATGACAGAAAAAAAAAAGGAAAATAAGTGCGAAGGGTTTGTGTTTGCTGGAAGGACAAACACTTGTTTTGTTTTAGGGTGATCTTGGACATACCCATAAAAATACTTCCGTACCCCATAACTAACTCAGTTTTCGCCATACCCCAATAACCGCTTCAATCCAATAATATCTTCCAAATTAATTTGAGATATTTTCAATAGAGATAAAGAAAGAGAAAAAACAAAAAGAACGATAGACTCATTCCAAAAGGAAACAACAAATAAAAAAAATTGAAAATAATACTCTGGACCTTGAAGAATCTTTGTGTTACTAAAGCACACTATACAATAAGAGAACTTCTAATAAAGGTAAAAAAAAAACAAATTGTTTTTTTCCTCTTCTAGAAGTTACTTCAAATTTGATTTTTTTTTTATTGCAATTACTTCTTCTTCATCATTGTAGAAGGGTTAGAGGAATTTAGTAGAAATATATCAAATTGAAAATTTCTCAAGCGGAAAATGAGAAAGACAGTAAAGAGCTGCAATGAGGAAAAAATACATTAATGGTTGAACATTAATGGCTAATGAGTGAGAGGAGGAGGAAAACTAAATTCTACAATTTTATCTCTTTCTAATTCCTTTCGTAAAGGAGAAAAAAAATGACAAAAAAAAAAGAAAATAAGTGCGAAGGGTTTGTGTTTGCTAGAAGGATAAACACTTGTTTTGTTTTGTCTTTGATATACTTAATAAAAGAAAGGGTAATTTAGGAACCTAGTCTTAAACAATTTTATTTATTTATTTCAAAGTTGGGCTACGGGAGTGTTTTTATGGGTATGTCTAAGATCACCCTGTTTTTATGGGTAAAATTGTTAAATTAATTTCCATGTCTCCAGTTAACAAAGACTTAAAAAATACAAAAGTCAAAGTAGCTGTCGCGGTAATAAAAAGTGACACCAAAACGCATGCACGCACCCTTAATCGAGACCAGATCCTACACACGCGGTTTGAACATTCATGACAAAGAGACTCCCTCATATTTCAACCATAACTCTCACTTTCTCTTTTCCCTTCTTCTTCTTCAACTGTAAACAAAATAAAAACGTTTTATCTCACTTTCTTTTACTGAAAACAAAGCTTTTTCTCAACTGTGCTAAAATTTAAGATCCGTCCATTTGTTTTCCCCACAATGTTTCAGTAAGAAAAAGAATGGAACTTTCGACATGGGGTATTTTGTTTTGGATCTTATTTAACTTATTTCAATCTGGATATTCTTCAATAGAGAATTTTAGACAAGCGTAAGTGTTTACTTTATAAGCATTGGATAATAATAGAGTCTAGTCTTGAATTGGTTATTGGTAATAATGTTATATATATCGACGTACAGGTTTCCGATTGTGGAGCCTGATTCAGGTCATACGAAACTTCGTCTTTCAAGAGAGGGCTTAGAGGCAATTGAAAAAATTACAACCCCTATTTCAGCTGTTGCCGTGAGTCTTTTTTTTCCCCCCTGGGAAACTTTTTAGTCTATGAATGTATGTTTTATTTGACTCTGTATTCATATGAATGTAGGTAATTGGTCCGTACCGCTCGGGCAAATCTTTTCTGTTGAATCAGCTTCTCTCCCTGTCATGTTACCAAGGTACATTTTTCTTTACTAGCTATTTTTTCTTACTGATTTTGTATGCTTTGTTCAAATATTTTTCTAACTTTTGAAAGTAATGTTGATCACAGGCTTTGGTGTTGGTCACATGCGTGATACAAAAACGAAAGGTTGATGGATATGTAATCCAAAAGCTCGTTTTCCTGCTGTGGTATTACTCAAGTATGATGATTGGATCACTTTCATTTGTTTGCAGGTATATGGGTTTGGGGAATCCCTCTAAAGTTGGTTATTGATGGAGTTGAAACTTCTGTCCTTTACCTTGACACAGAAGGATTTGAAAGTGTTGGAAAGTCGAATGTGTATGATGATCGGTAAGCTTTTAAGTTATTAATTTGCATTGTACTTATTTAAGGGGGTCCAACTTTTTCTGTGGAATCATTTTTAATTTTGTATGATGCAGGATTTTTGCTTTAGCAACAGTTATGAGCTCCGTTCTTATTTACAATCTACCTGAAACGGTGTGTTCTTTGATTACAAGCACACAACATTCTGGTCTAATAAAGTTATAAAGTTTAATATTTGTGATCAGACTCATAAATATTCCGTTTATTGTTTGTTGTTCTAGATCCGTGAAGCTGACATATCTCGGCTGTCATTTGCTGTTGAGCTTGCTGAAGAATTTTATGGAAGGTATGCATTTTGCATGTTAAAATCGTCTGTTATGACGTGTGGTTGCTTGAAAGAACTCACTCACTTTATTTTTGTTGGCAACTTGTTTCTTGGTCGTATCTCCACTGCACATGAACATCAGAGTTGAGGTATTTCGTAATACAGTTCTTGTTTTTGTTTCATCCTTTTAAATTTATATCTTAAATGAATCATGAAAATAGTTGTTTGATATCCAATGAATCAATGGAACTCTTTTCAGGGTCAAGATGTGGCATTTGAACCGGCAAAGCTTTTGTGGCTTATCCAGCGCGATTTTTTACGTAAGTTTAGGGGTTCTTTTTGATAAAACTGCTATTGCTAACTTTGACTTTGGGAGGAAGTTTGTAGTAATAGTTTGGTGTTTTTCGCCCTTGACTAGGTCTGAATTAAGTATGTCTTTTGGATGCAACTTAACTGCTCATTCACCATCTTAGCCAGAAGTTTTGTTCTCCTGCGAACCACATGCCATTTCATTTTCTCTCCCCCCCCCCTCCTTTCTTCCCTTCACGCAGTCATATGCATATGTGGTCTGTTAGACCTTTGAATATGTGTGTTGCAAGTGGAAGACGGAAACCATAATTAAGTTAAGTTGAACTACAGTAAACTAATATATTTTATGGTTTTTTCAGAAGGGAAATCCGTGCAAGAGATGGTAAATGAAGCTCTTCAGCGGGTTCCCAATCGTGATGGTCAGTTTCCAATCACCCTATCACACTTCCAAATGAATAACTTCATTGACTGTGTCCTTTCATACTGTTCGGTCAAGTTCTGACCACAATAACATATTGTGATTGCAGGTGATAGAAACATCGATCAGGTATCCAGCTTACCGTGGATTTTCCATCTTTTTTACAAAATTTCATCTTATGAGTTGAAACTTAGGATTTTGTTAATCACGAAACAGGTTAATCAGATTCGAGAATCCTTGGCTATTATGGGCGACAACAGTACAGCCTTTAGTTTACCACAGGTATAATTTTGTTTACTTTCATGGTGGATTCCCAAAAATATTTGAGCGATGAATCTGACACATAATTGTTGAGCTGACTGCACCTGATTTATATGCATGCTTATACACTAGGGCCTCTAAATATCTGTGAAGAGAAGCGAATAACGACCACGTAGAGAACTGCTATATGTTGTTTGAGACACTCTTTGTTTTCCAGACCCGTGAATAATTGAAGAAATGCCCATACTAATTTTACATGCACAAAGTGATGTATATTTGAATCTAACAAGGATAGTGGAGTTGTGATTTGCCAATAGGTTGCACTTGCTCCAGAAGTGCTTTTTTTTCCCACTACAGTGCATGTGTTGACGTGTTAACGTTATCTCTTGTAATATTTCCTTAAAAAAAGGTCATGAAGCTGTGGCTTGAATTGTGTAACAGCCTCATCTCCAGCGGACGAAGCTTTGTGACATGAAGGACGGTGAACTTGATCCTATTTATGTCAAGAAGCGGGAGCAGTTGAAAGAACTTGTTGCTTCCATTATTCGTCCAAAAATTGTCCAGGGTAAAACTCTAAATGGAAAGGAGTTTGTATCTTTTTTGGAGAAGGTGGGTATCTCACTATTTATTCTTCTTTTGTAAACATTATATACGGTTGTTAATTTTTGGCTAAAATAATATAATCTTCAGGCTTGAAGGCTTTGTTATCTATTAATATGTATCACCGAGATATGTCATTCCCTATGCTATTTACAAAAGGTTATCTTAGTATAGTTTGTTAGTTTTCCAGCTACTTTTACTAGATAAGACATACATAACCAAGAATTCATGGAACATCCGTTTGGGAATTATGGTCTGCTGGTCATGGTAGCTGAGGTTTGCTAACATCCGTACGGCTGTACCTCCTCAGCCAGGTACAAGATTTAAATTGGAGATTGTGACTCGTTATTTGTAGTAAAACCTTGAGCCTCCTACCTTAACATTGCCCACTTGTCTGACTGTTACTGGGTAGCCTGTCATACACTCATAAGTCATACCTACCATGTATAACAAAACATAATAGTAACAAGGAGTGTATATTTAACGCTTCTATATTTTTTTAATCTCTAATGACATACTATCCAATTCGACTATGTTATTGTTGTTTCAGATTTTAGAAGCCTTGAACAAAGGAGAAATCCCAACCACTGGGTCTCTTGTAGAGGTCTTCAACAAGGGGATCCTCGAGCGGTGCATGAAATTGTACAGCGAAAGGATGGGTAAACTGGGTCTCCCACTAGCAGAGCAGTCTCTGCAACAAGTCCATGATGAATCCAGACAAGCCGCGATGAATGTCTTTGACGAGCAGCATTTTGGTCATCATCATGCCAAGCAATCTGTTGATAAGTTGGATGAAGAAGTATTCAAGGTATATTATGGAACTTTATTGTTTCCTGTTAAAAATAATAAAGAGTTATGAAGAGTTAATTATCCATAACTGTTTCAAAGAAAATAGATACTAGTTTACAGAAACTCATTTATAATTGGAACATCAAACTTCCAAAAAGTAGATGAAGGAGTTTGGTTTGTAGTCCTCTAAGCGTGTGTATACATAGTGCAGGTTTTGAAAAGGGAATATTTGTACCCAAATATAGGTTTCTAGTGATATACTACAACTGAACTGAGACTGGTAGTCTTTGGGCCTTATTGTTGTTCACTAATAAGTATTAAAGTATTAAAGTATTTCTTTAAGTATACTTAGAATATGTATTAAAGTATTCTTGTATTTCTTTAAGTGGGATAGGTGTGGGAAAAGATGATACAGAATTGACCACGTATTTTTGGTTTATTCAAATATTTGTAGGCATACAAGAATTTTCTGTTGGCAAATGAATATCAATCTTCAAAGCTATGTGAGGCATTGTACACGAGGTGTGAGGACCAAATGGACCAACTTCAAATCATGAGACTCCCTTCCATGGCAAAGTTTAATGCAGGCTTCCTCCAATGTAATCGAAGCTTTGAGGTTGAATGTGTTGGGCCATCTAAAACAAGCTATGAGCAGCGGATGAAGAAGGTCTAGTTTTGACTTTTATCTCATTAATCTGGTACTTATTTTAGTTCACATCTTTTTATGGTGAGTGAGAAGCCTACTAAAGCTTGAATTATTCTGAACATCAATTTACTGAACTTAATTCGGCAGATGCTTGATAGATCCCAGTCTTTATTCATTAAGGAGTATAACCACAGGCTTTTCAATTGGTTGGTGGCCTTTTCGCTCGTCATGGTTGTGATCGGCCGGTTCGTCATAAAGTTTATTTTGTTAGAGATAGCAGCGTGGATTATGTTTATATTCTTGGAGACATACACGAGGATGTTTTGGTCAGCAGAGTCACTTTATTACAATTCTGTGTGGCATGTTATTGTGTCAACTTGGGAGACACTAGTTTATAGTCCTATCCTTGATCTGGACAGGTAACAATCATCTGCTTGTGCTATTCATAATAATTCTTCTGCGTAAAATTTCTAAGATGGTATTTCATTTAATCCGTTCCCTTTTGGTTGTTTATGAGACAGATGGGCAATTCAAATTTGTGTGATAATAGTTGTAGTCATTATCTATTGGCGGTGCTGTGGGAGGAAACACGGCCCCCAATTTCAATTACCTCTGTACAATAGCCAAAAAGGTGGTCCCAATCGGCATAGATCAGATTAGTGAGGTTGAGTTGGTGATAGAAGCTGAGGCAATTGTTTACGCCATTCATGTCCATCCACATAGGTGAGTCAATTTTTTGTAAGGAGACCACCCGTGAATTTTGATTCTTGTTGGGCTCTCAGCTACTCAACAGTCAACAGTCAAAGGTAGTGGAGATTCGAAGGACAATTGCGAGCATAATCGTACCTTTTTGTAAGAGTAGCATGTGCTCACATTGTTTACTGTGTAAATTGTAGTATAGAATTATCTTCACCATTTTCTTTTCCCTTTTCTGTGATGTTGTAACTCTCGGGCCTAGTTTTTTCAGAATGGTAAAAAGAATTTGTTTCAATTTGTAACCATGTCAGATAAATGATTATTACTGCTAGAGTTTGAAATATATATATATATTCAGAGAAGCCACTGTTCTAGAGCTAACAATCGGATTTCTTGAAGAGGAACCAAACCAGATTATAAATTGAACGCCTGACCAAAATAGACAACAGAACAAGCTAACTGAGGCACTTTGAACGTTCTCTTGTAATTCAAAAAATTCGCAATGAGGGTCTCGAATGGCGCTCGAGCTGTCTCAAGACCTTGGTTGCCTGCTTTTTTAGACGATCATTTCCATCAATATTCATTGTAGTTAAACGTACAAGGTGGGGACTAGCACATGCACCATACAAGTCCACCATATCTTTAGTTACGAGAACCTTTTCCAAAACTCCCAAAGCCTCTTCTTTTAAAGAGGGCGTACCCCAATCAAGAACTTCTAGTATAGGACTGATGGCCTTTGCTGTATGTAAGACATTAGCTCCTCTGTGATGTTTGTCTTCGCAAACCAGTGTAAGTAGCGCTTGCAGTGCTTCATAGGTAGTTGCGTGCTCTTTTTCATGCAAAAGCGCCACTAGCTCAGGTAAAACGTTTGCCTTCAGAATACAAAATGTACTGGTTATGCTGCAAATGCCTCCGTGTGCACCACACATTGATGGGTGATTATTCCTGAAACACCAACAACTGGTGGGTTTAGAGATGACTGCGAGTTTGGGACTGCTCAAGGATAAGGTACCAATTAGAGCTGCTGCCCTTGCCTTAGCTGTTACAGTACCAGCTTTCAGAAGGCTCAAAAGTAAAGGGTAGACTCCCAATTCAACCACCATCCTCTGAAATTCAACATTTGTAGGATCGGTGAACCTAAAGAGTGCACCAAGTGCATTTTCTTTTGCTTCCATTGTGCCAGCACGCAAGATTTTCAATATTTCTGGAAGCCCACCAATTTCGATCAGGTTCTTCGTGAGTTCTGTTTCCGATTTTGGGAGATTTGCCAACAATCCAACTGCTGCGATCTGAGCATTCCTCCTGCTGTTGTCCTTGAGAAAGCGCATAAAGGTATCCAATCTCTGCTGCATGAGAAGGAACTGTACAATTCCTCCTGTTTCGTACTGGGAAAAGCAGTACAGAAGTCTTATTGAAACTTCTTGTATTTCCTGATCAGAACAATCTAGCAAGGGAAGAATAATAGAAACACCATTAGCACTCACAACTGCCTTCACTGAATTCCTTTCTTGGGACTTGCAAATTCCAAGTAATGCGCATAAAGCAGGTTTCCTTATGGTACAAGATAAGTTTGTATTGTGTTGTAATCCCAACAAGTTAGTTACAATCTGGTCTATCTCAACGAAATTCCCATCTGCATCAACCAAGAATTCAGTACCATCATCATCTGAAGACAGCTTTTCTAGAATCTCGCAGCACTTTGAAATGATCATGGTCCGAACATGACAAGACAGAAAATTCTCTAGAATCAGAGGGACCCCTCCAGCAGCTGCAATTAGTTTCTTGTTCTCACGGCAACTTGATAGCTTGACCAAAGCAGGTAAAGCCCCCTCTTTGCATTCAAAGTTTCCTGATAGCATTCGAAGCAAGGGAGGTATTGCTCCTTCCTCTCCAAGACGCTGCAGGCTTGGACTGGACAATTCCATCTTAACAAGGCCCTTTGCCATCGATACTCTTGACAAATCTGGTCCTAAAAGAACATCATTAACGATTGACAAAAAAATAGCATCTAATTCATCAGAACGCATGGAAATTCTCAAAATGGAAGAGAAGCTTTTGGCATTGGTTGTTTTCTAGTCATACTATAGTACATTGATCTTTTTTAATAAAATGCGGAAGAGTACAGCTATGCTGTCATGGATTGAACCTTTGTGAATGTTTATCCATATGATGGTATGAGCATCTGGTTATATGCATACATAGGTGCCGATTAGAAAGCTCAATAACATATATTAACTCCAAATTGTTAGGGAAAGGGTTCTAACCTTGAACTAGGCGGTCAATGAGTGGCTTATACCAATTCGCTTCTGCAGCACGGATAATATTCTCATCATCACCTTCACAGAGCGTCATTAACATTGTTTTTGCTTTCTCCATTGAGTCCATACTCATAAGATTTACAAGGAAAAAAACTACTTCTCGTTTCTCTGAGACTATCCGGGATGCAGATAAGTTCCAGCCAGAACCATCTTGCAACAGCTCAAACAGCAGCTCAACTGCAGCCTTTGATGCATTTGAAGAAAGTTCTAGGCAGGGTACTATGTGACCAATTCCTCCAGACTCTATAACGTTTTCCTGCAAATCCGGTTAAAATGCTCAAGTTCACCCACTACTGACTACTGAGGACATAATGGGAAACGATAAAGATATAGAACTTATAAAGTTGAAAAACTTGAGTGGAAACTAATATTCAACCAAGGGTAACACTAACCTTGTTTATTTTGTGTCCATCAACAGCACCCTTTAGTACTTCCAGTATTCTTCTCTTAATATCCTTGTTGGGTGATCTTCCAAGAATGGACAAACAAATATCAATAAGCCCTTCTATAGAAATCCAATCTTTGGTGATTGGGTTCTCAATGAAATTTTTTTCCATGTTCCCAAGAGCCTCTTCCACATCCGAGTCTACATTCGATTGCAGTTTTTTCTTGGCAGATCTAATCTTAAGGCAATAGTTAAGTTCTTTCCACTCTTCAATTGACTGTCTCACCCGATGGTTCGATCTCAGAGATAGATCATCAAGAGGGGCATTATTCGTAGGGTCTTTCCTCTCTCCACTTTCAAACCAGGTTTCAATTGCAGCCCTCTCACAAGTGGTGCCAGTGCAAAGGCTGACTGGATCAACCATCACATGCCTCGATATAGGACAAATGAAAGACGAAAATGGCTCAATATGTTCTGCTACAATTTTCTCAATGGTCTTGATCCTTCGAAAATAATGATCCTTAATTTCCTCTTGATCTTTTGCAGCATCAGCCCGAGAGAGGAGCCCAATAACTTGCTCCAGCAAATACTCTTCGGCTCTATGTTTATGGGCAGCAGCTTCTTCTTTTTCGTGTCTAAGACTTGCAAGCTCTTTGCTTATCTCTGACGGTTCGATAGGAACGCCTACAGCCCTTGCAATTTCTTCTAATATGTCATTTTCAAACCCTTGGTCAACCTTCCCCTCCTTGATTCCCAGGTCCAACTTCTGAACAATTTGGAGTTGAGTTTGAGAAGCTTCAAACTTTGCTCCCTGCATCTCATTATGCAATCTGTTCACTTGTTCTGAAATATCTGTGAGGACGTCGGGGCTTGCAAGAGATAATAAAGCCAGAGACTTTCCTATATCCCTTGTGACATCCTGTACTTCATTGACTATGTGTCTACACATGAGTAATAAGTAGAAACGAGCTCGGTTCTTGTACTTCTCCACCAAGTCGTTTGCCTTCATAACATCCTTCTTCAGGAACTCCAGAGCATTCCTTGCAGCTTGGAAATCATTAAGCTCACAATGCTGCAGCTTCTTCAACACTAATTCGATGTCAGAAAGATGTTTTGATAAGACCTTGAAGCTTTCCTTCTCTACCAGAACATCATTAGCAGCCTGCGCTGTTTTGATGACCTGATTCGTTACGACAGTCAAGAAGGTCCCTATCGGTATCGCAGCCATTATAAATACGTCAATATCTAAGTTCCTCTTAAAAACTTACTCAAGTCTGAGTAGTCCATGACCTGTAAATTATGGTCAGATGTTATCCTGAAAATCAAGTTCATTCCCTATTAAATTCTCTCCAATTTCCACTATAAGTAAGAACGATCCTACTTCCAAGTACTGCGTTTCATTTTTTTTTTGAAAAAACAATCAGAAAGATGCAAAAAGAAGAACATAAATGCCAACATACAAGATTAGCAATTTATCCGAAATAAATAGTAATATCTGCACTAATAATAAAGACGGGAACTACAAGTAATCAAGTAGTAAGTTAGTAACTCATTCAAGAAAGAACCCGAAACGGTTGTTCTCATTTCCAAGATAGAGAATATCTGAAATGCAATTCATCCACACACACACAATTCGGAATGTGCAAGAGGAGAAAGAAAATTAAATCCCCCAATAATACACCTAACTTTAAAAAAAGCATCAAAAGTTCATACTGTGAGACACACAATTGAAGTAAGTACTTACAGAAACAGATGATGATGTTTTTCAACCAAAATGCAACTAAGAAACCTCATCAACTAATTAGCAACGTCCCATTGGCTAGAAATACATACTTCTTCAATGAAAAATTAATAGAAGAAAAAAAAAAATATATATATATATATATCAGATAGATTCAGGACAGTAAATAATCAAACCCCATCACAACATGCAGTATATTTTGAGTTTTTGTATACATAGAACTTCCAAAATACCCAAAAAGTAAAACGACATTTCAAAGTAAGAAACGTACACACCTCTGCTTGAGCTTCAACAGATCATCAAAGAAAATTTGCTTATCACTTTATCACAACAAATGATGGAAGAATACTGAATATTCCAAAGGCTTTTGGTCTATATCTTTGTTGTTCTTTATAAGAAGAATCTTGAAGTCAGTCAAATGCACTAAGCTACACAAGTCATACTCTATGCAAGTGTGAGTTGACTGACTTCTCTTTCACTGACATTGATTAACCAAGTTTTTCTAACCACACCAGCGCCGTGGAATTTTCTCTGCTGCATGCAAAAGTCTAATTGACCCCATCCTGTGGTGTGCAAAATAAATATATGGCCCATGCAAGACTGTCACGACCTCTTTCACACCATATCATATCATATCATATAGTTAATGTCGTGGGCAAATATCGTCAACCCAATATTTCAGCTCAAATATCATCAATTCGATATTCCAACACAAATATTGTGATTAATGAAAAAAAGAAAGAAAAAAATAATAGACACTTAGTAGAAAATAATTGGGCAAGACTACAAGAGAAAGAAAATATCCATTCCATCTTTAGATATATATTATAGCTATAACCTCTTGGCTCTATTTTTTGAGCATTTACAGAGTCTCCAATATTTGTTAAATTCTTTGGCTAATTATGAAAAAGTAAAAGACTAATATGGAAAAATCAGATAATTTGAGCACTCACATCGACTCCAATTTTTTCTAAACTCTATTATTAATTACAAAAAAATATAATATAAAGAAGAAAACAATCCCATTTAGAGTTTCACATATTCTCCAATTTTTCCTAAAACAATATAGTTAATTACGAAAAAAAAAAATAGGAGACAAAAAAACTAAATTGCTAAAAACAATAGCTTCCAACCTAAAACTCTTACGCCACAAAGAATATTTTTCACACTAATCTTAGGTGAAGTTTAACATAACAAAGTTTTTTTTTCTAGAAAAAGACAATGAAATATCGAAGGAAAAAATGAATTGAGTTGCCTGAACATTTACTTTCTACATTTATTAACCTCACATGTGACTGAGACAAAAAAAGAAAAATAAAAGACAACTAATCATAAAATAAGTAACAGTGTACACTAAAAACTAAGTGTACACCCAAAACTAAGCGGACAATATGAAACTAAGAGTACACCCAATACTATATGAAACTAAACTCAACGAACAATTAATGGGAAACTGAAAACTGGATGCAAATGCATCGAACTAACCTCAAATAATATTTAATGGAAAATTGAAAACTTGATACAAATGAAAACACTAACTAATCTTAAAAAGTAATTAATGGGAAATTGGACTATGGATACAACTGCATTAAACTAACCTTAAAGAATAATTAACGGAAAATCAAAACTTAGATACAAATACATCGAATTAACATAAAAAAATAATTGTCGGGAAATTGAAAACTGGTTGGAAATGCATTGAACTAACCCTCAATGATTAAATTAATGGAAAATTGGAAACTGGATGCAACTGTATTGAACTAACATCAAAGAAAAAGTAACTATAAATTGGGAACATGATGCAAATGCGTAGAACTAATCTTAAATAATAATTAATGGGAAATCGGAAACTGGATGCAACTGCATTGAACTAATCTAAAAAAATAAACTAGATGCAAATGCATTGAACTAACCTCAAGAAATAATTAATGGAAAATCGAAAACTGAATGCAAATTCATTGAACTAACCTCAAACAATAATTAACGGAAAATCGGAAAATATATGCAAATGCAACCTTATCGAATAATAAACAAAAAATCAAAAATTGGATGCAAATGCATTAAAAAAATCTCAAAGAATAATTAATGGGAAATCAAATATTGGATGCAAATGCATTGAACTGACCTCCAAGAACAATTAATAGGAAATTAGATGTAAATGCATTGAACTAACCTCAAAAAATAAATAAAGGGAAATCGAAAACTAAATGCAACTGCATTGAACTAACATAAAAAAATAAATAACAGAATTCAAAATCAGAAACTGGATGCAAATATATTGAACTAACCTCAAAACATAGTTATGTTATATGTTGTGGGAATGTCTCAATAAATATAGTTTTGCATTTAAAATAGTGTTTATCTTATCTATTTTCGTATGATTGGGAACGCCTTGCTATTCAAGTAGCTTCAATGAACTTCGCCTTATTAGGCAATCTCACAAAACTTCAATTATTAAACAATAAAATGAAGTTGAAGGGTTTTATCAAGGGTGAGTTCTTTTTTTTTAAATGGATAGCTGGGTTTTTACGTTATAAGAAATTTAGATGAGTGATCAATATAATATTCATATATAATAGTTATGTATATATAGTTGCAAATATTTTTCAAAATAATTAATATAACATCACACGTTCGTAGATAATCTTTGAAGATCCTACATAGTGAGTCATGTATAATTTAAAGAATAATTAACGGGAAATCGGGAACTGGATAATTTTTTATGACGATCCCACATAGTAAATGAAACATAATTTATTTTTATGTCCTGTTTGAAGTTGGTATTACACACCACATTGGATAATTAAAAGAAAATCGGAAACTGGATTCAAAAACATTGAACTGAGCTTAAAGAGTAATTAATAGAAAATCGGAAACTTTATGCAAATACAATAAACCAAACTCAAAAAGTAATTAACTCAAAATCGAAAACTAGATGTACCTGCATTAAACTAACGTCAGAGAATAACTAGCGAGAAATTATAAATTGGATGCAAATCCTTTATAAATATTTAACGGGAAATTGGAAATGGTATGCAAATACATCAAACAAACTTCAAATAATAATTAACAGAAAATTGGAAACTGGATGCAAATGCATTGAACTAATCTTAACAAATAATTAATATAAAATAAAAAACCGAATGCAATTATGTTGAACTAACCTCATAGAATAATTGGCAAAAAATTGGAAATTAGATGCAAATGCATTAACCATTGAAATAACCTCAAAGAATAGTTAACGAAAAATCAGAAACCGGATGTAATTGCATCGAACTAACCTCAAAGCATAAATAATCAAAAACTAGATGCAGATATATTGAACTAACCTCAAAGAGTTATTAACGGGAAGTCATAAAATGTATGCAAATGCAATGAATTAATCTCAAAGACTAATTAACGAAACATCGAAAAATAGATGCAACTGTACTGAACTAATCTCAATGAATAATTAATGAGAAATCATAAATTTGATGCAACTACATTGAACTAACCTAAAAAAATAATTAACGGGAAATCGAAAACTTGATGCAAATGCATTGAACTAACCTCAAAGAACAATTAACTAGAAATTGAAAATTAGATGCAACTACATTGAGTTTACCTCAAAAAATAATTAATGAAAAATCAGAAACTGGATGCAACTGCATTAAACTAAAATAAGAGATTAACTAATGGTAAATCATAAATTGGATGCAATATCTTAAAGAATATTTAACGGAAAATCAGAAACTTGATACAAATGCATTGAAATAACTTCAAAGAATAGTTAACAAGAAATCAGAAATCAGATGGGTCAAACTAACTCCAAAGCATAAATAACCATAAATTTGAAACTAGATGCAAATGCATTGAACATCAAACTAACCTCTAAAAATAATTAACTGGAAATCAGAAATTGGATGCAGATGTATTGAACTAATCTGAAAGAGTAATTAACGAGAAATTAGAACCTAGATGGAAATGCAATGAACTAATCTAAAAAACTAATTAATAAAATATCGAAAACTGGATGTAACTGCACTAAATTAACCTTAATGAATAACTTACGAGAATTCATAAATTTGATGCAACTGCACTAAATTAACCTCAAAGAATAATTAACAGAAAATCATAAACTTGATGCAATTGCATTGAACTAACCTCAAAGAATAATTAATCGAAAATTGGAAGCTAGATGCAATAACTACATTGAACTAACCTCAATGAATAATTAACAAAAAATCAAAAACTTGATGTAAATGCATTGAACTAACCTCAAAACATAGTTCTATTATTTGTAAGGAGAATATAATGTCTCGACAAGTATAGTTTTGTATTTTAAATTGTGTTTATCATAATTATTTTATTATGATTGAGAGTGTCTTGCTATTCAAGTAGTTTCAATATCATCTACGCCACATTGAGCATTCTCATCAAACTTCAATCAAACTTCAATTATTAAACCTAACAACTAAAAGAAGTCGATAGGTTTTATTAAGATTTGGTGTTTCTTTTTATTGAGAGTGGTACAAGAAATTTGAATGAGTGATTAATATAATTTTCATATACATCTCATAGCTCTGCATAATTGCTAATATTTTTTAAAATAATTTAATATAACGACACCCGTTCGTAGGACGGGTTCGAAAACTAGTTAAAAACTATAAAACTAGAGCGAAATAGAAAGAGAGAAATCTTGTAGCCACCATCAATACAGAAGCTTATTTCATTATCATTTCAATCTTTAATATTTATTAGTTTATTAGTTTATTAGTTCATTCTCATTGATCTTAGATAGTTTTTCAGAACACTACAATTCGGATTCACTTATTTGTAATTGTGAATTTGGATAGTGTGGTAGCTGTTATCTGCTGAATCATCTCAACTTTACAATTTCATTTAATTTATTAATTTATTTATTTCTTGTGAAATTGTAGCGCTGTTTTTGTTCACACTTCACACTGTTCACAGTACCCAATTTAGTTACTCAATGGGCTTCAAATTAAAAAATTGGGCTTGAGAAACCCATTTCGAGCCACAGTCATTTTACATCCATTTGCTTTAAGTTTTCCCGCCGTCAATTGGTAGTTGGTATCTGGTGGTAGTGACTACAACCGAGTCTACAACAACCAACACGTGTTAACTGAAATGATAAAATCATAAAAGTCATAAAACACGAGTGAAAAACAAAACAAATCAGCAAGGTTCCCAAACGCCAAGTAAATATTGCTATTTAAGTTAAAAAGGTTTATGCTTACTTTCCAAGAAGATGGTATGCTAAACTAGACGACGATTCGGTTGCTATTAAATTTCAACAGTTAACTATCCTATATTCCACAAGAAGAAAAAATGGTCTACTTGTGTAGTGCCGACATGCCATGAACATGCAACAAATTACATTACTTTTTTTTTACTTAACTAAGCTTATAATAAAGTCAGAATTTGAATTTAATCTCCCTAGTAAAAAAACCGGTACATTAAAACCCCCTCCAAGCGGAACTATGAGTGTCAATAGTCCGGTTCTTAATGTTGTAAGAACCAATAACTATTTAATTTTGTAGTTTCGGTTCTGGTTCCGGTTTTTTACGATTCTTAAAATGGTAGAACCTTACCCATAACCACCAATTCTTAGTGAGTATTCCCGGTTCCGGTTCTTCATTTCGGATATTAAGAGATTCACTATTTATACACATTTTTTATTGGTTTTATTAAAAAAAAGTGAACTAAAAACACAAAAATACCATACGAATGAGTTTTTTTTTATAAATATAATAAATTAAATAAAACCATATATTTAAGGTCGTAAACTATATTTTTATATTATTTATAACACTAAATACTATGAAAACTACATATTACACTAATAAATATAATTTAATAATATATAAATAAACGTTTTGAGTTTTGAATTTTGAATTTTGAATTTTTTATTTCAATATTTTTTATGTTAAAAGTACAATAATATTCGGTTTTGATCCAGTTTTGATTTTGGTCCGATTTTTTTGTTTAAAAAACCATTCGGTTCCGGTTCTAAATGGTCCGGTTTTTTTAGTACCCATTCTTAAATGGTTCCTAAACATTAACGTAGAAACCGTAACCATGATTTTTTCTACAGTTCCGGTTCCAGTTAAACATGTACCCATTGACACCCTTAAGCGGAACAACTCACAAAACCTCCCTGTTTTTAAAACCCAATTCAAACTGCCGGAAGAGACGAAAATACCACCCAAATAAACCAACTCCCAAAATAAATCACGCTATGCATATTCTCTTCTTACAAATTAAAAAGAGAAACTAAAAGCACAAACACATACCTTCTCAAAAAAAAAACACATAATCTAAAACCAACACAAGGTCTTTGATTTTTATTTCAAGATAAGAAGAAGAAGGGGAAAAAAACAGGGGATTAATAAGGTTGTAGATTAATAACTTGATGATCATTTCCCTCAACCAAAAAGAATTGGACGCATTAAGAACCACAAATGAATTAAATCCAACAACTTCGTAATCGTAACACAAAAATATTTTTTGCAGTGTACGGATTCCTATGCAAAAAAAAAAAAAAAAAACATATAAAACTACTATGAAACATAAATTTGCATATAAAACTAGTATGAAAAATTAGGTTTCATTTAAAGTACTATGCAAAAATAAATTAACATAGATAAACTCATATATAAAAATATATTTACATAGAGTTTCTAGTGAGAATAAATTTGCACTGAAATATTTAAGGAAGAAAGGAAGATCGAAAGAGAGAAAAAGAGAAAAATTGAACCATTCAAACCCACGAGTTGAGATAGATATGTACATCATCAAATCTATTTGCATATTAATTTGAAGAAGATTGAGACCCAATAGTTGAATAAGATTAAAAAAAAAAAAAAAAAAAAAAAAAAAAAAACAGGTTGAAGAAAATAAGTTATTAGATTGAAAATCCAATCTTTCAAACAAACAAGACTCCTGTGTAGAAAAACTAAAACAAATTTCGAATCAAACCTATCGTAATTGATTACAAATGAAAATGGGAGGTGATTGAAGGGGAGATCTTAGTTGATTGAGGGATTAATTAGACCAGAATTTGTTACTTTAATTAAAAGGAGGGAGGTTATTTGTGTTCAGAAAATTAGGCTAGAGGAGTCAGTTATAAATATTTAGCAGTCTTAAGACTCCTCTTAAATTTTTTTAGAATTTAATACTCCAATTTGACCAGAATATGAAACTTACCACTTGTTACCCAACTTTACCAGGAATAGACGAAAATATCCTCACTTGGAAACAATCATAACCGACTATCTACCCAGTAACGTAGTGGGAAGCAAAACAAAAATTTAAATTTCACACAAAAATTTCACTTATAACCACTTGCCTTTACATTTAAAAATGCATATAATGAAAAAACTAAAAATATTATGCCTCCAATATTTTGTGGAGGCATTTGACACTAGTCGTTAAGTCTAAACCCTAAACCCTAAACCCTAAATCTTTATAAACTAGACCCTAAGCCTAAACCCTAAACCTTAACCCCTATAAACTAGACCCTATGCCTAAACCCTAAACCTTAAGACACTAAACCCTAACCCCTATAAACTAGACACTAAGCCTAAACCTTAAACCAACCCGTTGCATTTAATAGTAGTTAATCAAACCCACAAAATAAATAATCAAATACATTTTAAAATGCGTGGTGTGTATGCATTTTAAAATGTATAAGTTTATAACGTGGTGCATATGCATTTTAAAATATATAAGTTTATAACATGGTGCATCTGCATTTTAAAATGTATAAGTTTATAACGTGGTGTATCTGCATTTTAAAATGTTTACATTCAGTAAAACGTTTTTCATAGAATCTGCAAGTGTATCTATACAATTCAAAACCACTGATTTTAAGATTTAAGATGGGGGATTTACAAACCTATAAAATAAGGGGAGAGTCATGTGCATCAAAACTGACATAGCAAACATCAGAGATACGAGGTGTTGAGGAAGAAGTACAGTCAAATAAACGAAAAGAATACACCATTAATACCATTGATAATCACAAACCGAAACTATTGAACATCAACCAGGTAAAAGTAAGGTGTTCGCCTACACCTTCCATAAAAAAATACACACTCCCACAACTTTGTCAAAGTAAATTCACATTTTATAACTCTGTATAATTCTATGCCCAAACAAAAGGTAATGCAAAGGAATTTAATAAACTCACACACACAAATGTAGTTTTTCAAACAATACTTTCCCATTCATGATTCTTGATCGCTCCTACAAACCATTAAATATGTATCAACGAGCTCGAACTTGCTGATGTGAACCCAAAGAAAAATTAGGATTTGAGATATCATTGTGGGTTTCACTACTGCCTCTACTGCAGGAGATTTGTTCATTGCTCTCCAAACAGTGTCTTGCTCATTAGATGATCAGGAATTGTTTTGGCTCATGGATTAGCATCATGCGCTTTTAAGAAGAGATTAAATTGAGAGGAGATCGATTAAAAGAATGATGATTGCATAAACTAAAAAAAATTATGTAAAGAAGAAGAACAAAAAATAAATGAATCCGGATTCAGTAAGAGTAACCGCACAAGTCAACTTGTGTGGGTGCATCTAATCCCATTAGATTAACTTTGAGATTAAGATTAGATAACGAGACTCTTAACAGTTTAACACCGTTTTCTATTACGTTAGCTATCAAAAAAAATTATTTTGGTAAGAGAAGCCTGCAAAACAATAGGACATCCCCTGTTCCAGTACTACATTCAAAATATGAGAAACACTCAAAATTAGACACCAAAATGATTGATCTCAATACCAAGCCAAGTAATTAAGCTTTTGCTGGATTTCAATGCGGTCCTTGTCTTGCTTGGGATTCATTTCTTCGTAACTTCTTTTGTATACGAACTTGGGCAAATACACAGATGATTAGTTTGAAATAATGCATGTTGCCATAAACATATCACTTGTTTACATTTATAGGAAAACCCGAGAAGTGTAACCGAACAATCGTACAAAACTGATCATATCTCCTTGCCCGTATAAGTTATTAAATGCTGGCCAAATATCAGTAAACTCTCACGTCTGATACTAATGTGTTGCTACTGTGAATTGTCCCCTAACTAGAAGAGAGTCAACCCATAAATAACTAGCACAATGTGTATTAATTATCTATTGTTGGATGCTATGAACCTTGAAAGAGCTTATCAGTAATCCTGTCAGAGAGAAGCTTCGCCCATAGTTCATGTTGTCGAAATATTTCAGCACTTTTCCCTTAATGTCAATTCCTTCACTTCTAACAACTTTGCTTCTTATCAAAAAGACCAAAAGTGATTATTGGAAATGCTTCACGTATAGAACCAACAATACTAGTTAAGTTCTTAAACTTTCTAGAAAATGAGTCCCTCTTCTTCTCTACGATTTAATGTAATGCCTAATTCTGATGCAAACAGATTTAAATCTCTTAAATACAAATCAATCAATCAACACTGCCATACAAAAAGCAGGTAGAATCAGCATGTTGTCACTGACTTCCTCTGCCATCCAGTATTTCCATTTCCAAGCTGCTTCAGAGAAGTGGGGCGAAGAAGTTCGGCAGGAAGAAGATGGGTCTTTTATATTTTTGTTAGGAAATTGAGTTTTCGGCGGGGTGAATTAACACATTCTCTTTGTCTTTAGGATTTGGTTAGATTTAGTTCCTCAAAAAATTAAAGATTGAAAGAAAAATTGGAGAATAGAGATAAGAAAACAGGAGGGAAGAAGATGAGTTTTTCGCGGGCTCTCTTTTGGATTTTGGATTTGTGTCCATTGGTTTAGATCTTGCTACCAAAATAAAAGACTTTGATAGCTAACGTAATAGAAAACGGTTAAGAGTCTCGTTATCTAATCTTAATCTCAAAGTTAATCTAATGGGATTAGTTGCGCCCACACAAGTTGACTTGTGCGGTTAACCTCACTGAATTCGGACTCAAAATAAATTAAGGGCGGTTATTTATTTGCTAAGTAGTTATTTTGCAAGGGCGAAAAAGTGAAGAAATTATCTCAAAAAATCACAGGTGGCGGGCTGGTCTCGAGTCAAAAGCCCAAATTCTAATGATTTTCTATAAAACAATACTTATGTCGATGAAAAGAAATTAAGGGTATTAAAACCCAAAAAAATTATTGGTTTGGCTTTTAAGTTGTTTTTTTCTTAAACCCGACCCTCTAGCCCAATTTCTTGATTTGTGTTTAGGGAAGGGGGATAAGTGGGCCAGGTGGAATGTAGGAGGTTTAGTGGAATTGGTTCCGACTTCCGAATGAGGGAGGTGAGGCCTATTTCTTGATCTCAAACCTAAATAATAACAACTTACATACTCTAAAACAACATATATGATACGTTGGGGTTGTTCCAATTTCCAAACTTCCAAATTACCAAATTTGGATCGTATTTTAGTTTTCCAATTTTAGTTAAGGGTTCACCGTCTGATTCCTATTTGCCATCCACTAGCAATTTTTTGCCAATTAAGCGGTGATAAATTACTTAATTTAAGTTATTAAATACAGTCAGTCTGGCATATTTGTCGTCCAAAGAAAAAAGTAGTATCCAAAAATGCCTTGCTGATGGCCGGACATAATAGTACCATAAAATCTTCATTTAAGGAACGACAAAAGCTACCTATATCGCTATATTAAACTTACATTAGGGTATAGATAAATTATTCTATCTTGTTGGAGATCATTAGAACTTCTTAATATGGTTAATGATTCGATATATATAAAATTGAATCCTTGTTTTATTTGGTGCCAGTGTGCTTCCGTTCCAAGCATTAGTGTGTTTCTCATCAACTATCTATATAATCTATATAGTACAATGCTCTAATGAATCACCGTCTCTTTCATATAGACAATATAAAATAAAATCTAGGCAGAAGCTTTCATTGGAAAACAGGCAAGTGTATGTCATTGAACTCGTGTTAGAGTCCAAAAACTCCTTATCACCTTAGGTGAAATTTGGATTGCGACAATCAGCATAAGTGCATAACTAGTGTTTCTCCGCTAGCCAAGAGTTGTTCCATGTTAGCTTTTAAGGCAATCTAATCTAATTCTTGACATAGTAGTAAATATTATATATTCATATCATTTAGTCGTATACTCGTATCCATAATACTTAGTGGGAATCATTTTGTACATCTCTATCTTAATTATAATCAAACAAGAATTAAGTTGAGATAGAATTTCAATGCAACTTTCGCACGCTATAAGTATAACATTTCATTTCAGACGATTTGGGGGTGGGGTGTTCCAATTGGAATAAGTATCATAACATTGTATGCGTTGCTTGGGGTGGGGATATTATGATCTTAGTTAAGATGATTGTGAAAATGGTTATTACTCTATTATCGGAAAAAAAAAAGAAAAAAAAGAAGAAAAGAAATGGTTATTACTCCTTTTGTCAAATTACCTTACCAAAAAATCATTCATCTATTATGTTTTTTGTTTCTAGGTAAGTAGAATGTATTAATAAGAACAATAAAGAACTACAAGAAAAGAAATGTACCACTGGTGTCGTGATAGATTACTTCCGTAGAGCTAATCAAATATGAAATATAAAACATTATATATATATATATATATATATACTAGTTTTTGAGCCCGTTCAACAAACGGGGGCCGTTTTCATAAAATTGATTTGATTTTTTTTAATATTTTTTGAATTATTATGTATCAAAAAGTTTTAACTATAGGATACTGTAATGATTCGTAGAAAGGGCATTGAGGCATAATAATATAGTATTAATAAAAGAAAAAAATTGTTCAACAAACATAATTAATTTGTTTTATGAACAAACCACTGACAAATCCTAAAATTTAAAAGTAGAATTTATCTTTCTTTTATTTTCTTTCATGGCACAAATTCAAATTGAAAAAGTCATTGAACTCAAAATTTAATTGTTGACACTTTTTAATTGATTATATTTTGACAACCAATCAGTTCCCCCTAATTTACACTCTAATTCATAGGCGGAACATGTTCAGTTTACATTTTGTGAAAACAGGATTATTTATATTTTTAAATTATTTACTTAAATTATATAAATCGGCAACCTTCACAAAACGGTGACCGTTTTCATATAATTGATTTTTTTTTAATAATAGAATGGGGACCCCACCCTGATAAAACCCTTCAACTTCTTTTTGTTGTTTAATAATAGAAATTTGATTAAAGTTTTGTGAGAATGTCGAATGAGGCGAAGATCATAATGAAGCCACTTGAATAGCAAGACAATTCCAATTGTACAAAAAAAAATATGATAAATACTATTTTAAATGCAAAATTATATTTGTCGAGACTTTCTCACTACATAGCATACAACTATGTTTTGAGGTTAGTATGATGCATTTGCATTCAGTTTCCGATTTTCCGTTAATAATTATTTGATGGTAGTTCGATGCATTTGTATCCGTTTCTGATTTCGTGTTAATTATTCTTTTAGGTTAGTTCAATGTATTTGCATTCAGTTATTTCCAATTTTTCGAAAATTATCCAAGGTGGTGTGTAATACCAACTTCTATTGATCATTCTGTAGCGTCCTTGCAAACATGACATAAAAAAATATACATGATTCACTATGTGGGATCATCATAGGTTATCCAGTTTTCGATTTCCCGTTAATTATTCTTTGAGGTTAGTTCTTTGCAGTTGCATCTAATTTCCAATTTTCTATTAATTATTTTTTGATTAAATTTCTTATTAATTATTCTTTAAGGTTATTTCAATGTATTTGCATCCACCAATTTCCTATTAAATATTCTTTAAAGTTAGTTCGATGTATTTGCATCCACCAATTTCCTGTTAAATATTCTTTAAAGTTAGTTCGATGTATTTGCATCCACCAATTTCCTGTTAAATATTCTTTAAAGTTAGTTCGATGTATTTGCATTTAATATTTTTTTAGGTTAGTTTTATGCATTTGTACCCAGTTTCCTATTTCCTGTTAATATTATTTGAGGTTAGTTCAATTCATTTTACATCCATTTTCCGAGTTCCCGTTAATTATTCTCTGAGATTAGCTCAATGCATTTGCATCAAGTTTTCGATTTCCCGTTGATTATTCTTTGATGTTAGTTCTATTCATTGCACCCCGTTTTTCTATTTCCCCTTTATTATTCTTTGAGGTTAGTCAATGCATTTGCATCAAGCTTTCCAATTTCCGTTAATTATTCTCTGAGGTTAGTTCAATGCATTTGCATCCAATTAATTTTCAATTTTCTCTTGATTATTCTTTGAGGTTAGTTCCATTCATTTGCATCACGTTTCTGACTCCCGTTAATTATTCTTTGGGGTTAGTTTAATACAATTGCATCTAGTTTCCGATTTCTCGTTAATTATCTTTTAAGGTTTGTTCAATGCAATTGCATCCAGTTGTCGATTTCCCATTAATAATTCTTTGAGGCCAGTTCGATGCATCTAGTTTATGATTTTCCAATATTTGTTATTAGTTGAGGTTAGTTCCTTACAGTTGGATCCAGTTTTCAATTTCCCGTTAAGTATATATTCTTTTACGTTAGTTTAATGCATTTGTATCTAGTTTCCGATTTCTCATTAATTATCCGAGGTGATGTGTAATACCAACTTCTCTTTATCCTTTTGTAGTGTCCTTGCAAACCTGGCATTAAATATATATATATATATATATACATGGCTCGTGGATAGGATCATCAAAAAATTATCAAGTTTCTGATTTCCCGTTAATTATTCTTTGAGTTTTGTTCAATGCCTTTGTACCCAGTTTTTTATTCCCCGTTAATTGTTCTTTGAGCTTAATTTTCGATTTCCCGTTAATTATTCTTTTTCCAGTTTCTGATTTCCCGTTAATTACTCTTTGAGGTTAATTAGATCAATGTATTTGCATCCAGTTTCCAATTTTCTGTTAATTATTTTGGTAATATCTTCACTCATATTAAAGAACATGCAGTTCTTCTATTGTCTATGTTGGCTAGGGTGTTGTGCTAATCAATGATGCAATTATGCAACCACTATGTTGTGAAGGATAACTTAGAAAAAATTATTCAATTGCTGAAATATATTAAAGGGAAGATGTTTATTTGAATGAAAATATATGATTGACAGGCATCTCGGACTTCCTATCACAAATGAAAAGTATGGAAATCCCACTCATTACATGGCAAAAACCTATTGCTATATATGGGTCCTTCATAGAACACAACGATACTGCTATGAAGTCAACTGCATCCTCTATTGCATTGTCGAACACAGCTAGCATATATGAAATCTTTTACTTCTAACAACAACAACTAACCTTCACAAAATTTCCTACATCAGTTAGAGCAGCTTGGAATCTATGTCCCTCACAATCTCTTGGGGATTTGAAGTCAGAGCTATCCTACTTAACCTTGCTATATATTGTAGAAAATGAGCTCCAATTAATGACCTTATTGTCAATAAGTTTCATCAGTTTCTAAGAAAAAAATGGGATTAAAATTATAATTGTTAAGTACAATGTCATGCAGACAGCTAGCTAATACTAATCCTTGTTACTGCGATTGAAAATCTATAGGCTAGGAAAACTATACTCAATATTTGCTAGAAAATGGAATTAAGAGAATACATTTGCTTTTTTATTCCATCAATAATTTCTTAAGAAAATAACAATAGCACGGGTATCCATTTTGAACATTTCCACCTGCATCTGTATACTTCCAACTGCAATTGTATTTCCACTTGCGGTTTTTCTCAGTTTCAGATTTCATATGAATCCTCAGCTCTTCCACTTGCAAGTAAAATTGATTTTATGCTCAAGTGAGTGGAGTTCATGGAGATTAGAGCTGGTGTCACACTTTGAGTAATTGGAAAGAGTAATGAACATGCATCAGTACAGGGCTTCAATTAGAAAGATTAATAAGCATAAAAGAAATTTTTTGAATTTAACCTACACACTTAATGTAATACCTAAGCACGACTTTTCTAGAATCTAGACTGGATTGAAATACCATCATTATTGTGAGATTCCGGAGATATTTCCATAAATTATTTTGAAAAAGTTGTTTGACTAAATCGTTGAGAAAGAAAAGAATACCGCGAAAACAACAATAGATGATATGTGGCACAACCTTGGTCAAAAGACCACACATAGACACAACACTGTAATATGGACGGACTTGATATAAAGAGTAACTGTGAATCACATTTAGTATTCTGAGAATTTCAATGGAACTTAGCAGTCGACCCAATAAAATTAGAGAAGACACAATATTCGGCCAAAATCTAGCTACTCCTACCAAGCTACAAATTTGATCAATAAGCTATAAATAATTAAGAATAAGAAAAATATGATGATGAGTGGCTCTAGCTACTATGTTCATGCATGTTTAAGCTTATTCATGTATTTCAGTTTGATACAATACAATTGACTAAGTTTAATTAAATGTAGCATATAAGTTCCACGATAACATACCAAGATGCTTGAAATGGAAACTATTGATGTGCCAGCAATGAAATAAAAGTAGATAACTTCGATCTCCGTATAAGGGTCGAGTTGGCTTTTAACCCATGAAGGTACAATGAGATATAAAGACTAAGAAAAATGCCCTAGAATTATAATGGAGATATCAAAGGATCACTATGTTTAACCTCTTGAACTTTTGAGAATTTAAATTTTCCTAAGAAAGTTTGAACAGACAGAGACTTTATTGAATTGGTTGCAAAATCTTCAAAATGGTTGCTCCTGTGTATATGCTAAAATGGTCAAAGAGATCAATAAACATCAGATAACATCAAAATGACAGTAGATAAGTTAAGCTATTAGGAAGTTGATATCTTTGTCCAGATACGACCTTGGTCTAGAATAGTTTTTTTTTTCTTTACATGGATCCGTTAATGTCTTGGCCAGTTTCGAAAAGCTACATAGCAAACAAATTGGAAATCCATTCCAAGAGCAATCATTTATATACTTGTTTCTTTCTATTAAGGCTTAATTTATTATGCTATCTAAGAGAGTTATACTGATAGATGGAAATCAGACGTACATAGATATGTACTTGAATTAGTGATGTATCACTCTAAGTGGGTAAACCCCATGTAATTTAGCTCCTTTGGATATATGTGAGGCTTTTTCTTGTGTATAATTAAATATTAATTACTTAGAATATGTCGTCATAGCTTCTAAAGCTATGTCTTTCCGTTCTAATATAAAGCCAAACTTTATATTCTCCAAATAACAAAAACGAAAAAAGTTTGTTCAGGGAATGATCTACATTGCTTAATAAGGTTAATTACTTAATTATTTATGCAAGAAAATCAATTAAATAGTTGGATAGGATACGTGTTTACAGCTTCACCTAACGTCTCAATATCTTCTAAAGTGTTTACCACTAAAATCATACTTAACCCAATAGGTCAAATCCTAAGGGGAATTGAATTAAGAAATCAATAAATTAACATAACTATACTTTATAGACTAATAATGATTGTATGGTTATCTTTTATTGAACAAATCATCTTTTTGTCCAAAGGAACAAAGGCTCTGTTCCAGGTTCCTCTTCTTCCTTATTAATAGGATAAACAACGAAGTGACTACTCTGAAAAGTTTAAAGAGAGAACAACTACACCAAAAGGTTACCTAAATTTAAACAATGCTTTTAGACTCAAAATCTTATCAAGAATGTAGCACCTGATTGTTTCACAAAATCATTATCTTTTATCTTCGTGATCAACATATAAGATCAAAGGTAAGCCTGAAGGCATTATAAATTGTATGTTCGCACACACGTCAAATATAATCATTGTTTTCTTAAATCCTGATAAACAAAAGTTCGGATTTTCTAATAATATCTTAGAATTATTTGTACGTGACAATTTTTTATCAAGTATTGCATCACTTGATATCTTATCCACAACTTTTGAGGATATATATTAAGATCAGTCCAATAACAATATATATACCTTTGAGATCCTCATCCGCTGAATAGAAGAAATATTCTCCTTCACTGATATCTGCAACACCCTTGCAGATTATTGGAGCTTATTTTTACTTACAGATGTTGCTTAAAAGTGAGATTTATCATTCTCCTTTCCTAATATCTGCAATACAGATCGATCTATTTATCATTCATCTTTGGAATAAGAATAGTAAAAAGAGAAGAAAAAAAAAATGCATTTTTATCTGTTTAAAAGAGAATAAACATGGCCAAATTTCGGACAATGATAGATCTCAACTTGAGATTTTAATGTTAACTCTTGGTAGCCTAATGTACTAAGAGAGCATAAATTAGTGATCTGGTGATAGGGAGCACCTTCAAGAAGTAAAAAAAAAATAAGCTCCCATTATGTCCTCTCGATTAATTGTAGATAGTAGGTCTCTTGACTGCAAGATATGCACACAAAAATCTAAGCATGAAGAACACTGCCTTCCAATGGTAGCTTACAAACAACTATACTTGTACTATGATGTCTTAGGTCACAGGCATGTAAAATAAATACTAATTTTGGTATTCGTTAATGATCCCTCTAGCAAAAGCAACATATTGTTTTAGCAAATATATTCAGTCAAGGCTATGGTTTTTAAATTACTATAATTTGTAGTGTTCATCAATAAAATGACCAAAAAGTGGATTGTCTCGATAGATTATCAAGAAATAAGCGAACTCTATATATCTTACCTATTTTGTAACAATTTAACAATGTTTTATTAGCTTAAAGAAACAAAAAACTCTAACATAACAATAAGATAAATGTGTAATTATAAATTACCAAGTTAATATGTAACTTAAGACTTAAAGGATCACCTTAAGGAAAGCTAGGTTCCTTTCCATTGCTTTGAAGTGTAGCAATTGATCGATCAAGAACGACTTAGTATTGACTACCTGAAAACCACATTATGACAGAAAATCATGAGAAAAAAATATATAAAATTTATTCCACTCATAAAAAAAAAATGAAAAAATAGGATTATAAGATTATGAATATATCATTACTTTTTACCAACTCATTCAATGAATGACTCAAACAATTATATGAATGTGCACTACTGAAAAAAAAAATGAACTACATACTGAGGTGTATTAGGACTGAAGCAGGAAAATATTAGAAAAACCGCATCACCATTGTTTTAGTGACAATGACAGATAATATTCACATCTAAAATTCATCTATTTGGATAAAGAGATAATCTTGGTTTCAAACAAAAGTGAAAGGCTACAACACAATAAATCAATAACCTACCGTTAACAAAAGAAGTTTGGAATTGCATCTTAAAACCGCATCAGTTGCAAAAGAGAGGATCAAAGGTAAAACAATATAATATAGATTGGTTATGTAAATATCTAAGGCCTAATCACAATACAATAAGCTACCAGTACTAAAAGAAGTTTTGAACTCATTCAAATAATTGATATACGCTCTCATAAGATAGAAAAAAGAAAATCAAAAGCTTCTAGCTAGGATGTACTTCTAGAAAATCAAAAGGCTTTCTCGAGCAACTAACCAAAATCTCCCAAGATAGAAAATAATAGCAAATGCTTCTAGGGATACTGTTTATATTAGACTTTGACAATCATTCGGGAAAGAAGCCGTGGAATCAATTCAAGTTCATCATACATCTTAATGTGCATAGTGAGAGATTCAATGTAATCTAGTGCATTAGTCAAACTTTATTTATTTCATAACCTATACAAACAACTTAGCAGCTTAGCATGTTCCTAATATTACCATACCCTAGCTCAACCTATCAAGTTCTAGAGCTTGAAAAACTGTATCAATAACCTATATATGCACCACCAATTCTTATAAATGTATCCATGTCTTCTGATTATTGTACAATATCGCAGGAATAGATGTACTCAAGCTTCACATTATACTAATAGAAAACACAGTAACCACCTTTCATTTGTCTAGCTCTAATCTATTAAACTATAGTTTCAATCCTTTAAGCTTCCGAAACTGTATAAATATAACGTAGCACCCATGTAGAGAGTATAGAAAAACATATTGACTCAAGACGAAAAGTAAAAAATATAATGACCAATCGGACATTATATAATAGCTGAAAATAAAAAATCGTACCTTCAAGCCATCGCTCAATTCGTAAACTAATCAAATAATTTCAATAGATAATAACCCAAAAAAAAAAAAAAAAAAAAAAACCCGAGGTTTTCCAAACCTAGAACACTCACTGAATACGTCCGTTAGCGAAAAATAGCTTCATTGCCAAGATTGATAAATCCCAGAATAACTTACAGTGACATTCCCTAACTTCTTAAACCCATACCTCGTTTTTCAATTGAGAACTTGCAAAAAACCAAAACTTTTAAATATTTGTGTGATTGATTGTCCCTAATATTTGTGTCGATAGTTTGCTTATCGACAGAGAAGATGAGTGTTGAGACGATAGGGTAGATTAGGTAGTGTTGCAATTGCTGGTTTTTTGTTTCCAAAATATGCAAACCACATTTTGGAAGTATGACCGACTTCTTAAGACCCCTCTCCCCACCTTCCTTACAGTTGTACAATGGTCAAGGCAGCACATTCCAAACTTGTTTATTTCTTTTATCTAGGAGAGTCAACTGCTTTTAGTTTGCTAAACTAACCTTTAGCTGAAGTTGGCGTATACATATGCGTTAGGATTTTGGCTCCTAAAGTACTTTAAAACTTGTCTAAGGTGTTCTTACCGACTTTTGTTAAGGCAATTTTTTGTGTTCCAATTGTGGCTAAAAACTTTGCCAGTGTTTGTATTATACTTGTTTACTACTCATACTCCAAAGAAATAAGCAAGATGTACTTACAGATGCGGTGGAGTTGTTTTTGTAAATTGTAATCATCAGTGGCAATCAGTCATTTCGTTTAGAAGTGTTCAATATATACTGACATAAGCCAATGCTAAGAGTTTACATTTCGGTTCTGCAAAAGATTTACAAAGATGATGTTGGCTATTTCGACCTAAAGACATTACTGTATTTGACAACTTAAATAGGTATATATGTTAACTGTTGCATTGAGATTTTCTAAACTTTTGGGTAAGCTTCGACTTCTGCCGGATATTATATATAGTAGTCCTTATAGTTGCATTGTGTGTCTCTCTCTCCTTCAATACATTTAGGACCTCCTTTGGCTTCAAATCACTCAATGACATTTCCCGCACAATTGCTTCCTCTTCACCGTGAGTTTCCCAAAGATAAGAGTGACCTTACGGGCGTAATCCGAAAGTGGATGGTTGTGAAGACCACAATCCAATTTAACTACCCACTGATCATCTTTTGTCATCTTTATACCTTTCAATACGAAAAGGACACTCACACTTCTTTGATTTTGTCTGCTTCGGAGGTAACTCGCTTTGCTTACTTCCTTTTTCAGCCTTATATTTCCCGAACCTCTCGCAACCAAAAACAATTCTAGGTGTCCTACATGCAACAGAACCCAAATCTGACTTCTTTATCACAATGATTGTCCCAACTGATTTCCCAAGTTTTTGAGTCCATTTAAGGAGTTCATCGCGACTGTTACAGACCTATAGATCAATACGTTAGAATCAGGATTATTGCCAAAAACAGAAAAAGGATGTGATACTAATCATTGCTAACAGTAATAAAAAAGAATGAATGAATGAGAAAACAAAACCAATGTGGTAAATAACATACCGTATCCGTTGCAAAGACATCCGTCATATCAATTTTTTCAGATAGAGATTCAATATTGCTGACAGCTTCAGATACTATTGGTGTCTAACATTCAGAAGGGCAGTAGAGAAAAAATAAAATCTTAGATTCTCTTAGGTCAAGACAAAATAAATAAATGAGATAAACAGGGGAAAATTTACCTCCACTTCCTGTTGAGGGACTTCGGACTGGAATTGAACTTCACCAGCAAATTCAACATTATCTGTTGCTTGCTCGTTGCTCCTACAAAAAAGAGTATCCAATATGTGGATTACTGGTAGATGAAGTCAATTTTAATAAGTGAATATATTAGATTAAAAAATACAAATATAAATTTTACCTCTTTAAATGTTATAAAAGATTTGGCTAACACCTCATACTATGCTGACAAAACAATCTTGGTGACTCATAGGGTGATGAGATGCGGGTGAAGAAAAGTGATATCAACATTACGTCACATGAAAAAGGTAATTAAACTTAAACCCAAACCTCATTTTTCAATTGGGAACTTGCAAAAAACCAAAACTTCCATATCAATGTGAATGACAACAAACAAACAAACTCTATCTTACTTCCTATTTAGTTTTTTTTTCTTATAGCTTGTTTCTCTTTTTTATCGACAGTTTTTTTCCTCATAATCTTCCTTTTTTCTCTCCTGATTTTTATAGTTCTAATTTCCCGTGAGTAAAAAGTGGGTACTTAAACTTTGCTGAGGTGGGGGACTGATTCTAAGATACTACTAAGCTTACCAAGGATATCACACCGATGTAATTATGTACACAGATGCAGCTATGCTTTTCACAACAGGTCAATGTAGTAGTATATGACAATTTTTTAGAAGTAACCAATCACACTTGATGCAATTACTGCTCCTCATGTAGAAATAAATAGTATGAACTTCAGAATTACCTGCCGGATATGGTGCTTGATTTGTAGGAATATGTGTTTGCTTTGTTAATGCATTGACATTGGCCCCACGAAATTGCACTATGTGGTGCCCCGGCATTGCATAACCATGAATTGCGGATAGCCCCGGTTCTTTGGGAAGAGGTTGATCACGATTGCCCATATGGATAGATAGCGCGTTGAGACTACTTGGTATGCCATATATTTGAAGGTATTGCTGACCCAAATACGGATTGATAACACCTTGCTGAACCTAAGTTAAATCCAGAGAAAGTCAGCAAGTCAGCTTTGTAGGAACCATAATCATTCACTTCCTTTTCAATTTTATCTCAAAAGTTCAGATCCCAACCCGTGGGTGGACATAATCAGGTCCATATGATGTGTACCTGCACAACAATAACAAACATGAAATTCTCTGTGAAACATATATCTGAACATACATCAGCCAATATGGGTGACAATTTACTTTTTTATCCTAAGGTGCTACTTAATTGATGAATCGTGAATAGTGTGAGATCCTGGAGAAGACTACTCACCCATATTGAGGGTATGCAAATCCTTGTTGGTAGTCGTAAGTGATTGGCTGGTGGTAACTGGGGCTTCATTCCAATGTAGGGCCTCGAGCTTTGCCCCTTAGAGTTCTACTTCTCCTTGAACTTTCTCTAGTTTAACTAAAAAAGCTTGCTCAAGCACATAAGATAAGTGACTAAAGATTGTCACCCATATCCCTAGTCTGTGGGTATGTGGGAGGGTCTCACCTTAGTTTGATACATTCTTCCCAGGCCATTACAGTACCACTAATGATGAATATGATTTGCTGAATTATGGCTTTGTTGGTCATACTAAGCCAAATTGATTTGATTGATCGATGATTGCAACAAAAAGCTAGGCTTGTTTAGTGAGCACTCTTATTGACTTATTAAGTTGTTGTTTCATAGGGGTATGCAATAATTAACAAATCAAATATAATTCACAGCATTATTCAAGTTCATACAAATTCATCAAACACCATGTATACAATAAACACCACTAATAGAGTTTATACAATCCATAATTTAAAGATATTGAGAAAGAGTGTAAATCATTGTTGAACTCTATATTGTCTAAATTAAGTATCCAATCAGTAAAGAAAAAAATACAAAAAAAGGAATCGTTGTACCTTGATCGATACTCATTTCCTCACAATGGACAACGATGAAGAATCTTCCGGAGTAGCAAAGAACACGTGGAATCATCTATTTAATCATCGAAAAAGTAAAATGAAATGAAAAAAAAGGATAAAGAAGTGAGCTTTAAACCTTTCTTCTCAATGGAAATATAGCAATATATATATATTTTTTATGCGTAGGTCTTTGGACGTTTGGAGTGTTTCGAGATTTGTTGGTACTGTATGTAAGCTCTGGTTAGAATTTGAGGAGGCCAGACTTTTTAAGTGGTTCGGCCAGTTTTTTCTCCACTTTTTCCTTAATCCATCCTGATTTCTCGTGAGTAAAAAGGGTACTTAAAATTAGCCTACGTGGACACCCTCAGAGAGCAGGAAAAGAGACTGCTATTATATATATATAAAGATATATGAATGAAATATAAAATATGTCATTTTCGTATGTCAATTATATATGTCAACGTAGCCAGCCCAATATGTGGGGGTTTTCCTTCATACACTAACTCCTCCTTATTTCCTAAACTAGCTCCCACTGCACCTTTACAACCACATCTGTCATGAAGTTGGCCTTCACACCAAGTATGAGATAGAAAGAGATACTGAACCTTTGACTTGCATGCTACCCATCTATTTTGCATTTCCCATGGAATAGTTCCAGAACTAAAAGCATAAATGGGCGCCTGTGAGTCTGATTCCACCCAAATGTGTAACTAGTTCCGAGCAATGACAATCTATATACTTCCTGTAGATGTTGGTTATTTTGGGACTACGACCTGATGATTTGTTGGATAGGAAATGGCTGCACTCTTCTTGGGATAAGAGTTGTCTACGTATCAAGTTTCTCAGGGTAAATTTGAATCAAGCCTTACGTAGTTCATCTCTCTCTATTTATAGATGTGTGCTTGAACCGTTATGGATTGCAGATCCACCTTGTGTGCTATCTTAGTGATTCGTCATTAATGTGTTGTTACAAAGTTAATGTTTTCTTGATTGTGGCATTGATTGAGCTCCAAGATTGTGCTAGTTGATATCTTTCCATGAATGGTCAGAATCTTCTTTGGTGACGACACTGGATCTTTGTCGGTCGTTGGTGCGATCCGATGTTGTGGGACCAGCTGAAGTAAGACGTCTGTCATGTGGACACGTGCTCTGTAGTGTAGAACGGAGGGTACTTACACAACCCCCTTTATTTTTTATTCGTTCATTGGACAGCTGTTGCGTGGAAGGAGAACGGTTAAAAAGTAAAGTTGGAAAGCACGTGTCTGACAGCTATTTTGTTTTGAATTTAGGTTTCGGGGAATGTACGGAAACTGTTGGGTTGGATCCGTGGGCTCCGAGTTACGGCGATTTGTGGGCGAGTAATGATTTATGTTTTGGGAACACGGAACGTTTTGATTGTCTCGAGGTGTATGAGCAGTTGAGGGGTTTTTTGACTTGTAAAAACTTTTTGTTTGTTTACTTTTCAACCAAAGGAAAAAAAAAAAAAAAAAAAAAAAAAAAAAAAAAAAAAAAAAAAAAAAAAAAAAAACTTCTCATCCCTTGCCATTAGGTTCGTGTTTTTAACTTTAGAAATTTGAGCTTTCCTTCTTTCTTTGATTGTGCAATGTCTATGACTAGTGATAGTTTTAGTGGTGAGGTTGAAGTTGGTAAATGGAAAGAGAGAATGGTAAGTGACGAAGAAGTTGAGGATAAGGTTCGTAGTGGTGATGAGGCTTCGTCGTCTTCTTTGTTGGAGACGGTGGATGAGAGGAAGCCTAAGTCGGTAGATTGTTATGCCGCTTTGAGGAAGGAGTTTGGTTGGGTGAAATCCGATCTGTCTGTGTACGATCTGGCTGGGGAGAAGAATTTATATACTAACGACTACGTTCCTTGGGGTGGAGGAGTAGTTGTTTGTTATGGGCAGTTGAAGGCTGGGATGAGGCTGCCCTTTTCCCGTCTTATTGTGAAGGTTTTGAACTTTTTGGGGAAAGCCCCCTGTCAACTCGTGGGGAACAGTTGGAGGATTCTCCATGTGTTGGATTTGTTGAATGACAGGGGCTACAACATTTGTTTAAACGATGTGACGGAGCACTTTGTTGTGAGGAGGTTGGGTGTTGTGAACTTTAGTTTTCATGTTTATAAGGGGAAGTCTCTTGTTATTATGGAGGTGAGTAAGGAGGAATGGAGGCGTAAGCCATTGTTGGCTGTAGGTAGATATTGCCCGCCTGGTTTGGAGATTGATAAACGTGTTGTACAATCTCGTGGTAGGTCGTTGGTTGTAGGTCGTAATATATGTGTTTTAAATTATAATTTGGACGTTTTGATTTATTTGGGTTGTTTTTGTAGAGATTACAATCCGTTTTCGTACAAAGAACAGTGTTATTGAAAGGTTTGCTTGTTTGAGTTTGGAGGATAAGCAAGCTTTGTTGGGGGAGGTTACTTTAAGAGGCGTGGAGGGAAGAAAATCAACCGTAAGAGGCTGGAGCAAAAGGCTAGGGCTCGCAAGGTAGTGGTTGAACTTTCTGATTCTAGCTCGGAATCTGCCATGGAGAGGGAGAGTCAAAAGAAAGCACCTGTTTCTGGAATGAAAAGGAGTGGAGGTAATGGTGACAGTCGTTCTGGTGGAGCTAGGACGTCTGGTGGGGTCGCTGAACACCATTCTAGCGTGGTGAGGGCGGCTGGAGGGGTGACGCCTTCCAGATGTTCTGAGTTGGGTGACGCAAATCGTTTGTTATCCCAACGTTCTGAGTTGGGTGATGCAAATCGTTTGGCACCCCAACGTTCTAAGCTGGGGGATGGAGGGCGCTCTGCGTCCAACCGTTTCTCCTCTGGTGATGCAGATCGTTCTGCATCCAACTGCTTCTCCTCTGGAGATGCGGGTGCTAGAAGTGCTGGTGGTGCTGCAGGTGGCAGTGCTGGTGGGGAGGGTGATGCTCCCACTTCATTCCAGAAGCCTAATCTGAAAAGGCGTTCCGAAGTGGTTGAGTCGGAGGGGGCTAAGAAGACCCAAACTGAGTCTGAAGACCGACCTGGTACTGTTGCTTGAAGGTCGCTCGTTTTCAGGTCGGGTTCATCTGGAGAGGATGAACCTGATTGATTTGGCTGTTGATGCTGGGGTGGTTGAGGCCCGTGGAAAAAAGAAAGTTGGTGAGGCTGAGCTTGTTGCTGAGCAGGGCAAAGGGTCAGGAAGTACGGACCAAAGTAAGAAGAGTGATAGTGTTATCTTTGATAGAATGGTTACGTATGAGGACCCCTACAGTTTGTTGCCGAAGTTTGTTGTGAATAGTGACTGTAGCTTCAAGTCCCCTTTGGTTGGTGGGGCGTTGTTGGAGAGTATTGTGCTTGCCGGGGATAGGCGCAAGCTGGATAATAAGGGCCTGGAAGTGAACTTGGTAGAGATGGAACGGTCGTTGTGCTATGTGAGTATTCTTCCGTTATGAGCTTGCTCCTTTTGGGTCTTGTTGATTTTGATCCACTCTAATGTCTATATTTGTTATCTTGTTTGCTAGGTTCTGGCAATGTATAGGAAGCTGAAGGATATGGCGTCTATCTCCGACTGTTACAAGAAGGAGCTGGATGTCAGCAAGCAAACTTGTAGCAGACTGGTGGCTGAACAGCAAGTGAGAGAACGGAGGTTGCAGGGCTAAGGGATCAAGTGCAATAGTTGGGTGGTAAAGTGCCTCTGTTGCAACCCGCCTGGATTCTGCAAAGCTGGAGGTTCAACAATGGGTCGATGAGTGCAAGAGGCTGCACTCCGTTGCTGAACGAGCTAAGACTGCATATAACGACTTGGTGGACACGGTGGAGAGTGGCGACGTTTACGTGCTGATGGATGATTATATTGAGGCATTGGATAAGTATGATCGCCTTAAGATGTCTGTTGAAAGTGGGGCTGCAACAGTGTCTGCTGCAGATGCTGGTATAGATGCTAGTAGACTATCTGATATGCCATCTGACCAAGTCGTTGTTACCACCCGGTTGCTCCAAATTTGCCTCCTTCATTGTTTCGGTTTGGATGTTTCTGAAGTTGTTGTTTATCAGGTTACCAGTTCTGGTGTTGTAGAGGGTGGTGATCTGGACCCTTTGAATGTGGATAATCTTTCTTGTGTCAATTGATTCTGAACGTCTTGTGTTTGTCCCTAGGTGTACGCCCTGATTCGTTCCTTTTGGGGGAACTTCTGTAAAGACTCAAATTCGTGTTAAGGGTATTTTTGTAAATTTCATATTTAACTTAGGGACATTTAGGTAATTGGTTGGTCGGGTTTACATTTCAAACTTACTTAACTTAATGAAACTTAACTCAAACTCATAAGCCACATAAGGTAAGCAACTCATATGCGAAAATTAGACAAAATGTCGGTTAGCGGCTTTTCTGCGTTAGATGCTGGCACGAGTTAACATCTTACATGCATGAGTGGGTTATCGTTATAGCCTGCAGTGGGATAGAATGTAGGAGATTAAATTAAGCTGGATGGGCCGAAAAATAATTTCGACGCTAAGTCAAATTAGTTAGTGGTTAGGAGTGAATTATGCTTTAGGCCTAATTTAGACAATTGGGCTTGGGTCTTAATAACTAAAACATGTGAAGACAAAAAACAAAACAAAATCACACCAATTTCTCCTTCTTCTCCATTTCGCAACTACTGAAAACCTAGGAGAGAGAAAACTCCATTCGTCCATTTTCATCGATTCAATCCAAAGATTTTCGCAACCCATCTCTTGTAAACACTAAAGTCAAGTGTGGAGCTTAGAAATTGTGAACGTGCCGGAGTGGCTATCGGGTTTTCTTCTCGCGACAACGTGAGATTTGAATTTCCTCGAATTCCGTCGTACCAAAGTGAAAGGTGAGTTAGTTTTATTCTCAATTAGATAGTTAAAACCCAATTTCGATGGAATTGGATATATTGATGAAAATAATTGATTGGGGGTTTTAAATTTCAGCAGTAGCAATTTGGAGACGCTAGAGTGGAGCGATATTGGTGGAGCAAAAAGCTAAGGAGCTATTCTTACTGACTTGGTAAGGATTTCGATATATTTAATCTATTTAGAGAAGTTATGTTAGTTATATACTTGTTTAGAATTAGGCCGATTAATGAATGATTAGGAAGGAGCACAACCGTAATTGTTGCTAGATTTAATAGGAATCGAAGGGTGTGGAATTTGTTGTAGTTGGAAATTTGGAAGTGATATGATTGGTGTTGACGTGATGTACAGTGCTAGAAATGGCCTGTAGCTCTGTTAATTGTAGTTAGAGGAAGAATTTCTTGAAACCAAATTCGTAGCGTCGAGATTCTTCTCAACTTACGTTAGATAAGAGTTCTCGCTCGTTCGATAAATTCTAATAACCGTCGTATATGTATATGATGTTATAGGAGTTAAATAAGAGTGGATTCGGTGAAGCGGGCTTGATTCGGTTGAGTGGGTTTGAGAAGAACGGAGCTTGCTAAGGTAGGAACTTACATACCAATATATAGCATGCTTATTTTCATGCATGATTTGATTGTTTTAAATTGGGAAAGATAGTTTGCGTATCAACCATGCATGTATATGTGATATTCATGTTTTGCATTATATTTACTCGATATAAACTAAATATATGAATAGCTTTCGTGTGAAATGGTTTTGCGAAATCTGGGTAGCAGGAATTTATTTTCTTTGTTAAAAGAGCAAAACTGGTTTTGGGAAGGGTTCTCGTCTCTTGTCTCAGTAAGGAGACAGAGAGATGGATTTTGTAATGCGGGTAAGGATTACCCGATTATTTGTAACTATGTGTGAGGTTTTGGATTGTTCCACGGATGGTTAGTTGTTATTTACGATGATTCGCCGTTTGGGAATCATCGGTTGTCATTTACTATGACTGGCCCGTTTGAGAGTCATAGGTTGCATTACTCGATTGTTGGAAATTCAGGAACTCACACATACAGAACCAACAGTTTTAAAAGAAAAACTAAATATGTATCTATAGTATTTGGAAATAACCGATAATACGAGTATATATATATTACTATGCTTATCACGAGGGGATTTAGAAAAGGAATTGTGAATTCCTATAAAGAAGGAACTGTTGTCGCATTTCCGAAGACGGCAGTTCGCTCTAGGATTCCAACTGTGGTGTACACCTTTCGAGGTGGTGGGCCACCTTTAAAGGGATGCATCACTGGATGTAGTCCGGGAATTCCTTTTCTACTTTTCTAGATAACCATGCTTGTACGTGTCATGCTGTATGGTGCTTAGCTTGTGTGAGGTTACATGCTTACCTCGATGAGGTTTAGACGCGAGGAGTGAGAGTTTAGTCCACTCGGATGTGTCGATCCCGAAAGCGGTCTGCGGTCGTCGAACGGTTGACCACCGTAAGTTAGGTGACAGCCCGTATGGAGGTCGTGGTTACAGGGCCCACCTGAGCCCTAAAAGCTCTAGAGATTTTGTGTGTACGAACACAACAACGGCATTTCAGCTCCCTGCCGATAAAATCAGGAAAACAACGGTGCATGGTTCACATTGGGAAGTACTGAACCGAGATATTCCCGCGGATCGGGCCGAAAACCGGTCCACCCTCACCATTCTAATAGGATGCAGCGGCCACAATAGTTGTATGATGATTGTGAAAAACTCTATTTTGAATATTAAAGAAGCATGCCGATATGATTGATGTTACACTCAATCATTTTGTGGATATCTATATATATCTTTCTGTTGTTTAGAAAGTAGGTTTTATATGGAAATGGTTGTTGGAAGATTTTTTTTATGCGATGTCCAGGTTATGATAGGTTTTTCGTATACGAAATGTCGATTAAACAAAGGAGGCTCTGCCGAAATTTTGATAGAATCAGGATAGCGACCGCCTCGAGATTCATCTTCGCGTCCTCGGGATGTGTGTTGGGTCTCAGGGCATTACAACTTCTGATTGATATAATTAGCCTTTGAGTGGCCATTATATTTGAGTCTGTCTTAAACCCTTTGTGACGCCATAAGTTGACTTGGGGTCCTTTTGGGGGTCCTCTAGATTGAATTTGTCTGATAATTGGCCTTTGAGTGGCAATTACAGTTGAGCCATACCTAACCCTGGCATTGATGTTAAGTTGGTTTAGGGTCCTTTTGGGGGACCTTGATTTGAATTGATTGAAAATTAACCACTACGTGGCTGCTGTTGTTGAGTCGTTTGAACTCCGTCTTTGATATCCGACCTGACATTGTGATGTCATAGGTCGGGCTACGTAGTGTGAAATGCAAGGTGCTCATGTAATGCAAAAATGATAGCTGTACTCATAATGTTGATGAGATTTCATTCATATTGACTTATGTACTTGGAGAAAAACTTATATATTGATAAAAGCGCTTGAGGAGAGCTGTATTCCAAGGTCGGGGAAGCTTATCACCGAGCTGGGTTTTGATCCAATATGCGCCATTTCCAACGACTTTGTCAACAATGTAGGGGCCCTCCCATGTTGGGTTGAGCTTGGTCGGTGCTAAAGTCTTTTTGAGGACTAGGTCGCCAGCTTGGAAAGATCTTCGGACGACCTTCTTGTTGTAAGAACGCTGGATTATTTGGTGGTACCGAGCTAGGAATATTGCGGCAGTTTCTCTACGTTCTTCTAGGAGATCAACTTATTTTGCCAAGATGTTGTCATTGACTCTTGATTCAACAATGTCATAACGTGTAGTTGTGATTGTGAGTTCTGATGGTATCACTGCTTTCGTTCCGAAGTAAAGTGTGAAAGGAGATTCATTTGTACTGGATCTAGCTGTTGTTCTGTATGCCCATAGAATATTTTCGAGTTGCTCTGGCCATTAGTTTTTCTTGCTATCCAGCTTCTTTTAGAGGTTTCCTTTGATAGCCTTGTTGGTGGCCTCTGCTTGGCTATTGCTTTGTGCATATCTAGGTGTAGAAAATGCTTGAGTAATGCGCTATTTTTGTAGAAAATCCTTGACTTGTGTGCCAGCAAATTGTGTTCCGTTGTCCATGACTAGGGTGTGGGGATAGACCAAACACTACACCATAACAGGCTATTTGCAACGGCAAAAAAGCGTTGCTAATAATTTTCGCAATGCTTTTTAAGCGTTGCAAATATGGCGTGGGTAAAGTGTTGGAAATTTTTGCAACGGTTAGTAAGCGTTACAAACAGAAATTTCTAACGGTTATTAACCGTTGCAATAATTATTTGTAACACTTTTTATAACTATTTTGTACACAAATTTAAAACATTTGCAATGGTTTTTTTTTTATTTCACAAACGCTTTTTAAGCGTTGGTAATTTGTAACGGTTCTTAACTGTTGCAAAGTTGTTAGTTAATTTTAAAAAAATTAATTTAAAAATCATTTGTAACGGTTATGGACCGTTGCTGATAAAAAAAAAATAATATCTCATATTTTGTAGCAACTAGCTAAACCTACAAAAAAATGCCCCCTCTTGCACCATATACATAAATCATAAATTCTTATTTAAGCTAAATTTATCCGGTACACAATACATTTTCATACTATTTTACAAATAAACCATAACATACATGGGAAAAAAACCGATAAAGTACAAAACTAATCCAACCATATACATTCACAACTTTGAGCGATTTTCTAAACCTCACAAACTTATTGTTGGACTATCACCATAAAAAAAGTTTTCATATTATGATCCTAAACAAGAGATAACAACTTGCGTTGTTGAAAACCGTACACCATTTACTTCCACAAATGCTCCAAAAGAGATCCTAGCATTAAGATAAAATAATCGACCAAGAAAAGATCATGAAGCAGACAATAAGGGGATCAAGGCCAATTCAAAAGCTAAATACTGATAATTTAAGGTATAGTGGATTGAGCTTAACAGTAAAGAAGGACTAGGGATTCTCACCTCTGCATCAAAACCCAAATGAAAATTCATGAAAGATTCACATTATGAAGCACGAACTTATCTCTCAGCAGCAATGTCTGGAACCGGTTAATACCTTACAATTGTAGATGATAGGGCTACAATATTTTGCTTCTTACCAGTGGATACGCCAAGATTAGCAGCTAAAGACTGGATTATAAGCGCAAAGATAAATCCAATGAGAAAGACAAAATGCAACAGTATCACTTTAAACAATATAAAATGGAAAGTGAAAGACAAAAACTAAAACTAGCTAATTTACAGCACACCGCACTAGGGGTGTAAAATGGGCCGGGCTGGCCCAGCCCCCTTATGCTATGAGGGTCGGGCCTATGAGGGCCAACACTTGAATTATATACCCTTGCCCTTTGCTTTCACCCCTTTAGAAAACTATGGGCGGGGCGGCATAAACTTGTCAATTATTCAAAACTCTTGAATACAACTTGTTTAGACTTCATTAACATATTTGGTTTTTATCAGATTTCATTAACTGATTAACATATTCATTACAAAAATTCTTGAAAACCTATCAAACTTCATTAACATATACAATAGAATATATGAATATATTATATAGGATAGAGATATATTCATATAATACAGCTGTATCCTATAGAATATATTCACATATTCTAACAATATATTCATTACAAGACTTCATTATATCAACTACTATACTTGAAATTTACATTTCTACCCTATGTAATAATAAGTAAAACTTAAAACCCTAAGGGTATTATACGTAATTTTGTTTAGAAAATCTAAATATCAATGAGGGCCTTAATATGGGCTTTAGAGGGTCGGGCTGAGGGCCGCCTTCATGTTTCCATATCTAGACCCTTACCCTCTCCTCAAAACATGAGGGCCGGGCCGGCCCTGCTCTCAAATTGCATGCGGGCTTAAATTTGAGGGCTTTTTTTGTCTATGGGCCGGGTCGGGTCGGGCAGGCCGAGGGCTTGAGGGCCGTTTTTACACCCCGTCCGCACCTAGTCACCTACAAGTGTACAAATACTGCTATCCGAAAATAGCATGTCAACTGTCAACATCATAGATAAAATCAAGGCAAGAGATGAACAGATGCATACTTCCAAGTCCCCATACTACATCAACACTACTAGGACTCAGCTTAGATAAAGGGGTAAAACAAAGACCAAAGAGGACATGAACTGCAGTATTTTAGTTCTTGTTCTAGAAGATCTACATATTAACAAAAAATTACAACACCACAAATAATATAGAGTAGTACTTTCCAGCTTCCACCAAGTATGAAGTGGTAAAATGTAAAATACTCATAGGATAAAAAACCAACAACAACATTTTGGCAAAAGGTCCACCTGTGTGCCCCGATCTCCAACATGCATGGTTTCTACGAAGAACATTGACATTTGAGAATTCCAGCATACGTGCAAGAGCATCTCCAATTATAGTAGATCGTAAATGACCAACATGCATTTCTTTCGCAATATTTGGTGACGAAAAATCAACCACCGCTGTTTTCAAATTCAGTCTAGGTGCCCATATCTCAATACCATATTTCAACATCTTCTCAATACTCTGCACCAATAAAAATAAAAATAAAATATCCCTACAACATTAGCATCACTTTAGAAAAAAAAACACAAAAAACTTCACCAGCACAACAACAACACCACCACCTTAGCTATCCACTTGCTAGACAAAACAATGTTAACAAATCCAGGTCCTGCAACTAATGACTCTTGTATCATTTCCGTCTCGGGAAGATTTCCTCTAATCGCCTATAAATACATAAAACCCAGTAGTTCAATACTTCAATATCATAAACTAGAAAAGAAGATTCACGGGCATTATTACAGTACCTGTCCAATAGCAGGACTGCAGGAGGACCCTTGAACTATGTTGACTTCCCTTTTACCAATGCCCACAAGCTCATCGCATTATTACTACACAATACGTGTATAAATTAGTATTGTGCAGAAAATAAAATGTGATTAATAGAATAAGTAAAAGTACCATTGGTAATCTCCAAATTTAGCAGTGCATGCTACAACTAATGGGTCTACGTCTGTGTCTGGTAGTGATGTTTCGAATAGTTTCGATATTTGCTTCTTTAGACTCCCACCATTATCTTCCTCCTATAATAATAATAATAATAATAATAATAATGATGATGATAATAATAATAAAAATAATAATAAATAAAACAATAGGAGATGAAATTACCATTATAGACTGCCCTGGGGTGGATGAAAAGCTATTAAGAGATGTTGTTCTGAAAAAACCTGCCTAATTCCACAACAGCTATTATTAGTTACTTTAGTAAATAAATAAACAAAATGTGTAAAAAAAACTTTTACTGAAAATAAGTTTTACGGAAGAGAGACGGAGAAGGAGAGTTATCAAGAAGTGATGAACCTAGTAGAACACTATGGGTGTATGAGAAAATGAGGAGAGAAGGAGAGGGAGTTGGGGTCAATAGGTTTAGTTTTCCGCCTATTTTAAAGGCGTCGGTGAGGGTTTGTGGGGTGAAAGAAGGGATGGAGATTCATGGGGTTGCTGAGAAGATGGGATTTGATTCAGACCCTTATGTACAGACATGGCTGATGGGTGTGTACATTGCGTGTGGGTGTGTTTTTGAGGCTAGGTTGGTGTTTGATAAAATTCTGCATAGAGATGTTGTTACTTGGTGTTATGATCGATGGGTAAGTTGGTTTCAAATGTGCTATACAGTTATGTAGGTAACAAACTTTATGCTTACTCAAACCATGTGATATACTCTTTTTCTGTCCTCTTGGCGTACTTGCACATAACAAAACTCGGCTATAGAATCCTAAATTATATTGGTTTTTCGTTTCTAAATTTATTACAGAATCTCCACGTCACTCTTCTCGTCACACCCACCCCACTCTTTTCTCTCCCTCTCTCAAACTTTCTATCCTCCACACTCTTCTCTCCACATGGACACACAGGTCAGCACCACATATATAACCTTTTTTCTTTTCCTTTTTTCTTTTTCATATTTGCTAACGTGTTTTTTAATCCATTTGCAGAAGGAAATCAGTTTACCCGAACTTATGGTGAGTTTTAAATTGTTCACAATTTTTATGTCGTCACAATTTTTATTTATTGATTTTGTTTTAGACGGAGTTTATGGTGGATATGAAATGCGGGGGTTGCGTGAATGCGGTTAAGAATAAGTTATTGACAGTTGATGGTATGTGAAAAAAAATGTGTTAAAATGAATGATTTTGGATTAGTGGGGGAATAATTTTTTGTTTTTTTTTTTTGTATTAATACTTGCTGGAACGAAAACATGATGATCTGAAGAAGAAAACGGCTGGTACCATGAGCGGAGACGGACACAAAGTCGACATAGAGCGTGAAAAGGATAATATATAATTAGGTGAGAGCGAACTAACCGGGTGGAAGACGAATTCCTCGGGGTGACAAGCCGTTCATAACATAGATTGCCTCGATGGAGGTGATGAAAGCTTCAAGGAAGAGTTGAGCAAGTAGAGCCATAGCTATCGGAGGTCCAACCACGAAGGAAGAAAGCACTTTCGAAAAAGGTCTCGACTTGATAGCCAGCCCATACCATTCATCTAATATTTAGATAATGGAGCGGGACCAAAGACACCTTTCATCCTTTGAAGACGACTCCTCTCGATGTGCTCGCAAATCGCGACTATAAACACCTACCTAACTCCCAACCTTTCGGTGAAAAACCTCATGTAGGTAGGATTTGAACACCTTCTTTATGCTCTTTCACTAGACTTGCTCGCGACTCCGCCTATAGAAAGAAGACTTCGTGTAAAGAATTCGATTTCGGCGTGTTGACTTACTTTATTACCGACCCATGAACATCCCATCGGGAAAGGAGGGAGGAAATGATGGATGGGTCTATCGATTTAAGTTTTCGGTCGGTCGACGGTTGGAGATAAGCAACCGGCTTGATTACTAGACAACGGATGGCGTTATCGGGCCACCGGTCGGATCTCGAACATCCGCCGCTTTTAGAGCTTACCCATTAGGTTGTTTGGGAGGAAGTAGCAGATCATCCGAGCTACCCGGACTTGTAAGACTTCGGCACTCTTGTGCGGGCCTATGACATGCAAATCTAGACAAGCTTGGCTTATCCTCCTTCAATGGCTGATGTTCGATCATTATACGCTAAAAGAAACGAAAGCAAGATCGGGACCTACGGGCGGGGCATCCCGCTTGTAGGAACATGGCACTTAAGCTATCCATTTCGTCATATATATCCGGGTGTAGCTCTTGGCCTTTAGAGTAGGAGCTAAAGCCTTGCCGCTATTAGTAGAATCTATTTTTCTTGTTTTAGTCTTATGAACAAGGGTAAGTCGGGAGTGTCCGGCGGGCGGGGATCGATGTCTCGGAGGCGCAGCTTCGAGCTTTGGTAAACAAAACCTCTAGCTCTCCGGGGGCAGCTCTTGCCTTTGTTCGGTGAGGAGCTAGCCTTGCCCTTTCGGTTGAGCGAGTAAATCTACCTAAAATTTTCCCCGCTTTCGATCAATATTTCAGTTATGGTCTTATCAATGTTTCATTTTCATTGAGAAAGAAATGAAAAGGCGTTATATCAAATCATCTTATATAATACGGATTAACGATCGCGAAAAAAAGATACGCAAGAAAGAAAGACACCGAAAAGATAGGAGGTATAAGGGCTATCTCAGATGCTTAGGTCCTAGTAGAGATCCAACTCCGTGTTGGTCGAAAATCTCACCCTATCTATCCCCATCCCTCGGTTTGCTTTCCTTCCGGAACAAGCTCCGGATACTGAAGACCAATTCTTCTAGATTCAAGAATAGCCGATAGAAGTTGAGGCAGCCCCTACAAAGCAGCCGTCTTAGCAAGAGTAGAAATCCCCGAAGCTAGCATACTCCTTCAAGCCGTGCGTGGAGTGGAGTTCGTGGACTATTTAGCTGAACGGAATGCGATCTTGACAGAACTAGACCTAGCCAACGAAGGAGCAGAACAAGCTAGGGCTCAAAGAAGGAGTAATATAGTTTCTTGAAGTTTTTAGTATTCCCCCAAGCGATGTATTGAATTCTTGAAGACTTGCACTTGTTTAATTTAAAATGGGGAGTTCACTTTACCGAGTGTATGAACTACTCATTCTTTATTTTAGAATTACGAACGAAGCTTCACTCGAAAGTATATGTTTTCTTCTGTTATCTAATTAATGAACCGTGACAAGGCTCTATGTAAAGTATTATAGATTTATGTTGCATTGAGTTGGTAGTTGGTACCTTTACAGGGAGCTCACAGTTAAATGCACCTTCAACTTGGTGAAAAGGGGGAAATGAGGTTGTCAATATCAATTGCATCACAGACGAGCAAATGATATTGCATAATATAGAGGCGTGATTTCGTCGTTAGCATTATTTACTTTTGTCCGCAGAAATTCAACTTGGGTTTTTCGACCATCTTTTAGTCCCCTATCTAGGAATATAGGATAATCATTGTGATTGAGAAATTTTCAAGTTTCTTTTTCATGAATGAAAAAAGCGATGGATATGAAGACATGTACATTACAATGAAAATCTTGATTATGGAAGAATTTTGAATATAAATATATAATTAAGGACAGAAATGTAAGAGCTCATGCAATTGGTCGGGATTGCATTTGCAAGCGGCGACCGCAGTGTCCGCCTCTCACGAGCATTAGTTGGTCAAGTGTGATCAAGTAACGCATACATTAGTACAAGCCAAGACAATGAGAACAAGAATGAAGTTAGCAAATTAGAAACGATAGATTGTCCTAGTTTCACTTTCTCGAAGCATGCTCCTTTCTAGTTAAGTGAAAAGACTTAATAAAACTACAAATAGCTTCACCGTGGTTAAAACGATAACAATGAGTGCAAAAGATGCTAACTTATCTTCAAACCCTAAGCCAAAGCAACAAACAAAAATGTTTTTCCAATCTTTGGCTATGGTGCATTGAGGTCTCTCTCGGGTGTAAATTCACACAAATAGCCAAAGCAAGCCAAAGTACAATACATGCACTATATAAGTAGTTAACAATCCAAGTAACAAACACTTACAAGATGGTTGCCAATGTGCTATTAAAAAATCCCAGATATAGCTTCCGAGTAGACAAATCAACACCTCCCCAAACCAAATGAACCAACTCCTTCTTCATTAACTAACTGTTCTCCTAGCAAGTACACCATATTAGGCTTTAATGATTCCAATACTAGGCAACTACAAATCACATAAAAACATAATCAGCTCAACATTCAATGGTTCAGATCCAACAGATCTGAAGACTAACTAAACTTTAATCAATCAAATCGATATTGAAACTTAATAGATCACATCAAATCAGTAATATTGGTGACTTACAGTTAACGCCTCTTTCATAGTGATGGGAGCATTAGTAGCAACCATGGTGAGTTAGATTGGTTTAACACACAAAATGAAAACCAGATCTGTGTAAATAGAAGGTTTCTTCTTCTTCATGGTAGTCAATAATTGAAGTGAGCGAGAGAGACAGAGAGAAAAGGGCACCGGCAGAGAGAGAGAGGAGGAGACGCGGCGGTGAGAGAGAGAGAGGAGAGAGACTAAAGTTATCTTTTATATTTCGACCAAAATAATAGAGCGTGATTTTTTTTGGTTTCCTATTTCGCGAAATTTTCAAAATTTTCATTTGTAGCACTTCTCAAACGATTTTTAAGTGTTGGAAATAAATTCCTGAAATTCGCTCTAATTAAAGCAACACTTAACAACATTACTAACGCTTATATAGCATTGACAACTTGCTAACGGTAAATAACCGTTGTAAAGCAAAAAAGGTCTGTGTTGCAAATATCCTATTATAGTGTAGTGAAATCTAGTGATGATATTAGTCCAGATGAAGTTGATTACGTTGACTTCCTTGACTTGGACTAGTGGGATTGCTTCAACCTACTTGGTGAAGTAATCTGTGGCTGTTAGGACGTATTTGAGCCCTGATTTCTTTTGCGAGATGAACGGTCTCATGATGTCTTGCCCCCACATGTGGAACGGCCATGGGCTGGCTATGCTGATAAATTCCCTTTCTGGACTTAGGTGATTGTGGCCAAAAGTTTGACATTGGAAGCATTTAAGAACGTACCTTTTTGCCTCGATATGCATGCCTGACCAATAATACCCTTGGGCGATTGCTTTGTGTGCTAGTGATCTTGCTCCTGCGTGGTTGCCACATTCACCTTTGTGGATTTCGCCGAAAATGATTTGTCCCTTCCTTGGAGTTATGCACCTTAGGAGGGGTCCTCCTGCTGATTTGAGGAACAGTCTTCCTTTGATCACTGTGTATCTTGGGGATCAGAATTGTATTGCATGAGCATGCTTTGTTTCTGATGGGATCTCACCATGTAAGATGAACTTGAGGAATGGGCCCATCCAAGATTGATTGATCTCTTCTTCGAATGAGGGCTGGAAATCTGTGAGGCTGTTGATATTTTCTTTCTGGTAAGCAGGTCGTTCCAGAATGTCAATGTAGACTGTGGTCAGACATGCCTCTTGTGTTTTGGAGGCTCGGAAAGCCAAAATGTCTGCATGTCTGTTGTCTTCTCGAGGAATATGGTCTAAGGAGAATGTTTTAAACGAGTTGATTATGTCATAAACGACTTGAGCATACTTTGCCAAGTTTGCTCCATTCATGACATATTCTTTGGTGATCTGCTTGACGATTAGCTGGGAATCGCTATAAGCTTTGAGACTTGTAGTTGTTGTGCCATTCGGAGGCCTCTGATCAATACTTCGTATTCTGCTTCGTTGTTGGATGTTGCGAAATCGATTTTGATTTATTTCTGTAGCTGGGCTCCCTCTAGTGAAGTTAATACAGCCCCCAGTCCACTACCACTGTTATTGTATGTGCCATCTACGTGGAGGTGCCATGTGTCTGGGGTGGTTTGTTGATGGAGTGAAGTGATTAGCTCGGGTTCCCAGTGGATGTCTTCGACGGGGAAATTTGCCAAGAAATCAGCAACGACCTGGCCTTTGCGAGACGTTCTGGGAACGAACTCAATGTGATGTTCTCCGAGTTCTTCAGCCCATTTGGCCATGCGGACTGTTTTGTTGTTAGAACTCAATACCTGTTTAATGGGTACGCCAGTGATGACCTTGATGCTGTGAGATTGGAAGTAAGGTCGAAACTTTCGAGCTGAGTAGAGTAAAGAAATCATTGTTTTCTCCATCGGAGAGTAGTGCTTTTTCTGCATCTGCCAATGTCTTGCTGGTGAAGTAGACCGGCTTTTCGACTCCATCATGCTCGCGAAAGAGAACTGAGCTGATTGCGAAGTCGGTAGTTGCAAGGTATAACCCTAGTGTTTCTCCTTCTTCTGGTTTGGACAGGATGGGTGGAGTTGATAAATAGGGTTTCAGGTCGGTGAAGGCTTTATGGCACTCGTCTGTCCAAATGAATGTTGCTCCCTTTTTGAGTATTTGTAGGAATGGTCTGCATTTGTCAGATGCTCTTGAGATGAACCTATTGAGGGCTGAAACCATGCCAGATAACTTGTGGATTTGTTGCTTTGTGGTTGGTTCTGGCATTTCAAGGAGAGCTCATTGTTGCTTCAATGTGTCTTTGTGAGACGAGGTAACCTAAGAATTTCCCTGAGGCTACTCCAAATACGCATTTGGCTGGGTTGAGCTTCATCATGTTTTGGCAAAGTCGTTCAAAGGCCTTTTGTAGGTGGGAGATGTGATCACCTGCCTTTTCGCTTTTGACCACCATGTCGTCTATGTAGACCTCCATAGTGTCTCCTAGCTAGCAAGTCTTTGAACATTTTGGTGACAAGTCTTTGGTAGGTTGCTCCTGCGTTCTTCAAGCCGAAAGGTAGGACGTTATAGCAGAACGTACCTTGCTCGGTTATGAAGGACGCCTTTTTCTGATCTTCTTCTGCAAGTGGTATTTGGTTGTACCCACTGTATGCATCCATGAATGACAAAAGCTCATGGTCACAAGTTTGGTCTACCAGTATGTCGATTCTTGGTAGGGGGAAGCTGTCTTTGGGCAGTGCTTGTTGACGTTGGTGAAATCTATGCAGAGTCGTACCTGACCATTCTTCTTTAGAACGGCTATTATGTTGGCAAGCCTGGTCGGGTACTCGACTTCTCTGACGAATCCAATATTTTTGAGCTTTTCTATCTCTTTATTGGTGGCTTTTTGAAACTTGAGTGCGTGCTAACTTCCTAGGTCGTTGTTTGATAAGCTTGATGGTTGGATCTACATTTAACTTGTGGCAAACGACCTGAGGGTCGATTCCTGGCATATCGATAAACGACTAAGCAAAAACATCTTTATTGAGAGATAGAAATTTGACAAACTACTCCTTGAGCTTGGGGTCTAAGTCAGCCCCTACATAAACAAATTTTAGGTCATCAGTTGTGCCCAAATTGACTTTTTCTCCTGGTTCTATCTGAGCTTGTTTTCCTGTGAGCTTTTCTGATGCCGTTGCTGGGGGGCTGGATGTTTGAGGATCCTACCTTTTTGGGACGTCCTTGGCTTTGACGACCTGAGGCTTGGGTGAGGTCGTAGTGCTGACCTGATTGCATCAGTGAGCTTCTAGTTGGTTGCTTATGAGCTCCATGATGCCTCTGGGACTGGAATATCGTAAGACCTGGTGTAGGGTTGATGGAATTGCTTAGATTTTATGAATCTAACGGCGTCCTAGAATGGCAGTGTAGGACGACTTGACATCGATCACACTGAAACGTGTTGAAGTTTTGACCATGTCCTCTTTTTCGCCAATGGAGACTGGTAGGATTACGTCTCCGATGACATCTATACGATCTCCGTTGAACCCATAGAGCGGTGCATTAGACTCTATCATCACCGAGTCCGGCTGGTGCATGTCCTTGTATGTTTGATAGAACAGTATGTCGCATGAGCTCCCTAGATCGATGAGGACTCTTTTGACTGTCTAACCGTTGATTTTGACATGTACTACCAAGGCATCATTGTGAGGTAGGCACACCTTGTCTAGATCCTCTTCTGTGAATGAAATTGTTGTTGTCATCTTAGGGTTGGTGGGGTTGATCATCTCGACTTTGTGTGAGAGGTGGTAGATTTCTTGGATTGCTCCCACTCTTCTGCGTTTCTCCCGACCTGAGGTTTCGTCATTTGAGGTGTCTGTAATAATGTTGATTACTTTGTCCTCATCTTGGTCGGAGGAATGCTGTCTCCTGTTGTGCCTTGACCGACCTGGAGACTTAGATCGTCAAGTTGATCTGCTCCTGCTTCTGTTTCTGTTGTTGGCAGGTCGTTTATTACTGCGGCTCCTACTTCTGTGGCGTTTGGCATCCAGCTTGTGCCTCAGACCGCCTTTTGGCAAGAACTCTTTTAATTTGCCTTTCTCCACTAGGTCTTGGAGGTAGTGGTTGAGGCTCCAGCAATTATTGGTGTCGTGGTGGTGGAGTTTGTAGAAATGGCAGTATGGACGCTCTGGTATGGCTATCACCTTGTTGATGTTTGGTTTGAAGTATGATGTTATATATATTTTCTTCAGGATTTGACTTGGCATCCTGGAGAAGTTGGAGAATTCCTTTTTTGTGTATGAGGGTTTGTTGGCATTGGATCTCTTGTTGTTGTTGTTGTTGTTGTTATTGTTGTTTGAATATTGCTTGCTTTCCTTTAGGGTCTGGCTCGTTGCTAACTGCGAGGACCTCTTTGCCTTTGTGCTTGGCCATTCACTCTTCGTACTTGATGTATTTGTTGACTCTGTGATACAGGTCGGCTGAGGTGTCTGGCTTATTGCGCATGAGGGACCCTACTAGGTCGGAGTCGTCCAAGAGGGCATTTGTGAATGCAGAAATTGCAAAACCGTCACCGAAGTCCTCGACTCCGGTGAGGAGGTCCTTCTTAAAACGCCCTAGGAAGGCTCGGATCGTTTAAGCCATGAGCTTGCTTGAGCTGAAACAAAGGAGTCCGTGTCGGCGCTTTCTTTACATTTGTGGGATCTAACTTCGCTTCTAACGCTCGGCAAAGGTCGAAGTTTGTTGATCGAATCTGGAAGGAGTGTGTAAAACCAGTCTATTGCTCCGTCCTTTAAACTGGCTGGAAAAAGTTTACATTTCAGGTAGTCGTAGTCAGGATGGTTGTAGAGTGCTAGGATTTGGCTGAAGCGAGCTATGTGCTCGCCTGAGCAGGAGGTACCGTCGTACAACAGAAACTTTGGTTGGATGAACTCTGAAGGAGGTTGTTTGTCTCGGATATCTTGGATGAATGGTGATGTTTTGTACGTCTCTAGCATCTTCTGAGCGATCTAGATCGCGTTGGCTCTTTCGCTTGACTTCTCTAGTTTTTGCGCGAAGTCTTCTAAACGCTGATTGGTGGTGTTGGTTAGGGCTGCAATAGTGTTGTGCTCCCCGACTTCTGTGGTGCCATTGTTAGCGTTGGAGTTGGCCTGCTCTCGTATTGTCTGGTTTTCTTGTTGCAAAGTGATGAAGGCTTCTTGGAGTGTCTTCATTTGGTCTGCCAATGCTTGTAAGTTGGGCTCCATTGTGGTTTTTCTGACTAGCTTCGTGGGCTTGAGAAAATAGTGATTGTTCTTTTCTTAAGGAAACGAACCGGCAGACGACACTAATGTAGATGTTGGTTATTTTGGGACTACGACCTGATGATTTGTTGGATAGGAAATGAATGCACTTTTCTTGGGATAAGAGTTGCCTACGTATCAAGTTTCTCGGGATAAACTTGAATCAAACTTTACATAATTTATCTCTCTCTATTTATAGATGTGTGCTTGAACCGTTATGGATTGCAGATCTACCTTGTGTGCTACCTTGGTGATTCATCATTAATGTGCTGTTATAAAGTTAATATTTCCTTAATTGTGGCGTTGATTGAGCTCCAAGATTGTGCTAGTTGATATCTTTCCATGAATGGCTATAACTGCTGCTGGTGATGACCTGGATGTTGGGTCGTTGGTACGATTTGATGTTGTAGGACGAGCTGAAGTAAGACGTCCTGTCATGTGGACACGTGCTCTGTAGTGTAGAACGGAGAGTACTTACACTTCCTACTAATACTATTATGAAGCTCCATGACATTTTTGAATTACCCTTAGCCTAAAAATTTAAAATAGAAGAGTTCCATGGGATCACAGTATGAATCTATGTTGTTCGAAATTCGGATGCTTTCGTATCCACCCCATCCAATTAAGCTGGGCACTCTATATTTCATCTATTATTATTTTGAGGCGGTTCACCAAATGCTAAATTGTGTTTGACTGTCTAATCAAAGGGAAAAAAATAAAAACATAAATTGTTGACTTACCAGGTTACATACGCTGATAAACCTATTCCAGGAGAATAATTGGAGAGTATTTAACAAATCCCCCATTAAGTTGGCCATCTAATTGGCACCCACATTCGTTTTTGCCAATTGTCTATTTTGTAATCACAGTGATGATTCATGAATAGGCCACATAAACCTTACTCAAGTCACACCTATTGCTGAATGCATGGCTTAATATTGTTGAATGTCCCACACCCAATTTATTTTTGTACTCGATCTATACATATTGTTTGCTTATTTGATCGAGTACTTTAATTATTGATGTATGATAGAGAAAAGCCACCGATACTTTCTCAACAATAATTTCACATCATGCATACACACCTAGCGAAACACGGGGGTAAGGACAATGACTGTTATCGACTTATCATTGCATACAAAATAATTCATCCGCCTGAAGTGCAGCTTGAAGACTCTGAAATGGTCTAAAATTAATATATAATAGCCATAGATCATCAGATCTTCTTTTATTAGATCGCATGATCTGGTGGCTTAGTTCTATGGCATTAAGACATTGACCGAAAAATACACAATGGAGTTTAGAAGTATTTTATTTTGATTAGCTTGCCGACCAATGTAGCTGACAGAGCACTTGTGTTGGCATACAATCAAAGTGTTTTGAGAAAAAAAGAAAAAAAAAATACAATGATCAAAGCAGTTTAGGAGAATTATGGTTGAAGTGGCTTTCCATCGTAACCAATAACTGTTATCGTTTTACCAAAAATGCAAAAGACAGATTCAAGTAAGCGGCTGATATTTATGTATGGAGAAAACCAATGGGACAGAACATTATGGCCACTGGGTCCAAATAGTGTCACATGTATATTTGGTAGGGGTAGCCAAGGGTCAAGAGTGACGTCCGGGATTGCATTTCTGTTGTTATTTCGGGCCCAGATGCTCTACACATGGCACATCATTCGTTTGGTTCACAGTTCACACCCGTCGCCATGAGGACAACGTAAAGCATCTCCTTCCTCACGCCACACAAGGTCATATATTGATATTTTATCATTTATTTTAATTTTTTTTCTATTATTTATCTTAATTTTTTAAATTTGCTTTCCTTTTAATGTGGTATCAAATCACCGTCACCATTATGTATTCATGTTAAAAGTTAATGATTTTTTTTTTGCTGGTTAAAAATTAACGATAAATGGGTGCCTGTATTAGTTTAACACAAATGTGCATTTTGAATGACAAAGTAACCCAGATAAAAAAGAGGGGAAGCCGAGAGGAAAATCCATATTGCTGTAGACTATACTTTTTTATATGTAGGTCACGCTTCGCGTGGAATAAGTTTAATGTGGGTCATGATCTAAGTGAAAATATTTCTCCACTTGTTCTTCCAAGTTCAAAGTTTGAAATTGATGTGGCCGGGTCTCTGTGTTTTGGTTGGGGCATTAAAAGTAAATGGTGGCGGACCAAAGAGGGAAGAGGGTCGATATGTTAGCCACTTCAAAATGTTTTCTTTTCTTTTTTCTTCATTTTAATATTTTAATTTAAAGTTCATGATGAGCTCTCTGGTGGTGTTTGATCTCATATTCGAGATTCTACAACAATACCAAAGACGTTTGGATTTCGCAGGCTACAGTGCTACACTATACAAGAGATGTGATCCTTGTTTTGTTTTGCTTTTTTGGTAAAGAGGTGAGAGGTCTATCATTGTTGAAGCTATATATGCAAACATCGCTACAATTTGCTGAAGTGATAAACGTACTGAAGTTTTCTATAGCACAAATAAAGAAGAATCACTATCTATTTAAATAACTTGGGCAAGGCGCATTATTTTTTTTTTGTTTTGATAGTTTGGCAAGATACATTGATACACATGTAAATATGTAATAATCTACAAAAATAGTGCATGAATGTTTGCTAACCCATATAATTGAATTTTTTTTACAAAACGTAAAAAAATGTGCTCGTGTATATAGGCACCAAGGTTAGATATTTAAAAAACACAAAAAAAGGATTACGGCTATTCCAGATTTCCAGTCAATGGAAATAACAAGAAGGGTATCCTAACAACCACAACAAACATTGGGCAAACAACACTTCAACTGGCTTAACCAAAGAATATACTCTTCGTATACGCCAGCACAGTTTGGTTGACAATAGTATTTGTTGAAAAAATAAAAACAAAAATGCTCAAGTGGCAAGCCAAGGAGCCGTGGAACTTCATAGCTAACTAACTACTAGTATCATATGAATTCTAACGTGTACAGAAAAACAAAAGGCTGCCTACAACTACAAGGGTACAAGTTACAAATAAATAAGCACTTGTTAAGCAGTAGCAATCCTCAACAAACAAACAAACAAACAAACACACAAAATATAGTATAACATCATTGGAGAACTCAATTGCCTCAGTCTCAAATCTCAACAAAGAAACGGAGCATAAAACAGGAGAACAAGCAAGAAAGAGAGCGCTCAGCGCTCCTTTTATGGTTTGGTTGCTTTAAGAGTCTCTTTTCCACATCCTAAAAATGCAACCAAAACCAAAACCCATGAAAATGGTTGAGCCAACATCACCCAAAACCTCTGATGTCTTGCTAGGCAAGTACAAGCTTGGTCGGCTCCTCGGCCGAGGTAGTTTTGCAAAGGTATATTCTGCTCAATCTCTGACTGATAACTCTTCAGTTGCAATCAAGATTATTGACAAGGCTTCTCTTGTTAATACTACCATGGAAAATCAGCTTGTGCGGGAAGTTGCAGTGATGCATCGGTTACAACATCCTAACATAGTAAGAATTCATGAAGTCATGGCTACAAAGACTAGGATATATTTGGTCATGGAGTACGTTAAAGGAGGTGATTTGTTCTCGAAAATCGTTAGGCGTGGCAGGCTTACAGAACCTATGGCGAAGCGGTATTTTCAACAACTTGTGTGGACTCTACACTATTGTCATGTAAATGGTGTTGTACACCGTGACATTAAGCCACAAAACCTGCTCCTAGACCATGAGGGGAATCTCAAGGTCTCAGATTTTGGTCTTGCGGCGTTACAGGAGCCCATGATTAATGGTCTCCTTCAGACGGCCTGTGGTACCCCGGCGTATACAGCTCCTGAAGTGGTTGGCAGGAAAGGATATGCTGGAGCAAAGGCTGATGCCTGGTCATGTGGAATCATCCTTTTTGCATTTCTTGCTGGGTTTATACCTTTCGATGATTCCAACCTTGTAGTTATGTACCACAAAATTCATCGCCGGGAGTTTGAGTTCCCTCCATGGTTTAGTAGACCGGTAAGGAGGATAATCTCAAGGCTCCTTGATCCAAATCCTGCGTCAAGGATGTGTATTGAAGAACTCATGGAAAGTGTTTGGTTGAAGAAGTCTTTGTCTGAAACTAATCTTTGTGATTTGGACACAACACTGTCCAAAGATGAGAAAGTTGATAAAATTTCTAAGTCTCAGTCGATGAATGCTTTTGATATAATTTCAATGTCTTCGGGATTGGATTTGTCAGCACTTTTTGAAAGAGGGCAGAAGAAAGAAAAGAGATTCACATCGACCTCGTCCTATGAGAAGATTCTCGAAAGGGTGGAGGAAGCTGGTGGGAAGTTAGGATACAATGTTCAGAAAAGGGAAGGAGGGGCCATAGGGTTGATAAAGGGAAGGTTAACAATCTTGGTTCATGTGACAGAAGTAGCTGAATCACTCTTTCTAGTGGACTTGAGAACAGGAGACGGAGAAGATGTAGAAGCAGAGGAACTTTACTGGGGAGACCTGAAAGACGGGTTTGGTGACATAGTCTCTTGGCACAACGAGGGAACCTAATGATAACCTTGATCTCAGAGAAAGTTGTACATTGGTGAGAATGATCGTTTTGTGGAAATGGTTTTACTGCAAGCCAATTCAGGGGAGGAAGGGGAAGGGGAGATAATCCCTTGTCATAATGCTGTAATATACTTGTAGCGTTTCTTAATAAAGTTTTTCTTTTGTTTCTTGATGATCGTGATGACTTTGCTTGTTATAACCAATACTAGATTATAGGCAATGCCATGGTACTATCTCACTCAACTGGAACGGTCTATCTTTTTTTTAAAACTGGTAGAGCATGTACTAAGCCAACCTGCTGTTAGATGCTGGTGAAGAAACAGAGAATAACAATACAAAAGACTTCCTCTGAGCTGAGTGCTTATGTCTATTGACTAATGTTGAGGAGGACAAAAATGAAACTGTTTATTATTAAAAAAGGAGGGAGAAAAAATCTTCTACTTCAAACTAGATTCCACCAGTTAATATCAAACAACAAAGACACGGTTCAAGAAGCTACTTGTGAAATTAGTTCTAAAAGAAGTTGAACACTAACAGCAGAAACTCTTAAGTGTAGTTTCCAAAGTTCCAGTAAGCATGCAAACCAAATTAACTAGTATAAAGCGTATGATTCTTAAATGTTTTCCACATTTCTGAACGTATGAAGTGCATTTTAAACAGAAACAGACTTCTTTCTGGTTGAAGACCATCTGTATTAGCTATATGTTTGAGTCATTCTATAACTTACTGAGGCAGAATACTGAAGATACTTCAAAAATACACAAGTGCAAATTGTGGAAAAAGAGAATGCCTGTACAATGAGATTCTGAAATGCTAAAATCGAAAATGTATAATCATTTGAGTGCCAAAACAGAGAATGATGTACAACATTGTAGGCACAAGAAACCGGTGCATTCATAGAGTTCTTGACCAACCGCATTTACTTGGTGTCTAAAGATGGACATCTACTAAGAAAATTGACAACTAGCATGTGTAGCAAATGGATATCAGACTCCCAAAGGACAGTCCATAGAGCATCAGTTGTTTGCGGGTAATGCATAAGTTCACCTGTTGACAAAGGTAAGGGGTAATGCATAAGTTCACTTGAAACAACCAGCTTTTGAATTTTCTGTTCGTCTTTCAGTTTTTCTATTAAGTAATTTGCGGAAGGCATGTAAGCGTAAGGTACACAAAGTGATCTGAACCACTGGAGTAGCAAAACATGTCAGGATTGAATGATGGAAGAATATAAGGCCTATTATTTTGAACAACTCTCTTCTCGAAGGAAATTGGATTGGATAATTTAGAAACCCGTCTGTTACCAAGCCAAAGGAACAAAAAAGGTCAGGAACTAGAGATATGTTAAATGGACTTTATGTTTTAAGTGTTGTAAAGATGATTTGAAGGAACTTGAAACAATTTCTATTGCCTTGAGAGGTATTTCAGGAGGGATTAATTTGTAGATTCATTTAGAACTTCTGTAAGTAGAGTGTTCAAAGCAATTTCCAGCTCTTCTAGGTTTTCTGTTGGTTGGAATCAGGTTTTTTGGTTTGCCGCACTTTTTCTTGGAGTGAACTAATATAGTAAGACACAATGTTACTTCTCACATCCTCTCTTTGTATTTGAGACTTCATTGTAGACTCTATAAGCTCGGTATTGCAAATATTTTTAGAGTTTTTGCTCGATGTACTTGGTTTCTAATTGATCATGTATGCAATTAGGTGTTTTATGTTTGACTGCGGATGTGTTTCTTGGCAGCAAAGTAAAACTGCTGAAGATTTACAAAGCCAATGATATTTTCTTCACTGGACGTCATAAGGCGAGGAACACCTGCAAATAACCTGGCATCCACTTTCACCCATCATTGTAGTTCATATCCAAGGACTCAACCCTCCTGGGATTTCTATTGCACGCACAGAGACACCCTTGAGCAAGTGAGATAATTATGGAAGACAGTATTTATGTTTTTCATTCAGAAGATCGACTTGTACTTTTAACTTGTTGACAGTATAACAATTTGTTTTAGCTTTTTATTCAAGAGTCAGATATAATAGACAGAAATGGTACTTAAGTGGAATGCATACTTTGTTGGAGTCTCTATGAGTATTTCGAAATACTAGTGTGTGTGTGCAAAGTGGAGGAGATGAACTAAGTGTGTTCTCTCCACTTTAGTGCATTGTGGATAGTTCCACATTGGTTAACCACCACTAGCAAGTGAGTTATATGAGGAATTCCTCTACCATAAGGGCGTGCCCTTAAGGTACAAATGCTTTTGTGTTAGGAGGCCACTCACCCAAAGCCACACGCCCCCGCATCAAGCCGCGTTGGGCTTGGGCTCGCCGACTTTGAGCAATACTTCTCACATTTGGAAAGGGTAGTCTGTTCTAGTGTAAAGTCACCTTTCTGCACCATTGGAAGGGGCGATATTCTAGTGCAAAGTCAACTTTCTGCACCATTGGAAGGAGCGAAATCTTTCCTTAAAGAAAGCCTAATCCGCGCCTTGGTTATTACCTATTATTCTGTCCTTGTCTCTTTATTGTTTTTTTTATTCGTATACAACAATCTTAAGGAAAGATTAAGATGTCTACACCTGTTGACACCACGCCGATCAAATAAACCAATTCTGGAGTCATGGAAGTTACTTCGACTATGAGAGATGTTACACCTCTATTGAATGCTCGCAACTTACCCAATGTGTCAAAGATTGAATCCTTCAACGGTTCACACTTCAAGCGATGAAGAGAAAGGGTATTCACAGCCCTAGATGTACTCAACTATGCAAAGTATCTCACTGATACAGCACCCGTGGAGGGTTCTAAAGATTTCGAAAGAAATCAAGCTGCTTGGCTCAATGGGAATAAGGTATGTCGTCATGCTATTTTGAGTACCTTGTCCAATGAAATTTTTGATATTTATTGTTCAAATAAGAATGCACATGATATATGGGAGAGTTTGAACAAAAAAAATACATAATAGAGGATCTTTGGTACTTTCGAATATCCTCTTGGGACTTTTCTAAAGTTCCGGATGAGAGAGGATAGAGATGTAACGCCTCAAATCCATGATTATCATGTGGCGATTAATGATTTGAAAACCCGAGGGTATTAATTTACCCAAACCTTTGTTGATAGATGTTTGATTGAGAAACTCCCCGAGTCTTAGAAACACTAAAAAATAGTATGAAGCATAAAAGCATTGGCAGATGACTCTTGAGGATGTGATCATTCACATTCACATAGAGGAAAAGAACAAGACTTCGGGATGATGTGTTGTCTAAGGAATTTCATTCTAAAGCCAATATCATTGAAGGTAATCCCAAAGAAATCTAACAAAACCTCTAAAAGCGTATACAACAAAAATAAGAATTTCAAGGTCAAAGGCACTTCTTTTTAAAAAAGAAGTGGTACCGCAATGGAAATTGTTATGTTTGTGGTAAACCCTGGATATAGGGCTTTTCGGTCAGGGCACAAGAAAGACACCGATGATCCTCCTCAATGCCAATATAGTTGAGGGAGATGATATTATTGTTTGCTATGGTGTCACAAGTGTTCATGGCCACCGGGAAGAAGAAGAACTGGGTACTAGATTCTGTGCCACCCACCATACGTCTGTGGTGATGTTGAAGCCTTCTCAGACTACATACTAGTGAAAGATGAAAAGGTCTATATGGGTGACTCAAGGTCTGGTCCTGTTGAGGGAACATGCAAGATTCTTCTGAAGTTAACTTCAGGAAAAACCCTTTCACTTAGTAATGTATTGCATGTTCTTGAGATTCGTCAGAATCTGATTTCTGTGTCATTACTAGGAAAAGTTGGCGTCAAGGTGACTTTTGAGAGTGACAAGTTCGTTCTAACAAAGAATGAGGGTTTTGTTGGGAACAATGGTCTTTTCATGTTGAATGTACTTGACAACATTATTATTAATAAGAATGAATCTGCTTCTGCTTACTTGCTTGACTCTTTTAATATATGGCATGGTAGACTAGGACATGTGAATGTTCAGTATATGAAAAGGATGAAAGCATGTGGTTTATTGTTTGATATTTCTGATTTTTCTAATGATAAATGTGAGATATGTGCTGAGACTAAAGCCACAAAGAAACCCTGCAGAACTATTTCTAGAGATAAAACTGGATTGCTAACTCTTATTCATACGGATTTGGGTAAATTCAGAAGTACCATGTCTAGAGGGGGGAAGTTTTATTATATTACATTCATAGATGACTTCTCTAGGTACACCATGTTATATTTACTTAGAAACAAGCATGAGGCAGGTGAGATGTTTCTCAAATACAAAGCTGAAGTTGAAAACCAGCTTAAGTGTAAGATTAAAAGACTTCGGTCTGATAGGGGTGGAGAATATGAGTCTAACCCCTTCCAGGACTTTTGTAACAAGAATGGCATTATTCATGAGACTACTCCACCATACTCTCCTGAGTCAAATGGAGTAGCCGAACGAAAAAATAGAACACTAAAAGAGATGATGAATGCTATGTTTGTAAGTTCTGGAGCTTCCCTGAACTTGTGGGGGGAAGCAATCATATCTGCTTGCCATATACAGAATAAGATACCCAACAAGAAAACAGGGAATAAGACACCATATGAATTATAGAAAGGTCATGTGCCTAACCTGAAATACTTCAAAATGTGGGGGGTGTCTTGTTAAGGTTCTTGTGAACGAACCTAAAAAGAGAAAATTGGGACCTAGAACTGTTGATTATATGTTCATTGGTTATGCTCATAATAGTGTTGCATATAGATTTTTAGTAGTAAAATCTGATAATAATCTTGTCGATGCTAACACTATTATAGAGAGTAAGAATGCTGATTTCTTTAAGAATTTTTTTCCTTTGAAAATTGGCATTGAGAGGTTGGTTGCTCCTAGTGAACAACAATCAACATATCCTGAAATTTCTGGACAAGAAATTTGGAAGAGTAAAAGAGACAGAAAATCCACCAATTTTGGTGATGACTTTTACACGTTTCTTCTTGATGATGATCCTGTGACGTATAATGAGGCAATTAGTTCTCGAGATGCACCTTTTTGGAAGGATGCTATAAACTCAGAACTAGATTCGATTATAGCTAATCACACATGGGAGATAGTTGATCTACCTCCTGGGGCGAAACATATACGTTACAAGTGGATCTTCAAAAAGAAACTGAAGCTAGATGGTTCCATTGAGAAATACAAGGCTAGACTAGTAGTCAAAGGATTCTTCCAGAAAAAAGGCATTGACTATTTTGATACTTATGCTCCTGTAACTAGGATTTCTTCTATAAGAGTTCTAATGGCTCTTGCTGTTATTCATAATTTATTTATTCATCAAATGGATGTAAAAACTGCATTTTTTGAATGGTGATCTTGATGAAGAAATATATATGATGCAGCCTGAGGGTATTATAGTACCAGGGAATAAGCAAAAAGTATGTAAATTGGTTAAGTCTTTATATGGGTTGAAACAAGCGCCAAAACAATGGCATGAAAAGTTTGACAGTGTCATGATGTCTAATGGATATCACATAAATGATGCTGATAAATGTATTTACTTTAAATCTTTTGATGTGAATACATATGTGATTATCTGTCTATATGTGGATGACATGTTAATCATGAGTCCTAATCTTGATGTTGTGAGAAATACTAAGATGTTCTTATCCTCCCAATTTGAAATGAAGGATTTGGGAGAAGCTGATGTGATTCTTCGAATCAAAATTATCAGAAATAGTGATGGCTATACGCTTTCACAAGAGCATTATGTTGAGAAGTTTTTGAAGAAGTTTAACTTTTATGATAGTAAGCACTCATTATCGACACCTTATGAGGCAACTAGTGAACTTTTTAAAAAATGATCAACATAGTGTCTTTCGATCTAGATATGCCCAAATTATTGGTAGTCTCATGTACTTGATTAATTGCACTAGACGACATTGCTTATGCAATTAGCGGGTTGAATCTGCGAGATACACTCATTTGTCCTAGCAAAAGAACATTGGAGTCGTTAGAGAGACTAGCCAAGTACTTGAGAGGAACAATGAATTACAACATAATTTTAGGCGAACTCCACACGTGATAGAGGGTTATTGTGATGCAAACCGGATATCCGATTCTCATGATATCAAGTCCACTAGTGGTTATATTTTCACTTTTGGTGGAGGTGCGATTAAACTGGAAATCTTCTAAGCAGACCTTGATAGCTCGTTCAACCATGGAGTCCGAGCTTATTGCTTTAGATAAAGCAAGTGCTGAGGCTGAGTGGCTTAGAAACCTCTTAGCAAATCTTCCTATTGGTACAAAACCGCCTCCAACTATACCTATGCATTATGATTATCAGGCTGCAATAGTAAAGGCAAAGAACAAATTGTATAATGGGAAAAGCAGGCATATCCGTCTGAGACTTCAGTCTATAAAGCAGCTGCTGGAATCTGGAGTTGTGGCTCTAGATTATGTGAGGTTAGAGTTAAATTTGGCCGATCCTCTGACAAAACCAACAATGGTTAACCAGACAAGTGGTTGAAAATTCCGTCAAAGGGATGGGACTTTTGCCTTAGATAGAGGGCCTGACAGATTCGGCCCCCACCTATGTGATTGGAGATCCCATGAAGTAGATTCAAAGGGAAAAACAAGTCACCTCGCAACATACTCTGGTATGCTATTGTCTTTCTTTGAGGCGTCCACCCTATGACTAGATAACATTTTTTTTCTTATACTTTGTATAACTTGAATTGCAATGAGAAAATGATGAGTTATTTTACTCTTATTGGAATCCATAGTCCATTTTTTTTTTATATGAGATAGTGTATTTTAACTGCAATGTACACTTAATGACGTGAAAGTAGAACTGGGTCGGTTCTTATGAGTATTTAGGCAAGTACTCTAGAGCATTTATGGAACACCATGATAATTTATTGTGTTGAATGTGCCAAAAAATTTTGCGTTTAACCTTGAAATTAGTTTGAATCTACTTTAAGCATATAATGAAAGAGCAATGTGGGTGCATGTGATCTATTTTACTATAAGGGAATGTTGGTTCAAAGATATTTTAATCCACCACTTTCACGTATTATAAAACATATTACCTTATGTCTGGTTCAAGCCCGTAAAGCACCAATATCTTACGCATTTTTTTTCGATTCTCTCCGGCATTTTACGTTAACCCATTTCTTTTGTAATATCCTATTCCAAAATAGTGGGGGACTATTAGTATTTTGAAATAATGTGGGGATTGTTGGAATCTCTATGGCAGTATTTCAAAATACTAGTGTGTGTGTGGGGCAAAGAACCAAGTGGGAGGAGATGAACTAAGTGTGTTCTCTCCACTTTAGTGCATTGTGGATAGTCCCACATTGGTTAACCACCACTAGCAAGTGAGGTATATGAGGAATTCCTCTACCATATTCCACACCTTAGCATGCATCGTCACATTGGCAACGTCCATGCCCCATTTGACCCGTTAGCTGCAAATTTTTGAAAAAAGAGTTGACAAAGAATTTAAACCTCCCCCCACTTTTAAGGGACTTTTAATTTAAAAGCTTGGGCTTTGAAGGAATATCTAGTGGGTAGTGGCTAACTAAAAGCCTCTGGAAACCGGCTACCTCCTCTATATAAACACTACTGTTCATCCATAGAGAGTATCCAATCCAATCCAGAACTAGAGAAACAGAAAGAAATCAGAGAAACATAACCTGATGTTGCCTTTTAAAAATGTCTCTATTCCATTAGAAGGTCCGTTTTTGTTTTGTGACTTAAAAATCTTTCCTTAAAACTCAACGTAGTTGGTAATTTCTGGAATGGGTAACTTCCATGTTATTACCTATTATTTTGTCCTTGTCTCTTTATTGTTTTCTTTATTCGTATACAACATACTTCTGGTGAAGATTTAGTTTCTAAGGGATACTCCACATCCCCCAACATTTTGATAGCAGAACAAACAATGAGATGGCAAAAAAACACTGTATTGGATGGTTCAGAGTTCAAAACTGTTACTATTTTGTTCCATATGATCCAGGATGAAGATTTTCATACTATTACGTGGGATTTCAATTTTCTTCCCTTGGCGTGTTGAGTTGCTCTTTGTAATCCTACGACACATTCTTCCAGAAAATCTATGCTTACCAATGGTGTTCCCAATTTATTTATTTTTTCATATTTTTCAGTTTTTCACCGGAATAAGAAAGACATTTTTGAGAAAATCTACTGTGCCCAGGAGAGAGAGTGGTGTAGTTGATCGAGGCCACTTATCACAGCAAAAGGTGCGTGTGTATTGATCACGAAGTACTGTGCAAGGGCGCAGATTCATGCGTACTGGTGCAGTAGGCGTACTCTAGAACTGCTATAGTTTTTTTTTATCATATACTGTGATAGTGTGATGTTAGGAGATTCTGTTAAAACTTGTAGCTGTTACTAATACTCACAGAGCGAGAAAAACAAACGTAGCAATAAACAAATACCAGGGGGAAGACAGAGGAAGAGATGTACTGATGTAGTGAGATGAACAGATTCTTGTGAACTTATCATGGAAATGAAGAGGGAAAAGAGAAAAGTTCAAAAGCAACAGAGCTTGATTGAAATTATAACAAAACTAATTCGTCTGTGTAAGAAAATGGATAACTTCAAAGAGAATTCATATTCTGATATCCTTGTAGCAGGACGTAAAAACAAGATGTTGCTTATAAGTCATATATGTGTGGTACCAGCAGTAAGTCATATATATGAACTAGATTTCATAACTCAGGTCACAGTATCTATTTCTTCCAGAATTAGATTCACTCATATTTGAGAATAGATTGAAGCAAATTTGCATTATTATTCAGCCAGAAATAAGCATTTCCTTCTACGCAACAAAATTTTCATCTCGGCCAGTCTCAACTCTGAACGTGACAAAAAATTTCTCATGACAAAAAAAAAAATGCATTATCTAACTTCAATCTCCAAACAAACCCTCAATTTTTAAAATAATTTACAATTTCCAAACTTGCACAAAACCCAGTCCTCAAGTTTCACCAAAACTCTCTAATGACTTCACTAACCAAACAGTAAAAGAAACAATTACCACTTACACCAACGACTGGAAACGTGCATACGAGTTTTTTACCTGGGTAGAAACCCAAGTATATTTCAAACACAATGTGGAAACATATAATAAAATGATTGATGTTTTGGGTAAGTTTTTCGATTTCGATTTAGCTTGGGAATTAATTAATAATCAAATGGATGCACCTGATTATACTACTTTTCGTATACTGTTTAAACGTTATGCTTCTGCTCATATGGTTAATGAAGCTATTGATTGTTTTAATAATGAGTTAGACGAGTTTAATTGGAGGATGACACGTCGTTTGGGAATTTGGTTGACGCCTTGTGTGATTATAAACATGTGATTGAAGCTGAGGAAATTTGTGTAGGGAAAAATTCGACGAAATTGCATAATATGATTTTAAGAGGGTGGTTGAAAGTTGGGTGGTGGGGAAAGTGTAGGGAGTTTTGGGAGAAAATGGATGAAAGGGGTATTGAGAAGGACTTACATTCGTATTCTATATATATGGATATTGTATGTAAGTCGGGGAAACCGTGGAAGACGGTTAAGTTGTATAAGGAGATGAAGAAGAAGGGGATTGTATTGGATGTGGTGGCTTATAATATGGTTCTTCATGCCATTGGTATATCTTAGGGTGTTGATGTTTCGATTACGCTGTATAAAGAGATGATAGAGTTGGGATGTAAACCGAATATTGTTACTTATAATATCATTGTAAAGCTTTTGTGTCAATCAGGAAGGTTTAGACATGCTTATGCGATACTTGATCAAATGCTGGAGAAGGGTTGTTTTCCTAATGTGATTACGTATCATGGTTTCTTTGGGTGTCTTGAAAAACCAAAGGAAATGCTTAAACTGTTTGATAGGATGATTGAAAGTGGTGTTCGTCCTAGGATGGATACTTATGTGATGCTGTTGAGAAGATTTGGGAGATGGGGGTTTCTTCGTCCAGTGTTTATAGTTTGGAAGAAAATGGAAGAACACAGGTGCAGTCCAGATGCTTCTGTTTATAATGCTGTTATTGATGCACTGATTCAGAAGAATATGGTTGATATGGCAAGGAAATACGATGAGGAAATGTTAGCGAAAGGACTCTCAGCTAAGCCACGGAAGAGTTGGGGACAAAGCCGTTATGTGTAGAATCTGGTGATGATGATAAATGATATTTGATGAGCTTAGTTTTGCCCCAAGTTGCAATTTTTCCAAACCAAGTCTGACTGGATGCTTCTGCTCTGTCAACAACATCTACTTGACTTCTTAAACGTCAGAAAATTTGATGAAGGGTGACCAACCAGAAGAAAATCAAGCATTCTGATCACGAGTGAGCATATCTTTAACACAGTGCTCTCATTTCAGAAATCGCACTGGATCTGCAGCAGTTCATTGTTAAGTCCGCGTCTGTATACTTGCTTTACCCATAAGCATAGAGGTCTTATATAAGATTGCAAGAGTGACACGTTGGAGTTGAAATCTTGATTTGAATGCTTCCCGTATCAAGATTTGAAATAAGATTGTCCAAGTGGTATTGTGGAGGTCATCATTCTGATATCACCACTACCTGTTGTCGCTGCTTTGGTGGCTGCCTGGCAACAGAGTTTGTTAGTTGACTCAAAATGGGATTGTCTGGTGTGGCGTGATATAAACCTTGGAGTTTTGTTGGTGACAATTCTATGCAATGTCATAACACAATGTTCATTCTGCTCATCCATTAGAGATTTTGCATAACCCTTAACTTATATGGCAAGAGCGCAACAGCAAGACTTTCAAAAGTCTGCAGCTGAACTTTAGCCATGCGGATACTGACATCAAAGCAACTCTGTGGTACTGTATTGGGGGCTCAGTCATGGTGAGGGGCTATAGTTTCCAAAGCTTCGTCCTAACTGGTTTACTCGTTTCAGATTGTAGTCTCAGTTGCTGACTGCTGGTACTTTCTGCAGTATATAGGGTGGCTAGCTGGAGCCACTGAGAGAGTGTCTTATACCTGTTATGGTCTGGTTTGATTGCTTGCAAGATCAGCAGCTGAACATCGATCACCTTGTTGCTGATATCAACTCGATGCTCTCACATTGGATTGTACGGGTGTGTGTGTGTGTGTGTGTACTACAAAGAACAGGACTATAGCTTCCAGGAGTTACTGTTTCATTTGGCCTCTATTCAAAATCAGTGTTGCTGACTTGCAGGTCACTTTCAAGGTTAGTGTCCGTCGGGTAATACCACTCTTTCAAATTTTAGATGTAATTCCATTCTTTTTGCACAGGTTGCTTGTAAGAACATCCCTTTTTTCTTGGTCATATAGTATATCTCCACTTTTACCTACAAAAGCAAAGAACATCCCTTCTAAGCTTAGTTCATAGCACCTTATTATCTATATTCCTACCACTTATATGCCATACTGTGTTTGTGTTTCTTCCAGTTAGGTTCATCGCCTATCATTCTGAAGGAAGGATCTATTGGTTCTCTATTAGCCAAACTTCCATGGAAAGTTAGCAATTGTCAGATTGAAGTGGATGAACTTGAGCTTGTGTTTGTTCCATGGGTAAGTAGTCATTCATCAGGCACCGCTGAAACATCTGATCCTATCGGAGGTTGTAAACAGCAAGTCAGTCCCGGAAGTGGAAAGCTTGAGCATGAAATGGTTAACAATTCTTCCACGCCTATTTCCCTTGATGTTCATGAAGGAGTTAAAACAATTGCCAAAATGGTAAAATGGTTGCTTACAAGTTTCCATATAAAAGTAAAAAAGCTGATTGTTGCATATGATCCCTATTCAGACAAGCTTAAGCCAACGGGATCCCACAGAGCACTTGTTCTTCGGATTAGAGAAATGGAATATGGAACTTGTGTGTCTGAGGATGCTAATAAAAGATCCAACTCCCAGGTGGACAGCCTTCTAGGGTTGAGTAGATTAACAAACTTTGTAAAGTTTCAAGGAGCAATAGTCGAGTTTCTTCAAATGGATGATGTTGAGAATCAGACACAGACACCAACATTTAGCCAATGTCCAATGGGAAGCTTTCCTTCAGAAACTACCCCAATTTTGACTGGGGAAGGTGGTGGATTCTCAGGGCATCTGAAGCTAAGTATACCTTGGAGAAATGGTTCTTTGGATATTCACAAAGTAGATGCTGATCTTTCTGTTGATCCAATGAAAATTAGACTTCAACCCATGAACAAGATATCCAGGGTCATACGCATGAGAACAGTACAAATTCTGTTTACTTCAGTTCAACCTCTCAGTTCCATTATTCCACCCCTGGTTCTTCTGTAATAGCTATAGATCGAGGCTCGACAAGCAGTGGACATTTTGCAGGTGGATATTTCTCTCAAACAAGTCAAGAAACACAAAGAGATGCTCTGCTTCGAGGTTCACATGTTATACCAGATTGGGTGGCATTGTCTACCAACTTAAACCAAACTGACGGAGCGGAAGCAGAACCAGATCTGAGTGCAAGGTTTGTTTCTCTCGTTCTGATTTGATAATCTATCAACTTATATAAAGTGAAAGGGCACTTTGACACTCTTCCTTATCTTATCTCTACTAAACCATAGTGATAGGGAGCTGCTTACTGGTTTTTACAAGTTGAAACTTGAAGCTAGAAATCTGCTTTAAAGCATGTATTCATCTTATATATTCCATGTTCTTTTACTTGTCTATCTTTTATACTAATAACTACCTCATTCGGATAGAGTATAGACACTAGCCATTAAAGTATACCTCTCAAAACCGTGCTTCTGATACTCATTTCAATCATGCAAACAACTAATTTTTGCACATGTTGGCATGTCTCTAGCACGCCTGTCCCATGCGTCTGATAAATAAATGTCTCTCTTGTGTATTTAGAATTTGCTTACTTTGGATCTAGCAACCAAAGCATAGAGTGGGAGCAAGAGCGAAAGCGAGAGCGTTAAAGCGTTTAACCTTTAAGTTTTCAAGACTCTGTGTGTGATTGAGATAACATTGTAATGTGAACTTGAAGGGTTCCTTATGTTTTGGGTGTGGGTAATCTTGTACCATAGCATCTTGCTAAGTGGGGATTAACCTTTTGTAACTTTGATCATGATTTGGAATAAATGAACAATTTTTACCGCTCAAACAACAAAAAAGAAGAAGCATTTAACCTCAAAGTTTGCAATATCAAGAGTGCTTGTAGGCGCCATATATATGTAATCTATTTAAGCATGTAAACCTTTTATTTCCAGTTGTAACAAACAAATTATTTTGTAACTTTAGATATTTTAGTGAAGTCGTCATTAAACAAGTAATTTTTATGTGTTTGACAAATTAGTTAGAGCACATTTGTTTTGTAATTGAAAACATGAGAAGGTAATGTTATGGCCTTATGGGGTTTATGTTATTAGTTAGATGCTTAGATGAATGTGGTTTTTAGATTTAGTGCCTTTTCAGAGAGCACAAATCATGGTGGGCACAGACTACAGAGATATACGTATGTTTATGCACTTAGTTTCAAGTGTAGACTCTAGACTTCTAGAGTCTAGAGTCGACTTTTAGCTACAGCAAATAGTTCAGGGACTTAAGTGTTCAGACTAAAAACTTGTGCTTGCTTATGAAAAGTACATATTTAACCTGGTGTGTGCCCTACAAATTTTATGAAAGCCCATCTTTTGAGATGGGAGAGAGTGCTTTCCATACAAACTTGCTGTAAGAGCAGCAAAGCGCAGATTTAGTACTGGTTTGTTGCCCATCATGCATGCTTTAGGGTTGCTAAGCGTTGGACACAAGTGGAAATATTAAGTCTGGAAGGAGCGTGAGAGGCATATCTACATTCCATTCTAGCTCCATCTGCTTGTTTACAATGCACCGTGCGTTCAATCGCGACCAGGAACGGTTTTCAACCTTCTCTGAGGAGATTGATCTCTTCCCTCCGTCTCTTTTTACTGGATGGATCTTGCTTTGTCTTTTTTGCCTACCTTTGACCTCGTGCTCTGCACTATTTGCATCGTGTACTACACAAAGTGTTTCTTTTTTAATATGATTATTTCTAAACCAAATTTCATTAATATTGCAAAATTGTGTGAGTACAAAGATGGAGTCCAATATTCAAATGCTTAGTACCTTGGTGATTGCTAACTCTTTGTTCACTTTGCAAAAGGGTGGATGAAAGTATTGATCACCTTTTTCTCAATTGTCCACTTGCGAGCGATGTTTGGAAGGATTTTTTCTTCTCATTCAATAGGCCTTGGGATCCACCATTAAATGTTAGAGAGGCTTTAGTGAAGAATTTGATTGCGGGCTCTTTGTCTAACAAGTCCAAGTGGCTTGCGGATCATCTTCCTAGTGTTATTACAAGTATGCAAACCGTCTACGTATCGAGGTTTTTTTTTTCCTGAAGTCTTGAAACCCGTCATTCAAGATCAATAATTAGCATGGTATTTTTTGGATTCTAATTGTAATTACATAGGGGAGGCACATCTAATTTAATATAAGGGATAATTATGTTATTTAAGTGACATTAGGGAGTTTTTTTTCTAAATTATTAATAAAAGAGGGCTTGTTCTAAATTCAGGAGAAAAATGGAGAATAATTATATAATTTAAGTTACATTAGGGGGGTTCTTCTAAATTATTAATAAATGGGGGTTTCTAATTTTTGTGAGGGAGGTGTTTATAAATTGAGCAAATAGGAGATTTCAATTTGCCTACTCGATAGTGGAGAGTGGGTTCTTCAAAACCCAGCTATCATATAGTGTAGAGATGTGGACTTTATGAAAAGAAAGAAATATGAGGATCTTTGAGCATAGGGAGAAAGAGATACATAAGATAGTGGAAGAAGTCAAAGAATTGTTGTTCAGTGGACTAATGTGTGCCAAGCTTCCAGGAGTGGGTTATGTCGATTTTCTATGTGGGTTATGTCGATTTTCTATGTGATTGGGATACTCTTGTAACTTAAGTGTACAAGTGGGTATGATCGAGTAGCTACTTGCTACCTAAGATCTATATGTAATTTGTAATGTGTAACCTTTGGATCTATAATAAATAAAATTGAGTTTTACCGATAAAAAAAAAATTATAATAGAATCTCATCCTGCTAACAAGGATATAGTCTACATATTTATAGCATCCATTGTCATTTATCTTTCCATCCTTTATAAAATGTTATATTTATTAATTCAGTGAGTCAATTCTAGTTAGTTCTCACTTCTCAGTGAGTTGATGTAGAAGGAACCAACGCTTTCACTTTCACTTTGTAGTCTAGATCGTTACCAATAAAAAGAAAATGTTCTAAATTATTGGATATTTAATTCACTTTTACAATTTGTCTTGTGATTTTAATCTCAAAGTGATGCTGATATTTCCTGCATGCTATGGGTTGCTTGCAGCATAGAGCCATAGACCAGTTCTTTGAATGTTTTGATGGACTAAGGGCATCGTACTCAGCTTTGGGAAGCAGTGGCATATTGAACTGGACGTGTTCTGTTTTCAGTGCCATAACTGCTGCATCAAGCCTTGCTTCTGGGTCACTGCATGTTCCCTCTGGTATGTGCTTGGTAAATAACGGTTTATATAAATTTTTACTGTGTCTAGATTCACACGCGACTAAAAGGCATCCACTTAAGTCATCCGAAGATGTGCAAATGATAACATGTGCTGTATAGTTCACCACCTGTTTTGCTATATCTGGATTGACATTGTCATTACTTAGTAATTACAGAATCTACTGGTGGTTTCTGTTACATCTAACTTGAATAATACATTTACGTTATTTGCGTACTGCCCTAGGGGCCTAGACTAATAATCAATAATTTTTGTACCCATGAGCAGAACAGCAGCCAGTTGAAACAAATTTTAAAGCATCTTTTTCTGGGATTTCTGTTGAACTTTATTTGAGCGATGAAGATGAGACGGCTGGATATGGCTTGTCCGGAAATTCAATAAATAATGATCAATGTGCACAGTATCTAGGTGCGAAGTGTCAAGGCCTGCTTCTTGTTTTGCAGGTAATAATTTTGCTTATAGAGTTTTCTCTTTATATTCAGCATTCTTGCTGAGTTGGTGTCGTCCTTACTGTTGAGTTAATGTACTCTTTCAGCTAGTGGTTTTAGGTGACAGCCTTTTTATTTCTGGACTAATTTCAAACTTTTGACAAGGTCAACAGATTGGTCTTCGTGATACAAAGTTTGAAGCAACAGTGAAGCAGTTTGAGCTTGACCACTACTTTAGTAATGGAACTGAGGCTGTAGGTTCTGACTTCTGGGGTTGTGAGAGCACTATTCAGAATCGACCTCTGTTTATCAAAAATATGCAAGCAGAAGTTCAAGGTGCTCTTCCATCACTCCCCTTTTTAAAAGAGTTTGATTCAGAAGCAACAAGAACTGGGTCCTGTTTGAGTAGTTCTCCTATCAGTCCGAATGTTCGTTTAAGAAATATTAGTTGTGGAACCGTATCCAGGAATGATTTTGTGAAGGTGAATTTTGAAAACTTCAACTGTAACTCCTAGCCAACTTACCATTAAGAAGACTCAATTGGATGGGGTTCCAACATCTTCAACATCTTTTTCTGTAAAGCTGTCACCATTCATTTTCTGGGTGAACTTTAAATTGGTTAAAAGGCTTTTGGATCTTTTAAAGGGAATTGAAAATTGTTCTGAGATGAAGAATAGTAGAAAAGAATTTGGGTTTGGGGATCACAGTCGTAGATTTAAATCCTCGTGTCCTACAGATATGAAAGGAGGTACTAATACTTGTCTTCCCACCTCGTCGTCAAAGGGAAGCTTACGAGGAAGTATTTCTCTCTCTAATGCAAGGATCATATTATGTATTCCAATGGAGAATCATGGACATTTTACCTGCAACTTCTGGCATCAGTTCATTGGCCTGGATATTACTCAAGCATTGAGTAAGGAAAGATTTGTAGATGCTTGTTCAGAAGATGCAAGTTTAGCTTCAGCATTTGCAGATAAGTTTTCCAGTTCCATCAATCTGAATTTGGGAAACCTTAAGATGTACTTAATAGCTGGAAATGGTCAAGATGTTGGTCAAAATATGTCTGCATTTCTCAAGCATACCTATTTGGCTAAGGAGATTTTTTCTGTCACAGCTGGAGCAAAATGTTTCTCTTGCATAAGTGTACTTTGGCAGGATGGTCCTGTGACTGGTCCATGGGTAGCAAAAAGGGCTAGAGGATTAGCTACTTCTGACAATTCAACAAGGAGTAGGACTAGAGTGACAGGTCAAGGGTCTGAGTTTGCATCTGTAACAACTATGGGAGATCAGGAAGATATAAATTCCTGCAAGCATGAGATGATTTTTAGCTCTACAGTTTTGCTGCATATCCGTCTTCCATCTGTTTCCTTGAAGTTCACCAGTTCTGAGAATCAGCTTTTGCACTGTCTTATAAGTTATAACTCGGATAATGGGTGATTTATCACATGTAGCTCTTAATGCTACTTCAACTTCAACTTGCAGCATAGAAAAGGAAGTTGTGTCTACATCGCAGACGTCTGTTCTTGCGGAATGCAACACACTAGAAGTATTGATTAACACAGATAAGTTAGAAGATATCAAATGTTCATTACAGAAAGAACTTCCAGGTTCATGGCATAGACTGAAATTGCAAATTCAGAAGCTTATATTGCTCTGTGTCAAATATTGGAGGAATTTCTGGTGGCAATTTTTTTGGCTTGGCCATGGTGAAGGTCAGTTACAGGGTTATGTCGATGCGTTTCCAGATGATGAACTTCTTCTGATCTCTTCTAGCACCTCCACAATGCGACGTGGTGATGGAGAAGGTGCAAATGCATTGTCCTCAGGTTCTGCTGGCATTGCTATTGTCTATCTCGCTGATCCACAGATCTTGCAAAATTTCACAAATGTGACAATCAGAGGTGGGACTATCATTGCACCAGGGGTCGTCTGGATTGGTTGAATGTGATATGCAATTTTTTCAGTTTACCTTGTGAAAGTGACGTAGCATCTCCCAAGTCAGAAGATAGTAGAGGTTATGGAGAATCCTTTGTTCTTAACTTGGTGGATTCTGCTATGAGTTATGAGCCCTGACTAACCAATTTATGTTATGCAAATGATGAGTGATAGAGTTCTGGAACCTGCCTTCAACAGTTATGCAAATGTAGGTGAAGAATTTAGGGAACATGTGGCCTGTCTCGTAGCTGCTGCTTCATTGCATCTTTCTAATCAAACTGTTGCAAGTTCTGTTGAAAATGATTATAAAATTAGATTTCAGGATTTAGGGCTTCTTCTTTGTGCATCTTCTGGGCCACAAAAAGGAAGCACCTATGGTGTAGAATACCTTCACAAGACAGGATATGTCAATGTTGCTGGTGGGGTTCTTGTGGAGGCAGACAGGCAGTTTTGAGAACAAACTTGTCAAAATGGCCTCCTATGGGAATTAGAATGCTGTGATTCCCATATTAAGTTGGATACATGCCATGACACTACTCCTGGCCTTGTACGTTTGGCTGCTCAACTTCAGCAGTGATTTGCAGGAGTCAATGGTGCATTTGCAGTTTAGTTCTATCCAAGGTCCAAAATATTGAATTCGGTGAATATCTCGGTGCACCAAAAAATTGAAATATATCAAATATATCAAAAATATCTATTTTTTGTGTTGACCAGTCACAATTTTGTTTTGTATGTCAATGTATTAGAAATATTGTCGACTATATAAAAATATCATCAATATATCAGTCAAAGTCAATAATATTCGGTCAAAATCAATAATATAGGTCAAAATCAACCATTTATATCGAATATATCATATATATATCGGTTGATATATATCGTTATATCAGAAATTGCAAAATATATTGGGAAAAAATAGATTCAATATTCGGTTAAGATATATCGGATATTTCCATCTCGATGTAACCAAAAAATGAAATATATCGGCGATATTTTGGGACTTAGTTCTATCAAGCCCTCTTCCGGAGATTTTGCTTCTCCTAGTAGCTTTACCATGGCACTACCAACAATCACACCGTCTGCTCCCCATCCCGCTATCTTTTTTTTTTTTTTTTTTTTCCGATAATACTCCATCCCGCTATCTGTAACACACAAGTTTACAATTGAAATGGTGAATACCTGATTAATCAATTAGTGATTGCCCATAAAAATGGCATCAATGCTACACATACTAATTTACCTATTGTACTTGCTCTGGTTTCGATATGCCGAAGCCAACAGCTACTGGTTTAGTTGTCACCTGATAAACGATTGAGTAATACACATTAAGGAAGAATAATGACCTCCACTTTATCTGGTATTAGCACTTAGCTATAGGTACACATAACACTAGTCTGGAAAATTCAGTCAATGACCTACCCCAAGGGATAGATAGGGAACATCAACTATCCTCTCCTAATAGCTAGGTTAACTAAAGTATTAAGGTTGTTGGTGCCAGGCATTATCTATAACGCAAAACAAGTCATAGAAATTTCTAAGTAGCACAAGTCTTGGCATCTTGGGTACACTGCTAAACAAGATTAAATACAAGTCATACAACTCGTCTGATTTTTGAAAAAGGAAGGGTAAAGTTTAGGACAAACCTCCTTAATTTCTTGAAGAAGTGATTGGACCCTTGAGCTTACCGATGCTCGAGCACCAGTAACACCAACCGAGCTCACCTGTTCAAGATAAACCGGTGATTAGAACCATATATTCGAGTAATTCTCTGACCTAAACAACAGCAAAACGCATAAATACAATCTTATGGTTATAAACTTGATATTGTTAAATTTTAAAATAAATTAGCTTGAGATGATGTACCAGGGAAAATATTATCAAATAAATAAATTAGAAGAATGCTGAGAAGAGAACCAGTATGGTGCTGAAGAAGGATGAAATTGGTCAGAAAAGTCCATGCAATGAGAAAAACACTGGTTAAATTTTTTTCTTCTTCTTCTTTTCACTATTGAGACAATCGATGGTTATAAATGAATCTGGCGTACGACACATTATATGCAGCGCCTTAAGCTAGAAATCTCAAGGGTGCAGTAATCATTATGAGGCCATTCCCCATTCTGAGAAGTGCGGATTTGAATGGCCACAAGTTAGCATGAAATCCGTTACAAACTTAAGCACAGCATATTAGCAAGCCACTATCTCAGTAGTCTTCCAGTCAGCTCTATATACTTTCAAACTAGTTCTCCTTTGTGACAACGACTGAAGCCATCAACTTAGGCAAACGGGGGGACAACTTCTCCCTCAGATACACGAACACATCCTTATTCGCCATTAAGTATGTACTTTTAATCCTATACCAAGCTAATGTTGCTATAACTAGTCAATAAAGTCAATAGAATTTGACAAAAGGAGATAGACATGAAGTGCTTGTCTACCAACTCAAAGTGTACGAAGATCAAGACCTGAAGACCAACAAATTGGATGGAAATCTAAACAGAAGTATAAATCCACACTAGAAATAAAAAAATGGCAGACGAAACAATATTCAATAAGAACTTACAAGGTACACAAATCCTTCCGCAGCTTCAACTGTTGGTGTAGTGGGTGTTGTCAGCAGTACCTGGTGCAACAAAATTATTTGTTGGAGAAACATTGTGCAAAAGTCAATGTAACAGATAACTGTATATGTAATTTATCAAAACAGGTTTGAGAAAAGAATTGAAAAGATTGTGCTGAACAAAGATACTAAATCACCTTATTGAGTAGTAAATGCTACAGTCTTTACCTCTATGCAATATACAATGCATGACATAATAGGTTCAAACTCCAAAACTTCCTACATTGTACTCTAAGAATACAAATGTCAAGTAACATATATAGGTATAGATGTGATAAAGGGATCATATTTTTTTTTTTTTGAAACAAGAACTGGAATCCAAACAAAGAGGGAGAAATTGAGGTACAAGATGGAGAACATACTATCTCGATGTTGTTCTTAGCAGCTTCCTTTCTCAAGGTTTCAGTCTCCTCTAGAGGAACATCTGGAACTACTAGGCCTGAGACAAAAGTTGGACGTAATGAAGTTATAATACAGAATCGGACAGAACAGAGAAAAGTAAGAGAAAACTGTTAGGAACACTCTACACTATTGTCATGTAAATGGTGTTGTACACCGTGACATTAAGCCACAAAACCTGCTCCTAGACCATGAGGGGAATCTCAAGGTCTCAGATTTTGGTCTTGTGGCGTTACAGGAGCCCATGATTAATGGTCTCCTTCAGATGGCCTGTGGTACCCCGGCGTATACAGCTCCTGAAGTGGTTGGCAGGAAAGGATATGCTGGAGCAAAGGCTGATGCCTGGCCATGTGGAATCATCCTTTTTGCATTTCTTGCTGGGTTTATACCTTTTGATGATTCCAACCTTGTAGTTATGTCCCACAAAATTCATCGCCAGGAGTTTGAGTTCCCTCCATGGTTTAGTAGACCGGTAAGGAGGATAATCTCAAGGCTCCTTGATCCAAATCCTGCGTCAAGGATGTGTATTGAAGAACTCATGGAAAGTGTTTGGTTGAAGAAGTCTTTATCTGAAACTAATCTTTGTGATTTGGACACAACACGATCCAAAGATGAGAAAGTTGATAAAATTTCTAAGTCTCAGTCGATGAATGCTTTTGATATAATTTCAATGTCTTTGGGATTGGATTTGTCAGCACTTTTTGAAAGAGGGCAGAAGAAAGAAAAGAGATTCACATCAACCTCGTCCTATGAGAGGATTCTCGAAAGGGTGGAGGAAGCTGGTGGGAAGTTAGGATACAATGTTCAGAAAAGGAAAGGAGGGGCCATAGGGTTGATAAAGGGAAGGTTAACAATCTTGGTTCATGTGACAGAAGTAGCTGAATCACTCCTTCTAGTGGACTTGAAAACAGGAGATGGAGAAGATGTAGAAGCAGAGGAACTTTACTGGGGAGACCTGAAAGACGGGTTTGGTGACATAGTCTCTTGGCACATTGAGGGAACCTAATGATAACCTTGATCTCAGAGAAAGTTGTACATTGGTGAGAATGATTGTTTTGTGGAAATGGTTTTACTGCAAGGCAACTCAGGGGAGGAAGGGGAAGGGGAGATAATCCCTTGTCATAATGCTGTAATATACTTCTAGCGTTTCTTAATAAAGTTTTTCTTTTGTTTCTTGATGATCGTGATGACTTTGCTTGTTATAACCAATACTAGATTATAGGCAATGCCATGGTACTATCTCACTCAACTGGAACGGTCTATCTTTTTTTAAAACTGGTAGAGCATGTACTAAGCCAACCTGCTGTTAGATGCTGATGAGAAACAGAGAATAACAATACAAAAGACTTCCTCTGAGCTGAGTGCTTATGTCTATTGACCATTGTTGAGGAGGACAAAAATGAAACTGTTTACTTGAGATATTAATGCAGGTAGCCATAACCTCAAATCTATCCCAAAAAAAAAAAACTATTAAAATAGGAGGGAGAAAAAATCTTCTACTTCAAACTAGATTCCACCAGTTAATATCAAACAACAAAGACAAGGTTCAAGAAGCTACTTGTGAAATTAGTTCTAAAAGAAGTTGAACACTAACAGCAGAAACTCTTAAGTGTAGTTTCCAAAGTTCCAGTAAGCATGCAAACCAAATTAACTAGTATAAAGCGTATGATTCTTAAATGTTTTCCACATTTCTGCACGTATGAAGTGCATATTAAACAGAAACAGACTTCTTTCTGGTTAAAGATCATCTGTATTAGCTATATGTTTGAGTCATTCTATAACTTACTGAGGCAGAATACTGAAGATACTTTAAAAATACACAAGTGCAAATTGTGGAAAAAGAGAATGCCTGTACAATGATATTCTGCAAATGCTAAAATCGAAAATGTATAATCATTTGAGTGCCAAAACAGAGAATGATGTACAACATTGTAGGCACAAGAAACCAGTGCATTCATAGAGTTCTAGACCAACCGCGTTTACTTGGTGTCTAAAGATGGACATCTACTAAAAAAATTGACAACTATCATGTGTAGCAAATGGATATCAGACTCCCAAAGGACAGTCCATAGAGCATCAGTTGTTTGCAGGTAATGCATAAGTTCACTTGTTGACAAAGGTAAGGGGTACCATACCAAGCGACGCCATCTTTATGGTCTAGAGAAATTGTACATCCATTTTGAAATTCTAAGATCTGACCTCTTTCTACCACTGAACTCAGCTTCCCTTACCATCCAATTAGTCCACAGCAAAAGACCAGCAATTACTACCAGTAGGATACCTGGTTCATGAAATATTTTGTTTAGTGAAAATCTATTGGCAATTGCCGTTTAGTTACAAGATAGAAAAGAAAATGCTCCTCAATACTGTTTCTTAATTGATTTTAACAATAACCGAAAATTCAACCAAGGACAACTTTCCTACGCGTTATAAGCCCTCCGTTATTTCTGTTCTCTGATAGTCAAGCAAAATCAGTTATAAATGATGAAAGAGAAAGCATTATACAGTGAAGAAACTGATATCATTTTCTTTCTTCACGAGTCACAAAGTACTATAACATAACTCAGAACATGCTTTACTAATTTTGCAGTATACACTTTAGAAAACTGAATTACAGAGTACAACAATGAGTTGTGTAGACTTAGATCAGTTTTAGCCCATATTACGAACCTCTTTTTCGAAGAACTCTGTCTAAGATCTCTCAATCTTTATCTGAGAAACTTTCGTCCATGCCTAAGGCTCGTAGTATAGAGCCACCATTGTATTCCTTCACCCAACTTCATATCTTGCTTCATTTCTGATGAAAGAGTGCAAGTCATAGGGACAAGACAATTTCCAAGCATCATCATCTATGCATATCATAGACCAAAGAGTCTTCATCCATGCTTGTAACCCAGCTTCAGCGTTGTTCCTCCTTGTCACTTCCAGCTTACTGACAGCGTCCTTTGATGCTCCAAACCTCACTAGAACGACCCCGAGAGACCTGAATGTAGAATCATCAGGTTGGATGCTTGATTTTATCATCTCCCAGAACGTTTCCACTGCTTCATTCAATCTCCCATCTGATGCGTATAGACCAATAATGCTATTATAACTCAAATTACCAGTCAATAGTCCTAATTCACGCATACTATTCGCGATTGCAATTGCCTTTTCAATTCTTCCAACTCTTCTGTACATGCATAGCATCATTGCATAGGAGAACTCATTTGCACCTCCTTTTTGCTTCAAGTCCCCAAAAATTTCTTCCGCTTGGGGGACCATACCACGCTCACTGTAGAGATCAATCATACAGTTTGAGGAGTAAACGTCAGGACCCGCCTCAGATGATCTTAGCAATTTGTAAGTTTCTTCCGCTTCTTGCAAGAAACCAACCTTTGTGTAGAGTTTGATCAAGGAATTGTAGATTACAGGATTACCACATAAACCTGAATTTCCCATCTTGTTGACATAATTCACAGCTTTTTCGACACTTCCAACATCAGCAAATGCATTTATGAGGATCCCAAAAACAAATTTATCAGGTTGCACGGCAAAACCAATCATCTCTGTGAATAGTTCCTCTGCCATGTCTAATTGACCTAGCTTGACAAAACTTGAGATCACTGCACAATATGGTATGCAATCAAATACCAATCCCCTTTCCTGCATCTTTCTGACATACGGTGCAGCAACATGTGGTAGATCAGCACCAGATAGAATCTGTATGAGAGAACTATAGCTGCATTTATCAGGTAATAGACCAAGTTTTTCCATACAATCAAACGTTTCACACGCTTTATTGTATTCTCTCCCTATTCCATAAGCCTTGATCATAACATTGAATTCACGCACAGTCAAGTTTTTCCTTTCCTGGCAACAGATAAAAGCTTTCTCAGCTTCCAGAATGTGGCCATGTTCCCCAAATGCATCAATGCTGGCAGAATAGCACTCTGAACTCATCTTTCCCTTACGATGATATCTTTCAAACCAAGACCACGACTTCTGGAGCATCCCAGCTTCAATGTACATTCTAGTTAAAGCAGACTGCGTGTACTCGTCAATCTCGAAATCTAATTCATCCATCTCCAAGATAAGGTCTTCAGCTTCACCAACCATATGCCTGACAGAAAAAGCATATAAAAGGGTACGGTAACTCACATAGTCTGGTTTGAGGCCATTTTCTTTCATCTTTGAAAAGTAGCTCCCAGCTGCAGTTATATTGTGATGCTTTGCATGTAGAGAAATTAGAATGTTGTACGTTCTTGTGTCAGGAAGACATTGAAGTTCTTCCATCTTCTTTATCAATGAATCAACCTCTTCGAACTTCCCATTGTTCCCACATATGTGAATCATTGTATTGAAAGTTACGATGGTGGGGACAATTCCTTCTCTCAGCATCCGTGAAAATGTATCAGATGCATCTTGGAGTTGGCCAGCCTTCCCGTACATATCCATTAAGGTATTATAAGTGTAAGAGCTGAAAGTTACCAAAGGTTCAGACCTGGTATTATTAATATCAGCAATTTTGCCTCTACCGTTAATAGGTTTACCTGAAGACCACTTCTTGAAGAAGTTTTCAGCCTTTTCAAACTCCCCCGACTTCTTGTATGTTTGAACAACGATACCCATTGTTACCTCATCAGGTTCCATTCCCTGCTTGTTCATCCTTTCAAGCCAGAGAAGAGCTTCTTCTCTAAGTCCACCTTTACTATAAACATCAATCAACGTACCATATGTTGAGTTTGTCGGGGCTGTCCCATTAGCTTGCATTTCATTCCACAGATTCTCCACGTGATCCCACTTCCGTGCTTTACCAAGAATCCTGATCATGATATTGTAGTGAATCACATTCAGCTCATAACAACCCTTTCTCTTGAACCAATTAAAAATCTCAAGTGCCCTTTCCCAAATGACTTGTTCCTTGAGTATTATGCTCCTCTCCTTGTTATTCAGCGTCTTCTCCCATGGCTTCAAAGCCTCATCTAAATCTTTAATTGTGTCGAGTGCTCGCAAGATTACCGGAAGGCATCCCCCATAAGATCCCCATTTCAATAACGCTTTAGTTTCTTTCTTTCTCTCCCCACAGCTCTTACCAAGTTTCTTATCCTGGTCTTGAATTGAAGTCGAACCATTGAAACCAGGTCTAACAACATCGTCACTTCTCCTAGTCTGTATTTTCCTATACACTTTACTAATTCTCTTGTTTGCACCATTTGGAATTTCAACAAAATTCTGTTCTCTAACTCCACCCAAAACCAGAGGAGGAGTTTTAGTGGAAACTACAACATGGAGACAACTAACATCCATTTATCCAATTTCACAAAATTCAGTACCTGGTTATAACTTTTGAGTCTCCCTCCATTATCATCATCATCATCATCACCAAGTCAAAAACTACAAATACCCAATATAAAAAAACTACCTAAAACACCCCTTATCCCAAAACTCATAAATTTACAAAACCACCCTCGCATTTAATAACAATCGAAGGACAAAACAGTCAACCCACCTCCTCCCTGTAAATATTGTCCATAAACATGGGTAAGTAAAGTGAGACGAGCTTAAAAACCCTAAACCCAAAGAAAAATGGAATCAGCATCCCCATCTTCACAATCAATAAGTTCGGCAGTACACAAACGTAAATTACCATCAACACCCTCAACAAATAATAATTTCCCAACGAAAGATGATGTTAGTCCACGTGGCATTTCGGAATCAGATGATGAGTCAGATGAAGAGGAGGAGGAGGAGGAAGAGGAAGAGGAAGAAGAAGAGGAAGAGGAGGAAGAAGAAGATAATAACAATGAGTCGATGAGAGTTTTTACCAGTGCTAGGTTGGAGAATAATGTGAAGAGGAACATAAAGATGAAGACTGAGAAAGTGAAGGAAGAGAAGGTGAAAGAGAGTAATGGTTCGATATCGGGTATTGTTGTGAAAGAAGATAATGTGAAGGGCATTTTTACTGAGAATTTACAGACTAGTGGTGCTTATAGTGCTAGAGAAGAAAGCTTGAAAAGAGAGGTAACTGTTTAGTAATTAATATTTAAGCTTTTTCTTTCTGTAATTATTACCAAGTATGCCTAGGGGAAAATGTTTGTTACAGGAAGAAGCAGGGAGGCTCAAGTTTGTGTGTTTTGCGAATGATGGAGTTGATGAGCATATGATATGGTAATTCGTTTTCTCTTGTACATAATTTATATAGGTAAGACGTTTCTTTTAACTCTTTGTCCTCTTTAATTCCCCTCAGGTTAATAGGATTGAAGAATATATTTGCTAGACAACTACCTAACATGCCCAAGGAATACATTGTTCGTCTTGTTATGGACAGGTGCGCTCTGTGTATCGTTATACCTTGTTCAAACGTCATAGAATGTGAACTGCTGATGATTGTCTTGTTTCTAGTATACATACCGGATACATGACACTATTTATTTCTTTGAAATTTGATACTTTACCAACTCGGGTATGTGCTATATTTCTGTGTTAACTCACACGTATACTATATAGTGTGATCTATTTATAATGAATTCTATTCATATAGTTCCCTTTGTAAATTTATGTGTGCTTTTATAATATGTTGCAGAAGCCACAAGTCCGTAATGGTCATAAGACATAATCGTGTTGTTGGTGGCATAACATATCGTCCATATATCAGGTAAAGTAAGTCATCAAAATTGATTAGCCATTGAATTTATTTCTTCTACTCTTGTTTGCTGGGAAGGGTTGTTTCTCTTAAATCTGTGGAGGATGGACGTCTAGTTTCAGTTCTGTTTATAATCCGTTCCACCGACTTTTATATGGATGCTGTATCTGTACACGTCTATTGGGCTCACCGGTTATATTCATCCTCTATAATGTCTGATATAAGCTAGCATTCCCATATGTCAAATTTTTCTGTATCATATGTATGCGTAATAAAGTTATAAATATCTTGAAGCAAAAATGTCTCAACATTCTTTGGACTTTCGGGACAACTTTCACCTTCCTGTCGAGATCTCAATTGGTCCTCGACCAATATATTACAGCACTAGGAAGTTCAAGAGGTCTGTAAGACGCTGAATTTTCTCAGTAACAGGATAGGCCCTCACTAATTAAGGTTCAACATATCGGTTCCTGAGAATTCATTCACTGGTTGAAAGTTGACTGTAGAGCGCCATTCCTCTCTCCATCATGTGGTTGTTTGGCTCGAGCTTAACAATGGACAGTTTAGAATACAGCTATGTCTTTGAGGACGTGATCATGTCAATTAAACTTCTCCTTTTTTGTTTGGTCGAATGTGTTGGAGGACCTAAAGTACATCCCCTTATATATCACCTTAGTTTTATATCTTAATGATTTTTGTTTACTTGCTTGCATACTTGTCCCTGACTCTTTGTCGTTCAATTTGCGTAGTCAAAAGTTTGGGGAGATAGCTTTTTGTGCAATCACATCTGATGAACAAGTAAAGGGTTACGGCACAAGACTGATGAATCACCTGAAACAGCATGCTCGTGATGTTGATGGACTCACTCATTTTCTAACTTATGCAGACAATAATGCAGTTGGATATTTTAATAAGCAGGTCTGGGTTGCTATAAGTGCTTTCTCCTTGTTTTTACATGCTTGTACTTTATAATTTGTTCAATTTGTTGTAACATGGAATGTCTGCTAAACTGTTTCTGGATCCATCTAGATGTAAAAATGGAAGGTATGCTTATAAGAATGTGTTATAAGGCGAACATGTTGAGAGAACCCATTTAGGACATATGAATTTTCAACTGGAAAATGAATCCAGCTGTAGCCACAGAAAGATCTATGTCTTAAGCCAACCTGCTTGGAATGGGTGGATCTTCTTGCCTTCTTGGCATTTGAGTAGACAAGTGTTTATAATTAGATCTCTTATTTGCTAGTTCATGATTTACGATTTTCCTTTAATCCCTAAAAACCAATTTGATTGCTTAGCATTTTTAGCCTTTTTTTTTTTAGCATTTACTTCATCTTTCTGTATTGAAGTTCTTGGTTCTTGTAGCTTTTGGGCGTCAGTGCTTTGCTTAATGTTTTTTTTTTTTTTCTTCCATTGTTAAATTTGAAAGTTTGATTGGTTGATGGGTATCATGAAATAACAATGTTTTATCATTTGCAGGGTTTCACGAAAGAGATTAATTTGGACAAAGATATATGGCAAGGGTATGATTTATGTATCAGATTGACAGAGATTTAGTATTATAATAATAGTCTGTTTTCTCTCGGTAGAATGTCTGGCTTGATACTTAAGCATGTTGGCATAATAGTTACAATATAGAGGAAATTCTTTTCAGACTTTATGAGCAAGGTCCTGAAATTCAAAGTTTCCTCTGTATTGTTTATTGACTTGGTTTTATTTGCTATTTAATCAATCAAAAAAAAAAAAAAAAGAAATGAAAAAAGATAAAAAAGAAAACTAGTTGTAAAACCTTTCTGGAAATTCGTTAATTTAGATAAGTGATGTGATAATTCATTCGAAGTACCTTCCTATAATAGAATGAGCAGCTATTATAAAACAAAGACTCCAAAAGTTATTGCTTTCATCCTTGTTTTGTCAATTTCTTGGTTTGACTTGTTTATGCTGTATACGATGTAATTCCGAGTTTTTCATCTGGTTCATCAACATTTGATTGACAAGTTGCAGGTATTTTTTTTAGGTACATTAAAGACTATGATGGAGGAATACTTATGGAGTGCAAAATAGATCCAAAACTTCCGTATACTGATTTATGGACAATGATTCGCAGACAGCGGCTGGTAAACCTAGTCTCTGCTATATTCAGTAAAATAGGAAAGTCACATTAACATAAGTCGGATGTGGTCTCTCTTACCAAAGGTAGAGCTCATAGACTTAAATGTAGCTAAGCGGATACTCTCCTCTGCATTACCCTCTTCATATCTATTCAAAAACATAGTTAGTATTCTGAGTTAGTGTTAAAGTTAAATAAATTGGCATAACTTGTATTGGCAATTTGTAAAAATCTAACCCCAGGGCAAAAACAATATGGTTATGTTTCCCAAAGAATCTCTGACGCTCATTTCAGAAAAGTAAATATAAAAATAAAAAGTAAGAGGAAGTGAGGAACTGTTCAGCTTGTAAAACCTATATCATATGTAGTGGAAAACTTAAGAATTCAACAAACAGTTGAATAAGCAGATCTGTGAAGTCCATTTGTCTGTGCAAGTTTGAAACTTGAAAAATTTAGCACTGATTCTAGAATTTAGGTGTGCATTGAGCTTGGATGTAGGAGGAGTTAACAGGACGTTTGTATTGCTCCCTGGTCATGTTGGTTGAGTTTGAGCTTGGGATTGGGACATCAGTTTATGTTGAACACATTTATCATATATGAATAGATTCATATCTTCAAATTTTGATTGTTATCTACGATTCATGCTAATTCATTCCAGGTGTTTCATTTCTTGGTAATTGTAGGCAATTGATGAGAAGATAAGAGAACTCTCAAACTGTCACATTGTTTATCCAGGAATTGATTTTCAAAAGGTAGGGTATGACCATTTTACGAAGCTGTACCTTGAGCCCTATTATATGATTTTTTTTTTAAATAGTCGTTAATTTCGTGCCAGTTGATTTTATTGTCTTTCAGTTTTAAAGCCACATCCAAAAGCCATGACTTTATTGACATTTTGTTGTCGTATATATAGTATTTGAAACCTTTCTTTCCTTATCTTTTTTGGCAGAAAGAAGCTGGTATCCCTAAAAAGCTCGTCAAAGTAGAGGATATTCCTGGTTTAAGTAAGTAGATCAATCTCTATCTTTCTCTTACATGCATATAGTGTTTAACAGAACAAAGTAATAATTTATATCAACAGGAGAGGCTGGGTATACTGCTGACCAGTGGGGCCATTCACGTTTCCGAACAGTAAATGCTTCTGTGGATAGTGCCACCTATCGACAATCATTGAATAACTTCATGCGCGCACTTTTGAAGGCAGGTTTCTTCTCAATTTTCTCAGCTTATGTTTATTTATTTTTTCTTCTTTGTTTTGTTTTGTATTGTTTTGCTCTCTTTTATGGAATATTGTCCAACTGGTACATGTTATAGTTTATGTTTTGAGGTGTCAGCACATTGTTATGATCATAATGCCTGTTTCCATCAAGCATGATCACCTCACTGGTTTTCTTTCGTGAACACAAACTAATTGAAATAATGCAAATGCAATTTTTTACTATTTTGTCTAGATTACTTGAGAAACTGATGATTGTTGGTGCTCATGTGTTTGAAGTTCACGTCGACTATCTGTTTAAGTCTCCAAAATAAAGAAATAGAGTGAAAATTGTGTAATTAGAACATTCATATATATATGTAGAGTAGGTTAGTTTTTATCAACTAAATAGCCTTCATGTGCCTGTGAACAGATGATGCATGACCATCCTGATGCTTGGCCCTTTAAGGAACCAGTTGATGCACGGACGTGCCTGATTACTATGACATAATAAAAATCCAATGGGTAAGACATATGTACTAGATGAATGCATTTTGTTTCTCATATTTCTGTCATAAATAACTGATTTTATCATGTGCATGTATCATGTGACCTATTTTCTTTAGGCTGCTTATGTCATACTTGTAAAATATTAAGAGACACTGAATGAGCATACTCTTTTTCAACAATTTCACTTGAAAAAAGTTTCCCTAGGTGAAGGATAGGAAATTAGGAAATATTGTCAATGTATCTATAACACACAGAAGCAAAAAAGACGGTTTTTCTTTGTTCCGCTGTTTGAGTGATTTTTTCCCCTCCATTTCTATACAATTGTATTTATGTTTCAGTTCATCTCCTCTACAATGCAGATTTGAGGACAATGTCGAAGAGGCTAGAGTCAGAGCAATACTATGTCACATTTGAGATGTTTGTGGCAGATATAAAGAGGATGTTTGCCAATGCTCGCACTTATAACTCCCCTGATACTATCTATTACAAATGTGCAACCAGGTGAGCTCTTTACTCAATTTCTTTATATATTATTTCATTTTATTGGTCTCGTTCCTGCCTAAATCGCATTGTTTTGATGCATAGACTGGAAAACTTCTTCTCGCTCAAAGTTCAATCAGGTATTCAAGCTTGTAGCAAAGTCCAGCAGTAATGGATTACACAGAAGTCAATTCATACTTCTTTGTCAGAAGGGATATGGTAATAATACTTTGGCCTTATATCTAGTGCTTCTTCTGAAACTCATAATAAACTACATGCGGTTGATGCCTGTAGGATTACACATACACATTTTGATTTGGTAATCAAGGAATGATGGTATTGATTATTTCTTGAAAGACACTTTCACCTGTAAAATTCATGGTTTTGATGTATCGACTATGTCTAAAGATGAATTCTGCTCTCTTTGCAACTTTGCAGAGGGTATATCATTGTTTTTTTTTTTTCCTTAGATTCCCTGAAGTCAACAAGCAGTGGAGCACATATTAAATCAAGTGCTACAAGAGTTTAAGATGTGCATGGTCCATCAGTGGTCAAGAACTGAACAAGAATTGAACAGGAACCCATTTACACGTATGGATATCTTACTGCAAGTATGTGGTCTTCGTTCCTTACCTCTGAGCAATGTACATGTTTGGTCAATAGTGACTGGATTGGCAACGAGATTCACTCCATGAGAAATTAGTGTTGTATTCTTTATGCTCAGACACGGAATAAGGAGTCATGCATATTGAGCATTGTATTTAAAAAAGTGTATACGATTTTTCCAAGCTGGTATTTTGCGAGTGTTGTGCATCTGCTAGAATGTAAGTTATTCGGAGAACTGAGTATATAACAGACCCTATTTATGGATCATTGCTGAGTGCTAACACAGTGCAATCACCTTTTTGACCTCATTACTTTTCTCTGTTTTCCTTGCTTTTTGGACGTTAGGCAGGGTCTCATTGTTGTTTTGTGCAGACCATTCATTCTCATCTGGAAAGAGACCACAAAAGTCTTCTCGAAACTCCTAATCAAGCTTGAATCTGGAATGAAACAACCTTAAACCCCCAAAGTTCGATTTTGAAAGTTTTTGGCGCATCCGCTTACATTCTAGCAATTCAATCCAATACCTTGCGACATCATCTCTCCACTCTTCTGAGAGTTGCTTAGTGATAGAAATGGTTACAAATTAAAGCTTAATACATGTATACCAATTTTTCATCTCCCTGACTGGTCTCCTTATAAAATTTTCATCTTACTGAGCATTGCTCACGGAGAGTAATGGCTAGAAAATTTGAGCACATATTTTGATGACATCCTCTTCCAGGATGAATGGAGTTTCCGATTCTTTGTTCTTGTTTTTTGGTTTTTTGGCCAAATATTCATCGCCAAGTCGTGAGCCTTTCTGCCTTCCCGCTTCTAGCTCAACTTTCCCTATCCACAAATCCTAGAAGCTCACAAGCAAGTTCAACTGGTTTCCTAAATTTGGCCCATACGCTTCTTACTCACTTCAAGTTCATCACCTTTAACTTTTCAACTGTTGCGTCCTTTCAATTTCTGTACTCTTTGATCTCATTCGCTTTCTCAGTCTTCTCACCTGCGCATCTTCACCTGAAATCTTAAGCTGAGGAATCTCTTCATGAAGATTTACCAACCGGCAGAATTCAAGTTTTCGACTGCCTGTACGTCCAAATTGGAAGTTGCTTTCCTAATACTCGTGTATCTTTCCTTTTCATACTGGAAAACTAATTTCAACTCTCAAATTGGAAGATAAACGAGTTATGTTAGGATTGTGTTTCAACAAAGCCTCAATATTTTGAAAAGCTATATATTCCTGTCTTTTGCTTCTTTTCTCTCTTCTTTCCAAGCTAGAAGGTCTGTGCAGAAGATAAACGATAAGGATGTCAAGCAACATGTTCCTTCCAAGAGAGATCTTGGAGGATATACTCTCAAGACTACCGGTAAGGTCTCTTCTACGTTTTCAGTGTGTATCTCAATCATGGAAGAATTTGATTCGAAGTCCTTTTTTCGTCAAAAAAACACCGTAGTCGATCCAAAGAAAGATTTGGCAACCTTAAAATAATTGTTCCTATTAGAATATGTCACAACTAGAATTTGTCCAATATGAAAAGTCTCACGTTTCTATAAGTGTAGACATCTATATCTAGTAGTTTTCTATTATTATGTTTTAGTTTAGGATAAGTACGTAACTTTAGATAGAAAACAATCATAATACAATGACTCTAACCCTATTATTCTAGCCTACTCTCTTATCAATTCTTCTTCTTTTTGGTTTTTTTCTCATTAGAATAATGTTACAACTCTCCTAGCATCACCACTAATATGAAATTCTACAATTCCAAATACTGAATTACCTTGTCTGCCAAGTGATTTAAACCTAAATATTCAGTTTTCTGATTACGATTATGTTTTATGCGCTTGTAATATTTAAACCTAAATATTCGGTTTTCTGATTACGATTATGTTTTATGCGCTTGTAATGGAGTTGTATATATTAAAAATCGTTTTAGTGATAAAATACGGTTACTGGATCCTGCTACGAGACAATACAAAGAAATTCCAAATATGAAGATTTTGTTAGGTGGTCATTTTGGTTTTGGTTACAGTGCAACCTGTGACGATTATATAGCAGTGCTGTTCAACAATTTCGCCCCTAGTTCTATTAAACATTTAAACTTTACTCCTTAAGGAATGATTCACTTACAATGATCAAAGATATTCCTTATACAATTCATTACAGTATACATTCTGGAGTTCTTGTTAATGGCGCTATTCATTGGATAGCCAGTCCTCGCAATGAATTTGGTAAGTTATCTGTCCTAATTTTTTCAGTAACAAGTATGCAAACCGTGCTATGTATAGAGGTTTTTTTTTTCTTGAAGTCTTGAAACCCGTCATTTGAGATCGATAATTAACATAGTTTTTTTAGATTCTAATTGTAATTACATAGGGAGACACATCTAATTTAATATAAGAGATAATTATGTTATTTAGGTGATATTAGGGAGTTTTTTTCTAAATTATTAATAAAAGAGGGTTTGTTCTAAATTTAGAGAGAAAAATGAAAAATAATTATATAATTTAGAGAGAAAAATGGAAAATAATTATATAATTTAAATTACATTAGGAGGTTCTTCTAAATTATTAATAAAAGGTGGTTTCTAAATTTTTATGAGGGAGGTGTTTATAAATTGAGCAAATAGAGAGATTTCAATTTGTCTACTCGATAGTGAAGAGTGGGTTCCTCAAAACCCGGCTATCATATAGTGTAGAGATGCCGATACACTTGATGAATGCACGATCTCTCTTGACGCCTTGGAGGGATACCTTTGTACAATTCATCATCAATGTAATTTTGGTCTTGAGTTATGGATGATGAAAATTTACGGTTTCCAGAAATCTTGGACCATATAACCTTAACATCAACGCGCAAGGTGATTTGCTGATTTTGCTCTACCCTACAAAGCTTTTATTCTTCACCCCTCCTCTCATATGACCTAAAAAGAGGAAGTTTGAGGAATCTCGTGACCAAAGATTCAACATTTTATTTTCATGCAACTACTTACATGGAGAGTCTTGTTTCACTTGGAGTCGACAATGAAGCTGGGAAAGGGACAGATTTCGAAGCATCGTCCCGTGTAAACGTAGTGAAATGTGAGAACTTACATGGAACAGTGAAGCTGTGGAATGGGCAGTGTGTGGTTGAAGCCTTGAGGCTAGTGCTTGGAGACGTACTTGTTTAAATCATGGCCCAAAATATCGCCGAGATATCCGATATCTCGCCGATATATCTCGGTAAATTGGTACACCGATATCGATATTTCCGACATATATCCACCGAATATTGAATCCCTTTTTTTCCGAGATATATCGGAATTTCCGATATGAAAGTTTATATCGCCGATATAATCGATATTTTCGAGATAATCGATATATATCAGTTGACTTTTTGACCAATTGTTAATAACTTAATATTGAAATTTCTGAAATATCCGATATATCCGAGATATATCGGTGAGATATCCGATATTTTAGAAACTTTGGACTAGTCACCAAAAAAACCGAGATATCCGATATATCTCGGTTTTTGAGTACACCGATATATTAACCGATATCGAAATTTTGGGCCTTGGTTTAAATAGTACTAAACTTATGTGTAATGCTTATTTTTAACTCTTTTTATGGCTCGAAGAACCTAGTTATAGCATCATCAACGCAATCCTATAATTCATTTCTAATGTGACAATTGACAATTTATTTGGCAATTATCATCACCAATGCGTGGTCAAAACATCGTTTTCATTATTGAAATTGTCAAATCTGAAACCAAATTCGTCAAGAATATAGAAATGTTTCGCACGGGACAACTTGTCCCGTCCAAGAGTGAGACGGGACTACTTTTGCCGTCTAGTATTTTTTTTTCTTTTTTTTTAATAAAAAATTAAACCTTCTCAATTTTGAATGATTTGAGAGGATTTGCAAAAATTGTACCGTTGGGCCTAAACGTGTACTTGAGTGGTATTAGATTATGTTTTAGCGTACTAATTTATTTAAATTTTATATTGTAATATGTTTTTATTGTTTACGTGTATGTTTTTCTTTAAATAAAATTGTATTTTGTTTTAATGAAAGTATATTTTCTTGAAAAAATGTGTTTGTTTATAAGTTGAAATTAAAAACAAATCAACTCAACTAGAAATGAAAAACATTATAACTTAATTTGAAATAAAAACACAGAACATCTTATAAAATTTTACGGAATTAAAAACACATGCAAAACAATTAAAGACAATACACCAGGGAATTAAACAAAATGCAAATATTACATATCCTACACTTACATTCTAAGAAGTACGACTTGTTTCTCCACCACACATTGAAGAATTGCATTGATCGCACAAGCCACACCTAGGGCAGAAATCTATTGCTTCCTTGCAAAAATGACATACATGCATGTCAACCTTTTTTTAATGATAGATGTTGATATTTGAGGGACAATTATCAACATCACACTTTAGAAGTTTGTCTTCCAATGTTCCATCATCATTGCTAGCTATGACCACTATCATCATGCCGTTGCATTCAAATTTTGGGCATTTGATGTTAATGTATGGACATGAAGTAGCGTAATAACCAACTTCCTTACACCACTGACAAATCTCAGGTGTAGAAATGTGAACAATATTTGATCCGCCCATATTAGTAGTTGAAGTTGAGATAAAAATTGAAGTTGAGAAAGATTAGAGAATGAAAATGAGAAGCTGAAGTGAGGAATGAAAATGACTTTGAATATATATGCAAAGGCCCAACGGATAGAAATATATCCGTTATGAATAAATTCCAACAGATAAAAATATATTCGTTGGGAATAAATGCCAATGGATATAAATTGATCCCCCTTGGGAATAATGCCGAATATAAATTGATCCCCCCTTGGGAATAATGCCAACGTATAACGTATAAATTGATCCCTTTGTTTTAGTGTATTTTTCCTTTATTATGCAATGCAGTTTTGGTTTGGAGGCCCATGGGCTTATTAGTCACGTTCACATGGGCTTGATTGTTCACATGAGAATTTCTTTGTCTACATAACAAAAAGCATATATAGATTCTAAACTTGTTATAATAATTAAAACAATCTAATAATTAATGCAAAGAATAGATTCACTAGCCCCCAAATATCTTGAATTTAAATTAACGCAATGTAATAATTAATTTAATGCATAAAAAAAATTGGACATAGCCTCCTTTGTTTAATCAACATAATTCATATACATAAACCTGTTAAGATTCTCAAAAACCTGTTCAAACCCTAAAAAACAACAACAACCAACAACAACAACAATGACATCACTAAATTATTACAAAATAGTGCAATATAGCACTATGGAGCACTGCCCTGACCACTCCCTCTCCGTTTTCGCCCTCTCTTATTAGGAACATTGTTTTGCTGCATGATATCAGTAGCAATTCTCTGAAACATCAACACAATGTAATTAAAATCTAAAATCTAAAATCTAAAATTGGATATATAAAAAAAAAAAAATTGAAAATGTAAAACATATAATAAAATTACCAAGGCTTCCAATTCGTTTGTCATCTCAGCCATCCTACGCTCAGCGTTTGCTCTTCGTCTAAATAGTCATAATACTGTTGAGTGTGCTCAATTAAACTAGCTCGAAGCCCCTGGTTGATTTGCATTTTATCTGATAATCGAGCATACACTGTTTCTTGCATTGTGTCAATATTGTATCTAAGTTAAATATACATAGTGTGTTTAAATTAACATAATGAAATATAAATATACCTCATTAAACTGTTGTAACTCAGGTATAAGCACCGAACGCTCCAAGTGAAATGTGCTCTCCATTCCCTGAGAACTAACATTGCGGTATGACCATGGGTCATATGGATCACTAGGTGGGGGTGTATAACCATGATATACTCCATATGTTTTTGTGGAACTTGCAGGTTCTGGGAATTCGATGTCTCGCCTAAAAATCTGACTAGTTGCGACATCCATGTTTGCACCTCTATATAGTGGACCCGCAGATAGGCTTTCCTTAGAAACTTTTTGCCAATAAATCTCATAATCAAGACTGGAGTTCACATTAACATAATCTGTAAAACACGGCCACACACTCTCAACGCGATACCGTTCAATCAAATTCTCTGAAGCATCCATAGCACGCATATCTGTAGGTGGGGGAGCAGGAATAATATATGTATATCCAATGGTTTGCATAGTGACCCTATCTATAAGGAATCAATCCCGTATATCAGGGGCTTGCAATATGAATCTTTTTAACGCCATTAGAGTACTATGCTGACAGATATGCATATTCTCAAATTGAGAACATTGCCACAGACTCCAAACAATAGATTTCATACTTTTCATCTCTATTTGGATCCTAGCAGCTTGAAGATCATTATGGACCTTATCCCTTAATCTAGCATGACCGCCTGCAGCCCATCCCTGTGGGCGAGACCATAAGTCCTTATCCCAATCATCTCTCAGTATAGAGTTTAAGCAAGCCAAATACTCATACCACCAGTACTGAAATAATCAAATGAAAGTGCATCTAATTAATTTAAATTATATAATATTTAACTAACAAAATAAAAGCTTATATCTTAAAAGTTAAATCCTATTGAATTACCTATAGTATCCAAGTAATTCCGTTGCATTGCTTCCTCATTTGATTTATTTGTACAAACAAATCAAGCCATGTATATAAATATGCTATGAAAGCACCTCCCCAGTCAAAATCTTCCAAGCTATCAAGGTCTACTAAAGACGCTAACCAACCAGCTCGAACCCCAAATTTTCCTATTGTAAAACCCACTTGGCCCAAAAAATATAACAAAAAAATCCTGATAAACTCATCCTCCTTCGCAGAGTTTGGGTCCAAATATAGGGCGTCAACTTCACGTTCTAAACAATATTCTACGTCTAATCGGTGCATGAATTTTTCTCTGATGTGCAGGTTCAAAATGTATCTGCCATCCATATTTCCTAGAACAAGTCTACCTTCAAAATCAAACAACGAAGCAAGCAGTAGAGTCTTCAACCTTTCAAAATCATCTTCGATACTTGAATCAAACAAAAATGGCGTCTTCTCGCCCACACTTAAACCCGTTAGCATTGTAAAGTCGAGTGGTATGATACCAATCTCACCACATGGAAGGTGAAAAGTGTGCGTGGTGTGCTACCATCGTTCCACCAATGCAAATATCAGTGGACGATCAGTCCAAATGCTAGTACACGATATCAATGGACCAAAAGGTGTTCCCAAAATTCGAGCTTTTACGTGCTCCATTTCCTCCCCTCTTTCCACTAGATGACTCCAGAAGTCTTTAATATTTGGCATTGCGTATCTCCATTTCGTCGAACTCTTTTTCTACACGTTGAGGCATTTAATCAAACAGTTAGTATACGTTAAATTCTAAACACGATTTTAAATCAAAATCAATTGAACAACGTTCATAAACTCATACTTACTCCGTCAGTGTTATATAAACACGAAACATGCTTGTCTGGATCGGGAGCCAACTTCGGATGATCAACAATACTCAATCTCCATGGAAAATTGAAATCATTTTCCGGTACGAGTTCACTCTCATTTTCCCGAGGATTTGAACTCCCCGAGCCATGCATAATAGTCTTCTTACGTCCAGCTCAACGACGTTGATCCATTGCAAAAAAAACATAAACAAATTTGGTTGAAAAATGAATTTTTATTTGGTGATGGAAGGTTTGGGTTTTGAGTTTATCTTGTTGAAGCTATTGTGGGGAAATGTTACTGGAAGCTTGTGCGCGCGTTTTAAATAAAATGTGTTTCAATAGGGGATGGGACAACTATTCTCGTGTAAAAAAAACTTTAGATTGGCACGGGACAACTATTTCCGTCCAAATTTTTTTACCAAAATTTGCACAAACCGCGCTGGTTCTTCCCTTCGTTTTAGAAATTTTGAAGTACCAAAACTGCTGGTGTCACAACGCAAAATGGAAATGCATTGATGATGCTCTTTGTAAGTTAATTATTCTAAACGTGAATCAATCGGTATAATTCCATTTCAATTTCAAAAAAATTGTGAACAAATTTGGTCAAATATTTGCAATACGAGAAATATTCGTCTAAATGATAGTTGGTGAATAATTTGTAGATACAAACCACATTCATTCCACAAAAAAATTGTCACAACCATATGAACCTGTATTAAGTGTTCTAACTAAAACAAGCCTTATTAACAATGAAAAAAAAAATCAAATTCATATCTCATCATCACAAATATGAATTTCTCTAATAAAAGTTTTTAAAAGAATTTATGAAAATTCCGAACTTTACCCGTTTAATACTTTTGATTGCCGAATTATTTCCAAATCTAAATAATAATTGCCAAATTATTTCTATAATTCAATTTCAAAAATACTTCAAAAATTTGTGTTTAAAATGCGAATAGTTTGGAAGTACTAACAAGGTTGAAGAACCTCCAAAATAGCAAAGCTTCTAAGCTTGCTAATTAAGTGGGTACAATGTATTGTCCCCGTGATATTTTTTAACTAGGATATTATATTTCTGTGGCTATGTTTATTTATTTTGAAATGGTGATGTGGTTGAAGCAGACTTCTACCTGTTGATTAAATTTCAAAGCTTTACGTACCTCCCTAAAAGTATGATGAGGGAGAATTTTTAGTACAACAGCAGTAGGCTCTAAGCCTTACAATCATGAAAAACGTAACTCATGAACATAGTTCACTCGGGTACACACAGAAATAACTACATAGAAATATTTAACGTCTGCCACCAAACAAAAGTTTATCCCTTAAAACCGGATGATTATTCCTTAATTAGATGTTTCTGGGCATTCTCAAAATTGTAAAAAAAAATGTCCCACGTTCACAGCAAGCGTCTGTTAGACTATGAGTATCATCTGAAATTTCCTTGATGTATCCATCAAGGTTCTTACTTTTATATCTTGCCTTGGAAGCTTGCTTAATCATAGCTAAGGTAGGACTAATTTCACCAACTAAGCGTCCCTTAATCGCACTTGGAAAGAGTTCTTTGCTAGCTCTCTTTGACCTAATTAACCGTAGTCCATTCCTCATGTTGAGCTTCCTTCTGAACTCTAGACCTTGTACCAGGTGGAGAGATAGGTTGTACTTTATATATCTCGTTTCTTGTTCAATGGGAGTACAATCCTACTCACCAATCAACTGGAAAGCATTTGTAGCATTATCCACCTGAAATGGAGCAACATCCACTTCAGTATTTGCAAGATCAGTGTTAATGGTAGTGCTTATTTAAGCCAATAGTTGGACAGTATATATATGTAGTACCAAAACTGAAGTTCTAGATTTCTAGTTCGTGAGGAATGATCCTCCTGCAATAACAATGACCATCAGTTCCAATTGCCACAATCCTACTCAAATGTTTATCCCATGGCATAAAAAGTTATCCAAATCCCATATCCAAAATTTTCAGATCATATCTGATTTTTTTAATACAAATTCGAATAGGGCATTTCGAATATCCACTTATCCCCTAGCTCTAATGTTCTTCCTGCAGCAACGAACCAAAAAGATTGCATGACGACATTGGTACTAGTCCCAACTCCCAAGTCCCAAATGGAACAAGTTGACTAGAAATTATCTTTTTTTCATAAAGAAGCACCTTAGTCGATCCAAAGAAAGCATTAACGACCTTAAAATAATTTTGGCATAGGACCAAATCTTGAGTGTACATTTAATCTGCCAAGTGCCAAGTGATTTTCCACTAGATATTCAGATTTCTAAGTAGTATGTTTTATGCTCATGTAATGGATTACTATGCCTTACCAATAGTACTAAAAAATTGTTGTTACTGAATCAGGTTACTAGAGAGCAAAAAGAAATCCCAAACATGGAAGTTTCTTCTAGTGGTGATTTTGGTTTTACAGCGCAGCCACTGATGATTATATAGCTGTGCAGTCCAGCATGATTAAGCCATACTATCTTGATTTGTACTCCTTACTTCCTTAGAGCATTTCCAATGCAATCCACTATTATTCACCTCTACGTAGGCAGTATTTCTCCTATTTTCCACCGTTTTGGTGAAAAGCAAGGTGAGACTGCCCAATGCAAAGGTGAAAAATAATCTCGGACGGGATGTTGGATTCCGTCTAGAGGCTTTTTGATCAAGACGGAATGTAACATCCCGTTTGGTATTTTATAACAAAACGGAATGAAACATCCCGTCTGGTGAGTCTGATATCAACAGATGCGAAACAGCCCACTTTCTACAGACGGGATGTTTGATTCCGTTTGGAAAAAAAAAATATAGCGAGACGGGATGTTAGATTCCGTCTGATGAGTTTTGTAATCCAGACGGAATCCAACATCCCGTCCAAAGTTCACAACGCAGCCACTATCTCGGTTGAAGGTTTCACCCTGGTTTTGACTTGGGAAAATAGTCACCACCATATTCACCTTTGCATTAGGCAAAGATTTTGAACCGAGGTGAATATTGTCACATTCCACCATATCCACTTGCATTGGGAATGCTCTTAAGAAATAATTCATGTACAAGGATTCAAGATATACCTTACACGGTTGCTCACTCGCTATATCCTCGGGTATATGTTAATGGCGCTATTCACTGTTTACTTAATCGTTGCTTTCCACTTGGAAGCCAAGAAATTCTCTGAATTGCAGCTGCCTTACTTTGATGGTAATTGGTAATGCCTAACACACTGGAGGTCTGGCTCCACGTCTTAGATAGTTACCTTTGTACACTTCGTCAATCCAATGGTAAATCTGCAAATCTCTCATATTGTTCCTAGTACGTACTTGTTCTGTTTCGTGGCTATGTCCACCGTCTTTTATCTCTGAAAGTTTAAATTCTAATCTTTGCGGTGCAAAATTTCAAAAAATAAAAGAGTGGTAGAGGTTTTTGAATGGTCCCTGTATAGTATTGAGTTAGGCACTTAATCTAGAAGTTTAAGGACTGTGATGTATAGTAGGAATCTTTGTCCAGCCCACCATTTAGATTAATTGGCTGTCACCTTTCGTCGATCTAATAAAGTTCTAAACCGTACAACATAGAGAATACGAGACTGGAAATCAAAGTAGAGCCAAAACGCTAAAAGCTCTATTTTTTTTTAAGTAGTGAAATTTATAAGAACGAATTAGCCTGAGTTCTCAAACGGACAGATCCTGATGCATCATGCAGAGTATGCTTAGTGTTTATGTTAGTATTGTTGACTTACTTCAACATATCTCTCTATTAATTTTACTTGATACGAGAACTATCAAATACTTGATGAAGGCTGATTATCAAAAATATTAACAGAGAAAATGACTCTGACACAACATTATGGATTTCATCTCCCTGGTCCGACATAGGCACGCCAACAAGAGTTCTGTTAGTTAATGAGATAGAATTATTGATTGACAGATATACTTCAGAGCAAGCAGAATTGGTTGCGAGAATGTACAAATGGCCAGCTTCTTTCGTTTAATGCTTTCCAGTTAAGACCATTCTGTTATTTGGAACTCTTGTAACACAAAAGTACATGCAGAAAGAAACACGATTTTGTTCTATTTGGTTGATTATCTTACTGGCCATCACTCTGCACATATGCTCTACTACTCTACTGGTGACCTAGTGTTAATAATGGTTTTACTCGACGATTCAATGCACAGTTGCACACTAAAACCAAGTAAATGGGATAGTTTCAGTTTGAAATTGCATCCTATATTCCTATTACATACAATCTATGGAACCATAATCCAATAGATAAACATCTCAATGTCAATGATTAAAGTTAATCAGGACTTCCAGATATTTTACCAAACAGTCTAGTATTTCAAATTATTTACCTGATACTTCTAATCGTGAGTCCGTAACTATCCGAAGTTTCCCTTCACTTTGGAAACCAACAACTGTTATATTCAGGAGAAATGCATGGCAATCTGCTGTGGCCTATCTTCCATATATGATAAAGAATGTATGTTACTGCAGCTGTAGGCAATTTTCTGTCTTCGATCAAATTCAAAATTAAGAATGTACATTATTACATACTTTTCTGATGAATAGAGTTTGCCTTTGCCGCCTTCTCCTGTTTTGCTTAGACCGTGTTTTCTAAGACCAATTATTCTGTTAGTTTTTACATTATAAAGGGAGATTATAGCTTAACCGGCTATCAAATATTCTTTACATAGCTTAACCGGCCTTTCCAATACTGAATTGATAAACAATGACAACCATTTCAAGTGGATTTTAAGATTGATTATTCTAGCTAAGTGACTAAAAAAATGCATAAACAGGTTTGACAGCTTCAAGTGGGATTTAATCAAATAAGAAACACTGGCAATGTGTTTGGACGGCTGCCTATTAAAATGAGTACGTATAGACCATTTCAGTTCGCAAAAAAGAAGAACTCTTCCTATATATAGCACTCATTACGTTTTGAATTTATCATACCATCACCTCTCGTTTCTTTGTTACCTTGCGATATTAGAGACTAGAGATCAAAATTTGAGTAAGATGACAAGTCACATTTTCATATTCAGTCTGCTGTTAGTTTGCGTTTGCTCTGTTGTGCAGGCTTTCGAACCCAGTCCTCTGCAAGATTTCTGTATAGCCGACCCTAGTAACTCAGGTAAGTCGAAGCATCTATCCATTTTTCCTACATACATAATTTAACTGAGCGAAGTATTATAATTTGGTATTTTATTTTGTAGTTTAGTTCCACAATGTGCATGTAAATGTAGTGCTCAAGTTTCTCAAGAATGTTACTTTTCGTGCAGCAATGGTAAATGGTCTAGCTTGCAAAGATCCCAAGATAGCTGAAGCTACTGATTTCTTCTTTACGGGATTACACATTATGGGGAACACTTCGAACAAGGTCGGGTCCAAGGTCACCCCAGCAAATGTAGCTCAGATACCCGGGCTCAACACTCTTGGAATATCCATAGCACGGATAGACTATGCGCCATGGGGTTTAAATCCACCACACACACACCCTCGAGCCTCAGAGATCCTGACAGTATTGGAAGGCACACTCTATGTTGGTTTCGTCACCTCCAACCCTGAAAACCGTTTAATTAGCAAAGTTCTTCAGAAGGGAGATGTATTTGTGTTCCCAATGGGACTTGTTCACTTCCAGCGCAATGTTGGATATGGTAATGCAGTTGCGCTTGCTGCACTGAGCAGTCAAAATCCTGGAGTCATTACCATAGCTAACGCAGTGTTTGGATCCAAGCAGGCTATTTCAAGTGATGTTCTAGCTAAGGCATTTCAAGTGGAAAAGAACACAGTCGACAGTCTCCAGGCACAATTCGTGCTTCCTAAGATGTGATCAAATTGAGTTGTAATCGTTGTGGGTTGTGGCATTTATTTTCTAGTTTTTGATTGTTCAGTAACAAAATTGTGTGTTTGTGTTATATTTTTTGTTTGGTGTTTGTGTTGTATTGATTCCTACGAAAAAGTGTTAATTCATTTTTCCTTTTCTACTGTCTATTGGAAGCAAATTGTTGCTGGACTGCTTGCTGTGTTTTATTTTTTCAAGTAGGATTTCAATTAGTGTGAACTGTGAAGTATATATAACGTCAAACAGCAAAACCGGTTATCTCCTTCTGGACATCTGTGAAAGTATACAAGCTATCCATGAACCCATGCTTAATTGCCCTTCTTGACTAGTGATGCTAGGTGCGCATTAAAGATGCCCACAATTGTATATGATCTTGTTCATAAAAAAGATTGTAACATTAAAGATAGGTAACTATTTTTAGAGAGTATATACCCTATTTGCACCAATCTAATTTAAAAATGTACATCTCTAATAACTTGTCTAATTTTATTAGTCCTAAATCTACCACCTACCTTAAAATCAAGAGTAAACTACCTTAAAAGATCATATGATTCAGAGAATTTAGTCATAGTCAATTTAAGTAATAATATATATTATAAAATAGTATCAGTCTAGAGTAGCTAATATAAAAGAAGCTCTCTTTCAAAACCATCTAGTGTCACGTCAATGGCTTCTGCTGTAAAAACATCCAGCTTCCTTCAATCCTCAAAACTTCAAAGCCAAGCTTTCCGTCTTCCTTCTTCAAAACCCATTGTTTCATTTAAGTCCTTAATACCAATGGCTTCTCTTAGTGTTAGTATTTCTGAAACATTCACCAAACTGAAACAACAAGGCAAAGTAAGCGTGTATTTTTGTTTTAGTGTATGTACATTTGATGTATTTAATGTGGATTTCTATAATGCTATAGGTCGCATTGATTCCATACATTACGGCTGGGGATCCTGATCTTTCAACAACAGCTGAAGCACTGAAAGTGCTAGACACTTGTGGTTCAGACATAATTGAATTGGGTGTACCATACTCTGATCCTTTGGCAGATGGCCCTGTTATCCAGGTTTGCTAGAGTGGCACATTTTGTTGTCCTTTATCGTATTATTTTCCGTCATTTGATTCTTAAGTGTTGTAGTTTGTCTATCGTCTTTTAGGCTGCCTCGGCTCGTGCTCTAGCTAAAGGGACCAACTTGGAATCGATTATTTCCATGCTGAAGGGGTAAGACTATCATATTTGTGTTCAGTATTTTCGAGATATATTTACGATTCAAACTGGTGTGCTATAGATTTCTAAAATATGGTTTTGGCTTTGATGCAACAGGTGCTCCCGGAAATATCCTGTCCTGTTTCATTGTTCACATATTACAATGTGATACTTAAGCGTGGTATTGGGAACTTTATGGCCATCTTAAATGATGCTGGTGTACAAGGTAAAGTTCAAGTCTTCCTGATTATATATGTCAGGTTAATGTTTGATGACAATTTTTCTCATCTAGTCTTTGATGTGTTATAACTTTCTCATGAGACGACGTTCTCTAATGCCCAGTCTCAATAGTGTAGAGTCTCTAATTCCTAACAGTTTTCTCTTACTTTTCTCTGTTCTGTCTGATTCTGTATTATAACTTCATTACGTCCAACTTTTGTCTCAGGCCTAGTAGTTCCAGATGTTCCTCTAGAGGAGACTGAAACCTTGAGAAAGGAAGCTGCTAAGAACGACATCGAGATGGTATGTTCTCCATCTTGTACCTCAATTTCTCCCTCTTTGTTTGGATTCCAGTTCTTGTTTAAAAAGAAATACGATCCCTTTGTCACATCTATACCTATATATGTTAATTACTTGACATTTGTATTCTTAGAGTACAATGTAGGAAGTTTTGGAGTTTGAACCTATTATGTCATGCATTGTATATTGCATAGAGGTAAAGACTGTAGCATTTACTACTCAATAAGGTGATTTAGTATCTTTGTTCGGCACAATCTTTTCTCAAACCTGTTTTGATAAATTACATATACAGTTATCTGTTACATTGACTTTTGCACAATGTTTCTCCAACAAATAATTTTGTTGCGCCAGGTACTGCTGACAACACCCACTACACCAACAGAACGAATGAAACCTATTGTTGAAGCTGCGGAAGGATTTGTGTACCTTGTAAGTTCTTATTGAATATTGTTTCGTCTGCCATTATTTTATTTCCAGTGTGGATTTATACTTCTGTTTAGATTTCCATCCAATTTGTTGGTCTTCAGGTCTTGATCCTCGTACACTTTGAGTTGGTAGACAAGCACTTCATGTCTATCTCCTTTTGTCAAATTCTATTGACTTTATTGACTAGTTATAGCAACATTAGCTTGGTATAGGATTAAAAGTACATACTTAATGGCGAATAAGGCTGTGATTGTGTATCTGAGGGAGAGATTGTCCCCCCGTTTGCCTAAGTTGATGGCTTCAGTCGTTGTCACAAAGGAGAACTAGTTTGAAAGTCTATAGAGTTGACTGGAAGACTACTGAGATAGTGGCTTGCTAATATGCTGTGCTTAAGTTTGTAACGGATTTCATGTTAACTTTTGGCCATTCAAATCCTCACTTCTCAGAATGGGGAATAATGGCCTCATAATGATTACTGCACCCTTGAGATATCTAGCTTAAGGCGCTGCATATAATGTGTCGTACGCCATATTCATCTATAACCATCGATTGTCTCAATAGTGAAAAGAAGAAGAAGAAAATTTAACCAGTGTTTTTCTCATTGCATGGACTTTTCTGACCAATTTCATCCTTCTTCAGCATCAGATTGGTTCTCTTCTCAGCATTCTTCTAATTTATTTATTTGATAATATTTTCCCTGGTACATCATCTCAAGCTAATTTATTTTAAAATTTAACAATATCAAGTTTATAACCATAAGATTGTATTTCTGCGTTTTGATGTTGTTTAGGTCAGAGAATTACTTGAATATATGGTTCTAATCACCGGTTTATCTTGAACAGGTGAGCTCAGTTGGTGTTACTGGTGCTCGAGCATCTGTAAGCTCAAGGGTCCAATCACTTCTTCAAGAAATTAAGGAGGTTTGTCCTAAACTTTACCCTTCCTTTCTCGAAAATCAGACAACTTGTATTTAATCTTGTTTAGCAGTGTACCCAAGAGGCCAAGACTTGTGCTACTTAGAAATTTCTATGACTTGTTTTGCGTTATAGATAGTGCCTGACACCAACAACCTTAATAGTTTAGTTAACCTAGCTATTAGGAGAGGATAGTTGATGTTCCCTATCTATCCCTTTGGGTAGGTCATTGACTGAATTTTCCATACTAGTGTTATGTGTACCTATAGCTAAGTGCTAATACCAGATAAAGTGGAGGTCATTTTCTTCCTTAATGTGTATTACTCAATCGCTTTATCAGGTGACAACTAAACCAGTAGCTGTTGGCTTCGCATATCGAATCCAGAGCAAGTACAACAGGTAAATTAGTATGTGTAGCATTGATGCCATTTTTATGGGCAATCACTGATTGATTAATCAGGTATTCACCATTTCAATTGTAAACTTGTGTGTTACAGATAGCGGGATGGGGAGCAGACGGTGTCATTGTTGGTAGTGCCATGGTAAAGCTACTAGGAGAAGCAAAATCTCCGAAGAGGGCTTGAAAGAACTAGAAGCCTTCACCAAGTCCCTGAAGTTCGCTCTCCCTTGACAACAACTTTCTGTAAACATCATGATGTGGCTTGTCACTTTCATGACATCGCATACCAATTATGACTGGAAAATAGCTAGAGTGAGATTTTGTTGCGTAGAAGGAAATGCTTATTTCTGGCTGAATAATAATGCAAATTTGCTTCAGTCTATTCTCAAATATGAGTGAATCTAATTCTGGAAGAAATAGATACTGTGACCTGAGTTATGAAATCAATTTAGGCCGTTTGGATGCTGTTACTGCTGGTACCACACATATATGACTTATAAGCAACTTGGTGGTGAGAATCTTGTTTTTATGTCGTGCTACAAGGATATCAGAATATGAATTCTCATTGAAGTTATCCATTTTCTTACACAGACGAATCAGTTTTGTTATAATTTCAATCAAGCTCTGTTGCTTTTGAACTTTTCTCTTTTCCCTCTTCATTTCCATGATAAGTCCACAAGAATTGTTCATCTCACTACATCAGTACATCTCTTCCTCTGTCTTCCCTCTGGTATTTGTTTATTGCTACGTTTGTTTTTCTTGCTCTGTGAGTATTAGTAACAGCTACAAGTTTTAATTGAATCTCTTAACATCACACTATCACAGTATATGATAAAAAAAACTGTCTTTCTTATTCCGGTGAAAAACTGAAAAATATGAAAAAAAACATAAAATAAATGGGAACACCATTGGTAAGCATAGATTTTCTGAAAGAATGTGCCGTAGGATTACAAATAGCAACTCAACAAGCCAAGGGAAGAAAATTGAAATTCCACGTAATAATATGGAAATCTTCCTCCTGGATCATATGGAACAATACGGTAATAGTTTTGAACTCTGAACCATCCAATAAAGTGATTTTTTGCCATCTCACTGTTTGTTCCACTAACAAAATGTCTCGTGGTTGGGACTTGTCAAATGGTTGATCTCTTTACTATAATCAGTCCTGAAGCCCGGCTTACACAGACAACCAAAGGCCTCCCCTTTATATATATCCGTGCTCTATGCTGGGGAACGTGGAGTATCCCTTAGAAACTAAATCTTCACCAGAAAGATGATCAGGGATATCGTCCATTCGAAATTTATGGGATCTGCCACCGATTTCAATCCGACTGAGTCCCGGTGATTTTGTCGCTCCACGGCTTTTCATGAGGCCCCTCACATACTCAACTTGCTTCCATTTCCGTGCCTTAGCATAAATACTCGCAAGGAGGACATAGTTTCCTGCATTTTCAGGCTCAATCTCTAGTAAATGCTTTGCTGCTATCTCACCTATCTCAACATTATGGTGTACTCTACAAGCACTCAACAAAGCACCCCATACACCTGCATTGGGTTCGACAGGAGGCATGACTTCAACAATGGTTCTGTAGGCATCAGCAATTAAGCCCTGCACTCCACCCAGTAGATCAACCATGCACATGTAGTGATCAGCAGTTGGAAGAATAGAGTATTCCTTTTGCATCACATCAAAGTATCGGCACCCTTCATTTACAAGACCTGCATGACTACAAGCAGATAAGACTATAACGAAACAAATGTTATCAGGTCTCACCCCATCTTCTCGGCTGAGAAAATATCTCCAAAGCTTCTACTCCACGACCGTGCATACCAAACCCAGCTATCATTGTGCTATAGCAAACAATATCTTTATCCTTCCACTGCTTGAACAACTCATACGCTTCATCTGGTTCTCCACATTTGGCATGCATATCAATAAGAGCAGTTACAGTATGAGTGTTCAATAGCTCTTTACCACGACTATAAATATATTCCTTAATCCAGCGCGCTAACTCAACCGACCCCAAATGAGTACAGGCCGAAACCACACTGGAAACAGTGGACTCGTTTGGCTTTGTTTCTCCTCCAATCTTTAACATGAGTTTAAAAAGATCCACAGCTTCAACATAAAGCCCTGCCTGACAATATGCAGATATCATTGCAGTCCACGAAACCACATCCATTCTAAACATCCCATCAAAAACCCTCCGTGCAGCTTCAATATCACCGCATTTAGCATAACCAGTAATCATAGCTGTACAAACAACAGCATTCATATCCAACTCGCAGCAATCTTCCAAAAGCTCATCAAAAAGCTTTTGCGCGTCATCCATCCGACCCACATTCGCATAACCACTAATCATAGCCTCCCACGTAAAGTCATTCCTATTCGGCATCCGCTTAAAAAAACTCTTAGCAGCTTCCATATTTCCATCCTTAACAAACCCACTAATCAAAGTATTCCACGCTTGAACATCCCTCACAGACATTCTATCAAACACTCTTTCAGCCTCTTCCATTAACCCACACTTGCCATAAAAATCAATCAACTTAGTCTGAACTCTCACATCCTCATAACACCCATACTTCATTACATGACCATGAACCTGCATTCCTTCTTCCACTGCCTTCACACCCACACCTACACACGCCTTTAACACCGACGCCAACGCAAAACCAATAGCTAAATCTTTCCCTATATCCCCACACCTATGCATCCTCTCATACATTGTTATCGCTTCGCGACAACTAGACTCATTTTCCAAATTCTGTACACACCCTCTAATCATAGCATTCCATAAATACACATTAGGTTTTTTAATACTTTGAGCTATAACCTTAGCATGTTGTAATTCACCAAAATTTGTTAACTCACGTAAAAGTTTTGTAACAACATAATTATTTTGAGACTGGCCATTTACTATTACGTGTCCATGGATTGTTTTTAATTGTAAAACATTTTTACATTTTTTAATTAATTCAACTACTCGTTCTTCTTCTAAACGTTCCCACTTTTGAAATCTCATGATATTAATATGGTTAGTCTTCCACGGTTGAAATGTTTATCGTTATTAAAACAAGTTGGGTTAAGTTTTAATCAATTGAAACAAGTTCATGGACAAGTTGTAATAAATGGGTTTACTTCTCCTGGAAACGGGTCTATTATAGGAAAATTAGTCCAAGAATATTTTTCTGTTTATAATGGTAGTGATTATGCACGTCTTGTTTTTAAATATAGTGATTATAATAAAGATGTGTTTGTTTGGAATGTTATGATACGGTGTATGCCGTGTGGCGAAGCGTTACGGCTTTTCGCGGACGGAATTGCCGGTGGGGATTTGGTATTCGATAGATTGAGTTATGTGTATGTTATTGGCGCTTGTGCGCGGTCGAGGACGGCGTTATGGGAAGGGAAGGAAGTGCATTGTAGGGTTTTGAAGATTGGATTGGGGTATGATGTTGTTGTTGGGACTACTTGTATACATTTTTATGGTAGTCATGGGGATTGTGGTTCGGCGAGGAAAATGTTTGATGAAATGGGTGATAGAAGAACTAGTGCTACTTGGAATGCTATGATATCTGGGTATTGTTCACAGAAAAAAGGAAGTGAGTATTTTGCACATGCGGCGTTAAAGTTGTTCTGTGGAATGTTGCGTTGTGGAAATAATGGTGTGAATCCAAATGACACTACTATGGTTAGTGTGTTATCTGCGTGTGCTCGTATTGGGGACTTGGTGACTGGGAGTTGCGTTCATGGGCGTATAGAGAAAATAGTTTATGTGCCGCATGACGTATATATTGGAACTTGTTTGGTGGATATGTATTCTAAATGTGGGTGTCTGAAAAGTGCATTGGTTGTGTTTAATAGGATGAAGATGAAAAACATACTGACCTGGACATCAATGATTTCGGGGCTAGCTCTTCATGGGCAAGGGAAATCGGTTTTGAATATACTGGAAGCAATGCAGGTGACAAATATTAGGCCAAATGCAGTCACTTTTACAAGTTTATTGTTCGCGTGTGGTCACGCAGGGCTTGTCAATGAAGGCCTTGTGTTATTCTATAGCATGGGTAGTAGGTTTGGTGTAACACCAAATATTCAACATTATGGATGCATTGTTGATCTACTTGGTAGAGCGGGGAGGTTACAAGAAGCATATAACTTCGTAATTGAAATGCCACTTCAACCAGATAAAATCCTGTGGAGAAGTCTGTTAGCTGCGTGCAAGATTCATGGAAACTCTACCATGGGCGAAAAGGTGGGGAAACATCTCCTCCAGTTGCAAGAAGAAAGTGGAACGGTTGACACTGTATCTAGGTGCGAAGACTTTATAGCTCTATCTAATGTGTATGCATCCACTGGAAGGTGGAAAGATTTGGAAATGGTGCGAGAGAAGATGAAAGATAAGTGTATACAGGCTGAACCGGGTTATAGTTCAGTTCAATTGGTGTAGTCATGAATTGTAACTTACAAAAACAGGAGATCTGCCAATCACTGAAAGTCTGAAACCGTAGTTCCATTTTGCTTCTTACTGGAATATAGACACGTGCATTGATGTTGTGGAATCTAGCTTTGCAAGGAAAATCATAGGACAAACAATTGAAAGGATCCAAAATGCGGAGAAGAAATGGCAACCCCCAAAACTAACTCAACCAAATTGTAATGAAACATAATCGAACCCCTACCAGAGGAAGTTGAGCTCCTTCCAAAATATTGTCAGAGCTGAACTTGTAAAAAGATTGGCCACCTGAAAGGCCGTAACAACTTCACAAGCTATAAGGCCTGTAAAATACAGACTTCATTAGTAATAGAGAATGACCAGGGGATTCAGATTGCTCAAGTAAACTAAGGCAATTACACTCGCCTTCAACACCAATTTACCACTGTCCAACTTTGCTTTAGGGAAGACAAACTGATGACCTCTGGGTGCGAGTCAACAAAGAGACTAAAAGATATGGAAAGCAGTCGAAGCGTTGAGGTCCAGCACGAACCACAATGAAAGGGTCCGGAATCCCAGTTCTTCGAAGTTTCTCTTAACGAGTACAGGCCATACCATTCACAATTAAAATTGTAGAAACCAATAAACACATATAATTAAAATTCCATACAAAAAAGACTAAATAAACCAACGAGCAAGACAAAAACTGAAGACCAGAAGTTGTTCTTCTCAGTAAGGGCAAAGGAACATAATCTTATATCAACAAGTATGCATTCCACTTAAGTACCATTTCTGTCTCATATATCTGACTCTTGAATAAAAAGCTAAAACAAATTGTTATACTGTCAACAAGTTAAAAGTACAAGTCTTCTGAATGAAAAACATAAATACTGTCTTCCATAATTATCTCACTTGCTCAAGGGTGTCTCTGTGTGTGCAATAGAAATCCCAGAAGGGTTGAGTCCTTGGTTATGAACTACAATGATGGGTGAACGCGGATGCCAGGTTATTTGCAGGTATTCCTCGCCATATGACATCCAGTGAAGAAAATATCATCGGCTTTGTAAATCTTCAGCAGCAGAAAATACCGTTTTACTTTGCTGCCAAGAAACACATCCGCAGTCAGAAACATATAATACCTAATTGCATACAAGATCAATTAGAAACCAAGTACATC